>NW_026088441.1:0-639999 GCF_022605725.1 Anthonomus grandis grandis | reverse complement strand
GGACAAATAATTCAAAACCTTTTCCGGATCCCATGTTTCTTGATATTTGGGGAAACAAGGTTTAATCCTAAAAGCACCTTTTAAGAATCGTTTAAAAATTTCTAAATTTCCCGTTATATCTGTAATAAGTTTAATGGCTGACAAATGAGCATTTAATGAATTGTAAGACGCCCCTTCATATTGACACATACCTAAACACTTAACTACTTGCTTACTGTCTGATTGAAAAACATTTATGTTATTTTTTTTTCGCAGAATATCCACCACTTTCTAAGAGACACGTTATATTGTTTAATTGTGCTGTTACTTATCGAAGCTAACATGGTGGATATGCAGTCTTCTGGTAGGCCTCTCTTCGTATAGGATTCCCTGATAGCCTCCCTGCAACCAGGGTAAGACGTTCCCAAATCGGATGGCTCTCCCTAAAAGGAGATAATATTAAATCAATCCTTGGCCGAAAATAAAGTGGCTGGCAAACTAATAGTTTGTGAAATTTTGGATACCAGTTTTGAGTAGGCCAAAATGGTACTACAAGTATTCCTTCCGAGCCCTCGGCAATAATTTTAGTTATAACTTTCCCTAGCAGACAGAAGGGTGGAAAAGCGTAAAAGAAAAACTCAGACCAACTTAATGTAAACGCGTCTACTTTAAAGGAATTTGGATCTCGCTTCCAGGATACAAAAGTCTTACATTTAGTATTCAGGGAAGACGCAAAGATGTCAATCTGAGGAAGTCCCAGATTTAGAACAATTTTTTGGTAAGCCTTAATACTTAATGAGTATTCTGTTTCTATTTTTAATGACCTGGACTCTCTATCTGCATCTATATTATCGTGAGTATTGATATATGAAGCAAAAACATATACACTTCTCGCTTCACACCACCGCCATAATTTTTTTGTGATGGAATTAAGTGCCGAATACTTAACACTGCCCATACGATTTATTACAGATATTGCGGTAATATTTTCAATTCTAAGGAGAATGTGACAGTTAAAAGACCATTAAAAGCTGCTAAGATCTCTAAATAGTTAATATGTAATGTAGATTCGACCTCATTCCAAAACCCATTAGCTTTTTCATTATTACAAAATATCCCCCAACCTGTGTTTGAGGCATCACTAAATATTTCTAACTTGTAGTCAATCGAACCAAAGTATTGGCCACTGCAGGGCAATTCCTTTAACCACCATCGCATCTCTTTTTGTGATTCTTCTGTAATTTTAATATTTGCATTATAGTCCCCTCTGCTATTTTGTAAGCCAATACATTTTCCCTTTCCATTTGCTTTATATATAACCTACTGTACTTAACGGCCATACACATTGAATTCAAGAAACCAATAAATTTTGCAAATTCTCGAATTTTAATTTTTGACTTCTGAATAATTTTATTAATTTTAATTTGTGCTTTAGTGATTTTATAATCAGTTGGTCGAACTTTAAGATGTGAACTATTCCATATAAAGCCTAGGAACTTACATTCTTTCATAGGATCTAAGGAACTCTTTTGAAAATTAATAATAAATCCCAACTTATAAAGTAATTTTACAGTTTCCATAACATTAAGAAAGCATTCCTTTTTGGATTTCCCCAAAAGAAAATAATCATCCAAATAATTCACTGATTCAAAGCCTACTGATCTAAGTTTAAAATTTACAGGTTTTAGCAACTTGGTAAATATGTATGGTGCTATACATAGGCCAAACGGCATACAACAAAATTCATAAAGTATATTGCTAAATTTAAATCTTAAGAATTTTCGGTACTTTTTTGCTATTGGTATAACAAAATACGCATCCTTTAAATCAATAGTTGCCATAAAAGAATCTTTTGTTATAATTAAGTTTTTTACTGACCGATAATCCTCAAGCTTGAAATGAGGAGCTTGAATATATCTATTAAGACGCTTAAGATTTAATACAAATCTATAAATATGGCGATAAAAATTCGCCGCGTTTGTGTTTACACTCAACGATAGCTCCAATACCTTCTAGTTTTAAAATTTCACGATTTAAGTTAGTCAATTCTTTTTTAGAAATGTTTACTGCCGGAACTCGTTTCTGAATGGGAGTTTTAATAAAAGGGATCGAATACCCAGAAACCCAACGCAAAATAGTTTAGTCTGCCGTGATCTTTTCCCATTGCTTATAAAATAGTTTAATTCTACCAGCATATTTTCTAGGTACCTCTAGTTGTGGTATTTCCCCGACCAACGCTGCTTTTGGTTGGACTGCTTGCCCCGAGTCCACTGTGGCTGCTTCTCCGTCTGCCACTCTGGTTGTCTCGCCCTCTTCCTCCTGTCTCTGTCTTGAACCTGGGTCTGTTGCTTTGGCGCTTGTAGTTTAAACGATTCTTCTTTTCTTGCTTATTCCCTGAAGGACCCGCTTTTAAATCTAAAGCCGTTCTCTTAACCTCTTTTGCAGCTTTATATTTTTCTTGGAAGTTCTCCCCAAATAGTAATGAGTCAATCTGGGATTTCATAGCTACCTTCTGAACATCGGCGTTTAAAAAGGGATATAGTTCATGTTTCCGGTGGTAGGATATGAGGTAATGTGCTTCACAAATCAATTTGTGAAGTATTATCTGTTTAATCTGTTTTTGTATTATCGTCAATCGTATGCGGAGCTGCGTCTTTTGATAAAATAATATTTAAAACAGAACCTTGTGCTACCAGAGCTCTTCCTAGCTTGTTTTGAATGCTCATGGAAAACTGGTCCCTTTTAATTTGAGCTGGAGACGGAGATATCTCAATCTCGGGGTTTAATTTCGGAGCTTCTAGAAACTGGCCGTTATCAGGCGTTTTATATTTTTCAGTAAGCGCCTCTCTGATATCCTTTTCTAGTCCCTCGCTAAGGTAGCTTGACCATCGATTTACTAAAGCTTCGCATAACGGAGGGCCTTTCTCCCCAATAATTTTTGGGTCCTCTCCCAAAATTACGCTTAGGGTTAAATCCTTTTCTACCCTTTCCTGAGGCTCGTCATCATTCCCGGGAGAATGATCCGACTCTGACCCTGAATCTGTGGAATCAGAATATTCATCTGAAACGATATTATATTCTGAATTCTATCCTGCGTAAGTATCCATATATTTTAATAGTTGGCAATTAGCAAAACAACTATTAATTTTTCTTATTAATTTGTAGGTATTTCTGGTTGCTCACAAACGTGAGAAAACAACCAACTAAAAACACTACCAATCAGTCAAAGTTGCCCCAAAAAAATAAAAAGGGAAAAACAACTTATGTCAGTTGGCCCAGTAAAGGAAAAACCAACTTAAAACTAAATCGTTCTAATAAAACAATTATTTATTTACATGTAAAATATTTCAATCGGTATTACCTATAAAATGAAACATTTCCATACGGTATACCAGAAAGGAATTCATACTCGCCTGCTTATCTTATTTCGAATATAAACAATTCTCGGATTTCTCATGCGACTATTTTGCTTACTAATGAAGATATTTTTATGTAAAAGTTTATGTAATTTCTTTGAAAATAGAAGGCGCATTTGTTTTTATAGGTTTGATTAGATTCAATAGTACCCACATTATTTACTGTTGTGCGAAAAAATAGAACTTACTTGAAGTGGAAGTCTCCATAAACCTCTCAAATTTTTCCATTTTCCTCCTTAAATCTTCAAGCAATCGCTTCTTTGCTTTCCTCTTAAGGTCTTCTTTCGCTTTACGCTTCATTTGAACACTTTTCACACAAAAATTTGAGATATCACTTTAACACCTTGTTGTCGCCGCGCAACACTAAACATTAATGATGATTCAGGTCGATGTGCGACGTGGTGAGCTGGGAAGAATTTTTAAAGCAGTGTTGTCGTTTCGTGTCGCGAAACATTATTACAAACTTAGTGTTCCGAATGGGTTTTTAGAAGTATAATAGCCTGCATTTCACACTTAATTTTGCAACTGTTGAAGATGTATACCCAAATAATGAAAAAACCCAAACTTTGAAGTCTCATATCTCGGCTTCTATGGGAGCTATCGGGAAAATTCCAACGGTCTTGTCTTAGTTTTGTCATTTTGAATCCAACGAGACCATCCGCAAGGTCGTAGCTTCTACGAGAGCCGAGATATGGCAATTTGGTAGCCCATTTTTGGCCTCAAAAACGGACGTCGAAAACGACTTTTTCAGGATTTTCAAAGTGCTCTCATTCCCTTAGTTCTGCTAGGATCCTGTTATAACCCGGTGTTTTCGTAATCTAGGTGATCAGAATAAGACGCTGGTATACTTAGTTTGACTTCGAAAAAATCAATTTTTGGTAAAAAAATTCGATACGGGGGGGTATACCCGAAAAATGAAAAAACCCAAACTTTGAAGGCTCATATCTCGGCTTCTATGGGAGCTATCGGGAAAATTCCAACGGTTTTGTCTTAGTTTCGTCATTTTGACTTAGTTTCGTCATTTTTGGCCTCAAAAACGAGGTCGAAAAAATATACTCGATTTCTTAGTTCTGCTCAGATTCCTTTATAACCCGGTATTTTCGTGATCTACTTGATGAGAATAATCCGCTGTTATAGTTAGTTGGAATTCGAATACAAAAAAATTATGAAAAAATTTGAAAGGGGGGGGGGTATATAATTTCTTACTGATAAACAGTGTGGGGCGGGTGGGGGATATGGGTTGACTCACTCGTTCACATCTGACCGTACCTTTTATTTTCCAGCTCTCTCTGCGCCAACCAGGACCAACTTCTCTTTCTAAAAATGACCGAAACAGTGGTGGGGGACGTATGTGCAGACATGTAGCACACTTTGTCATGGATCGTCTCCTTTATGGGCCCAGTATTCGGTCGGACCTGATACCTCAGTGGACGGTAGTGGTCGCTTTCTTTACCTACTTGATCAAGGACAATGTAGAGAGCAAACAGGCGGTTTTAATAGAAAACCTATTGGAGATGATTTTGGATGTCCAGCTGGACCAGAGCTGCTGGGTGCGGAAGATCGGGGTATGCCCCGGAGAATTTGAATAACTGGGCATTTTAATGAACTGTTTGGATTATCACAATTTGGGGTAAGTTTCTTAACTTTTCTCAAAAATCTTTTATAACTCTGGTATTTCTTGTTTTACCATTAAATATCGTTCATTATGATTTGTTCTCTTTTTGATCGGGAATTCGGTGCAAAAAATTTTTTTTTATTATTACATCTAGTTTTCGAGAAAATAAATATTAACTGTTTAAAGGTTTTTTTTATTTTCTGGAAAACTGTTAGACTTAAAAATCTTTTTTTTATTGAATCTGATGGGCATTGAGGTTCCAAACAACTTTTGTTAATACAATTTTTTTTCTGCAACCAATATTTTTCCCGAAAAAAAATAAAAACCGATTTTATGAGCAATTTTCCAGGGATAACCCTTTGCATTTTTGAAAAAGACTTTTTGCGTATAACTTTTTTTTGGTGCATTTTTCGAAAAGTTTTATATAATTTTTTTAAAGTGTTTTAAATGGTCTATCGATTTGCCAAAAAAAAATATTTTTTTTTTCAATTTTTCAAAAATTTCAAAAACCTCCCATAACTCCTTTATTTTTCGTTTCACGGTTAAATGTTATTCTTTGTACTTTGTTCTATTTTTAATTTGGAACAAAAAGTGTCTATAAAAATTTTGAAAATAAAAAAAAATTATCAAACCCGTAGTTCTTTCTTAAATATATAATGTAGCGGAACGACCTCTAAATTTGCTATAGTTCGTTCTATTAGAATATCGGGCGTCTTAAATATTTTATTTATTTGTGAAAATGTATGACATTCTTTAAACCCTACATTTCTGCTCGGTGTATTCTTATGATTATTACTTCGTTTATCACCATTTAATAAAGAAGTATGGCGCTTTTGACTCCGTGGTTTCGTTAAAAGGTTTTAATCCGGGTCAGTGCTTTTATTATTAATAGGTAAGGTTACAACTGTCCTGTTTCTTGCCTAGCAATTTATGTTATCTATTTTGTTATTAAAAGGTGTTAAAACTAAGCCAACAACTGAGGTGAATTAACTGAGATTTCCCGACATAAGTGGTTTTTTTGACATACGAACCCTCTTTTCTCTCTCTCATCTCTCATCTCTATTCTTTTCTCTCGCACTTTGGCTACTGCTACTTCTTTTCTCCTTTTCCTTCCTCTTTTTTAAATGCCTGGACAAAATTATTGATTTTTTACAAGCAGTTCAGCCCAAAGTTTCTTCTGCTTCTTCTTTTTCTTCTTCTTCTTCTCCCTCTTCTTCTTTAAAAACCTCTAATACCTGGATTCCGTTTACATATACTTACTTTGAATAAATCTCTACCATGAGAATTACAAATAAAACATCTAATTTTGGCAGTGACAATTTATTAATTGATTGATTTTATTGACCGGCAAGCTTTCCTGTGATTAGCACAGACTTTGTTTCTGGTGATCAAATCTCGATGTGGATTTTAATGAGTTTTTAGTCCACATTATCAATATTGTCCATTTTCTAAGTCAATTCAGTAAAAATTCCAGGATTTATTTCTTAATAAATAAATAGGACCCGAAGAAATAACTCGACAACGAGCTACTCAACTGTAGGTTCCTTGGAAGGTTCTACTCTTAATTTAATCATTTACAAAATGATCGACCTATTCTTCCTTATCTAGGAACGAAAGCGAGCTGATCCTGGAGTCCCTGCAATCCTTCTCGAAACTCCTGAACAGTTTGCCAGGGTACAAATTCAGTCCCTTTCAAGTTACCGCAGCAGTGAGGATCAAGTTGCTATTCAGTCAAGAGGATCCACGTCTAAGGAGATCCTCGATCCAGTTATTAGGAGATCTGGCAACATCCCTTGGCCAGGAGACCAATTTGGAGGCATTCAAGGATCGAGTGAGATCCAAGGGAACCTCATCACTTTACTCTTGCATTTATGCGCTCCAGACGTGTATGTTGTCAAGGTATGACTTTTTTGGATCATTTTACTCACTTAACTCATGCATGGACCCCATTTAGGCCTGTAAAAGTACGATCCAGAAGGTTGGCCCTTATCTTGATTTTCCGGAGGTATACCGCATGATCCAGGAGTGTTTGGGCGATGACACCGACTTGATGTTCACGGATTTTATTGGGGAGTTAATTAAACGCATGGTAAGTAAATGGCAGCACCTTAAATGTAATATTCATGCAGTTTGTCTGTGATATATTTTGAATTTAATTAGGGATTTATGGAATCAAAGATATCAAGGTTATTTGGGGGTCAAATCGAGGACGAGTTGGTTTAAAGGTGGTGTCTAAGGGCCAATCCCGCCCTTGTCATCGGTTTGTTCTACGCCGAACTACTACCCGAGAATAAACCGAAAGTTTCACTGGAAACTGTCTGTGATAAACTGAACAGACTAATGCAAGACGAGTCAGAACAAGTTAGGATTAAGGCAAGTCAAGCTATATCGTGTTTGTTTTTATAATTATTGTAGAACGGAATATGCTAGGGGGATAGTACGATTAAGTCTTTTTAATCAGTTTTTAGTAAGAAAATTTAAAAAAAGTCACTAGGGGTCAAAACTGACTTGTGGGTGGACTTTGTAGCTTATAAGTTTATCTCTGTCGTATTCATAGTAAAAAAAAACTTAAAACGTGGAAAAACTGAAATTTTACAAATTTTATTAGTTTTAAAATTTTGCATAACTTTTTTGTTATTAAAGATAGAGCTTTCATTTAAAAACTGTCAAGTACTCCTCGCAAAGGGGCACCTTGCACATAATAATCAAAAACTAAAAAAACTGTAGTTTTTGAAAAAAATCGAAATTTCGGTTTTTTACAATTAACATGTACTTTTTTAGATCGAAAATTTTGCATAACTTTTTTGTCATTAAAGATAGACCTTTCATTTAAAAACTGTCAAGTACTCATAGCGAAGAGGCACCTTGCACATAATTATCAAAATTGAAAAAATTATAGTTTTTGAGAAAAATCGAAATTTCGGTTTTTTACAATTAACATGTACTTTTTTAGATCTAAAATTTTGCATAACTTTTTTGTCATTAAAGATAGACCTTTCATTTAAAAACTGTCAAGTACTCATAGCGAAGAGGCACCTTGCACATAATTATCAAAATTGAAAAAATTATAGTTTTTGAGAAAAATCGAAATTTCGGTTTTTTACAATTAACAGGTACTTTTTTAGATCGAAAATTTTGCATAACTTTTTTGTTATTAAAGATAGGGCTTTCATTTAAAAACTGTTAAGTACTACTTGCAAAGGGGCACCTTGCACATATATATCAAAATTGAAAAAAATTTAGTTTTTGAGAAAAATCGAAATTTCGGTTTTTTACAATTAACATGTACTTTTTTAGATCGAAAATTTTGCATAACTTTTTTGTCATTAAAGATAGACCTTTCATTTAAAAACTGTCAAGTACTCATAGCGAAGAGGCACCTTGCACATAATTATCAAAATTGAAAAAATTATAGTTTTTGAGAAAAATCGAAATTTCGGTTTTTTACAATTAACATGTACTTTTTTAGATCGAAAATTTTGCATAACTTTTTTGTTATTAAAGATAGACCTTTCATTTAAAAACTGTCAAGTACTCATAGCGAAGAGGCACCTTGCACATAATTATCAAAATTGAAAAAATTATAGTTTTTGAGAAAAATCGAAATTTCGGTTTTTTACAATTAACATGTACTTTTTTAGATCTAAAATTTTGCATAACTTTTTTGTCATTAAAGATAGACCTTTCATTTAAAACTGTCAAGTACTCATAGCGAAGAGGCACCTTGCACATAATTATCAAAATTTAAAAAATTATAGTTTTTGAGAAAAATCGAAATTTCGGTTTTTTACAATTAACATGTACTTTTTTAGATCGAAAATTTTGCATAACTTTTTTGTTATTAACGATATAGGGCTTTCATTTAAAAACTGCCAAGCACTCCTGGCAAAGGGGCACCTTGCACATAATTATTAAAATTGAAAAAATTATAGTTTTTGAGAAAAATCGAAATTTCGGTTTTTTTACAATTAACATGTACTTTTTTAGATCGAAAATTTTGCATAACTTTTTTGTTATTAAAGATAGAGATTTCATTTGAAAACTGCCAAGTACTCCTAGCGAAGGGGCACCTTGCACATAATTATCAAAATTGAAAAAAATTTAGTTTTTGAGAAAAATCGAAATTTCGGTTTTTTACAATTAACATGTACTTTTTTAGATCGAAAATTTTGCATAACTTTTTTGTTATTAACGATATAGGGCTTTCATTTAAAAACTGCCAAGCACTCCTGGCAAAGGGGCACCTTGCACATAATTATTAAAATTGAAAAAATTATAGTTTTTGAGAAAAATCGAAATTTCGGTTTTTTTACAATTAACATGTACTTTTTTAGATCGAAAATTTTGCATAACTTTTTTGTTATTAAAGATAGAGATTTCATTTGAAAACTGCCAAGTACTCCTAGCGAAGGGGCACCTTGCACATAATTATCAAAATTTAAAAAATTATAGTTTTTGAGAAAAATCGAAATTTCGGTTTTTTACAATTAACATGTACTTTTTTAGATCGAAAATTTTGCATAACTTTTTTGTTATTAACGATATAGGGCTTTCATTTAAAAACTGCCAAGCACTCCTGGCAAAGGGGCACCTTGCACATAATTATTAAAATTGAAAAAATTATAGTTTTTGAGAAAAATCGAAATTTCGGTTTTTTTTACAATTAACATGTACTTTTTTAGATCGAAAATTTTGCATAACTTTTTTGTCATTAAAGATAGACCTTTCATTTAAAAACTGTCAAGTACTCATAGCGAAGAGGCACCTTGCACATAATTATCAAAATTGAAAAAATTATAGTTTTTGAGAAAAATCGAAATTTCGGTTTTTTACAATTAACATGTACTTTTTTAGATCGAAAATTTTGCATAACTTTTTTGTTATTAAAGATAGACCTTTCATTTAAAAACTGTCAAGTACTCATAGCGAAGAGGCACCTTGCACATAATTATCAAAATTGAAAAAATTATAGTTTTTGAGAAAAATCGAAATTTCGGTTTTTTACAATTAACATGTACTTTTTTAGATCTAAAATTTTGCATAACTTTTTTGTCATTAAAGATAGACCTTTCATTTAAAACTGTCAAGTACTCATAGCGAAGAGGCACCTTGCACATAATTATCAAAATTTAAAAAATTATAGTTTTTGAGAAAAATCGAAATTTCGGTTTTTTTACAATTAACATGTCCTTTTTTAGATCGAAAATTTTGCATAACTTTTTTGTTATTAACGATATAGGGCTTTCATTTAAAAACTGCCAAGCACTCCTGGCAAAGGGGCACCTTGCACATAATTATTAAAATTGAAAAAATTATAGTTTTTGAGAAAAATCGAAATTTCGGTTTTTTTACAATTAACATGTACTTTTTTAGATCGAAAATTTTGCATAACTTTTTTGTTATTAAAGATAGAGATTTCATTTGAAAACTGCCAAGTACTCCTAGCGAAGGGGCACCTTGCACATAATTATCAAAATTTAAAAAATTATAGTTTTTGAGAAAAATCGAAATTTCGGTTTTTTTACAATTAACATGTCCTTTTTTAGATCGAAAATTTTGCATAACTTTTTTGTTATTAAAGATAGAGATTTCATTTGAAAACTGCCAAGTACTCCTAGCGAAGGGGCACCTTGCACATAATTATCAAAATTTAAAAAAATATAGTTTTTGAGAAAAATCGAAATTTCGGTTTTTTTACAATTAACATGTCCTTTTTTAGATCGAAAATTTTGCATAACTTTTTTGTTATTAACGATATAGGGCTTTCATTTAAAAACTGCCAAGCACTCCTGGCAAAGGGGCACCTTGCACATAATTATTAAAATTGAAAAAATTATAGTTTTTGAGAAAAATCGAAATTTCGGTTTTTTTACAATTAACATGTACTTTTTTAGATCGAAAATTTTGCATAACTTTTTTGTTATTAAAGATAGAGCTTTCATTTAAAAACTGCCAAGTACTCCTAGCGAAGGGGCACCTTGCAGATAATTATCAAAATTTAAAAAATTATAGTTTTTGAGAAAAATAGAAATTTCGGTTTTTTTACAATTAACATGTCCTTTTTTAGATCGAAAATTTTGCATAACTTTTTTGTTATTAAAGATAGAGATTTCATTTAAAAACTGCCAAGTACTCCTAGCGAAGGGGCACCTTGCACATAATTATCAAAATTTAAAAAATTATAGTTTTTGAGAAAAATCGAAATTTCGGTTTTTTTACAATTAACATGTCCTTTTTTAGATCGAAAATTTTGCATAACTTTTTTGTTATTAAAGATAGAGCTTTCATTTAAAAACTGCCAAGTACTCCTAGCGAAGGGGCACCTTGCACATAATTATCAAAATTTAAAAAATTATAGTTTTTGAGAAAAATCGAAATTTCGGTTTTTTTACAATTAACATGTACTTTTTTAGATCGAAAATTTTGCATAACTTTTTTGTTATTAAAGATAGAGCTTTCATTTAAAAACTGTCAAGTACTCCTTGCAAAGGGGTACCTTATACGTAATAATAAAAAACTAAAAAAATTGGAGTTTTTGAAAAAAATCGAAATTTCTGTTTTTTACAATTAACATGTACTTTTTTAGATCGAAAATTTTGCATAACTTTTTTGTTATTAACGATAGAGCTTTCATTTAAAAACTGTCAAGTACTCCTAGCGAAGGGGCATCTTGCACATAATTATTAAAATTTAAAAAATTATAGTTTTTGAGAAAAATCGAAATTTCGGTTTTTTACAATTAACATGTACTTTTTTAGATAGAAAATTTTGCATAACTTTTTTGGTATTAAAGATAGGGCTTTTATTTAAAAACTGTCAAGTACTCCTTGCAAAGGGGCACCTTTTGCGTAATAATAAAAAAATAAAAAAATTGTAGTTTTTGAAAAAAATCGAAATTTCGGTTTTTTACAATTAACATGTACTTTTTTAGATCGAAAATTTTGCATAACTTTTTTGTTATTAAAGATAGAGCTTTCAATTAAAAACTGTCAAGTACTCCTTGCAAAGGGGCATCTTATACGTAATAATAAAAAACTAAAAAAATTGTAGTTTTTGAAAAAAATCGAAATTTCGGTTTTTTACAATTAACATGTACTTTTTTAGATCGAAAATTTTGCATAACTTTTTTGTTATTAAAGATAGAGCTTTCATTTAAAAACTGTCAAGTACTCCTTACAAAGGGGCACCTTATACGTAATAATAAAAAACTAAAAAAATTGTTGTTTTAAAAAAAATTCGAAATTTCGGTTTTTTACAATTAACATGTACTTTTTTAGATCGAAAATTTTGCATAACTTTTTTGTTATTAAAGATAGAGCTTTCATTTAAAAACTGCCAAGCACTCCTGGCAAAGGGGCACCTTGCACATAATAATTAAAATTGAAAAAATTATAGTTTTTGAGAAAAATCGAAATTTTGGTTTTTTTACAATTAACATGTACTTTTTTAGATCGAAAATTTTGCATAACTTTTTTGTTATTAAAGATAGAGCTTTCATTTAAAAACTGCCAAGTACTCCTAGCGAAGAGGCACCTTTCACATACTTATCAAAATTGAAAAAATTAACGTTTTTGAGAAAAATCGAAATTTCGGTTTTTTTACAATTAACATGTACTTTTTTAGATCGAAAATTTTGCATAACTTTTTTGTTATTAAAGATAGAGCTTTCATTTAAAAACTGTCAAGTACTCCTAGCGAAGGGGCACCTTTCACATACTTATTAAAATTGAAAAAATTATAGTTTTTGAGAAAAATCGAAATTGCGGTTTTTTTACAATTAACATGTACTTTTTTAGATCGAAAATTTTGCATAACTTTTTTGTTATTAAAGATAGAGCTTTCATTTAAAAACTGTCAAGTACTCCTAGCGAAGGGGCACCTTTCACATACTTATTAAAATTGAAAAAATTATAGTTTTTGAGAAAAATCGAAATTTCGGTTTTTTACAATTAACATGTACTTTTTTAGATGGAAAATTTTGCATAACTTTTTTGTTATTAAAGATAGAGCTTTCATTTAAAAACTGTCAAGTACTCTTAGCGAAGGGGCACCTTGCACATAATTATCAAAATTGTAAAAATTAAAGTTTTTGAGAAAAATCGAAATTTTGATTTTTTACAATTAACATGTACTTTTTTAGATCGTAAATTTTGCATAACTTTTTTGTTATTAAAGATAGAGCTTTCATTTAAAAAGTGTTAAGTACGTCTTGCAAAGGGGCACCTTGCACACAATTATGAAAATTAAAAAAATTACAGTTTTTGAGAAAAATCGAAATTTCGGTTTTTTACCATTAACATATACTTTATAAGATCGTAAATTTTGCATAACTTTTTTGTTATTAAAAACAGAGCTTTCTTTTAAAAACTGTCAAGTACTCCTTGCAAAGGGGCACCTTGTACGTAATTATCAAAAACTGAAAAAATTATAGTTTTTGAGAAAAATCGAAATTTTGATTTTTTACAATTAACATGTACTTTTTTAGATCGTAAATTTTGCATAACTTTTTTGTTATTAAAGATAGAGCTTTTAATTAAAAACTGTCAAGTACTCCTTGCAAAGGGGCACCTTATACGTAATAATAAAAAACTAAAAAAATTGTAGTTTTAAAAAAAAATCGAAATTTCGGTTTTTTACAATTAACATGTACTTTTTTAGATCGAAAATTTTGCATAACTTTTTTGTTAATAAAGATAGAGCTTTCATTTAAAAAGTGTTAAGTACGTCTTGCAAAGGGGCACCTTGCACACAATTATGAAAATTAAAAAAATTACAGTTTTTGAGAAAAATCGAAATTTCGGTTTTTTACCATTAACATATACTTTATAAGATCGTAAATTTTGCATAACTTTTTTGTTATTAAAAACAGAGCTTTCTTTTAAAAACTGTCAAGTACTCCTAGCGAAGGGGCACCTTTCACATACTTATTAAAATTGAAAAAATTATAGTTTTTGAGAAAAATCGAAATTGCGGTTTTTTTACAATTAACATGTACTTTTTTAGATCGAAAATTTTGCATAACTTTTTTGTTATTAAAGATAGAGCTTTCATTTAAAAACTGTCAAGTACTCCTAGCGAAGGGGCACCTTTCACATACTTATTAAAATTGAAAAAATTATAGTTTTTGAGAAAAATCGAAATTTCGGTTTTTTACAATTAACATGTACTTTTTTAGATGGAAAATTTTGCATAACTTTTTTGTTATTAAAGATAGAGCTTTCATTTAAAAACTGTCAAGTACTCTTAGCGAAGGGGCACCTTGCACATAATTATCAAAATTGTAAAAATTAAAGTTTTTGAGAAAAATCGAAATTTTGATTTTTTACAATTAACATGTACTTTTTTAGATCGTAAATTTTGCATAACTTTTTTGTTATTAAAGATAGAGCTTTCATTTAAAAAGTGTTAAGTACGTCTTGCAAAGGGGCACCTTGCACACAATTATGAAAATTAAAAAAATTACAGTTTTTGAGAAAAATCGAAATTTCGGTTTTTTACCATTAACATATACTTTATAAGATCGTAAATTTTGCATAACTTTTTTGTTATTAAAAACAGAGCTTTCTTTTAAAAACTGTCAAGTACTCCTTGCAAAGGGGCACCTTGTACGTAATTATCAAAAACTGAAAAAATTATAGTTTTTGAGAAAAATCGAAATTTTGATTTTTTACAATTAACATGTACTTTTTTAGATCGTAAATTTTGCATAACTTTTTTGTTATTAAAGATAGAGCTTTTAATTAAAAACTGTCAAGTACTCCTTGCAAAGGGGCACCTTATACGTAATAATAAAAAACTAAAAAAATTGTAGTTTTAAAAAAAAATCGAAATTTCGGTTTTTTACAATTAACATGTACTTTTTTAGATCGAAAATTTTGCATAACTTTTTTGTTAATAAAGATAGAGCTTTCATTTAAAAAGTGTTAAGTACGTCTTGCAAAGGGGCACCTTGCACACAATTATGAAAATTAAAAAAATTACAGTTTTTGAGAAAAATCGAAATTTCGGTTTTTTACCATTAACATATACTTTATAAGATCGTAAATTTTGCATAACTTTTTTGTTATTAAAAACAGAGCTTTCTTTTAAAAACTGTCAAGTACTCCTTGCAAAGGGGCACCTTGTACGTAATTATCAAAAACTGAAAAAATTATAGTTTTTGAGAAAAATCGAAATTTTGATTTTTTACAATTAACATGTACTTTTTTAGATCGTAAATTTTGCATAACTTTTTTGTTATTAAAGATAGAGCTTTTAATTAAAAACTGTCAAGTACTCCTTGCAAAGGGGCACCTTATACGTAATAATAAAAAACTAAAAAAATTGTAGTTTTAAAAAAAAATCGAAATTTCGGTTTTTTACAATTAACATGTACTTTTTTAGATCGAAAATTTTGCATAACTTTTTTGTTATTAAAGATAGAGGTTTTAATTAAAAACTGTCAAGTACTCCTTGCAAAGGGGCACCTTATACGTAATAATAAAAAACTAAAAAAATTGTAGTTTTTGAAAAAAATCGAAATTTCGGTTTTTTACAATTAACATGTACTTTTTTAGATCGAAAATTTTGCATAACTTTTTTGTTATTAAAGATAGAGCTTTCATTTAAAAACTGTCAAGTACTCCTTACAAAGGGGCACCTTATACGTAATAATAAAAAACTAAAAAAATTGTAGTTTTAAAAAAAAATCGAAATTTCGGTTTTTTACAATTAACATGTACTTTTTTAGATCGAAAATTTTGCATAACTTTTTTGTTATTAAAGATAGAGCTTTCATTTAAAAACTGCCAAGCACTCCTGGCAAAGGGGCACCTTGCACATAATTATTAAAATTGAAAAAATTATAGTTTTTGAGAAAAATCGAAATTTCGGTTTTTTTACAATTAACATGTACTTTTTTAGATCGAAAATTTTGCATAACTTTTTTGTTATTAAAGATAGAGCTTTCATTTAAAAACTGTCAAGTACTCCTAGCGAAGGGGCACCTTTCACATACTTATCAAAATTGAAAAAATTAACGTTTTTGAGAAAAATCAAAATTTCGGTTTTTTACAATTAACATGTACTTTTTTAGATAGAAAATTTTGCATAACTTTTTTGTTATTAAAGATAGAGCTTTCATTTAAAAACTGTCAAGTACTCCTTGCAAAGGGGCACCTTATACGTGGTAATAAAAAACTAAAAAAATTGTAGTTTTTGAAAAAAATCGAAATTTCGGTTTTTTACAATTAACATGTACTTTTTTAGATCGAAAATTTTGCATAACTTTTTTGTTATTAAAGATAGAGCTTTCATTTAAAAACTGTCAAGTACTCCTTGCAAAGGGGCACCTTATACGTGGTAATAAAAAACTAAAAAAATTGTAGTTTTTGAAAAAAATTGAAATTTCGGCTTTTTACAATTAACATGTACTTTTTTAAATCGAAAATTTTGCATAACTTTTTTGTTATTAAAGATAGAGCTTTCATTTAAAAACGGTCAAGTACTCCTAGCGAAGGGGCACCTTGCACATAATTATCAAAATTTAAAAAATTATAGTTTTTGAGAAAAATCGAAATTTCGGTTTTTTTTACAATTAACATGTCCTTTTTTAGATCGAAAATTTTGCATAACTTTTTTGTTATTAACGATATAGGGCTTTCATTTAAAAACTGCCAAGCACTCCTGGCAAAGGGGCACCTTGCACATAATTATTAAAATTGAAAAAATTATAGTTTTTGAGAAAAATCGAAATTTCGGTTTTTTTACAATTAACATGTACTTTTTTAGATCGAAAATTTTGCATAACTTTTTTGTTATTAAAGATAGAGCTTTCATTTAAAAACTGCCAAGTACTCCTAGCGAAGGGGCACCTTGCAGATAATTATCAAAATTTAAAAAATTATAGTTTTTGAGAAAAATAGAAATTTCGGTTTTTTTACAATTAACATGTCCTTTTTTAGATCGAAAATTTTGCATAACTTTTTTGTTATTAAAGATAGAGATTTCATTTAAAAACTGCCAAGTACTCCTAGCGAAGGGGCACCTTGCACATAATTATCAAAATTTAAAAAATTATAGTTTTTGAGAAAAATCGAAATTTCGGTTTTTTTACAATTAACATGTCCTTTTTTAGATCGAAAATTTTGCATAACTTTTTTGTAATTAAAGATAGAGCTTTCATTTAAAAACTGCCAAGTACTCCTAGCGAAAGGGCACCTTGCACATAATTATCAAAATTTAAAAAATTATAGTTTTTGAGAAAAATCGAAATTTCGTTTTTTTTACAATTAACATGTACTTTTTTAGATCGAAAATTTTGCATAACTTTTTTGTTATTAAAGATAGAGCTTTCATTTAAAAACTGCCAAGTACTCCTAGCGAAGGGGCACCTTGCACATAATTATCAAAATTTAAAAAATTATAGTTTTTGAGAAAAATCGAAATTTCGGTTTTTTTTACAATTAACATGTACTTTTTTAGATCAAAAATTTTGCATAACTTTTTTGTTATTAAAGATAGAGCTTTCATTCAAAAACTGTCAAGTACTCCTTGCAAAGGGGTACCTTATACGTAATAATAAAAAACTAAAAAAATTGGAGTTTTTGAAAAAAATCGAAATTTCTGTTTTTTACAATTAACATGTACTTTTTTAGATCGAAAATTTTGCATAACTTTTTTGTTATTAAAGATAGAGCTTTCATTTAAAAACTGTCAAGTACTCCTAGCGAAGGGGCATCTTGCACATAATTATTAAAATTTAAAAAATTATAGTTTTTGAGAAAAATCGAAATTTCGGTTTTTTACAATTAACATGTACTTTTTTAGATAGAAAATTTTGCATAACTTTTTTGGTATTAAAGATTGGGCTTTTATTTAAAAACTGTCAAGTACTCCTTGCAAAGGGGCACCTTTTGCGTAATAATAAAAAAATAAAAAAATTGTAGTTTTTGAAAAAAATCGAAATTTCGGTTTTTTACAATTAACATGTACTTTTTTAGATAGAAAATTTTGCATAACTTTTTTGGTATTAAAGATAGGGCTTTCATTTAAAAACTGTCAAGTACTCCTTGCAAAGGGGCACCTTTTACGTAATAATAAAAAAATAAAAAAATTGTAGTTTTTGAAAAAAATCGAAATTTTGGTTTTTTACCATTAACATGTACTTTATAAGATCGTAAATTTTGCATAACTTTTTTGTTATTAAAGATAGAGCTTTCATTTAAAAACTGTCAAGTACTCCTAGCGAAGGGGCACCTTGCACATAATTATCAAAATTGAAAAAATTATAGTTTTTGAGAAAAATCGAAATTTCGGTTTTTTACAATTAACATGTACTTTTTTAAATCGAAAATTTTGCATAACTTTTTTATTATTAAAAATAGAGTTTTCATTTAAAAACTGTCAAGTACTCCTAGCGAAGGGGCACCTTGCACATAATTATCAAAATTGAAAAAATTAAAGTTTTTGAGAAAAATCGAAATTTCGATTTTTTACAATTAACATGTACTTTTTTAGATCGAAAATTTTGCATAACTTTTTTGTTATTAAAGATAGAGCTTTCATTTAAAAACTGTTAAGCACTCCTGGTAAAGGGGCACCTTGCACATAATTATTAAAATTGAAAAAATTATAGTTTTTGAGAAAAATCGAAATTTTGGTTTTTTACAATTAACATGTACTTTTTTAGATCGAAAATTTTGCATAACTTTTTTGTTATTAAAGATAGAGCTTTCATTTAAAAACTGTCAAGTACTCCTTGCAAAGGGGTACCTTATACGTAATAATAAAAAACTAAAAAAATTGTAGTTTTTGAAAAAAATCGAAATTTCTGTTTTTTACAATTAACATGTACTTTTTTAGATCGAAAATTTTGCATAACTTCTTTGTTATTAAAGATAGAGCTTCCATTTAAAAACTGTCAAGTACTCCTAGCGAAGGGGCACCTTGCACATAATTATCAAAATTTAAAAAATTTTATTTTTTGAGAAAAATCGAAATTTCGGTTTTTTTACAATTAACATGTACTTTTTTAGATCGAAAATTTTGCATAACTTTTTTGTTATTAAAGATAGAGCTTTCATTTAAAAACTGTCAAGTACTCCTTGCAAAGGGGCACCTTATACGTAATAATAAAAAACTAAAAAAATTGTAGTTTTTGAAAAAAATCGAAATTTCGGTTTTTTACAATTAACATGTACTTTTTTAGATCGAAAATTTTGCATAACTTTTTTGTTATTAAAGATAGAGCTTTCATTTAAAAACTGCCAAGCACTCCTGGTAAAGGGGCACCTTGCACATAATTATTAAAATTGAAAAAATTATAGTTTTTGAGAAAAATCGAAATTTTGGTTTTTTACAATTAACATGTACTTTTTTAGATCGAAAATTTTGCATAACTTTTTTGTTATTAAAGATAGAGCTTTCATTTAAAAACTGTCAAGTACTCCTTGCAAAGGGGTACCTTATACGTAATAATAAATAACTAAAAAAATTGTAGTTTTTGAAAAAAATCGAAATTTCTGTTTTTTACAATTAACATGTACTTTTTTAGATCGAAAATTTTGCATAACTTCTTTGTTATTAAAGATAGAGCTTCCATTTAAAAACTGTCAAGTACTCCTAGCGAAGGGGCACCTTGCACATAATTATCAAAATTTAAAAAATTTTATTTTTTGAGAAAAATCGAAATTTCGGTTTTTTTACAATTAACATGTACTTTTTTAGATCGAAAATTTTGCATAACTTTTTTGTTATTAAAGATAGAGCTTTCATTTAAAAACTGTCAAGTACTCCTTGCAAAGGGGCACCTTATACGTAATAATAAAAAACTAAAAAAATTGTAGTTTTTGAAAAAAATCGAAATTTCGGTTTTTTACAATTAACATGTACTTTTTTAGATCGAAAATTTTGCATAACTTTTTTGTTATTAAAGATAGAGCTTTCATTTAAAAACTGTCAAGTACTTCTAGCGAAGGGGCATCTTGCACATAATTATTAAAATTGAAAAAATTATAGTTTTTGAGAAAAATCGAAATTTCGTTTTTTTTCAATTAACATGTACTTTTTTAGATCGAAAATTTTGCATAACTTTTTTGTTATTAAAGATAGAGCTTTCATTTAAAAACTGTCAAGTACTCCTTGCAAAGGGGCACCTTATACGTAATAATAAAAAACTAAAAAAATTGTAGTTTTTGAAAAAAATCGAAATTTCGGTTTTTTACAATTAACATGTACTTTTTTAGATCGAAAATTTTGCATAACTTTTTTGTCATTAAAGATAGAGCTTTCATTTAAAAACTGTCAAGTACTTCTTGCAAAGGGGCACCTTGTACGTAATAAATAAAAACTAAAAAAATTGAAGTTTTTGAAAAAAATCGAAATTTCGGTTTTTTACAACTAACATGTAATTTTTTAGATCGAAAATTTTGCATAACTTTTTTGTTATTAAAGATAGAGCTTTCATTTAAAAACTGTCAAGTACTCCTTGCAAAATGGCACCTTGTACGTAATTATTAAAAACTAAAAAAATTATAGTTTTTGAGAAAAATCGAAATTTCGATTTTTTACAATTAACATGTTTTTTTTTAGATCGAAAATTGTGCATAACTTTTTTGTTATTAAAGATAGAGCTTTCATTTAAAAACTGTCAAGTACTCCTTGCAAAATGGCACCTTGTACGTAATTATTAAAAACTAAAAAAATTATAGTTTTTGAGAAAAATCGAAATTTCGATTTTTTACAATTAACATGTACTTTTTTAGATCGAAAATTTTGCATAACTTTTTTGTTATTAAAGATAGAGCTTTCATTTAAAAACTGTCATGTACTCCTTGCAAAGGGGCACCTTGTACGTAATTATCAAAAATTAAAAAAATTATAGTTTTTGAGAAAAATCGAAGTTTCGATTTTTTACAATTAACATGTACTTTTTTAGATCGAAAATTTTGCATAACTTTTTTATTATTATAGATAGAGTTTTCATTTAAAAACTGTCAAGTACTCCTAGCGAAGGGGCACCTTGCACATAATTATCAAAATTGAAAAAATTAAAGTTTTTGAGAAAAATCGAAATTTCGATTTTTTACAATTAACATGTACTTTTTTAGATCGAAAATTTTGCATAACTTTTTTGTTATTAAAGATAGAGCTTTCATTTAAAAACAGTCAAGTACTCCTAGCAAAGGGGCACCTTGCACAAAATTATCAAAATTTAAAAAATTGTAGTTTTTGAGAAAAATCGAAATTTCGGTTTTTTTACAATTAACATGTACTTTTTTAGATCGAAAATTTTGCATAACTTTTTTGTTATTAAAGATAGAGCTTTCATTTAAAAACTGTCAAGTACTCCTTGCAAAAAGGCACCTTATACGTAATAATAAAAAACTAAAAAAATTGTAGTTTTTGAAAAAAATCGAAATTTCGGTTTTTTACAATTAACATGTACTTTTTTAAATCGAAAATTTTGCATAACTTTTTTGTTATTAAAGATAGAGCTTTCATTTAAAAACTGTCAAGTACTTCTTGCAAAGGGGCACCTTGTACGTAACAATAAAAAACTAAAAAAATTTTAGTTTTTGAAAAAAATCGAAATTTCGGTTTTTTACCATTAACATATACTTTATAAGATCGTGAATTTTGCATAACTTTTTTGGTAATAAAGATAGAGCTTTCATTTAAAAAGTGTTAAGTACGTCTTGCAAAGGGGCACCTTGCACACAATTATCAAAATTAAAAAAATTACAGTTTTTGAGAAAAATCGAAATTTCGGTTTTTTATTATTAACATATACTTTATAAGATCGTAAATTTTGCATAACTTTTTTGTTATTAAAGATAGAGCTTTCATTTAAAAACTGTCAAGTACTCCTTGCAAAGGGGCACCTTATACGTAATAATAAAAAACTAAAAAAATTGTAGTTTTTGAAAAAAATCGAAATTTCGGTTTTTTACAATTAACATGTACTTTTTTAGATCGAAAATTTTGCATAACTTTTTTGTTATTAAAGATAGAGCTTCCATTTAAAAACTGTCAAGTACTCCTAGCGAAGGGGCATCTTGCACATAATTATTAAAATTAAAAAAATTATAGTTTTTGAGAAAAATCGAAATTTCGGTTTTTTTTACAATTAACATGTACTTTTTTAAATCGAAAATTTTGCATAACTTTTTTGTTATTAAAGATAGAGCTTTCATTTAAAAACTGTCAAGTACTCCTTGCAAAGGGGTACCTTATACGTAATAATAAAAAACTAAAAAAATTCTAGTTTTTGAAAAAAATCGAAATTTCTGTTTTTTACAATTAACATGTACTTTTTTAGATCGAAAATTTTGCATAACTTTTTTGTTATTAAAGATAGAGCTTTCATTTAAAAACTGTCAAGTACTCGTAGCGAAGGGGCACCTTGCACATAATTATCAAAATTTAAAAAATTATAGTTTTTGAGAGAAAATCGAAATTTTGGTTTTTTTACAATTAACATGTACTTTTTTAGATCGAAAATTTTGCATAACTTTTTTGTTATTAAAGATAGAGCTTTCATTTAAAAACTGCCAAGTACTCCTTGCAAAGGGGCACCTTGTACGTAACAATAAAAAAACTAAAAAAATTGTAGTTTTTGAAAAAAATCGAAATTTCGGTTTTTTTACAATTAACATGTACTTTTTTAGATCGAAAATTTTGCATAACTTTTTTGTTATTAAAGATAGAGCTTTCATTTAAAAACTGTCAAGTACTCCTTGCAAAGGGGGGCACCTTGTACGTAACAATAAAAAACTAAAAAAATTGTAGTTTTTGAAAAAAATCGAAATTTCGGTTTTTTTACAATTAACATGTACTTTTTTAGATCGAAAATTTTGCATAACTTTTTTGTTATTAAAGATAGAGCTTTCATTTAAAAACTGTCCAGTACTCCTTGCAAAGGGGCACCTTGTACGTAATAATAAAAAACTAAAAAAATTGTAGTTTTTGAAAAAAATCGAAATTTCGGTTTTTTTTACAATTAACATGTACTTTTTTAGATCGAAAATTTTGCATAACTTTTTTGTTATTAAAGATAGAGCTTTCATTTAAAAACTGTCAAGTACTCCTTGCAAAAGGGCACCTTATACGTAATAATAAAAAACTAAAAAAATTGTAGTTTTTGAAAAAAATCGAAATTTCGGTTTTTTTACGATTAACATGTACTTTTTTAGATCGAAAACTTTGCATAACTTTTTTGCTATTAAAGATAGAGCTTCCATTTAAAAACTGTCAAGTACTCCTAGCGAAGGGGCATCTTGCACATAATTATTAAAATTAAAAAAATTATAGTTTTTAAGAAAAATCGAAATTTCGGTTTTTTTACAATTAACATGTACTTTTTTAGATCGAAAATTTTGCATAACTTTTTTGTTATTAAAGATAGAGCTTTCATTTAAAAACTGTCAAGTACTCCTTGCAAAGGGGCACCTTGTACGTAACAATAAAAAACTAAAAAAATTGTAGTTTTTGAAAAAAATCGAAATTTCGGTTTTTTTACAATTAACATGTACTTTTTTAGATCGAAAATTTTGCATAACTTTTTTGTTATTAAAGATAGAGCTTTCATTTAAAAACTGTCAAGTACTCCTTGCAAAAGGGCACCTTATACGTAATAATAAAAAACTAAAAAAATTGTAGTTTTTGAAAAAAATCGAAATTTCGGTTTTTTTTTACAATTAACATGTACTTTTTTAGATCGAAAACTTTGCATAACTTTTTTGCTATTAAAGATAGAGCTTTCATTTAAAAACTGTCAAGTACTCCTTGCAAAGGGGCACCTTGTACGTAACAATAAAAAACTAAAAAAATTTTAGTTTTTGAAAAAAATCGACATTTCTGTTTTTTACCATTAACATATACTTTATAAGATCGTAAATTTTGCATAACTTTTTTGGTAATAAAGATAGAGCTTTCATTTAAAAAGTGTTAAGTACGTCTTGCAAAGGGGCACCTTATACGTAATAATAAAAAACTAAAATAATTGTAGTTTTTGAAAAAAATTGAAATTTCGGTTTTTTACAATTAACATGTAATTTTTTAGATCGAAAATTTTGCATAACTTTTTTGTTATTAAAGGTAGAGCTTCCATTTAAAAACTGTCAAGTACTCCTAGCGAAGGGGCATCTTGCACATAATTATTAAAATTAAAAAAATTATAGTTTTTGAGAAAAATCGAAATTTTGGTTTTTTTACAATTAACATGTACTTTTTTAGATCGAAAATTTTGCATAACTTTTTTGTTATTAAAGATAGAGCTTTCATTTAAAAACTGCCAAGCACTCCTAGCGAAGGGGCACCTTGCACATAATTATCAAAATTTAAAAAATTATAGTTTTTGAGAAAAATCGAAATTTTGGTTTTTTTACAATTAACATGTACTTTTTTAGATCGAAAATTTTGCATAACTTTTTTGTTATTAAAGATAGAGCTTTCATTTAAAAACTGCCAAGTACTCCTAGCGAAGGGGCACCTTGCACATAATTATCAAAATTTAAAAAATTATAGTTTTTGAGAAAAATCGAAATTTCGGTTTTTTTTACAATTCACATGTACTTTTTTAGATCGAAAATTTTGCATAACTTTTTTGTTATTAAAGATAGAGCTTTCATTTAAAAACTGCCAAGTACTCCTAGCGAAGGGGCACCTTGCACATAATTATCAAAATTTAAAAAATTATAGTTTTTGAGAAAAATCGAAATTTCGGTTTTTTTACAATTAACATGTACTTTTTTAGATCGAAAATTTTGCATAACTTTTTTGTTATTAAAGATAGAGCTTTTATTTAAAAACTGCCAAGTACTCCTAGCGAAGGGGCACCTTGCACATAATTATCAAAATTTAAAAAATTATAGTTTTTGAGAAAAATCGAAATTTCGGTTTTTTTACAATTAACATGTCCTTTTTTAGATCGAAAATTTTGCATAACTTTTTTGTTATTAAAGATAGAGATTTCATTTGAAAACTGCCAAGTACTCCTAGCGAAGGGGCACCTTGCACATAATTATCAAAATTTAAAAAATTATAGTTTTTGAGAAAAATCGAAATTTCGGTTTTTTTACAATTAACATGTCCTTTTTTAGATCGAAAATTTTGCATAACTTTTTTGTTAATAACGATATAGGGCTTTCATTTAAAAACTGCCAAGCACTCCTGGCAAAGGGGCACCTTGCACATAATTATTAAAATTGAAAAAATTATAGTTTTTGAGAAAAATCGAAATTTCGGTTTTTTTACAATTAACATGTACTTTTTTAGATCGAAAATTTTGCATAACTTTTTTGTTATTAAAGATAGAGCTTTCATTTAAAAACTGCCAAGTACTCCTAGCGAAGGGGCACCTTGCAGATAATTATCAAAATTTAAAAAATTATAGTTTTTGAGAAAAATCGAAATTTCGGTTTTTTTACAATTCACATCTACTTTTTTAGATCGAAAATTTTGCATAACTTTTTTGTTATTAAAGATAGAGCTTTTATTTAAAAACTGCCAAGTACTCCTAGCGAAGGGGCACCTTGCACATAATTATCAAAATTTAAAAAATTATAGTTTTTGAGAAAAATCGAAATTTCGGTTTTTTTACAATTCACATGTACTTTTTTAGATCGAAAATTTTGCATAACTTTTTTGTTATTAAAGATAGAGCTTTTATTTAAAAACTGCCAAGTACTCCTAGCGAAGGGGCACCTTGCACATAATTATCAAAATTTAAAAAATTATAGTTTTTGAGAAAAATCGAAATTTCGGTTTTTTTACAATTAACATGTCCTTTTTTAGATCGAAAATTTTGCATAACTTTTTTGTTAATAACGATATAGGGCTTTCATTTAAAAACTGCCAAGCACTCCTGGCAAAGGGGCACCTTGCACATAATTATTAAAATTGAAAAAATTATAGTTTTTGAGAAAAATCGAAATTTCGGTTTTTTTACAATTAACATGTACTTTTTTAGATCGAAAATTTTGCATAACTTTTTTGTTATTAAAGATAGAGCTTTCATTTAAAAACTGCCAAGTACTCCTAGCGAAGGGGCACCTTGCAGATAATTATCAAAATTTAAAAAATTATAGTTTTTGAGAAAAATAGAAATTTCGGTTTTTTTACAATTAACATGTACTTTTTTAGATCGAAAATTTTGCATAACTTTTTTGTTATTAAAGATAGAGCTTTCATTTAAAAACTGCCAAGTACTCCTAGCGAAGGGGCACCTTGCACATAATTATCAAAATTTAAAAAATTATAGTTTTTGAGAAAAATCGAAATTTCGGTTTTTTTTACAATTAACATGTACTTTTTTAGATCAAAAATTTTGCATAACTTTTTTGTTATTAAAGATAGAGCTTTCATTTAAAAACTGTCAAGTACTCCTTGCAAAGGGGCACCTTATACGTAATAATAAAAAACTAAAAAAATTGTAGTTTTTGAAAAAAATCGAAATTTCGGTTTTTTACAATTAACATGTACTTTTTTAGATCGAAAATTTTGCATAACTTTTTTGTTATTAAAGATAGAGCTTCCATTTAAAAACTGTCAAGTACTCCTAGCGAAGGGGCATCTTGCACATAATTATTAAAATTAAAAAAATTATAGTTTTTGAGAAAAATCGAAATTTCGGTTTTTTTACAATTAACATGTACTTCTATAGATCGAAAATTTTGCATAACTTTTTTGTTATTAAAGATAGAGCTTTCATTTAAAAACTGTCAAGTACTCCTTGCAAAGGGGCACCTTGTACGTAACAATAAAAAACTAAAAAAATTGTAGTTTTTGAAAAAAATCGAAATTTCGGTTTTTTTACAATTAACATGTACTTTTTTAGATCGAAAATTTTGCATAACTTTTTTGTTATTAAAGATAGAGCTTTCATTTAAAAACTGTCAAGTACTCCTTGCAAAGGGGCACCTTGTACGTAATAATAAAAAACTAAAAAAATTGTAGTTTTTGAAAAAAATCGAAATTTCGGTTTTTTTACAATTAACATGTACTTTTTTAGATCGAAAATTTTGCATAACTTTTTTGTTATTAAAGATAGAGCTTCCATTTAAAAACTGTCAAGTACTCCTAGCGAAGGGGCATCTTGCACATAATTATTAAAATTAAAAAAATTATAGTTTTTGAGAAAAATCGAAATTTTGGTTTTTTTACAATTAACATGTACTTTTTTAGATCGAAAATTTTGCATAACTTTTTTGTTATTAAAGATAGAGCTTTCATTTAAAAACTGCCAAGCACTCCTAGCGAAGGGGCACCTTGCACATAATTATCAAAATTTAAAAAATTATAGTTTTTGAGAAAAATCGAAATTTCGGTTTTTTTACAATTAACATGTACTTTTTTAGATCGAAAATTTTGCATAACTTTTTTGTTATTAAAGATAGAGCTTCCATTTAAAAACTGTCAAGTACTCCTAGCGAAGGGGCATCTTGCACATAATTATTAAAATTAAAAAAATTATAGTTTTTGAGAAAAATCGAAATTTTGGTTTTTTTACAATTAACATGTACTTTTTTAGATCGAAAATTTTGCATAACTTTTTTGTTATTAAAGATAGAGCTTTCATTTAAAAACTGCCAAGTACTCCTAGCGAAGGGGCACCTTGCACATAATTATCAAAATTTAAAAAATTATAGTTTTTGAGAAAAATCGAAATTTCGGTTTTTTTACAATTCACATGTACTTTTTTAGATCGAAAATTTTGCATAACTTTTTTGTTATTAAAGATAGAGCTTTCATTTAAAAACTGCCAAGTACTCCTAGCGAAGGGGCACCTTGCACATAATTATCAAAATTTAAAAAATTATAGTTTTTGAGAAAAATCGAAATTTCGGTTTTTTTACAATTAACATGTACTTTTTTAGATCGAAAATTTTGCATAACTTTTTTGTTATTAAAGATAGAGCTTTCATTTAAAAACTGCCAAGTACTCCTAGCGAAGGGGCACCTTGCACATAATTATCAAAATTTAAAAAATTATAGTTTTTGAGAAAAATCGAAATTTCGGTTTTTTTACAATTAACATGTCCTTTTTTAGATCGAAAATTTTGCATAACTTTTTTGTTATTAAAGATAAATATTTCATTTAAAAACTGCCAAGTACTCCTAGCGAAGGGGCACCTTGCACATAATTATCAAAATTTAAAAAATTATAGTTTTTGAGAAAAATCGAAATTTCGGTTTTTTACAATTAACATGTCCTTTTTTAGATCGAAAATTTTGCATAACTTTTTTGTTATTAACGATATAGGGCTTTCATTTAAAAACTGCCAAGCACTCCTGGCAAAGGGGCACCTTGCACATAATTATTAAAATTGAAAAAATTATAGTTTTTGAGAAAAATCGAAATTTCGGTTTTTTTACAATTAACATGTACTTTTTTAGATCGAAAATTTTGCATAACTTTTTTGGTATTAAAGATAGGGCTTTTATTTAAAAACTGTCAAGTACTCCTTGCAAAGGGGCACCTTTTGCGTAATAATAAAAAAATAAAAAAATTGTAGTTTTTGAAAAAAATCGAAATTTCGGTTTTTTACAATTAACATGTACTTTTTTAGATAGAAAATTTTGCATAACTTTTTTGTTATTAAAGATAGAGCTTCCATTTAAAAACTGTCAAGTACTCCTAGCGAAGGGGCATCTTGCACATAATTATTAAAATTAAAAAAATTATAGTTTTTGAGAAAAATCGAAATTTCGGTTTTTTTACAATTAACATGTACTTCTATAGATCGAAAATTTTGCATAACTTTTTTGTTATTAAAGATAGAGCTTTCATTTAAAAACTGTCAAGTACTCCTAGCGAAGGGGCACCTTGCACATAATTATCAAAATTTAAAAAATTATAGTTTTTGAGAAAAATCGAAATTTCGGTTTTTTTACAATTAACATGTACTTTTTTAAATCGAAAATTTTGCATAACTTTTTTGTTATTAAAGATAGAGCTTTCATTTAAAAACTGTCAAGTACTCCTTGCAAAGGGGTACCTTATACGTAATAATAAAAAACTAAAAAAATTGTAGTTTTTGAAAAAAATCGAAATTTCTGTTTTTTACAATTAACATGTACTTTTTTAGATCGAAAATTTTGCATAACTTTTTTGTTATTAAAGATAGAGCTTTCATTTAAAAACTGTCAAGTACTCCTAGCGAAGGGGCACCTTGCACATAATTATCAAAATTTAAAAAATTATAGTTTTTGAGAAAAATCGAAATTTCGGTTTTTTTACAATTAACATGTACTTTTTTAGATCGAAAATTTTGCATAACTTTTTTGTTATTAAAGATAGAGCTTTCATTTAAAAACTGTCAAGTACTCCTTGCAAAGGGGTACCTTATACGTAATAATAAAAAACTAAAAAAATTGGAGTTTTTGAAAAAAATCGAAATTTCTGTTTTTTACAATTAACATGTACTTTTTTAGATCGAAAATTTTGCATAACTTTTTTGTTATTAAAGATAGAGCTTTCATTTAAAAACTGTCAAGTACTCCTAGCGAAGGGGCATCTTGCACATAATTATTAAAATTTAAAAAATTATAGTTTTTGAGAAAAATCGAAATTTCGGTTTTTTACAATTAACATGTACTTTTTTAGATAGAAAATTTTGCATAACTTTTTTGGTATTAAAGATTGGGCTTTTATTTAAAAACTGTCAAGTACTCCTTGCAAAGGGGCACCTTTTGCGTAATAATAAAAAAATAAAAAAATTGTAGTTTTTGAAAAAAATCGAAATTTCGGTTTTTTACAATTAACATGTACTTTTTTAGATAGAAAATTTTGCATAACTTTTTTGGTATTAAAGATAGGGCTTTCATTTAAAAACTGTCAAGTACTCCTTGCAAAGGGGCACCTTTTACGTAATAATAAAAAAATAAAAAAATTGTAGTTTTTGAAAAAAATCGAAATTTTGGTTTTTTACCATTAACATGTACTTTATAAGATCGTAAATTTTGCATAACTTTTTTGGTAATAAAGATAGAGCTTTCATTTAAAAAGTGTTAAGTACGTCTTGCAAAGGGGCACCTTATACGTAATAATAAAAAACTAAAATAATTGTAGTTTTTGAAAAAAATCGAAATTTCGGTTTTTTACAATTAACATGTAATTTTTTAGATCGAAAATTTTGCATAACTTTTTTGTTATTAAAGATAGAGCTTCCATTTAAAAACTGTCAAGTACTCCTAGCGAAGGGGCATCTTGCACATAATTATTAAAATTAAAAAAATTATAGTTTTTGAGAAAAATCGAAATTTTGGTTTTTTTACAATTAACATGTACTTTTTTAGATCGAAAATTTTGCATAACTTTTTTGTTATTAAAGATAGAGCTTTCATTTAAAAACTGCCAAGCACTCCTAGCGAAGGGGCACCTTGCACATAATTATCAAAATTTAAAAAATTATAGTTTTTGAGAAAAATCGAAATTTTGGTTTTTTTACAATTAACATGTACTTTTTTAGATCGAAAATTTTGCATAACTTTTTTGTTATTAAAGATAGAGCTTTCATTTAAAAACTGCCAAGTACTCCTAGCGAAGGGGCACCTTGCACATAATTATCAAAATTTAAAAAATTATAGTTTTTGAGAAAAATCGAAATTTCGGTTTTTTTACAATTCACATGTACTTTTTTAGATCGAAAATTTTGCATAACTTTTTTGTTATTAAAGATAGAGCTTTCATTTAAAAACTGCCAAGTACTCCTAGCGAAGGGGCACCTTGCACATAATTATCAAAATTTAAAAAATTATAGTTTTTGAGAAAAATCGAAATTTCGGTTTTTTTACAATTAACATGTACTTTTTTAGATCGAAAATTTTGCATAACTTTTTTGTTATTAAAGATAGAGCTTTCATTTAAAAACTGCCAAGTACTCCTAGCGAAGGGGCACCTTGCACATAATTATCAAAATTTAAAAAATTATAGTTTTTGAGAAAAATCGAAATTTCGGTTTTTTTACAATTAACATGTCCTTTTTTAGATCGAAAATTTTGCATAACTTTTTTGTTATTAAAGATAAATATTTCATTTAAAAACTGCCAAGTACTCCTAGCGAAGGGGCACCTTGCACATAATTATCAAAATTTAAAAAATTATAGTTTTTGAGAAAAATCGAAATTTCGGTTTTTTACAATTAACATGTCCTTTTTTAGATCGAAAATTTTGCATAACTTTTTTGTTATTAACGATATAGGGCTTTCATTTAAAAACTGCCAAGCACTCCTGGCAAAGGGGCACCTTGCACATAATTATTAAAATTGAAAAAATTATAGTTTTTGAGAAAAATCGAAATTTCGGTTTTTTTACAATTAACATGTACTTTTTTAGATCGAAAATTTTGCATAACTTTTTTGGTATTAAAGATAGGGCTTTTATTTAAAAACTGTCAAGTACTCCTTGCAAAGGGGCACCTTTTGCGTAATAATAAAAAAATAAAAAAATTGTAGTTTTTGAAAAAAATCGAAATTTCGGTTTTTTACAATTAACATGTACTTTTTTAGATAGAAAATTTTGCATAACTTTTTTGGTATTAAAGATAGGGCTTTCATTTAAAAACTGTCAAGTACTCCTTGCAAAGGGGCACCTTTTACGTAATAATAAAAAACTAAAAAAATTGTAGTTTTTGAACAAAATCGAAATTTCGGTTTTTTACAATTAACATGTACTTTTTTAGATCGAAAATTTTGCATAACTTTTTTGTTATTAAAGATAGAGCTTCCATTTAAAAACTGTCAAGTACTCCTAGCGAAGGGGCATCTTGCACATAATTATTAAAATTAAAAAAATTATAGTTTTTGAGAAAAATCGAAATTTCGGTTTTTTTACAATTAACATGTACTTCTATAGATCGAAAATTTTGCATAACTTTTTTGTTATTAAAGATAGAGCTTTCATTTAAAAACTGTCAAGTACTCCTAGCGAAGGGGCACCTTGCACATAATTATCAAAATTTAAAAAATTATAGTTTTTGAGAAAAATCGAAATTTCGGTTTTTTTACAATTAACATGTACTTTTTTAAATCGAAAATTTTGCATAACTTTTTTGTTATTAAAGATAGAGCTTTCATTTAAAAACTGTCAAGTACTCCTTGCAAAGGGGTACCTTATACGTAATAATAAAAAACTAAAAAAATTGTAGTTTTTGAAAAAAATCGAAATTTCTGTTTTTTACAATTAACATGTACTTTTTTAGATCGAAAATTTTGCATAACTTTTTTGTTATTAAAGATAGAGCTTTCATTTAAAAACTGTCAAGTACTCCTAGCGAAGGGGCACCTTGCACATAATTATCAAAATTTAAAAAATTATAGTTTTTGAGAAAAATCGAAATTTCGGTTTTTTTACAATTAACATGTACTTTTTTAGATCGAAAATTTTGCATAACTTTTTTGTTATTAAAGATAGAGCTTTCATTTAAAAACTGTCAAGTACTCCTTGCAAAGGGGTACCTTATACGTAATAATAAAAAACTAAAAAAATTGGAGTTTTTGAAAAAAATCGAAATTTCTGTTTTTTACAATTAACATGTACTTTTTTAGATCGAAAATTTTGCATAACTTTTTTGTTATTAAAGATAGAGCTTTCATTTAAAAACTGTCAAGTACTCCTAGCGAAGGGGCATCTTGCACATAATTATTAAAATTTAAAAAATTATAGTTTTTGAGAAAAATCGAAATTTCGGTTTTTTACAATTAACATGTACTTTTTTAGATAGAAAATTTTGCATAACTTTTTTGGTATTAAAGATTGGGCTTTTATTTAAAAACTGTCAAGTACTCCTTGCAAAGGGGCACCTTTTGCGTAATAATAAAAAAATAAAAAAATTGTAGTTTTTGAAAAAAATCGAAATTTCGGTTTTTTACAATTAACATGTACTTTTTTAGATAGAAAATTTTGCATAACTTTTTTGGTATTAAAGATAGGGCTTTCATTTAAAAACTGTCAAGTACTCCTTGCAAAGGGGCACCTTTTACGTAATAATAAAAAAATAAAAAAATTGTAGTTTTTGAAAAAAATCGAAATTTTGGTTTTTTACCATTAACATGTACTTTATAAGATCGTAAATTTTGCATAACTTTTTTGTTATTAAAGATAGAGCTTTCATTTAAAAACTGTCAAGTACTCCTAGCGAAGGGGCACCTTGCACATAATTATCAAAATTGAAAAAATTAAAGTTTTTGAGAAAAATCGAAATTTCGATTTTTTACAATTAACATGTACTTTTTTAGATCGAAAATTTTGCATAACTTTTTTGTTATTAAAGATAGAGCTTTCATTTAAAAACTGCCAAGCACTCCTGGTAAAGGGGCACCTTGCACATAATTATTAAAATTGAAAAAATTATAGTTTTTGAGAAAAATCGAAATTTTGGTTTTTTACAATTAACATGTACTTTTTTAGATCGAAAATTTTGCATAACTTTTTTGTTATTAAAGATAGAGCTTTCATTTAAAAACTGTCAAGTACTCCTTGCAAAGGGGTACCTTATTCGTAATAATAAAAAACTAAAAAAATTGTAGTTTTTGAAAAAAATCGAAATTTCTGTTTTTTACAATTAACATGTACTTTTTTAGATCGAAAATTTTGCATAACTTCTTTGTTATTAAAGATAGAGCTTCCATTTAAAAACTGTCAAGTACTCCTAGCGAAGGGGCACCTTGCACATAATTATCAAAATTTAAAAAATTTTATTTTTTGAGAAAAATCGAAATTTCGGTTTTTTTACAATTAACATGTACTTTTTTAGATCGAAAATTTTGCATAACTTTTTTGTTATTAAAGATAGAGCTTTCATTTAAAAACTGTCAAGTACTCCTTGCAAAGGGGCACCTTATACGTAATAATAAAAAACTAAAAAAATTGTAGTTTTTGAAAAAAATCGAAATTTCGGTTTTTTACAATTAACATGTACTTTTTTAGATCGAAAATTTTGCATAACTTTTTTGTTATTAAAGATAGAGCTTTCATTTAAAAACTGTCAAGTACTTCTAGCGAAGGGGCATCTTGCACATAATTATTAAAATTGAAAAAATTATAGTTTTTGAGAAAAATCGAAATTTCGTTTTTTTTCAATTAACATGTACTTTTTTAGATCGAAAATTTTGCATAACTTTTTTGTTATTAAAGATAGAGCTTTCATTTAAAAACAGTCAAGTACTCCTAGCAAAGGGGCACCTTGCACATAATTATCAAAATTTAAAAAATTTTATTTTTTGAGAAAAATCGAAATTTCGGTTTTTTTACAATTAACATGTACTTTTTTAGATCGAAAATTTTGCATAACTTTTTTGTTATTAAAAATAGAGCTTTCATTTAAAAACTGTCAAGTAGTCCTTGCAAAGGGGCACCTTATACGTAATAATAAAAAACTAAAAAAATTGTAGTTTTTGAAAAAAATCGAAATTTCGGTTTTTTACAATTAACATGTACTTTTTTAGATCGAAAATTTTGCATAACTTTTTTGTTATTAAAGATAGAGCTTTCATTTAAAACTGCCAAGCACTCCTAGCGAAGGGGCACCTTGCACATAATTATCAAAATTTAAAAAATTATAGTTTTTGAGAAAAATCGAAATTTCTGTTTTTTACAATTAACATGTACTTTTTTAGATCGAAAATTTTGCATAACTTTTTTGTTATTAAAGATAGAGCTTTCATTTAAAAACTGTCAAGTACTCCTAGCGAAGGGGCACCTTGCACATAATTATCAAAATTTAAAAAATTATAGTTTTTGAGAAAAATCGAAATTTCGGTTTTTTTACAATTAACATGTACTTTTTAGATCGAAAATTTTGCATAACTTTTTTGTTATTAAAGATAGAGCTTTCATTTAAAAACTGTCAAGTACTCCTTGCAAAGGGGTACCTTATACGTAATAATAAAAAACTAAAAAAATTGTAGTTTTTGAAAAAAATCGAAATTTCTGTTTTTTACAATTACCATGTACTTTTTTAGATCGAAAATTTTGCATAACTTTTTTGTTATTAAAGATAGAGCTTTCATTTAAAAACTGTCAAGTACTCCTTGCAAAGGGGTACCTTATACGTAATAATAAAAAACTAAAAAAATTGTAGTTTTTGAAAAAAATCAAAATTTTGGTTTTTTACAATTAACATGTACTTTTTTAGATCGAATTGCATAACTTTTTTGTTAATAAAGATAGAGCTTTCATTTAAAAACTGTCAAGTACTCCTTGCAAAGGGGCACCTTATACGTAATAATAAAAAACTAAAAAAATTGTAGTTTTTGAAAAAAATCAAAATTTTGGTTTTTTACAATTAACATGTACTTTTTTAGATCGAATTGCATAACTTTTTTGTTAATAAAGATAGAGCTTTCATTTAAAAACTGTCAAGTACTCCTTGCAAAGGGGTACCTTATACGTAATAATAAAAAACTAAAAAAATTGTAGTTTTTGAAAAAAATCAAAATTTTGGTTTTTTACAATTAACATGTACTTTTTTAGATCGAATTGCATAACTTTTTTGTTAATAAAGATAGAGCTTTCATTTAAAAACTGTCAAGTACTCCTTGCAAAGGGGTACCTTATACGTAATAATAAAAAACTAAAAAAATTGTAGTTTTTGAAAAAAATCGAAATTTCTGTTTTTTACAATTACCATGTACTTTTTTAGATCGAAAATTTTGCATAACTTTTTTGTTATTAAAGATAGAGCTTTCATTTAAAAACTGTCAAGTACTCCTTGCAAAGGGGTACCTTATACGTAATAATAAAAAACTAAAAAAATTGTAGTTTTTGAAAAAAATAAAAATTTTGGTTTTTTACAATTAACATGTACTTTTTTAGATCGAATTGCATAACTTTTTTGTTATTAAAGATAGAGCTTTCATTTAAAAACTGTCAAGTACTCCTAGCGAAGGGGCACCTTGCACATAATTCTTAAAATTAAAAAATTTATAGTTTTTGAGAAAAATCGAAATTTCGGTTTTTTACAATTAAAATGTACTTTTTTAAATCGAAAATTTTGCATAACTTTTTTGTTATTAAAGATAGAGCTTTCATTTAAAAACTGTCAAATACTCCTAGCGAAGGGGCACCTTGCACCCTATTATTAAAAATGAAAAAATTATGGTTTTTGAGAAAAATCGAAATTTCGGTTTTTTACAATTAACATGTACTTTTTTAGATCGAAAATTTTGCATAACTCTTTTGTTATTAAAGATAGAGCTTTCATTTAAAAACTGTCAAGTACTCCTAGCGAAGGGGCACCTTGCACATAATTCTTAAAATTAAAAAATTTATAGTTTTTGAGAAAAATCGAAATTTCGGTTTTTTACAATTAAAATGTACTTTTTTAAATCGAAAATTTTGCATAACTTTTTTGTTATTAAAGATAGAGCTTTCATTTAAAAACTGTCAAATACTCCTAGCGAAGGGGCACCTTGCACCCTATTATTAAAATTGAAAAAATTATAGTTTTTGAAAAAAATCGAAATTTCGGTTTTTTACAATTAACATGTACTTTTTTAGATCGAAAATTTTGCATAACTTTTTTGTTATTAAAGATAGAGCTTTCATTTAAAAACAGTCAAGTACTCCTAGCGAAGGGGCACCTTGCACATAATTATCAAAATTTAAAAAATTATAGTTTTTGAGAAAAATCGAAATTTCGGTTTTTTACCATTACCATATACTTTATAAGATCGTAAATTTTGCATAACTTTTGTGTTATTAAAGATAGAGCTTTCATTTAAAAACTGTCAAGTACTCCTTGCAAAGGGGCACCTTATACGTAATAATAAAAAACTAAAAAAATTGTAGTTTTTAAAAAAAATCGAAATTTCGGTTTTTTACAATTAAAATGTACTTTTTTAAATCGAAAATTTTGCATAACTTTTTTGTTATTAAAGATAGAGCTTTCATTTAAAAACTGTCAAATACTCCTAGCGAAGGGGCACCTTGCACCCTATTATTAAAATTGAAAAAATTATGGTTTTTGAGAAAAATCGAAATTTCGGTTTTTTACAATTAACATGTACTTTTTTAGATCGAAAATTTTGCATAACTCTTTTGTTATTAAAGATAGAGCTTTCATTTAAAAACTGTCAAGTACTCCTAGCGAAGGGGCACCTTGCACATAATTCTTAAAATTAAAAAATTTATAGTTTTTGAGAAAAATCGAAATTTCGGTTTTTTACAATTAAAATGTACTTTTTTAAATCGAAAATTTTGCATAACTTTTTTGTTATTAAAGATAGAGCTTTCATTTAAAAACTGTCAAATACTCCTAGCGAAGGGGCACCTTGCACCCTATTATTAAAATTGAAAAAATTATAGTTTTTGAGAAAAATCGAAATTTCGGTTTTTTACAATTAACATGTACTTTTTTAGATCGAAAATTTTGCATAACTTTTTTGTTATTAAAGATAGAGCTTTCATTTAAAAACTGCCAAGCACTCCTAGCGAAGGGGCACCTTGCACATAATTATCAAAATTTAAAAAATTATGGTTTTTGAGAAAAATCGAAATTTCGGTTTTTTTACAATTAACATGTACTTTTTTAGATCGAAAATTTTGCATAACTTTTTTGTTATTAAAGATAGAGCTTTCATTTAAAAACAGTCAAGTACTCCTAGCGAAGGGGCACCTTGCACCCTATTATTAAAATTGAAAAAATTATAGTTTTTGAGAAAAATCGAAATTTCGGTTTTTTACAATTAACATGTACTTTTTTAGATCGAAAATTTTGCATAACTTTTTTGTTATTAAAGATAGAGCTTTCATTTAAAAACTGCCAAGTACTCCTAGCGAAGGGGCACCTTGCACATAATTCTTAAAATTAAAAAATTTATAGTTTTTGAGAAAAATCGAAATTTCGGTTTTTTACAATTAAAATGTACTTTTTTAAATCGAAAATTTTGCATAACTTTTTTGTTATTAAAGATAGAACTTTCATTTAAAAACTGTCAAATACTCCTAGCGAAGGGGCACCTTGCACCCTATTATTAAAATTGAAAAAATTATAGTTTTTGAGAAAAATCGAAATTTCGGTTTTTTACAATTAACATGTACTTTTTTAGATCGAAAATTTTGCATAACTCTTTTGTTATTAAAGATAGAGCTTTCATTTAAAAACTGTCAAGTACTCCTAGCGAAGGGGCACCTTGCACATAATTCTTAAAATTAAAAAATTTATAGTTTTTGAGAAAAATCGAAATTTCGGTTTTTTACAATTAAAATGTACTTTTTTAAATCGAAAATTTTGCATAACTTTTTTGTTATTAAAGATAGAGCTTTCATTTAAAAACTGTCAAATACTCCTAGCGAAGGGGCACCTTGCACCCTATTATTAAAATTGAAAAAATTATAGTTTTTGAGAAAAATCGAAATTTCGGTTTTTTACAATTAACATGTACTTTTTTAGATCGAAAATTTTGCATAACTTTTTTGTTATTAAAGATAGAGCTTTCATTTAAAAACTGCCAAGTACTCCTAGCGAAGGGGCACCTTGCACATAATTATCAAAATTTAAAAAATTATAGTTTTTGAGAAAAATCGAAATTTCGGTTTTTTTACAATTAACATGTACTTTTTTAGATCGAAAATTTTGCATAACTTTTTTGTTATTAAAGATAGAGCTTTCATTTAAAAACTGCCAAGTACTCCTAGCGAAGGGGCACCTTGCACATAATTATCAAAATTGAAAAAATTAAAGTTTTTGAGAAAAATCGAAATTTCGATTTTTTACAATTAACATGTACTTTTTTAGATGGAAAATTTTGCATAACTTTTTGGTTATTAAAGATAGAGCTTTCATTTAAAATTTGCCAAGCACTCCTGGCAAAGGGGCACTTTGCACATAATTATTAAAATTGAAAAAATTATAGTTTTTAAGAAAAATCGAAATTTGGTTTTTTTACAATTAACATGTACTTTTTTAGATCGAAAATTTTGCATAACTTTTTTGTTATTAAAGATAGAGCTTTCATTTAAAAACTGCCAAGCACTCCTAGCGAAGGGGCACCTTGCACATAATTATCAAAATTTAAAAAATTATAGTTTTTGAGAAAAATCGAAATTTCGGTTTTTTTACAATTAACATGTACTTTTTTAGATCGAAAATTTTGCATAACTTTTTTGTTATTAAAGATAGAGCTTTCATTTAAAAATAGTCAAGTACTCCTAGCGAAGGGGCCCCTTGCACATAATTATCAAAATTTAAAAAATTATAGTTTTTGAGAAAAATCAAAATTTCGGTTTCTTTACAATTAACATGTACTTTTTTAGATCGAAAATTTTGCATAACTTTTTTGTTATTAAAGATAGAGCTTTCATTTAAAAACTGTCAAGTACTCCTAGCGAAGGGGCATCTTGCACATAATTATTAAAATTGAAAAAATTATAGTTTTTGAGAAAAATCGAAATTTTGGTTTTTTTTCAATTAACATGTACTTTTTTAGATCGAAAATTTTGCATAACTTTTTTGTTATTAAAGATAGAGCTTTCATTTAAAAACTGTCAAGTACTCCTTGCAAAGGGGCACCTTATACGTAATAATAAAAAACTAAAAAAATTGTAGTTTTTGAAAAAAATCGAAATTTCGGTTTTTTACAATTAACATGTACTTTATAAGATCGTAAATTTTGCATAACTTTTTTGTTATTAAAGATAGAGCTTTCATTTAAAAACATTCAAGTACTCCTAGCGAAGGGGCACCTTGCACATAATTATCAAAATTTAAAAAATTATAGTTTTTGAGAAAAATCGAAATTTCGGTTTTTTTACAATTAACATGTACTTTTTTAGATCGAAAATTTTGCATAACTTTTTTGTTATTAAAGATAGAGCTTTCATTTAAAAAGTGCCAAGCACTCCTAGCGAAGGGGCACCTTGCACATAATTATCAAAATTTAAAAAATTATAGTTTTTGAGAAAACTCGAAATTTCGGTTTTTTTACAATTAACATGTACTTTTTTAGATCGAAAATTTTGCATAACTTTTTTGTTGTTAAAGATAGAGCTTTCATTTAAAAACTGTCAAGTACTCCTAGCAAAGGGGCACCTTGCACATAATTATCAATATTGTAAAAATTAAAGTTTATGAGAAAAATCGAAATTTCGATTTTTTACAATTAACATGTACTTTTTTAGATGGAAAATTTTGCATAACTTTTTTGTTATTAAAGATAGAGCTTTCATTTAAAAAGTGTTAAGTACGTCTTGCAAAGGGGCACCTTGCACACAATTATGAAAATTAAAAAAATTACAGTTTTTGAGAAAAATCGAAATTTCGGTTTTTTACCATTAACATATACTTTATAAGATCGTAAATTTTGCATAACTTTTTTGTTATTAAAGACAGAGCTTTCATTTAAAAACTGTCAAGTACTCCTTGCAAAGGGGCACCTTGTACGTAATTATCAAAAACTGAAAAAATTATAGTTTTTGAGAAAAATCGAAATTTTGATTTTTTACAATTAACATGTACTTTTTTAGATCGTAAATTTTGCATAACTTTTTTGTTATTAAAGATAGAGCTTTCATTTAAAAAGTGTTAAGTACGTCTTGCAAAGGGGCATCTTGCACACAATTATCAAAATTGAAAAAATTACAGTTTTTGAGAAAAATCGAAATTTCGGTTTTTTACCATTAACATATACTTTATAAGATCGTAAATTTTGCATAACTTTTTTGTTATGAAAGATAGAGCTTTCATTTAAAAACTGTCAAGTACTCCTTGCAAAGGGGCACCTTGTACGTAATTATCAAAAACTGAAAAAATTATAGTTTTTGAGAAAAATCGAAATTTTCATTTTTTACAATTAACATGTACTTTTTTAGATCGAAAATTTTGCATAACTTTTTTGTTATTAAAGATAGAGCTTTTATTTAAAAACAGTCAAGTACTCCTAGCGAAGGGGCACCTTGCACATAATTATTAAAATTAAAAAAATTACAGTTTTTGAGAAAAATCGAAATTTCGGTTTTTTACCATTAACATATACTTTTTTAGATCGATAATTTTGCATAACTTTTTTGTTATTAAAGATAGAGCTTTCATTTAAAAACTGTCAAGTACTCCTTGCAAAGGGGCACCTTATACGTAATAATAAAAAACTAAAAAAATTGTAGTTTTTGAAAAAAATCGAAATTTCGGTTTTTTACAATTAACATGTACTTTTTTAGATCGAAAATTTTGCATAACTTTTTTGTTATTAAAGATAGAGCTTTCATTTAAAAACTGTCAAGTACTCCTTGCAAAGGGGCACCTTATACGTGGTAATAAAAAACTAAAAAAATTGTAGTTTTTGAAAAAAATTGAAATTTCGGCTTTTTACAATTAACATGTACTTTTTTAGATCGAAAATTTTGCATAACTTTTTTGTTATTAAAGATAGAGCTTTCATTTAAAAACTGTCAAGTACTCCTTACAAAGGGGCACCTTATACGTAATAATAAAAAACTAAAAAAATTGTAGTTTTAAAAAAAAATCGAAATTTCGGTTTTTTACAATTAACCATGTACTTTTTTAGATCGAAAATTTTGCATAACTTTTTTGTTATTAAAGATAGAGCTTTCAATTAAAAACTGTCAAGTACTCCTTGCAAAGGGGCATCTTATACGTAATAATAAAAAACTAAAAAAATTGTAGTTTTTGAAAAAAATCGAAATTTCGGTTTTTTACAATTAACATGTACTTTTTTAGATCGAAAATTTTGCATAACTTTTTTGTTATTAAAGATAGAGCTTTCATTTAAAAACTGTCAAGTACTCCTTACAAAGGGGCACCTTATACGTAATAATAAAAAACTAAAAAAATTGTAGTTTTAAAAAAAATTCGAAATTTCGGTTTTTTACAATTAACATGTACTTTTTTAGATCGAAAATTTTGCATAACTTTTTTGTTATTAAAGATAGAGCTTTTATTTAAAAACAGTCAAGTACTCCTAGCGAAGGGGCACCTTGCACATAATTATTAAAATTGAAAAAATTAAAATTTTTGAGAAAAATCGAAATTTCGGTTTTTCTACAATTAACATGTACTTTTTTAGATCGAAAATTTTGCATAACTTTTTTGTTATTAAAGATAGAGCTTTTAATTAAAAACTGTCAAGTACTCCTTGCAAAGGGGCACCTTATACGTAATAATAAAAAACTAAAAAAATTGTAGTTTTAAAAAAAAATCGAAATTTCGGTTTTTTACAATTAACATGTACTTTTTTAGATCGAAAATTTTGCATAACTTTTTTGTTATTAAAGATAGAGGTTTTAATTAAAAACTGTCAAGTACTCCTTGCAAAGGGGCTCCTTATACGTAATAATAAAAAACTAAAAAAATTGTAGTTTTTGAACAAAATCGAAATTTCGGTTTTTTACAATTAACATGTACTTTTTTAGATCGAAAATTTTGCATAACTTTTTTGTTATTAAAGATAGAGCTTTCATTTAAAAACTGTCAAGTACTCCTTACAAAGGGGCACCTTATACGTAATAATAAAAAACTAAAAAAATTGTAGTTTTAAAAAAAAATCGAAATTTCGGTTTTTTACAATTAACATGTACTTTTTTAGATCGAAAATTTTGCATAACTTTTTTGTTATTAAAGATCGAGCTTTCATTTAAAAACTGCCAAGCACTCCTGGCAAAGGGGCACCTTGCACATAATTATTAAAATTGAAAAAATTATAGTTTTTGAGAAAAATCGAAATTTCGGTTTTTTTACAATTAACATGTACTTTTTTAGATCGAAAATTTTGCATAACTTTTTTGTTATTAAAGATAGAGCTTTCATTTAAAAACTGTCAAGTACTCCTAGCGAAGGGGCACCTTTCACATACTTATTAAAATTGAAAAAATTATAGTTTTTGAGAAAAATCGAAATTTCGGTTTTTTACAATTAACATGTACTTTTTTAGATCGAAAATTTTGCATAACTTTTTTGTTATTAAAGATAGAGCTTTCATTAAAAAACTGTCAAGTACTCCTAGCGAAGGGGCATCTTGCACATAATTATTAAAATTGAAAAAATTATAGTTTTTGAAAAAAATCTAAATTTTGGTTTTTTACAATTAACATGTACTTTTTTAGATCGAAAATTTTGCATAACTTTTTTGTTATTAAAGATAGAGCTTTCATTTAAAAACTGTCAAGTACTCCTTGCAAAGGGGCACCTTATACGTAATAATAAAAAACTAAAAAAATTGTAGTTTTTGAAAAAAATCGAAATTTCGGTTTTTTACAATTAACATGTACTTTTTTAGATCGAAAATTTTGCATAACTTTTTTGTCATTAAAGATAGAGCTTTCATTTAAAAACTGTCAAGTACTTCTTGCAAAGGGGCACCTTGTACGTAATAAATAAAAACTAAAAAAATTGAAGTTTTTGAAAAAAATCGAAATTTCGGTTTTTTACAACTAACATGTAATTTTTTAGATCGAAAATTTTGCATAACTTTTTTGTTATTAAAGATAGAGCTTTCATTTAAAAACTGTCAAGTACTCCTTGCAAAATGGCACCTTGTACGTAATTATTAAAAACTAAAAAAATTATAGTTTTTGAGAAAAATCGAAATTTCGATTTTTTACAATTAACATGTTTTTTTTTAGATCGAAAATTGTGCATAACTTTTTTGTTATTAAAGATAGAGCTTTCATTTAAAAACTGTCAAGTACTCCTTGCAAAATGGCACCTTGTACGTAATTATTAAAAACTAAAAAAATTATAGTTTTTGAGAAAAATCGAAATTTCGATTTTTTACAATTAACATGTACTTTTTTAGATCGAAAATTTTGCATAACTTTTTTGTTATTAAAGATAGAGCTTTCATTTAAAAACTGTCATGTACTCCTTGCAAAGGGGCACCTTGTACGTAATTATCAAAAATTAAAAAAATTATAGTTTTTGAGAAAAATCGAAGTTTCGATTTTTTACAATTAACATGTACTTTTTTAGATCGAAAATTTTGCATAACTTTTTTATTATTATAGATAGAGTTTTCATTTAAAAACTGTCAAGTACTCCTAGCGAAGGGGCACCTTGCACATAATTATCAAAATTGAAAAAATTAAAGTTTTTGAGAAAAATCGAAATTTCGATTTTTTACAATTAACATGTACTTTTTTAGATCGAAAATTTTGCATAACTTTTTTGTTATTAAAGATAGAGCTTTCATTTAAAAACAGTCAAGTACTCCTAGCAAAGGGGCACCTTGCACAAAATTATCAAAATTTAAAAAATTGTAGTTTTTGAGAAAAATCGAAATTTCGGTTTTTTTACAATTAACATGTACTTTTTTAGATCGAAAATTTTGCATAACTTTTTTGTTATTAAAGATAGAGCTTTCATTTAAAAACTGTCAAGTACTCCTTGCAAAAAGGCACCTTATACGTAATAATAAAAAACTAAAAAAATTGTAGTTTTTGAAAAAAATCGAAATTTCGGTTTTTTACAATTAACATGTACTTTTTTAAATCGAAAATTTTGCATAACTTTTTTGTTATTAAAGATAGAGCTTTCATTTAAAAACTGTCAAGTACTTCTTGCAAAGGGGCACCTTGTACGTAACAATAAAAAACTAAAAAAATTTTAGTTTTTGAAAAAAATCGAAATTTCGGTTTTTTACCATTAACATATACTTTATAAGATCGTGAATTTTGCATAACTTTTTTGGTAATAAAGATAGAGCTTTCATTTAAAAAGTGTTAAGTACGTCTTGCAAAGGGGCACCTTGCACACAATTATCAAAATTAAAAAAATTACAGTTTTTGAGAAAAATCGAAATTTCGGTTTTTTATTATTAACATATACTTTATAAGATCGTAAATTTTGCATAACTTTTTTGTTATTAAAGATAGAGCTTTCATTTAAAAACTGTCAAGTACTCCTTGCAAAGGGGCACCTTATACGTAATAATAAAAAACTAAAAAAATTGTAGTTTTTGAAAAAAATCGAAATTTCGGTTTTTTACAATTAACATGTACTTTTTTAGATCGAAAATTTTGCATAACTTTTTTGTTATTAAAGATAGAGCTTCCATTTAAAAACTGTCAAGTACTCCTAGCGAAGGGGCATCTTGCACATAATTATTAAAATTAAAAAAATTATAGTTTTTGAGAAAAATCGAAATTTCGGTTTTTTTACAATTAACATGTACTTTTTTAAATCGAAAATTTTGCATAACTTTTTTGTTATTAAAGATAGAGCTTTCATTTAAAAACTGTCAAGTACTCCTTGCAAAGGGGTACCTTATACGTAATAATAAAAAACTAAAAAAATTGTAGTTTTTGAAAAAAATCGAAATTTCTGTTTTTTACAATTAACATGTACTTTTTTAGATCGAAAATTTTGCATAACTTTTTTGTTATTAAAGATAGAGCTTTCATTTAAAAACTGTCAAGTACTCGTAGCGAAGGGGCACCTTGCACATAATTATCAAAATTTAAAAAATTATAGTTTTTGAGAAAAATCGAAATTTTGGTTTTTTTACAATTAACATGTACTTTTTTAGATCGAAAATTTTGCATAACTTTTTTGTTATTAAAGATAGAGCTTTCATTTAAAAACTGCCAAGTACTCCTTGCAAAGGGGCACCTTGTACGTAACAATAAAAAACTAAAAAAATTGTAGTTTTTGAAAAAAATCGAAATTTCGGTTTTTTTACAATTAACATGTACTTTTTTAGATCGAAAATTTTGCATAACTTTTTTGTTATTAAAGATAGAGCTTTCATTTAAAAACTGTCAAGTACTCCTTGCAAAGGGGCACCTTGTACGTAACAATAAAAAACTAAAAAAATTGTAGTTTTTGAAAAAAATCGAAATTTCGGTTTTTTTACAATTAACATGTACTTTTTTAGATCGAAAATTTTGCATAACTTTTTTGTTATTAAAGATAGAGCTTTCATTTAAAAACTGTCCAGTACTCCTTGCAAAGGGGCACCTTGTACGTAATAATAAAAAACTAAAAAAATTGTAGTTTTTGAAAAAAATCGAAATTTCGGTTTTTTTACAATTAACATGTACTTTTTTAGATCGAAAATTTTGCATAACTTTTTTGTTATTAAAGATAGAGCTTTCATTTAAAAACTGTCAAGTACTCCTTGCAAAAGGGCACCTTATACGTAATAATAAAAAACTAAAAAAATTGTAGTTTTTGAAAAAAATCGAAATTTCGGTTTTTTTTACGATTAACATGTACTTTTTTAGATCGAAAACTTTGCATAACTTTTTTGCTATTAAAGATAGAGCTTCCATTTAAAAACTGTCAAGTACTCCTAGCGAAGGGGCATCTTGCACATAATTATTAAAATTAAAAAAATTATAGTTTTTAAGAAAAATCGAAATTTCGGTTTTTTTACAATTAACATGTACTTTTTTAGATCGAAAATTTTGCATAACTTTTTTGTTATTAAAGATAGAGCTTTCATTTAAAAACTGTCAAGTACTCCTTGCAAAGGGGCACCTTGTACGTAACAATAAAAAACTAAAAAAATTGTAGTTTTTGAAAAAAATCGAAATTTCGGTTTTTTTACAATTAACATGTACTTTTTTAGATCGAAAATTTTGCATAACTTTTTTGTTATTAAAGATAGAGCTTTCATTTAAAAACTGTCAAGTACTCCTTGCAAAAGGGCACCTTATACGTAATAATAAAAAACTAAAAAAATTGTAGTTTTTGAAAAAAATCGAAATTTCGGTTTTTTTACAATTAACATGTACTTTTTTAGATCGAAAACTTTGCATAACTTTTTTGCTATTAAAGATAGAGCTTTCATTTAAAGACTGTCAAGTACTCCTTGCAAAGGGGCACCTTGTACGTAACAATAAAAAACTAAAAAAATTTTAGTTTTTGAAAAAAATCGACATTTCTGTTTTTTACCATTAACATATACTTTATAAGATCGTAAATTTTGCATAACTTTTTTGGTAATAAAGATAGAGCTTTCATTTAAAAAGTGTTAAGTACGTCTTGCAAAGGGGCACCTTATACGTAATAATAAAAAACTAAAATAATTGTAGTTTTTGAAAAAAATTGAAATTTCGGTTTTTTACAATTAACATGTAATTTTTTAGATCGAAAATTTTGCATAACTTTTTTGTTATTAAAGGTAGAGCTTCCATTTAAAAACTGTCAAGTACTCCTAGCGAAGGGGCATCTTGCACATAATTATTAAAATTAAAAAAATTATAGTTTTTGAGAAAAATCGAAATTTTGGTTTTTTTACAATTAACATGTACTTTTTTAGATCGAAAATTTTGCATAACTTTTTTGTTATTAAAGATAGAGCTTTCATTTAAAAACTGCCAAGCACTCCTAGCGAAGGGGCACCTTGCACATAATTATCAAAATTTAAAAAATTATAGTTTTTGAGAAAAATCGAAATTTTGGTTTTTTTACAATTAACATGTACTTTTTTAGATCGAAAATTTTGCATAACTTTTTTGTTATTAAAGATAGAGCTTTCATTTAAAAACTGCCAAGTACTCCTAGCGAAGGGGCACCTTGCACATAATTATCAAAATTTAAAAAATTATAGTTTTTGAGAAAAATCGAAATTTCGGTTTTTTTACAATTCACATGTACTTTTTTAGATCGAAAATTTTGCATAACTTTTTTGTTATTAAAGATAGAGCTTTCATTTAAAAACTGCCAAGTACTCCTAGCGAAGGGGCACCTTGCACATAATTATCAAAATTTAAAAAATTATAGTTTTTGAGAAAAATCGAAATTTCGGTTTTTTTACAATTAACATGTACTTTTTTAGATCGAAAATTTTGCATAACTTTTTTGTTATTAAAGATAGAGCTTTTATTTAAAAACTGCCAAGTACTCCTAGCGAAGGGGCACCTTGCACATAATTATCAAAATTTAAAAAATTATAGTTTTTGAGAAAAATCGAAATTTCGGTTTTTTTACAATTAACATGTCCTTTTTTAGATCGAAAATTTTGCATAACTTTTTTGTTATTAAAGATAGAGATTTCATTTGAAAACTGCCAAGTACTCCTAGCGAAGGGGCACCTTGCACATAATTATCAAAATTTAAAAAATTATAGTTTTTGAGAAAAATCGAAATTTCGGTTTTTTTACAATTAACATGTCCTTTTTTAGATCGAAAATTTTGCATAACCTTTTTGTTAATAACGATATAGGGCTTTCATTTAAAAACTGCCAAGCACTCCTGGCAAAGGGGCACCTTGCACATAATTATTAAAATTGAAAAAATTATAGTTTTTGAGAAAAATCGAAATTTCGGTTTTTTTACAATTAACATGTACTTTTTTAGATCGAAAATTTTGCATAACTTTTTTGTTATTAAAGATAGAGCTTTCATTTAAAAACTGCCAAGTACTCCTAGCGAAGGGGCACCTTGCAGATAATTATCAAAATTTAAAAAATTATAGTTTTTGAGAAAAATCGAAATTTCGGTTTTTTTACAATTCACATCTACTTTTTTAGATCGAAAATTTTGCATAACTTTTTTGTTATTAAAGATAGAGCTTTTATTTAAAAACTGCCAAGTACTCCTAGCGAAGGGGCACCTTGCACATAATTATCAAAATTTAAAAAATTATAGTTTTTGAGAAAAATCGAAATTTCGGTTTTTTTACAATTCACATGTACTTTTTTAGATCGAAAATTTTGCATAACTTTTTTGTTATTAAAGATAGAGCTTTTATTTAAAAACTGCCAAGTACTCCTAGCGAAGGGGCACCTTGCACATAATTATCAAAATTTAAAAAATTATAGTTTTTGAGAAAAATCGAAATTTCGGTTTTTTTACAATTAACATGTCCTTTTTTAGATCGAAAATTTTGCATAACTTTTTTGTTAATAACGATATAGGGCTTTCATTTAAAAACTGCCAAGCACTCCTGGCAAAGGGGCACCTTGCACATAATTATTAAAATTGAAAAAATTATAGTTTTTGAGAAAAATCGAAATTTCGGTTTTTTTACAATTAACATGTACTTTTTTAGATCGAAAATTTTGCATAACTTTTTTGTTATTAAAGATAGAGCTTTCATTTAAAAACTGCCAAGTACTCCTAGCGAAGGGGCACCTTGCAGATAATTATCAAAATTTAAAAAATTATAGTTTTTGAGAAAAATAGAAATTTCGGTTTTTTTACAATTAACATGTACTTTTTTAGATCGAAAATTTTGCATAACTTTTTTGTTATTAAAGATAGAGCTTTCATTTAAAAACTGCCAAGTACTCCTAGCGAAGGGGCACCTTGCACATAATTATCAAAATTTAAAAAATTATAGTTTTTGAGAAAAATCGAAATTTCGGTTTTTTTTACAATTAACATGTACTTTTTTAGATCAAAAATTTTGCATAACTTTTTTGTTATTAAAGATAGAGCTTTCATTTAAAAACTGTCAAGTACTCCTTGCAAAGGGGCACCTTATACGTAATAATAAAAAACTAAAAAAATTGTAGTTTTTGAAAAAAATCGAAATTTCGGTTTTTTACAATTAACATGTACTTTTTTAGATCGAAAATTTTGCATAACTTTTTTGTTATTAAAGATAGAGCTTCCATTTAAAAACTGTCAAGTACTCCTAGCGAAGGGGCATCTTGCACATAATTATTAAAATTAAAAAAATTATAGTTTTTGAGAAAAATCGAAATTTCGGTTTTTTTACAATTAACATGTACTTCTATAGATCGAAAATTTTGCATAACTTTTTTGTTATTAAAGATAGAGCTTTCATTTAAAAACTGTCAAGTACTCCTTGCAAAGGGGCACCTTGTACGTAACAATAAAAAACTAAAAAAATTGTAGTTTTTGAAAAAAATCGAAATTTCGGTTTTTTTACAATTAACATGTACTTTTTTAGATCGAAAATTTTGCATAACTTTTTTGTTATTAAAGATAGAGCTTTCATTTAAAAACTGTCAAGTACTCCTTGCAAAGGGGCACCTTGTACGTAATAATAAAAAACTAAAAAAATTGTAGTTTTTGAAAAAAATCGAAATTTCGGTTTTTTTACAATTAACATGTACTTTTTTAGATCGAAAATTTTGCATAACTTTTTTGTTATTAAAGATAGAGCTTCCATTTAAAAACTGTCAAGTACTCCTAGCGAAGGGGCATCTTGCACATAATTATTAAAATTAAAAAAATTATAGTTTTTGAGAAAAATCGAAATTTTGGTTTTTTTACAATTAACATGTACTTTTTTAGATCGAAAATTTTGCATAACTTTTTTGTTATTAAAGATAGAGCTTTCATTTAAAAACTGCCAAGCACTCCTAGCGAAGGGGCACCTTGCACATAATTATCAAAATTTAAAAAATTATAGTTTTTGAGAAAAATCGAAATTTCGGTTTTTTTACAATTAACATGTACTTTTTTAGATCGAAAATTTTGCATAACTTTTTTGTTATTAAAGATAGAGCTTCCATTTAAAAACTGTCAAGTACTCCTAGCGAAGGGGCATCTTGCACATAATTATTAAAATTAAAAAAATTATAGTTTTTGAGAAAAATCGAAATTTTGGTTTTTTTACAATTAACATGTACTTTTTTAGATCGAAAATTTTGCATAACTTTTTTGTTATTAAAGATAGAGCTTTCATTTAAAAACTGCCAAGTACTCCTAGCGAAGGGGCACCTTGCACATAATTATCAAAATTTAAAAAATTATAGTTTTTGAGAAAAATCGAAATTTCGGTTTTTTTACAATTCACATGTACTTTTTTAGATCGAAAATTTTGCATAACTTTTTTGTTATTAAAGATAGAGCTTTCATTTAAAAACTGCCAAGTACTCCTAGCGAAGGGGCACCTTGCACATAATTATCAAAATTTAAAAAATTATAGTTTTTGAGAAAAATCGAAATTTCGGTTTTTTTACAATTAACATGTACTTTTTTAGATCGAAAATTTTGCATAACTTTTTTGTTATTAAAGATAGAGCTTTCATTTAAAAACTGCCAAGTACTCCTAGCGAAGGGGCACCTTGCACATAATTATCAAAATTTAAAAAATTATAGTTTTTGAGAAAAATCGAAATTTCGGTTTTTTTACAATTAACATGTCCTTTTTTAGATCGAAAATTTTGCATAACTTTTTTGTTATTAAAGATAAATATTTCATTTAAAAACTGCCAAGTACTCCTAGCGAAGGGGCACCTTGCACATAATTATCAAAATTTAAAAAATTATAGTTTTTGAGAAAAATCGAAATTTCGGTTTTTTACAATTAACATGTCCTTTTTTAGATCGAAAATTTTGCATAACTTTTTTGTTATTAACGATATAGGGCTTTCATTTAAAAACTGCCAAGCACTCCTGGCAAAGGGGCACCTTGCACATAATTATTAAAATTGAAAAAATTATAGTTTTTGAGAAAAATCGAAATTTCGGTTTTTTTACAATTAACATGTACTTTTTTAGATCGAAAATTTTGCATAACTTTTTTGGTATTAAAGATAGGGCTTTTATTTAAAAACTGTCAAGTACTCCTTGCAAAGGGGCACCTTTTGCGTAATAATAAAAAAATAAAAAAATTGTAGTTTTTGAAAAAAATCGAAATTTCGGTTTTTTACAATTAACATGTACTTTTTTAGATAGAAAATTTTGCATAACTTTTTTGTTATTAAAGATAGAGCTTCCATTTAAAAACTGTCAAGTACTCCTAGCGAAGGGGCATCTTGCACATAATTATTAAAATTAAAAAAATTATAGTTTTTGAGAAAAATCGAAATTTCGGTTTTTTTACAATTAACATGTACTTCTATAGATCGAAAATTTTGCATAACTTTTTTGTTATTAAAGATAGAGCTTTCATTTAAAAACTGTCAAGTACTCCTAGCGAAGGGGCACCTTGCACATAATTATCAAAATTTAAAAAATTATAGTTTTTGAGAAAAATCGAAATTTCGGTTTTTTTACAATTAACATGTACTTTTTTAAATCGAAAATTTTGCATAACTTTTTTGTTATTAAAGATAGAGCTTTCATTTAAAAACTGTCAAGTACTCCTTGCAAAGGGGTACCTTATACGTAATAATAAAAAACTAAAAAAATTGTAGTTTTTGAAAAAAATCGAAATTTCTGTTTTTTACAATTAACATGTACTTTTTTAGATCGAAAATTTTGCATAACTTTTTTGTTATTAAAGATAGAGCTTTCATTTAAAAACTGTCAAGTACTCCTAGCGAAGGGGCACCTTGCACATAATTATCAAAATTTAAAAAATTATAGTTTTTGAGAAAAATCGAAATTTCGGTTTTTTTACAATTAACATGTACTTTTTTAGATCGAAAATTTTGCATAACTTTTTTGTTATTAAAGATAGAGCTTTCATTTAAAAACTGTCAAGTACTCCTTGCAAAGGGGTACCTTATACGTAATAATAAAAAACTAAAAAAATTGGAGTTTTTGAAAAAAATCGAAATTTCTGTTTTTTACAATTAACATGTACTTTTTTAGATCGAAAATTTTGCATAACTTTTTTGTTATTAAAGATAGAGCTTTCATTTAAAAACTGTCAAGTACTCCTAGCGAAGGGGCATCTTGCACATAATTATTAAAATTTAAAAAATTATAGTTTTTGAGAAAAATCGAAATTTCGGTTTTTTACAATTAACATGTACTTTTTTAGATAGAAAATTTTGCATAACTTTTTTGGTATTAAAGATTGGGCTTTTATTTAAAAACTGTCAAGTACTCCTTGCAAAGGGGCACCTTTTGCGTAATAATAAAAAAATAAAAAAATTGTAGTTTTTGAAAAAAATCGAAATTTCGGTTTTTTACAATTAACATGTACTTTTTTAGATAGAAAATTTTGCATAACTTTTTTGGTATTAAAGATAGGGCTTTCATTTAAAAACTGTCAAGTACTCCTTGCAAAGGGACACCTTTTACGTAATAATAAAAAAATAAAAAAATTGTAGTTTTTGAAAAAAATCGAAATTTTGGTTTTTTACCATTAACATGTACTTTATAAGATCGTAAATTTTGCATAACTTTTTTGGTAATAAAGATAGAGCTTTCATTTAAAAAGTGTTAAGTACGTCTTGCAAAGGGGCACCTTATACGTAATAATAAAAAACTAAAATAATTGTAGTTTTTGAAAAAAATCGAAATTTCGGTTTTTTACAATTAACATGTAATTTTTTAGATCGAAAATTTTGCATAACTTTTTTGTTATTAAAGATAGAGCTTCCATTTAAAAACTGTCAAGTACTCCTAGCGAAGGGGCATCTTGCACATAATTATTAAAATTAAAAAAATTATAGTTTTTGAGAAAAATCGAAATTTTGGTTTTTTTACAATTAACATGTACTTTTTTAGATCGAAAATTTTGCATAACTTTTTTGTTATTAAAGATAGAGCTTTCATTTAAAAACTGCCAAGCACTCCTAGCGAAGGGGCACCTTGCACATAATTATCAAAATTTAAAAAATTATAGTTTTTGAGAAAAATCGAAATTTTGGTTTTTTTACAATTAACATGTACTTTTTTAGATCGAAAATTTTGCATAACTTTTTTGTTATTAAAGATAGAGCTTTCATTTAAAAACTGCCAAGTACTCCTAGCGAAGGGGCACCTTGCACATAATTATCAAAATTTAAAAAATTATAGTTTTTGAGAAAAATCGAAATTTCGGTTTTTTTACAATTCACATGTACTTTTTTAGATCGAAAATTTTGCATAACTTTTTTGTTATTAAAGATAGAGCTTTCATTTAAAAACTGCCAAGTACTCCTAGCGAAGGGGCACCTTGCACATAATTATCAAAATTTAAAAAATTATAGTTTTTGAGAAAAATCGAAATTTCGGTTTTTTTACAATTAACATGTACTTTTTTAGATCGAAAATTTTGCATAACTTTTTTGTTATTAAAGATAGAGCTTTCATTTAAAAACTGCCAAGTACTCCTAGCGAAGGGGCACCTTGCACATAATTATCAAAATTTAAAAAATTATAGTTTTTGAGAAAAATCGAAATTTCGGTTTTTTTACAATTAACATGTCCTTTTTTAGATCGAAAATTTTGCATAACTTTTTTGTTATTAAAGATAAATATTTCATTTAAAAACTGCCAAGTACTCCTAGCGAAGGGGCACCTTGCACATAATTATCAAAATTTAAAAAATTATAGTTTTTGAGAAAAATCGAAATTTCGGTTTTTTACAATTAACATGTCCTTTTTTAGATCGAAAATTTTGCATAACTTTTTTGTTATTAACGATATAGGGCTTTCATTTAAAAACTGCCAAGCACTCCTGGCAAAGGGGCACCTTGCACATAATTATTAAAATTGAAAAAATTATAGTTTTTGAGAAAAATCGAAATTTCGGTTTTTTTACAATTAACATGTACTTTTTTAGATCGAAAATTTTGCATAACTTTTTTGGTATTAAAGATAGGGCTTTTATTTAAAAACTGTCAAGTACTCCTTGCAAAGGGGCACCTTTTGCGTAATAATAAAAAAATAAAAAAATTGTAGTTTTTGAAAAAAATCGAAATTTCGGTTTTTTACAATTAACATGTACTTTTTTAGATAGAAAATTTTGCATAACTTTTTTGGTATTAAAGATAGGGCTTTCATTTAAAAACTGTCAAGTACTCCTTGCAAAGGGGCACCTTTTACGTAATAATAAAAAACTAAAAAAATTGTAGTTTTTGAACAAAATCGAAATTTCGGTTTTTTACAATTAACATGTACTTTTTTAGATCGAAAATTTTGCATAACTTTTTTGTTATTAAAGATAGAGCTTCCATTTAAAAACTGTCAAGTACTCCTAGCGAAGGGGCATCTTGCACATAATTATTAAAATTAAAAAAATTATAGTTTTTGAGAAAAATCGAAATTTCGGTTTTTTTACAATTAACATGTACTTCTATAGATCGAAAATTTTGCATAACTTTTTTGTTATTAAAGATAGAGCTTTCATTTAAAAACTGTCAAGTACTCCTAGCGAAGGGGCACCTTGCACATAATTATCAAAATTTAAAAAATTATAGTTTTTGAGAAAAATCGAAATTTCGGTTTTTTTACAATTAACATGTACTTTTTTAAATCGAAAATTTTGCATAACTTTTTTGTTATTAAAGATAGAGCTTTCATTTAAAAACTGTCAAGTACTCCTTGCAAAGGGGTACCTTATACGTAATAATAAAAAACTAAAAAAATTGTAGTTTTTGAAAAAAATCGAAATTTCTGTTTTTTACAATTAACATGTACTTTTTTAGATCGAAAATTTTGCATAACTTTTTTGTTATTAAAGATAGAGCTTTCATTTAAAAACTGTCAAGTACTCCTAGCGAAGGGGCACCTTGCACATAATTATCAAAATTTAAAAAATTATAGTTTTTGAGAAAAATCGAAATTTCGGTTTTTTTACAATTAACATGTACTTTTTTAGATCGAAAATTTTGCATAACTTTTTTGTTATTAAAGATAGAGCTTTCATTTAAAAACTGTCAAGTACTCCTTGCAAAGGGGTACCTTATACGTAATAATAAAAAACTAAAAAAATTGGAGTTTTTGAAAAAAATCGAAATTTCTGTTTTTTACAATTAACATGTACTTTTTTAGATCGAAAATTTTGCATAACTTTTTTGTTATTAAAGATAGAGCTTTCATTTAAAAACTGTCAAGTACTCCTAGCGAAGGGGCATCTTGCACATAATTATTAAAATTTAAAAAATTATAGTTTTTGAGAAAAATCGAAATTTCGGTTTTTTACAATTAACATGTACTTTTTTAGATAGAAAATTTTGCATAACTTTTTTGGTATTAAAGATTGGGCTTTTATTTAAAAACTGTCAAGTACTCCTTGCAAAGGGGCACCTTTTGCGTAATAATAAAAAAATAAAAAAATTGTAGTTTTTGAAAAAAATCGAAATTTCGGTTTTTTACAATTAACATGTACTTTTTTAGATAGAAAATTTTGCATAACTTTTTTGGTATTAAAGATAGGGCTTTCATTTAAAAACTGTCAAGTACTCCTTGCAAAGGGGCACCTTTTACGTAATAATAAAAAAATAAAAAAATTGTAGTTTTTGAAAAAAATCGAAATTTTGGTTTTTTACCATTAACATGTACTTTATAAGATCGTAAATTTTGCATAACTTTTTTGTTATTAAAGATAGAGCTTTCATTTAAAAACTGTCAAGTACTCCTAGCGAAGGGGCACCTTGCACATAATTATCAAAATTGAAAAAATTAAAGTTTTTGAGAAAAATCGAAATTTCGATTTTTTACAATTAACATGTACTTTTTTAGATCGAAAATTTTGCATAACTTTTTTGTTATTAAAGATAGAGCTTTCATTTAAAAACTGCCAAGCACTCCTGGTAAAGGGGCACCTTGCACATAATTATTAAAATTGAAAAAATTATAGTTTTTGAGAAAAATCGAAATTTTGGTTTTTTACAATTAACATGTACTTTTTTAGATCGAAAATTTTGCATAACTTTTTTGTTATTAAAGATAGAGCTTTCATTTAAAAACTGTCAAGTACTCCTTGCAAAGGGGTACCTTATTCGTAATAATAAAAAACTAAAAAAATTGTAGTTTTTGAAAAAAATCGAAATTTCTGTTTTTTACAATTAACATGTACTTTTTTAGATCGAAAATTTTGCATAACTTCTTTGTTATTAAAGATAGAGCTTCCATTTAAAAACTGTCAAGTACTCCTAGCGAAGGGGCACCTTGCACATAATTATCAAAATTTAAAAAATTTTATTTTTTGAGAAAAATCGAAATTTCGGTTTTTTTACAATTAACATGTACTTTTTTAGATCGAAAATTTTGCATAACTTTTTTGTTATTAAAGATAGAGCTTTCATTTAAAAACTGTCAAGTACTCCTTGCAAAGGGGCACCTTATACGTAATAATAAAAAACTAAAAAAATTGTAGTTTTTGAAAAAAATCGAAATTTCGGTTTTTTACAATTAACATGTACTTTTTTAGATCGAAAATTTTGCATAACTTTTTTGTTATTAAAGATAGAGCTTTCATTTAAAAACTGTCAAGTACTTCTAGCGAAGGGGCATCTTGCACATAATTATTAAAATTGAAAAAATTATAGTTTTTGAGAAAAATCGAAATTTCGTTTTTTTTCAATTAACATGTACTTTTTTAGATCGAAAATTTTGCATAACTTTTTTGTTATTAAAGATAGAGCTTTCATTTAAAAACAGTCAAGTACTCCTAGCAAAGGGGCACCTTGCACATAATTATCAAAATTTAAAAAATTTTATTTTTTGAGAAAAATCGAAATTTCGGTTTTTTTACAATTAACATGTACTTTTTTAGATCGAAAATTTTGCATAACTTTTTTGTTATTAAAAATAGAGCTTTCATTTAAAAACTGTCAAGTAGTCCTTGCAAAGGGGCACCTTATACGTAATAATAAAAAACTAAAAAAATTGTAGTTTTTGAAAAAAATCGAAATTTCGGTTTTTTACAATTAACATGTACTTTTTTAGATCGAAAATTTTGCATAACTTTTTTGTTATTAAAGATAGAGCTTTCATTTAAAACTGCCAAGCACTCCTAGCGAAGGGGCACCTTGCACATAATTATCAAAATTTAAAAAATTATAGTTTTTGAGAAAAATCGAAATTTCTGTTTTTTACAATTAACATGTACTTTTTTAGATCGAAAATTTTGCATAACTTTTTTGTTATTAAAGATAGAGCTTTCATTTAAAAACTGTCAAGTACTCCTAGCGAAGGGGCACCTTGCACATAATTATCAAAATTTAAAAAATTATAGTTTTTGAGAAAAATCGAAATTTCGGTTTTTTTACAATTAACATGTACTTTTTAGATCGAAAATTTTGCATAACTTTTTTGTTATTAAAGATAGAGCTTTCATTTAAAAACTGTCAAGTACTCCTTGCAAAGGGGTACCTTATACGTAATAATAAAAAACTAAAAAAATTGTAGTTTTTGAAAAAAATCGAAATTTCTGTTTTTTACAATTACCATGTACTTTTTTAGATCGAAAATTTTGCATAACTTTTTTGTTATTAAAGATAGAGCTTTCATTTAAAAACTGTCAAGTACTCCTTGCAAAGGGGTACCTTATACGTAATAATAAAAAACTAAAAAAATTGTAGTTTTTGAAAAAAATCAAAATTTTGGTTTTTTACAATTAACATGTACTTTTTTAGATCGAATTGCATAACTTTTTTGTTAATAAAGATAGAGCTTTCATTTAAAAACTGTCAAGTACTCCTTGCAAAGGGGCACCTTATACGTAATAATAAAAAACTAAAAAAATTGTAGTTTTTGAAAAAAATCAAAATTTTGGTTTTTTACAATTAACATGTACTTTTTTAGATCGAATTGCATAACTTTTTTGTTAATAAAGATAGAGCTTTCATTTAAAAACTGTCAAGTACTCCTTGCAAAGGGGTACCTTATACGTAATAATAAAAAACTAAAAAAATTGTAGTTTTTGAAAAAAATCAAAATTTTGGTTTTTTACAATTAACATGTACTTTTTTAGATCGAATTGCATAACTTTTTTGTTAATAAAGATAGAGCTTTCATTTAAAAACTGTCAAGTACTCCTTGCAAAGGGGTACCTTATACGTAATAATAAAAAACTAAAAAAATTGTAGTTTTTGAAAAAAATCGAAATTTCTGTTTTTTACAATTACCATGTACTTTTTTAGATCGAAAATTTTGCATAACTTTTTTGTTATTAAAGATAGAGCTTTCATTTAAAAACTGTCAAGTACTCCTTGCAAAGGGGTACCTTATACGTAATAATAAAAAACTAAAAAAATTGTAGTTTTTGAAAAAAATAAAAATTTTGGTTTTTTACAATTAACATGTACTTTTTTAGATCGAATTGCATAACTTTTTTGTTATTAAAGATAGAGCTTTCATTTAAAAACTGTCAAGTACTCCTAGCGAAGGGGCACCTTGCACATAATTCTTAAAATTAAAAAATTTATAGTTTTTGAGAAAAATCGAAATTTCGGTTTTTTACAATTAAAATGTACTTTTTTAAATCGAAAATTTTGCATAACTTTTTTGTTATTAAAGATAGAGCTTTCATTTAAAAACTGTCAAATACTCCTAGCGAAGGGGCACCTTGCACCCTATTATTAAAAATGAAAAAATTATGGTTTTTGAGAAAAATCGAAATTTCGGTTTTTTACAATTAACATGTACTTTTTTAGATCGAAAATTTTGCATAACTCTTTTGTTATTAAAGATAGAGCTTTCATTTAAAAACTGTCAAGTACTCCTAGCGAAGGGGCACCTTGCACATAATTCTTAAAATTAAAAAATTTATAGTTTTTGAGAAAAATCGAAATTTCGGTTTTTTACAATTAAAATGTACTTTTTTAAATCGAAAATTTTGCATAACTTTTTTGTTATTAAAGATAGAGCTTTCATTTAAAAACTGTCAAATACTCCTAGCGAAGGGGCACCTTGCACCCTATTATTAAAATTGAAAAAATTATAGTTTTTGAAAAAAATCGAAATTTCGGTTTTTTACAATTAACATGTACTTTTTTAGATCGAAAATTTTGCATAACTTTTTTGTTATTAAAGATAGAGCTTTCATTTAAAAACAGTCAAGTACTCCTAGCGAAGGGGCACCTTGCACATAATTATCAAAATTTAAAAAATTATAGTTTTTGAGAAAAATCGAAATTTCGGTTTTTTACCATTACCATATACTTTATAAGATCGTAAATTTTGCATAACTTTTGTGTTATTAAAGATAGAGCTTTCATTTAAAAACTGTCAAGTACTCCTTGCAAAGGGGCACCTTATACGTAATAATAAAAAACTAAAAAAATTGTAGTTTTTAAAAAAAATCGAAATTTCGGTTTTTTACAATTAAAATGTACTTTTTTAAATCGAAAATTTTGCATAACTTTTTTGTTATTAAAGATAGAGCTTTCATTTAAAAACTGTCAAATACTCCTAGCGAAGGGGCACCTTGCACCCTATTATTAAAATTGAAAAAATTATAGTTTTTGAGAAAAATCGAAATTTCGGTTTTTTACAATTAACATGTACTTTTTTAGATCGAAAATTTTGCATAACTTTTTTGTTATTAAAGATAGAGCTTTCATTTAAAAACTGCCAAGTACTCCTAGCGAAGGGGCACCTTGCACATAATTATCAAAATTTAAAAAATTATAGTTTTTGAGAAAAATCGAAATTTCGGTTTTTTTACAATTAACATGTACTTTTTTAGATGGAAAATTTTGCATAACTTTTTGGTTATTAAAGATAGAGCTTTCATTTAAAATTTGCCAAGCACTCCTGGCAAAGGGGCACTTTGCACATAATTATTAAAATTGAAAAAATTATAGTTTTTAAGAAAAATCGAAATTTGGTTTTTTTACAATTAACATGTACTTTTTTAGATCGAAAATTTTGCATAACTTTTTTGTTATTAAAGATAGAGCTTTCATTTAAAAACTGCCAAGCACTCCTAGCGAAGGGGCACCTTGCACATAATTATCAAAATTTAAAAAATTATAGTTTTTGAGAAAAATCGAAATTTCGGTTTTTTTACAATTAACATGTACTTTTTTAGATCGAAAATTTTGCATAACTTTTTTGTTATTAAAGATAGAGCTTTCATTTAAAAATAGTCAAGTACTCCTAGCGAAGGGGCCCCTTGCACATAATTATCAAAATTTAAAAAATTATAGTTTTTGAGAAAAATCAAAATTTCGGTTTCTTTACAATTAACATGTACTTTTTTAGATCGAAAATTTTGCATAACTTTTTTGTTATTAAAGATAGAGCTTTCATTTAAAAACTGTCAAGTACTCCTAGCGAAGGGGCATCTTGCACATAATTATTAAAATTGAAAAAATTATAGTTTTTGAGAAAAATCGAAATTTTGGTTTTTTTTCAATTAACATGTACTTTTTTAGATCGAAAATTTTGCATAACTTTTTTGTTATTAAAGATAGAGCTTTCATTTAAAAACTGTCAAGTACTCCTTGCAAAGGGGCACCTTATACGTAATAATAAAAAACTAAAAAAATTGTAGTTTTTGAAAAAAATCGAAATTTCGGTTTTTTACAATTAACATGTACTTTATAAGATCGTAAATTTTGCATAACTTTTTTGTTATTAAAGATAGAGCTTTCATTTAAAAACATTCAAGTACTCCTAGCGAAGGGGCACCTTGCACATAATTATCAAAATTTAAAAAATTATAGTTTTTGAGAAAAATCGAAATTTCGGTTTTTTTACAATTAACATGTACTTTTTTAGATCGAAAATTTTGCATAACTTTTTTGTTATTAAAGATAGAGCTTTCATTTAAAAAGTGCCAAGCACTCCTAGCGAAGGGGCACCTTGCACATAATTATCAAAATTTAAAAAATTATAGTTTTTGAGAAAACTCGAAATTTCGGTTTTTTTACAATTAACATGTACTTTTTTAGATCGAAAATTTTGCATAACTTTTTTGTTGTTAAAGATAGAGCTTTCATTTAAAAACTGTCAAGTACTCCTAGCAAAGGGGCACCTTGCACATAATTATCAATATTGTAAAAATTAAAGTTTATGAGAAAAATCGAAATTTCGATTTTTTACAATTAACATGTACTTTTTTAGATGGAAAATTTTGCATAACTTTTTTGTTATTAAAGATAGAGCTTTCATTTAAAAAGTGTTAAGTACGTCTTGCAAAGGGGCACCTTGCACACAATTATGAAAATTAAAAAAATTACAGTTTTTGAGAAAAATCGAAATTTCGGTTTTTTACCATTAACATATACTTTATAAGATCGTAAATTTTGCATAACTTTTTTGTTATTAAAGACAGAGCTTTCATTTAAAAACTGTCAAGTACTCCTTGCAAAGGGGCACCTTGTACGTAATTATCAAAAACTGAAAAAATTATAGTTTTTGAGAAAAATCGAAATTTTGATTTTTTACAATTAACATGTACTTTTTTAGATCGTAAATTTTGCATAACTTTTTTGTTATTAAAGATAGAGCTTTCATTTAAAAAGTGTTAAGTACGTCTTGCAAAGGGGCATCTTGCACACAATTATCAAAATTGAAAAAATTACAGTTTTTGAGAAAAATCGAAATTTCGGTTTTTTACCATTAACATATACTTTATAAGATCGTAAATTTTGCATAACTTTTTTGTTATGAAAGATAGAGCTTTCATTTAAAAACTGTCAAGTACTCCTTGCAAAGGGGCACCTTGTACGTAATTATCAAAAACTGAAAAAATTATAGTTTTTGAGAAAAATCGAAATTTTCATTTTTTACAATTAACATGTACTTTTTTAGATCGAAAATTTTGCATAACTTTTTTGTTATTAAAGATAGAGCTTTTATTTAAAAACAGTCAAGTACTCCTAGCGAAGGGGCACCTTGCACATAATTATTAAAATTAAAAAAATTACAGTTTTTGAGAAAAATCGAAATTTCGGTTTTTTACCATTAACATATACTTTTTTAGATCGATAATTTTGCATAACTTTTTTGTTATTAAAGATAGAGCTTTCATTTAAAAACTGTCAAGTACTCCTTGCAAAGGGGCACCTTATACGTAATAATAAAAAACTAAAAAAATTGTAGTTTTTGAAAAAAATCGAAATTTCGGTTTTTTACAATTAACATGTACTTTTTTAGATCGAAAATTTTGCATAACTTTTTTGTTATTAAAGATAGAGCTTTCATTTAAAAACTGTCAAGTACTCCTTGCAAAGGGGCACCTTATACGTGGTAATAAAAAACTAAAAAAATTGTAGTTTTTGAAAAAAATTGAAATTTCGGCTTTTTACAATTAACATGTACTTTTTTAGATCGAAAATTTTGCATAACTTTTTTGTTATTAAAGATAGAGCTTTCATTTAAAAACTGTCAAGTACTCCTTACAAAGGGGCACCTTATACGTAATAATAAAAAACTAAAAAAATTGTAGTTTTAAAAAAAAATCGAAATTTCGGTTTTTTACAATTAACCATGTACTTTTTTAGATCGAAAATTTTGCATAACTTTTTTGTTATTAAAGATAGAGCTTTCAATTAAAAACTGTCAAGTACTCCTTGCAAAGGGGCATCTTATACGTAATAATAAAAAACTAAAAAAATTGTAGTTTTTGAAAAAAATCGAAATTTCGGTTTTTTACAATTAACATGTACTTTTTTAGATCGAAAATTTTGCATAACTTTTTTGTTATTAAAGATAGAGCTTTCATTTAAAAACTGTCAAGTACTCCTTACAAAGGGGCACCTTATACGTAATAATAAAAAACTAAAAAAATTGTAGTTTTAAAAAAAATTCGAAATTTCGGTTTTTTACAATTAACATGTACTTTTTTAGATCGAAAATTTTGCATAACTTTTTTGTTATTAAAGATAGAGCTTTTATTTAAAAACAGTCAAGTACTCCTAGCGAAGGGGCACCTTGCACATAATTATTAAAATTGAAAAAATTAAAATTTTTGAGAAAAATCGAAATTTCGGTTTTTCTACAATTAACATGTACTTTTTTAGATCGAAAATTTTGCATAACTTTTTTGTTATTAAAGATAGAGCTTTTAATTAAAAACTGTCAAGTACTCCTTGCAAAGGGGCACCTTATACGTAATAATAAAAAACTAAAAAAATTGTAGTTTTAAAAAAAAATCGAAATTTCGGTTTTTTACAATTAACATGTACTTTTTTAGATCGAAAATTTTGCATAACTTTTTTGTTATTAAAGATAGAGGTTTTAATTAAAAACTGTCAAGTACTCCTTGCAAAGGGGCTCCTTATACGTAATAATAAAAAACTAAAAAAATTGTAGTTTTTGAACAAAATCGAAATTTCGGTTTTTTACAATTAACATGTACTTTTTTAGATCGAAAATTTTGCATAACTTTTTTGTTATTAAAGATAGAGCTTTCATTTAAAAACTGTCAAGTACTCCTTACAAAGGGGCACCTTATACGTAATAATAAAAAACTAAAAAAATTGTAGTTTTAAAAAAAAATCGAAATTTCGGTTTTTTACAATTAACATGTACTTTTTTAGATCGAAAATTTTGCATAACTTTTTTGTTATTAAAGATCGAGCTTTCATTTAAAAACTGCCAAGCACTCCTGGCAAAGGGGCACCTTGCACATAATTATTAAAATTGAAAAAATTATAGTTTTTGAGAAAAATCGAAATTTCGGTTTTTTTACAATTAACATGTACTTTTTTAGATCGAAAATTTTGCATAACTTTTTTGTTATTAAAGATAGAGCTTTCATTTAAAAACTGTCAAGTACTCCTAGCGAAGGGGCACCTTTCACATACTTATTAAAATTGAAAAAATTATAGTTTTTGAGAAAAATCGAAATTTCGGTTTTTTACAATTAACATGTACTTTTTTAGATCGAAAATTTTGCATAACTTTTTTGTTATTAAAGATAGAGCTTTCATTAAAAAACTGTCAAGTACTCCTAGCGAAGGGGCATCTTGCACATAATTATTAAAATTGAAAAAATTATAGTTTTTGAAAAAAATCTAAATTTTGGTTTTTTACAATTAACATGTACTTTTTTAGATCGAAAATTTTGCATAACTTTTTTGTTATTAAAGATAGAGCTTTTATTTAAAAACAGTCAAGTACTCCTAGCGAAGGGGCACCTTGCACATAATTATTAAAATTGAAAAAATTAACATTTTTGAGAAAAATCGAAATTTCGGTTTTTCTACAATTAACATGTACTTTTTTAGATCGAAAATTTTGCATAACTTTTTTGTTATTAAAGATAGAGCTTTCAATTAAAAACTGTCAAGTACTCCTTGCAAAGGGGCACCTTATACGTAATAATAAAAAACTAAAAAAATTGTAGTTTTTGAAAAAAATCGAAATTTCGGTTTTTTACAATTAACATGTACTTTTTTAGATCGAAAATTTTGCATAACTTTTTTGTTATTAAAGATAGAGCTTTCATTTAAAAACTGTCAAGTACTCCTTACAAAGGGGCACCTTATACGTAATAATAAAAAACTAAAAAAATTGTAGTTTTAAAAAAATAGAAATTTCGGTTTTTTACAATTAACCATGTACTTTTTTAGATCGAAAATTTTGCATAACTTTTTTGTTATTAAAGATAGAGCTTTCAATTAAAAACTGTCAAGTACTCCTTGCAAAGGGGCATCTTATACGTAATAATAAAAAACTAAAAAAATTGTAGTTTTTGAAAAAAATCGAAATTTCGGTTTTTTACAATTAACATGTACTTTTTTAGATCGAAAATTTTGCATAACTTTTTTGTTATTAAAGATAGAGCTTTCATTTAAAAACTGTCAAGTACTCCTTACAAAGGGGCACCTTATACGTAATAATAAAAAACTAAAAAAATTGTAGTTTTAAAAAAAATTCGAAATTTCGGTTTTTTACAATTAACATGTACTTTTTTAGATCGAAAATTTTGCATAACTTTTTTGTTATTAAAGATAGAGCTTTCATTTAAAAACTGCCAAGCACTCCTGGCAAAGGGGCACCTTGCACATAATAATTAAAATTGAAAAAATTATAGTTTTTGAGAAAAATCGAAATTTTGGTTTTTTTACAATTAACATGTACTTTTTTAGATCGAAAATTTTGCATAACTTTTTTGTTATTAAAGATAGAGCTTTCATTTAAAAAGTGTTAAGTACGTCTTGCAAAGGGGCACCTTGCACACAATTATCAAAATTAAAAAAATTACAGTTTTTGAGAAAAATCGAAATTTCGGTTTTTTTTGCAATTAACATGTACTTTTTTAGATCGAAAATTTTGCATAACTTTTTTGTTATTAAAGATAGAGCTTTCATTTAAAAACTGTCAAGTACTTCTAGCGAAGGGGCATCTTGCACATAATTATTAAAATTAAAAAAATTATAGTTTTTAAGAAAAATCGAAATTTCGGTTTTTTTACAATTAACATGTACTTTTTTAGATCGAAAATTTTGCATAACTTTTTTGTTATTAAAGATAGAGCTTCCATTTAAAAACTGTCAAGTACTCCTAGCGAAGGGGCATCTTGCACAAAATTATTAAAATTAAAAAAATTATAGTTTTTAAGAAAAATCGAAATTTCGATTTTTTACAATTAACATGTACTTTTTTAGATCGAAAATTTTGCATAACTTTTTTGTTATTAAAGATAGAGCTTTCATTTAAAAACTGTCAAGTACTCCTTGCAAAGGGGCACCTTATACGTGGTAATAAAAAACTAAAAAAATTGTAGTTTTTGAAAAAAATTGAAATTTCGGCTTTTTACAATTAACATGTACTTTTTTAGATCGAAAATTTTGCATAACTTTTTTGTTATTAAAGATAGAGCTTTCATTTAAAAACTGTCAAGTACTCCTTACAAAGGGGCAACTTATACGTAATAATAAAAAACTAAAAAAATTGTTGTTTTAAAAAAAATTCGAAATTTCGGTTTTTTACAATTAACATGTACTTTTTTAGATCGAAAATTTTGCATAACTTTTTTGTTATTAAAGATAGAGCTTTCAATTAAAAACTGTCAAGTACTCCTTGCAAAAAGGCACCTTATACTTAATAATAAAAAACTAAAAAAATTGTAGTTTTTGAAAAAAATCGAAATTTCGGTTTTTTACAATTAACATGTACTTTTTTAGATCGAAAATTTTGCATAACTTTTTTGTTATTAAAGATAGAGCTTTCATTTAAAAACTGTCAAGTACTCCTTGCAAAGGGGCACCTTATACGTGGTAATAAAAAACTAAAAAAATTGTAGTTTTTGAAAAAAATTGAAATTTCGGCTTTTTACAATTAACATGTACTTTTTTAGATCGAAAATTTTGCATAACTTTTTTGTTATTAAAGATAGAGCTTTCATTTAAAAACTGTCAAGTACTCCTTACAAAGGGGCAACTTATACGTAATAATAAAAAACTAAAAAAATTGTTGTTTTAAAAAAAATTCGAAATTTCGGTTTTTTACAATTAACATGTACTTTTTTAGATCGAAAATTTTGCATAACTTTTTTGTTATTAAAGATAGAGCTTTCATTTAAAAACTGCCAAGCACTCCTGGCAAAGGGGCACCTTGCACATAATAATTAAAATTGAAAAAATTATAGTTTTTGAGAAAAATCGAAATTTTGGTTTTTTTACAATTAACATGTACTTTTTTAGATCGAAATGTTTGCATAACTTTTTTGTTATTAAAGATAGAGCTTTCATTTAAAAACTGCCAAGTACTCCTAGCGAAGAGGCACCTTTCACATACTTATCAAAATTGAAAAAATTAACGTTTTTGAGAAAAATCGAAATTTCGGTTTTTTACAATTAACATGTACTTTTTTAGATGGAAAATTTTGCATAACTTTTTTGTTATTAAAGATAGAGCTTTCATTTAAAAACTGCCAAGAACTCCTGGCAAAGGGGCACCTTGCACATAATTATTAAAATTGAAAAAATTATAGTTTTTGAGAAAAATCGAAATTTCGGTTTTTTTACAATTAACATGTACTTTTTTAGATCGAAAATTTTGCATAACTTTTTTGTTATTAAAGATAGAGCTTTCATTTAAAAACTGTCAAGTACTCCTAGCGAAGGGGCACCTTTCACATACTTATTAAAATTGAAAAAATTATAGTTTTTGAGAAAAATCGAAATTTCGGTTTTTTACAATTAACATGTACTTTTTTAGATGGAAAATTTTGCATAACTTTTTTGTTAATAAAGATAGAGCTTTCATTTAAAAAGTGTTAAGTACGTCTTGCAAAGGGGCACCTTGCACACAATTATGAAAATTAAAAAAATTACAGTTTTTGAGAAAAATCGAAATTTCGGTTTTTTACCATTAACATATACTTTATAAGATCGTAAATTTTGCATAACTTTTTTGTTATTAAAAACAGAGCTTTCTTTTAAAAACTGTCAAGTACTCCTTGCAAAGGGGCACCTTGTACGTAATTATCAAAAACTGAAAAAATTATAGTTTTTGAGAAAAATCGAAATTTTGATTTTTTACAATTAACATGTACTTTTTTAGATCGTAAATTTTGCATAACTTTTTTGTTATTAAAGATAGAGCTTTTATTTAAAAACTGCCAAGCACTCCTGGCAAAGGGGCACCTTGCACATAATTATTAAAATTGAAAAAATTATAGTTTTTGAGAAAAATCGAAATTTTCATTTTTTACAATTAACATGTACTTTTTTAGATCGAAAATTTTGCATAACTTTTTTGTTATTAAAGATAGAGCTTTTATTTAAAAACAGTCAAGTACTCCTAGCGAAGGGGCACCTTGCACATAATTATTAAAATTGAAAAAATTAAAATTTTTGAGAAAAATCGAAATTTCGGTTTTTCTACAATTAACATGTACTTTTTTAGATCGAAAATTTTGCATAACTTTTTTGTTATTAAAGATAGAGCTTTTAATTAAAAACTGTCAAGTACTCCTTGCAAAGGGGCACCTTATACGTAATAATAAAAAACTAAAAAAATTGTAGTTTTAAAAAAAAATCGAAATTTCGGTTTTTTACAATTAACATGTACTTTTTTAGATCGAAAATTTTGCATAACTTTTTTGTTATTAAAGATAGAGGTTTTAATTAAAAACTGTCAAGTACTCCTTGCAAAGGGGCACCTTATACGTAATAATAAAAAACTAAAAAAATTGTAGTTTTTGAAAAAAATCGAAATTTCGGTTTTTTACAATTAACATGTACTTTTTTAGATCGAAAATTTTGCATAACTTTTTTGTTATTAAAGATAGAGCTTTCATTTAAAAACTGTCAAGTACTCCTTACAAAGGGGCACCTTATACGTAATAATAAAAAACTAAAAAAATTGTAGTTTTAAAAAAAAATCGAAATTTCGGTTTTTTACAATTAACATGTACTTTTTTAGATCGAAAATTTTGCATAACTTTTTTGTTATTAAAGATAGAGCTTTCATTTAAAAACTGCCAAGCACTCCTGGCAAAGGGGCACCTTGCACATAATTATTAAAATTGAAAAAATTAACGTTTTTGAGAAAAATCGAAATTTCGGTTTTTTTACAATTAACATGTACTTTTTTAGATCGAAAATTTTGCATAACTTTTTTGTTATTAAAGATAGAGCTTTCATTTAAAAACTGCCAAGAACTCCTGGCAAAGGGGCACCTTGCACATAATTATTAAAATTGAAAAAATTATAGTTTTTGAGAAAAATCGAAATTTCGGTTTTTTTACAATTAACATGTACTTTTTTAGATCGAAAATTTTGCATAACTTTTTTGTTATTAAAGATAGAGCTTTTATTTAAAAACAGTCAAGTACTCCTAGCAAAGGGGCACCTTTCACATACTTATTAAAATTGAAAAAATTATAGTTTTTGAGAAAAATCGAAATTTCGGTTTTTTACAATTAACATGTACTTTATAAGATCGTAAATTTTGCATAACTTTTTTGTTATGAAAGATAGAGCTTTCATTTAAAAACTGTCAAGTACTCCTTGCAAAGGGGCACCTTGTACGTAATTATCAAAAACTGAAAAAATTATAGTTTTTGAGAAAAATCGAAATTTTCATTTTTTACAATTAACATGTACTTTTTTAGATCGAAAATTTTGCATAACTTTTTTGTTATTAAAGATAGAGCTTTTATTTAAAAACAGTCAAGTACTCCTAGCGAAGGGGCACCTTGCACATAATTATCAAATTTTAAAAAATAATAGTTTTTGAGAAAAATCGAAATTTCGGTTTTTTTTACAATTAACATATACTTTTTTAGATAGAAAATTTTGCATAACTTTTTTGTTATTAAAGATAGAGCTTTCTTTTAAAAAGTGTTAAGTACGTCTTGCAAAGGGGCACCTTGCACACAATTATGAAAATTAAAAAAATTACAGTTTTTGAGAAAAATCGAAATTTCGGTTTTTTACCATTAACATATACTTTTTTAGATCGAAAATTTTGCATAACTTTTTTGTTATTAAAGATAGAGCTTTCATTTAAAAACTGTCAAGTACTCCTTGCAAAGGGGCACCTTATACGTAATAATAAAAAACTAAAAAAATTATAGTTTTTGAAAAAAATCTAAATTTTGGTTTTTTACAATTAACATGTACTTTTTTAGATCGAAAATTTTGCATACCTTTTTTGTTAATAAAGATAGAGCTTTCATTTAAAAACTGCCAAGCACTCCTAGCGAAGGGGCACCTTGCACATAATTATCAAAAGTTAAAAAATTATAGTTTTTGAGAAAAATCGAAATTTTCATTTTTTACAATTAACATGTACTTTTTTAGATCGAAAATTTTGCATAACTTTTTTGTTATTAAAGATAGAGCTTTTATTTAAAAACAGTCAAGTACTCCTAGCGAAGGAGCACCTTGCACATAATTATCAAATTTTAAAAAATAATAGTTTTTGAGAAAAATCGAAATTTCGGTTTTTTTACAATTAACATATACTTTTTTAGATCGAAAATTTTGCATAACTTTTTTGTTATTAAAGATAGAGCTTTCTTTTAAAAAGTGTTAAGTACGTCTTGCAAAGGGGCACCTTGCACACAATTATGAAAATTAAAAAAATTACAGTTTTTGAGAAAAATCGAAATTTCGGTTTTTTACCATTAACATATACTTTTTTAGATCGAAAATTTTGCATAACTTTTTTGTTATTAAAGATAGAGCTTTCATTTAAAAACTGTCAAGTACTCCTTACAAAGGGGCACCTTATACGTAATAATAAAAAACTAAAAAAATTGTTGTTTTAAAAAAAATTCGAAATTTCGGTTTTTTACAATTAACATGTACTTTTTTAGATCGAAAATTTTGCATAACTTTTTTGTTATTAAAGATAGAGCTTTCATTTAAAAACTGCCAAGCACTCCTGGCAAAGGGGCACCTTGCACATAATAATTAAAATTGAAAAAATTATAGTTTTTGAGAAAAATCGAAATTTTGGTTTTTTTTACAATTAACATGTACTTTTTTAGATCGAAATGTTTGCATAACTTTTTTGTTATTAAAGATAGAGCTTTCATTTAAAAACTGCCAAGTACTCCTAGCGAAGAGGCACCTTTCACATACTTATCAAAATTGAAAAAATTAACGTTTTTGAGAAAAATCGAAATTTCGGTTTTTTACAATTAACATGTACTTTTTTAGATGGAAAATTTTGCATAACTTTTTTGTTATTAAAGATAGAGCTTTCATTTAAAAACTGCCAAGAACTCCTGGCAAAGGGGCACCTTGCACATAATTATTAAAATTGAAAAAATTATAGTTTTTGAGAAAAATCGAAATTTCGGTTTTTTTACAATTAACATGTACTTTTTTAGATCGAAAATTTTGCATAACTTTTTTGTTATTAAAGATAGAGCTTTCATTTAAAAACTGTCAAGTACTCCTAGCGAAGGGGCACCTTTCACATACTTATTAAAATTGAAAAAATTATAGTTTTTGAGAAAAATCGAAATTTCGGTTTTTTACAATTAACATGTACTTTTTTAGATCGAAAATTTTGCATAACTTTTTTGTTATTAAAGATAGAGCTTTCATTTAAAAACTGTCAAGTACTCTTAGCGAAGGGGCACCTTGCACATAATTATCAAAATTGTAAAAATTAAAGTTTTTGAGAAAAATCGAAATTTCGATTTTTTACAATTAACATGTACTTTTTTAGATGGAAAATTTTGCATAACTTTTTTGTTAATAAAGATAGAGCTTTCATTTAAAAAGTGTTAAGTACGTCTTGCAAAGGGGCACCTTGCACACAATTATGAAAATTAAAAAAATTACAGTTTTTGAGAAAAATCGAAATTTCGGTTTTTTACCATTAACATATACTTTATAAGATCGTAAATTTTGCATAACTTTTTTGTTATTAAAAACAGAGCTTTCTTTTAAAAACTGTCAAGTACTCCTTGCAAAGGGGCACCTTGTACGTAATTATCAAAAACTGAAAAAATTATAGTTTTTGAGAAAAATCGAAATTTTGATTTTTTACAATTAACATGTACTTTTTTAGATCGTAAATTTTGCATAACTTTTTTGTTATTAAAGATAGAGCTTTTATTTAAAAACTGCCAAGCACTCCTGGCAAAGGGGCACCTTGCACATAATTATTAAAATTGAAAAAATTATAGTTTTTGAGAAAAATCGAAATTTTCATTTTTTACAATTAACATGTACTTTTTTAGATCGAAAATTTTGCATAACTTTTTTGTTATTAAAGATAGAGCTTTTATTTAAAAACAGTCAAGTACTCCTAGCGAAGGGGCACCTTGCACATAATTATTAAAATTGAAAAAATTAAAATTTTTGAGAAAAATCGAAATTTCGGTTTTTCTACAATTAACATGTACTTTTTTAGATCGAAAATTTTGCATAACTTTTTTGTTATTAAAGATAGAGCTTTTAATTAAAAACTGTCAAGTACTCCTTGCAAAGGGGCACCTTATACGTAATAATAAAAAACTAAAAAAATTGTAGTTTTAAAAAAAAATCGAAATTTCGGTTTTTTACAATTAACATGTACTTTTTTAGATCGAAAATTTTGCATAACTTTTTTGTTATTAAAGATAGAGGTTTTAATTAAAAACTGTCAAGTACTCCTTGCAAAGGGGCACCTTATACGTAATAATAAAAAACTAAAAAAATTGTAGTTTTTGAAAAAAATCGAAATTTCGGTTTTTTACAATTAACATGTACTTTTTTAGATCGAAAATTTTGCATAACTTTTTTGTTATTAAAGATAGAGCTTTCATTTAAAAACTGTCAAGTACTCCTTACAAAGGGGCACCTTATACGTAATAATAAAAAACTAAAAAAATTGTAGTTTTAAAAAAAAATCGAAATTTCGGTTTTTTACAATTAACATGTACTTTTTTAGATCGAAAATTTTGCATAACTTTTTTGTTATTAAAGATAGAGCTTTCATTTAAAAACTGCCAAGCACTCCTGGCAAAGGGGCACCTTGCACATAATTATTAAAATTGAAAAAATTAACGTTTTTGAGAAAAATCGAAATTTCGGTTTTTTTACAATTAACATGTACTTTTTTAGATCGAAAATTTTGCATAACTTTTTTGTTATTAAAGATAGAGCTTTCATTTAAAAACTGCCAAGAACTCCTGGCAAAGGGGCACCTTGCACATAATTATTAAAATTGAAAAAATTATAGTTTTTGAGAAAAATCGAAATTTCGGTTTTTTTACAATTAACATGTACTTTTTTAGATCGAAAATTTTGCATAACTTTTTTGTTATTAAAGATAGAGCTTTTATTTAAAAACAGTCAAGTACTCCTAGCAAAGGGGCACCTTTCACATACTTATTAAAATTGAAAAAATTATAGTTTTTGAGAAAAATCGAAATTTCGGTTTTTTACAATTAACATGTACTTTATAAGATCGTAAATTTTGCATAACTTTTTTGTTATGAAAGATAGAGCTTTCATTTAAAAACTGTCAAGTACTCCTTGCAAAGGGGCACCTTGTACGTAATTATCAAAAACTGAAAAAATTATAGTTTTTGAGAAAAATCGAAATTTTCATTTTTTACAATTAACATGTACTTTTTTAGATCGAAAATTTTGCATAACTTTTTTGTTATTAAAGATAGAGCTTTTATTTAAAAACAGTCAAGTACTCCTAGCGAAGGGGCACCTTGCACATAATTATCAAATTTTAAAAAATAATAGTTTTTGAGAAAAATCGAAATTTCGGTTTTTTTACAATTAACATATACTTTTTTAGATCGAAAATTTTGCATAACTTTTTTGTTATTAAAGATAGAGCTTTCTTTTAAAAAGTGTTAAGTACGTCTTGCAAAGGGGCACCTTGCACACAATTATGAAAATTAAAAAAATTACAGTTTTTGAGAAAAATCGAAATTTCGGTTTTTTACCATTAACATATACTTTTTTAGATCGAAAATTTTGCATAACTTTTTTGTTATTAAAGATAGAGCTTTCATTTAAAAACTGTCAAGTACTCCTTGCAAAGGGGCACCTTATACGTAATAATAAAAAACTAAAAAAATTATAGTTTTTGAAAAAAATCTAAATTTTGGTTTTTTACAATTAACATGTACTTTTTTAGATCGAAAATTTTGCATACCTTTTTTGTTAATAAAGATAGAGCTTTCATTTAAAAACTGCCAAGCACTCCTAGCGAAGGGGCACCTTGCACATAATTATCAAAAGTTAAAAAATTATAGTTTTTGAGAAAAATCGAAATTTCGGTTTTTTTACAATTAACATGTACTTTTTTAGATCGAAAATTTTGCATAACTTTTTTGTTATTAAAGATAGAGCTTTCAATTAAAAACTGTCAAGTACTCCTTGCAAAGGGGCACCTTATACGTAATAATAAAAAAACTAAAAAAATTGTAGTTTTTGAAAACAATCGAAATTTCGGTTTTTTACAATTAACATGTACTTTTTTAGATCGAAAATTTTGCATAACTTTTTTGTTATTAAAGATAGAGCTTTCATTTAAAAACTGTCAAGTACTCCTTGCAAAGGGGCACCTTATACGTAATAATAAAAAACTAAAAAAATTGTAATTTTTGAAAAAAATCGAAATTTCGGTTTTTTACAATTAACATGTACTTTTTTAGATCGAAAATTTTGCATAACTTTTTTGTTATTAAAGATAGAGCTTTCATTTAAAAACTGCCAAGCACTCCTGGCAAAGAGGCACCTTGCACATAATTATTAAAATTGAAAAAATTAAAGTTTTTGAGAAAAATCGAAATTTCGGTTTTTCTACAATTAACATGTACTTTTTTAGATCGAAAATTTTGCATAACTTTTTTGTTATTAAAGATAGAGCTTTCAATTAAAAACTGTCAAGTACTCCTTGCAAAGGGGCACCTTATACGTAATAATAAAAAACTAAAAAAATTGTAGTTTTTGAAAAAAATCGAAATTTCGGTTTTTTACAATTAACATGTACTTTTTTAGATCGAAAATTTTGCATAACTTTTTTGTTATTAAAGATAGAGCTTTCTATTAAAAACTGTCAAGTACTCCTTGCAAAGGGGCACCTTATACGTAATAATAAAAAACTAAAAAAATTGTAGTTTTTGAAAAAAATTGAAATTTCGGCTTTTTACAATTAACATGTACTTTTTTAGATCGAAAATTTTGCATAACTTTTTTGTTATTAAAGATAGAGCTTTCATTTAAAAACTGTCATGTACTCCTTACAAAGAAGCACCTTATACGTAATAATAAAAAACTAAAAAAATTGTAGTTTTAAAAAAAATCGAAATTTCGGTTTTTTACAATTAACATGTACTTTTTTAAATCGAAAATTTTGCATAACTTTTTTGTTATTAAAGATAGAGCTTTCATTTAAAAACTGCCAAGTACTCCTAGCGAAGGGGCACCTTGCACATAATTATCAAAATTTAAAAAATTATAGTTTTTGAGAAAAATCGAAATTTCGGTTTTTTACCATTAACATATACTTTTTTAGATCGAAAATTTTGCATAACTTTTTTGTTATTAAAGATAGAGCTTTCATTTAAAAACTGTCAAGTACTCCTTGCAAAGGGGCACCTTATACGTAATAATAAAAAACTAAAAAAATTGTAGTTTTTGAAAAAAATTGAAATTTCGGCTTTTTACAATTAACATGTACTTTTTTAGATCGAAAATTTTGCATAACTTTTTTGTTATTAAAGATAGAGCTATCATTTAAAAACTGTCAAGTACTCCTAGCGAAGGGGCACCTTTCACATACTTATCAAAATTGAAAAAATTAACGTTTTTGAGAAAAATCGAAATTTCGGTTTTTTACAATTAACATGTACTTTTTTAGATGGAAAATTTTGCATAACTTTTTTGTTATTAAAGATAGAGCTTTCATTTAAAAACTGCCAAGAACTCCTGGCAAAGGGGCACCTTGCACATAATTATTAAAATTGAAAAAATTATAGTTTTTGAGAAAAATCGAAATTTCGGTTTTTTTACAATTAACATGTACTTTTTTAGATCGAAAATTTTGCATAACTTTTTTGTTATTAAAGATAGAGCTTTCATTTAAAAACTGTCAAGTACTCCTAGCGAAGAGGCACCTTTCACATACTTATTAAAATTGAAAAAATTATAGTTTTTGAGAAAAATCGAAATTTCGGTTTTTTACAATTAACATGTACTTTATAAGATCGTAAATTTTGCATAACTTTTTTGTTATGAAAGATAGAGCTTTCATTTAAAAACTGTCAAGTACTCCTTGCAAAGGGGCACCTTGTACGTAATTATCAAAAACTGAAAAAATTATAGTTTTTGAGAAAAATCGAAATTTTCATTTTTTACAATTAACATGTACTTTTTTAGATCGAAAATTTTGCATAACTTTTTTGTTATTAAAGATAGAGCTTTCATTTAAAAACTGCCAAGCACTCCTGGCAAAGGGGCACCTTGCACATAATTATTAAAATTGAAAAAATTAAAGTTTTTGAGAAAAATCGAAATTTCGGTTTTTCTACAATTAACATGTACTTTTTTAGATCGAAAATTTTGCATAACTTTTTTGTTATTAAAGATAGAGCTTTCAATTAAAAACTGTCAAGTACTCCTTGCAAAGGGGCACCTTATACGTAATAATAAAAAACTAAAAAAATTGTAGTTTTTGAAAAAAATCGAAATTTCGGTTTTTTACAATTAACATGTACTTTTTTAGATCGAAAATTTTGCATAACTTTTTTGTTATTAAAGATAGAGCTTTCATTTAAAAACTGTCAAGTACTCCTTGCAAAGGGGCACCTTATACGTAATAATAAAAAACTAAAAAAATTGTAGTTTTTGAAAAAAATTGAAATTTCGGCTTTTTACAATTAACATGTACTTTTTTAGATCAAAAATTTTGCATAACTTTTTGTTATTAAAGATAGAGCTTTCATTTAAAAACTGTCATGTACTCCTTACAAAGGGGCACCTTATACGTAATAATAATAAACTAAAAAAATTGTAGTTTTAAAAAAAAATCGAAATTTCGGTTTTTTACAATTAACATGTACTTTTTTAGATCGAAAATTTTGCATAACTTTTTTGTTATTAAAGATAGAGCTTTCATTTAAAAACTGCCAAGCACTCCTGGCAAAGGGGCACCTTGCACATAATTATTAAAATTGAAAAAATTATAGTTTTTGAGAAAAATCGAAATTTCGGTTTTTTTACAATTAACATGTACTTTTTTAGATCGAAAATTTTGCATAACTTTTTTGTTATTAAAGATAGAGCTTTCATTTAAAAACTGCCAAGTACTCCTAGTGAAGGGGCACCTTGCACATAATTATCAAAATTTAAAAAATTATAGTTTTTGAGAAAAATCGAAATTTCGGTTTTTTTACAATTAACATGTACTTTTTTAGATCGAAAATTTTGCATAACTTTTTTGTTATTAAAGATAGAGCTATCATTTAAAAACTGTCAAGTACTCCTAGCGAAGGGGCACCTTTCACATACTTATCAAAATTGAAAAAATTAACGTTTTTGAGAAAAATCGAAATTTCGGTTTTTTACAATTAACATGTACTTTTTTAGATGGAAAATTTTGCATAACTTTTTTATTATGCGAAGGGGCACCTTTCACATACTTATTAAAATTGAAAAAATTATAGTTTTTGAGAAAAATCGAAATTTCGATTTTTTACAATTAACATGTACTTTTTTAGATCGAAAATTTTGCATAACTTTTTTGTTATTAAAGATAGAGCTTTCATTTAAAAACTGTCAAGTACTCCTAGCGAAGGGGCACCTTGCACATAATTATCAAAATTGTAAAAATTAAAGTTTTTGAGAAAAATCGAAATTTCGATTTTTTACAATTAACATGTACTTTTTTAGATGGAAAATTTTGCATACCTTTTTTGTTATTAAAGATAGAGCTTTCATTTAAAAAGTGTTAAGTACGTCTTGCAAAGGGGCACCTTGCACACAATTATGAAAATAAAAAAAATTATAGTTTTTAAGAAAAATCGAAATTTCGGTTTTTTTACAATTAACATGTACTTTTTTAGATCGAAAATTTTGCATAACTTTTTTGTTATTAAAGATAGAGCTTTCATTTAAAAACTGCCAAGCACTCCTGGCAAAGGGGCACCTTGCACATAATTATTAAAATTGAAAAAATTATAGGTTTTGAAAAAAATCTAAATTTTGGTTTTTTACAATTAACATGTACTTTTTTAGATCGAAAATTTTGCATAACTTTTTTGTTATTAAAGATAGAGCTTTCATTTAAGAACTGCCAAGCACTCCTAGCGAAGGGGCACCTTGCAGATAATTATCAAAAGTTAAAAAATTATAGTTTTTGAGAAAAATCGAAATTTTGTTTTTTTTTACAATTAACATGTACTTTTTTAGATCGAAAATTTTGCATAACTTTTTTGTTATTAAAGATAGAGCTTTCAATTAAAAACTGTCAAGTACTCCTTGCAAAGGGGCACCTTATACGTAATAATAAAAAACTAAAAAAATTGTAGTTTTTGAAAAAAATCGAAATTTCGGTTTTTTACAATTAACATGTACTTTTTTAGATCGAAAATTTTGCATAACTTTTTTGTTATTAAAGATAGAGCTTTCATTTAAAAACTGTCAAGTACTCCTTGCAAAGGGGCACCTTATACGTAATAATAAAAAACTAAAAAAATTGTAGTTTTTGAAAAAAATCGAAATTTCGGTTTTTTACAATTAACATGTACTTTTTTAGATCGAAAATTTTACATAACTCTTTTGTTATTAAAGATAGAGCCTTCATTTAAAAACTGCCAAGCACTCCTGGCAAAGGGGCACCTTGCACATAATTATTAAAGTTGAAAAAATTAAAGTTTTTGAGAAAAATCGAAATTTCGGTTTTTCTACAATTAACATGTACTTTTTTAGATCGAATATTTTGCATAACTTTTTTGTTATTAAAGATAGAGCTTTCATTTAAAAACTGTCAAGTACTCCTTGCAAAGGGGCACCTTATACGTAATAATAAAAAACTAAAAAAATTGTAGTTTTTAAAAAAAATCGAAATTTTGGTTTTTTACAATTAACATGTACTTTTTTAGATCGAATTGCATAACTTTTTTGTTAATAAAGATAGAGCTTTCATTTAAAAACTGTCAAGTACTCCTTGCAAAGGGGCACCTTATACGTAATAATAAAAAACTAAAAAAATTGTAGTTTTTAAAAAAAATCGAAATTTCGGTTTTTTACAATTAACATGTACTTTTTTAGATCGAAAATTTTGCATAACTTTTTTGTTATTAAAGATAGAGCTTTCATTTAAAAACTGTCAAGTACTCCTAGGGAAGGGGCACCTTGCACCCTATTATTAAAATTGAAAAAATTATAGTTTTTGAGAAAAATCGAAATTTCGGTTTTTTACAATTAACATGTACTTTTTTAGATCGAAAATTTTGCATAACTTTTTTGTTATTAAAGATAGTGCTTTCATTTAAAAACAGTCAAGTACTCCTAGCGAAGGGGCACCTTGTACGTAATAATCAAAAACTAAAAAAAATGTAGTTTTTGAGAAAAATCGAAATTTCGGTTTTTTACAATTAACATGTACTTTTTTAGATCGAAAATTTTGCATAACTTTTTTGTTATTAAAGATAGAGCTTCCATTTAAAAACTGCCAAGCACTCCTAGCGAAGGGGCACCTTGCACATAATTATCAAAATTTAAAAAATAATAGTTTTTGAGAAAAATCGAAATTTCGGTTTTTTTACAATTAACATATACTTTTTTAGATCGAAAATTTTGCATAACTTTTTTGTTATTAAAGATAGAGCTTCCATTTAAAAACTGTCAAGTACTCCTAGCGAAGGGGCATCTTGCACATAATTATTAAAATTAAAAAAATTATAGTTTTTAAGAAAAATCGAAATTTCGGTTTTTTTTGCAATTAACATGTACTTTTTTAGATCGAAAATTTTGCATAACTTTTTTGTTATTAAAGATAGAGCTTTCATTTAAAAACTGTCAAGTACTCCTAGCGAAGGGGCATCTTGCACATAATTATTAAAATTAAAAAAAATTATAGTTTTTAAGAAAAATCGAAATTTCGGTTTTTTTACAATTAACATGTACTTTTTTAGATCGAAAATTTTGCATAACTTTTTTGTTATTAAAGATAGAGCTTCCATTTAAAAACTGTCAAGTACTCCTAGCGAAGAAGCATCTTGCACAAAATTATTAAAATTAAAAAAATTATAGTTTTTAAGAAAAATCGAAATTTCGATTTTTTACAATTAACATGTACTTTTTTAGATCGAAAATTTTGCATAACTTTTTTGTTATTAAAGATAGAGCTTCCATTTAAAAACTGTCAAGTACTCCTAGCGAAGGGGCATCTTGCACATAATTATTAAAATTAAAAAAATTATAGTTTTTAAGAAAAATCGAAATTTCGATTTTTTACAATTAACATGTACTTTTTTGATCGAAAATTTTGCATAACTTTTTTGTTATTAAAGATAGAGCTTTCATTTAAAAACTGTCAAGTACTCCTTGCAAAGGGGCACCTTATACGTAATAATAAAAAACTAAAAAAAATTGTAGTTTTTGAAAAAAATCGAAATTTCGGTTTTTTTACAATTAACATGTACTTTTTTAGATCGAAAATTTTGCATAACTTTTTTGTTATTAAAGATAGAGCTTTCATTTAAAAACTGTCAAGTACTCCTTGCAAAGGGGCACCTTATACGTAATAATAAAAAACTAAAAAAATTGTAGTTTTTGAAAAAAATCGAAATTTTGGTTTTTTACAATTAACATGTACTTTTTTAGATCGAATTGCATAACTTTTTTGTTAATAAAGATAGAGCTTTCATTTAAAAACTGTCAAGTACTCCTTGCAAAGGGGCACCTTATACGTAATAATAAAAAACTAAAAAAATTGTAGTTTTTGAAAAAAATCGAAATTTCGGTTTTTTACAATTAACATTTACTTTTTTAGATCGAAAATTTTGCATAACTTTTTTGTTATTAAAGATAGAGCTTTCATTTAAAAACTGTCAAGTACTCCTAGGGAAGGGGCACCTTGCACCCTATTATTAAAATTGAAAAAATTATAGTTTTTGAGAAAAATCGAAATTTCGGTTTTTTACAATTAACATGTACTTTTTTAGATCGAAAATTTTGCATAACTTTTTTGTTATTAAAGATAGTGCTTTCATTTAAAAACAGTTAAGTACTCCTAGCGAAGGGGCACCTTGTACGTAATAATCAAAAACTAAAAAAATTGTAGTTTTTGAGAAAAATCGAAATTTCGGTTTTTTACAATTAACATGTACTTTTTTAGATCGAAAATTTTGCATAACTTTTTTGTTATTAAAGATAGAGCTTCCATTTAAAAACTGCCAAGCACTCCTAGCGAAGGGGCACCTTGCACATAATTATCAAAATTTAAAAAATAATAGTTTTTGAGAAAAATCGAAATTTCGGTTTTTTTACAATTAACATATACTTTTTTAGATCGAAAATTTTGCATAACTTTTTTGTTATTAAAGATAGAGCTTCCATTTAAAAACTGTCAAGTACTCCTAGCGAAGGGGCATCTTGCACATAATTATTAAAATTAAAAAAATTATAGTTTTTAAGAAAAATCGAAATTTCGGTTTTTTTACAATTAACATGTACTTTTTTAGATCGAAAATTTTGCATAACTTTTTTGTTATTAAAGATAGAGCTTTCATTTAAAAACTGTCAAGTACTTCTAGCGAAGGGGCATCTTGCACATAATTATTAAAATTAAAAAAATTATAGTTTTTAAGAAAAATCGAAATTTCGGTTTTTTTACAATTAACATGTACTTTTTTAGATCGAAAATTTTGCATAACTTTTTTGTTATTAAAGATAGAGCTTCCATTTAAAAACTGTCAAGTACTCCTAGCGAAGGGGCATCTTGCACAAAATTATTAAAATTAAAAAAATTATAGTTTTTAAGAAAAATCGAAATTTCGATTTTTTACAATTAACATGTACTTTTTTAGATCGAAAATTTTGCATAACTTTTTTGTTATTAAAGATAGAGCTTCCATTTAAAAACTGTCAAGTACTCCTAGCGAAGGGGCATCTTGCACATAATTATTAAAATTAAAAAAATTATAGTTTTTAAGAAAAATCGAAATTTCGATTTTTTACAATTAACATGTACTTTTTTGATCGAAAATTTTGCATAACTTTTTTGTTATTAAAGATAGAGCTTTCATTTAAAAACTGTCAAGTACTCCTTGCAAAGGGGCACCTTATACGTAATAATAAAAAACTAAAAAAAATTGTAGTTTTTGAAAAAAATCGAAATTTCGGTTTTTTTACAATTAACATGTACTTTTTTAGATCGAAAATTTTGCATAACTTTTTTGTTATTAAAGATAGAGCTTTCATTTAAAAACTGCCAAGCACTCCTGGCAAAGGGGCACCTTGCACATGATTATTAAAATTGAAAAAATTATAGGTTTTGAAAAAAATCTAAATTTTGGTTTTTTACAATTAACATGTACTTTTTTAGATCGAAAATTTTGCATAACTTTTTTGTTATTAAAGATAGAGCTTTCATTTAAAAACTGCCAAGCACTCCTAGCGAAGGGGCACCTTGCAGATAATTATCAAAAGTTAAAAAATTATAGTTTTTGAGAAAAATCGAAATTTTGGTTTTTTTACAATTAACATGTAGCTTTTTTAGATCGAAATTTTGCATAACTTTTTTGTTATTAAAGATAGAGCTTTCAATTAAAAACTGTCAAGTACTCCTTGCAAAGGGGCACCTTATACGTAATAATAAAAAACTAAAAAAATTGTAGTTTTTGAAAAAAATCGAAATTTCGGTTTTTTACAATTAACATGTACTTTTTTAGATCGAAAATTTTGCATAACTTTTTTGTTATTAAAGATAGAGCTTTCATTTAAAAACTGTCAAGTACTCCTTGCAAAGGGGCACCTTATACGTAATAATAAAAAACTAAAAAAATTGTAGTTTTTGAAAAAATCGAAATTCGGTTTTTTACAATTAACATGTACTTTTTTAGATCGAAAATTTTGCATAACTCTTTTGTTATTAAAGATAGAGCTTTCATTTAAAAACTGTCAAGTACTCCTAGGGAAGGGGCACCTTGCACCCTATTATTAAAATTGAAAAAATTATAGTTTTTGAGAAAAATCGAAATTTCGGTTTTTTACAATTAACATGTACTTTTTTAGATCGAAAATTTTGCATAACTTTTTTGTTATTAAAGATAGTGCTTTCATTTAAAAACAGTCAAGTACTCCTAGCGAAGGGGCACCTTGTACGTAATAATAAAAAACTAAAAAAATTGTAGTTTTTGAAAAAAATCGAAATTTCGGTTTTTTACAATTAACATTTACTTTTTTAGATCGAAAATTTTGCATAACTTTTTTGTTATTAAAGATAGAGCTTTCATTTAAAAACTGTCAAGTACTCCTAGGGAAGGGGCACCTTGCACCCTATTATTAAAATTGAAAAAATTATAGTTTTTGAGAAAAATCGAAATTTCGGTTTTTTACAATTAACATGTACTTTTTTAGATCGAAAATTTTGCATAACTTTTTTGTTATTAAAGATAGTGCTTTCATTTAAAAACAGTCAAGTACTCCTAGCGAAGGGGCACCTTGTACGTAATAATCAAAAACTAAAAAAATTGTAGTTTTTGAGAAAAATCGAAATTTCGGTTTTTTACAATTAACATGTACTTTTTTAGATCGAAAATTTTGCATAACTTTTTTGTTATTAAAGATAGAGCTTCCATTTAAAAACTGCCAAGCACTCCTAGCGAAGGGGCACCTTGCACATAATTATCAAAATTTAAAAAATAATAGTTTTTGAGAAAAATCGAAATTTCGGTTTTTTTACAATTAACATATACTTTTTTAGATCGAAAATTTTGCATAACTTTTTTGTTATTAAAGATAGAGCTTCCATTTAAAAACTGTCAAGTACTCCTAGCGAAGGGGCATCTTGCACATAATTATTAAAATTAAAAAAATTATAGTTTTTAAGAAAAATCGAAATTTCGGTTTTTTTTACAATTAACATGTACTTTTTTAGATCGAAAATTTTGCATAACTTTTTTGTTATTAAAGATAGAGCTTTCATTTAAAAACTGTCAAGTACTTCTAGCGAAGGGGCATCTTGCACATAATTATTAAAATTAAAAAAATTATAGTTTTTAAGAAAAATCGAAATTTCGGTTTTTTTACAATTAACATGTACTTTTTTAGATCGAAAATTTTGCATAACTTTTTTGTTATTAAAGATAGAGCTTCCATTTAAAAACTGTCAAGTACTCCTAGCGAAGGGGCATCTTGCACAAAATTATTAAAATTAAAAAAATTATAGTTTTTAAGAAAAATCGAAATTTCGATTTTTTACAATTAACATGTACTTTTTTAGATCGAAAATTTTGCATAACTTTTTTGTTATTAAAGATAGAGCTTCCATTTAAAAACTGTCAAGTACTCCTAGCGAAGGGGCATCTTGCACATAATTATTAAAATTAAAAAAATTATAGTTTTTAAGAAAAATCGAAATTTCGATTTTTTACAATTAACATGTACTTTTTTGATCGAAAATTTTGCATAACTTTTTTGTTATTAAAGATAGAGCTTTCATTTAAAAACTGTCAAGTACTCCTTGCAAAGGGGCACCTTATACGTAATAATAAAAAACTAAAAAAAATTGTAGTTTTTGAAAAAAATCGAAATTTCGGTTTTTTTACAATTAACATGTACTTTTTTAGATCGAAAATTTTGCATAACTTTTTTGTTATTAAAGATAGAGCTTTCATTTAAAAACTGCCAAGCACTCCTGGCAAAGGGGCACCTTGCACATGATTATTAAAATTGAAAAAATTATAGGTTTTGAAAAAAATCTAAATTTTGGTTTTTTACAATTAACATGTACTTTTTTAGATCGAAAATTTTGCATAACTTTTTTGTTATTAAAGATAGAGCTTTCATTTAAAAACTGCCAAGCACTCCTAGCGAAGGGGCACCTTGCAGATAATTATCAAAAGTTAAAAAATTATAGTTTTTGAGAAAAATCGAAATTTTGGTTTTTTTACAATTAACATGTACTTTTTTAGATCGAAAATTTTGCATAACTTTTTTGTTATTAAAGATAGAGCTTTCAATTAAAAACTGTCAAGTACTCCTTGCAAAGGGGCACCTTATACGTAATAATAAAAAACTAAAAAAATTGTAGTTTTTGAAAAAAATCGAAATTTCGGTTTTTTACAATTAACATGTACTTTTTTAGATCGAAAATTTTGCATAACTTTTTTGTTATTAAAGATAGAGCTTTCATTTAAAAACTGTCAAGTACTCCTTGCAAAGGGGCACCTTATACGTAATAATAAAAAACTAAAAAAATTGTAGTTTTTGAAAAAAATCGAAATTTCGGTTTTTTACAATTAACATGTACTTTTTTAGATCGAAAATTTTGCATAACTCTTTTGTTATTAAAGATAGAGCTTTCATTTAAAAACTGTCAAGTACTCCTAGGGAAGGGGCACCTTGCACCCTATTATTAAAATTGAAAAAATTATAGTTTTTGAGAAAAATCGAAATTTGGTTTTTTTACAATTAACATGTACTTTTTTAGATCGAAAATTTTGCATAACTTTTTTGTTATTAAAGATAGAGCTTTCATTTAAAAACTGCCAAGCACTCCTGGCAAAGGGGCACCTTGCACATAATTATTAAAGTTGAAAAAATTAAAGTTTTTGAGAAAAATCGAAATTTCGGTTTTTCTACAATTAACATGTACTTTTTTAGATCGAAAATTTTGCATAACTTTTTTGTTATTAAAGATAGAGCTTTCATTTAAAAACTGTCAAGTACTCCTTGCAAAGGGGCACCTTATACGTAATAATAAAAAACTAAAAAAATTGTAGTTTTTGAAAAAAATCGAAATTTTGGTTTTTTACAATTAACATGTACTTTTTTAGATCGAATTGCATAACTTTTTTGTTAATAAAGATAGAGCTTTCATTTAAAAACTGTCAAGTACTCCTTGCAAAGGGGCACCTTATACGTAATAATAAAAAACTAAAAAAATTGTAGTTTTTGAAAAAAATCGAAATTTCGGTTTTTTACAATTAACATGTACTTTTTTAGATCGAATTGCATAACTTTTTTGTTAATAAAGATAGAGCTTTCATTTAAAAACTGTCAAGTACTCCTAGCGAAGGGGCACCTTGCACCCTATTATTAAAATTGAAAAAATTATAGTTTTTGAGAAAAATCGAAATTTCGGTTTTTTACAATTAAAATGTACTTTTTTAAATCGAAAATTTTGCATGACTTTTTTGTTATTAAAGATAGAGCTTTCATTTAAAAACTGTCAAATACTCCTAGCGAAGGGGCACCTTGCACCCTATTATTAAAATTGAAAAAATTATAGTTTTTGAGAAAAATCGAAATTTCGGTTTTTTACAATTAACATGTACTTTTTTAGATCGAAAATTTTGCATAACTTTTTTGTTATTAAAGATAGTGCTTTCATTTAAAAACAGTCAAGTACTCCTAGCGAAGGGGCACCTTGTACGTAATAATTAAAAACTAAAAAAATTGTAGTTTTTGAGAAAAATCGAAATTTCGGTTTTTTACAATTAACATGTACTTTTTTAGATCGAAAATTTTGCATAACTTTTTTGTTATTAAAGATAGAGCTTTCATTTAAACAGTGTTAAGTACGTCTTGCAAAGGGGCACCTTGCACACAATTATGAAAATTAAAAAAATTACAGTTTTTGAGAAAATTGAGAAAAATCGAAATTTCGGTTTTTTACAATTAAAATGTACTTTTTTAAATCGAAAATTTTGCATAACTTTTTTGTTATTAAAGAGAGAGCTTTCATTTAAAAACTGTCAAGTACTCCTAGCGAAGGGGCACCTTGCACATAATTATCAAAATTGTAAAAATTAAAGTTTTTGAGAAAAATCGAAATTTCGATTTTTTACAATTAACAAGTACTTTTTTAGATGGAAAATTTTGCATAACTTTTTTGTTATTAAAGATAGAGCTTTCATTTAAAAAGTGTTAAGTACGTCTTGCAAAGGGGCACCTTGCACACAATTATGAAAATTAAAAAAATTACAGTTTTTGAGAAAAATCGAAATTTCGGTTTTTTACCATTAACATATACTTTATAAGATCGTAAATTTTGCATAACTTTTTTGTTATTAAAGACAGAGCTTTCATTTAAAAACTGTCAAGTACTCCTTGCAAAGGGGCACCTTGTACGTAATTATCAAAAACTGAAAAAATTATAGTTTTTGAGAAAAATCGAAATTTTGATTTTTTACAATTAACATGTACTTTTTTAGATCGTAAATTTTGCATAACTTTTTTGTTATTAAAGATAGAGCTTTCATTTAAAAAGTGTTAAGTACGTCTTACAAAGGGGCACCCTGCACACAATTATCAAAATAAAAAAATTACAGTTTTTGAGAAAAATCGAAATTTCGGTTTTTTACCATTAACATATACTTTTTTAGATCGAAAATTTTGCATAACTTTTTTGTTATTAAAGATAGAGCTTTCATTTAAAAACTGTCAAGTACTCCTTGCAAAGGGGCACCTTATACGTAATAATAAAAAACTAAAAAAATTGTAGTTTTTGAAAAAAATCGAAATTTCGGTTTTTTACAATTAACATGTACTTTTTTAGATCGAAAATTTTGCATAACTTTTTTGTTATTAAAGATAGAGCTTTCATTTAAAAACTGTCAAGTACTCCTAGCGAAGGGGCACCTTGCACATAATTATCAAAATTGTAAAAATTAAAGTTTTTGAGAAAAATCGAAATTTCGATTTTTTACAATTAACAAGTACTTTTTTAGATGGAAAATTTTGCATAACTTTTTTGTTATTAAAGATAGAGCTTTCATTTAAAAAGTGTTAAGTACGTCTTGCAAAGGGGCACCTTGCACACAATTATGAAAATTAAAAAAATTACAGTTTTTGAGAAAAATCGAAATTTCGGTTTTTTACCATTAACATATACTTTATAAGATCGTAAATTTTGCATAACTTTTTTGTTATTAAAGACAGAGCTTTCATTTAAAAACTGTCAAGTACTCCTTGCAAAGGGGCACCTTGTACGTAATTATCAAAAACTGAAAAAATTATAGTTTTTGAGAAAAATCGAAATTTTGATTTTTTACAATTAACATGTACTTTTTTAGATCGTAAATTTTGCATAACTTTTTTGTTATTAAAGATAGAGCTTTCATTTAAAAAGTGTTAAGTACGTCTTACAAAGGGGCACCCTGCACACAATTATCAAAATAAAAAAATTACAGTTTTTGAGAAAAATCGAAATTTCGGTTTTTTACCATTAACATATACTTTATAAGATCGTAAATTTTGCATAACTTTTTTGTTATGAAAGATAGAGCTTTCATTTAAAAACTGTTAAGTACTCCTTGCAAAGGGGCACCTTGTACGTAATTATCAAAAACTGAAAAAATTATAGTTTTTGAGAAAAATCGAAATTTTCATTTTTTACAATTAACATGTACTTTTTTAGATCGAAAATTTTGCATAACTTTTTTGTTATTAAAGATAGAGCTTTTATTTAAAAACAGTCAAGTACTCCTAGCGAAAGGGCACCTTGCACATAATTATCAAAATTTAAAAAATAATAGTTTTTGAGAAAACTCGAAATTTCGGTTTTTTTACAATTAGCATATACTTTTTTAGATCGAAAATTTTGCATAACTTTTTTGTTATTAAAGATAGAGCTTTCATTTAAAAACTGTCAAGTACTCCTAGCGAAGGGGCACCTTGCACATAATTCTTAAAATTAAAAAATTTATAGTTTTTGAGAAAAATCGAAATTTCGGTTTTTTACAATTAACATGTACTTTTTTAGATCGAAAATTTTGCATAACTTTTTTGTTATTAAAGATAGAGCTTCCATTTAAAAACTGTCAAGTACTCCTAGCGAAGGGGGCATCTTGCACATAATTATTAAAATTAAAAAAATTATAGTTTTTGAGAAAAATCGAAATTTCGGTTTTTTTTACAATTAACATGTACTTTTTTAGATCGAAAATTTTGCATAACTTTTTTGTTATTAAAGATAGAGCTTTCATTTAAAAACTGTCAAGTACTCCTAGCGAAGGGGCATCTTGCACATAATTATTAAAATTAAAAAAATTATAGTTTTTAAGAAAAATCGAAATTTCGGTTTTTTTACAATTAACATGTACTTTTTTAGATCGAAAATTTTGCATAACTTTTTTGTTATTAAAGATAGAGCTTCCATTTAAAAACTGTCAAGTACTCCTAGCGAAGGGGCATCTTGCACAAAATTATTAAAATTAAAAAAATTATAGTTTTTAAGAAAAATCGAAATTTCGATTTTTTACAATTAACATGTACTTTTTTAGATCGAAAATTTTGCATAACTTTTTTGTTATTAAAGATAGAGCTTTCATTTAAAAAGTGTTAAGTACGTCTTGCAAAGGGGCACCTTGCACACAATTATGAAAATTAAAAAAATTACAGTTTTTGAGAAAAATCGAAATTTCGGTTTTTTACCATTAACATATACTTTATAAGATCGTAAATTTTGCATAACTTTTTTGTTATTAAAGACAGAGCTTTCATTTAAAAACTGTCAAGTACTCCTTGCAAAGGGGCACCTTGTACGTAATTATCAAAAACTAAAAAAGTTATAGTTTTTGAGAAAAATCGAAATTTTGATTTTTTACAATTAACATGTACTTTTTTAGATCGTAAATTTTGCATAACTTTTTTGTTATTAAAGATAGTGCTTTCATTTAAAAACAGTCAAGTACTCCTAGCGAAAGGGCACCTTGTACGTAATAATTAAAAACTAAAAAAATTGTAGTTTTTGAGAAAAATCGAAATTTCGGTTTTTTACAATTAACATGTACTTTTTTAGATCGAAAATTTTGCATAACTTTTTTGTTATTAAAGATAGAGCTTTCATTTAAACAGTGTTAAGTACGTCTTGCAAAGGGGCACCTTGCACACAATTATGAAAATTAAAAAAATTACAGTTTGTTGAGAAAATGAGAAAAATCGAAATTTCGGTTTTTTTACAATTAAAATGTACTTTTTTAAATCGAAAATTTTGCATAACTTTTTTGTTATTAAAGAGAGAGCTTTCATTTAAAAACTGTCAAGTACTCCTAGCGAAGGGGCACCTTGCACATAATTATCAAAATTGTAAAAATTAAAGTTTTTGAGAAAAATCGAAATTTCGATTTTTTACAATTAACAAGTACTTTTTTAGATGGAAAATTTTGCATAACTTTTTTGTTATTAAAGATAGAGCTTTCATTTAAAAAGTGTTAAGTACGTCTTGCAAAGGGGCACCTTGCACACAATTATGAAAATTAAAAAAATTACAGTTTTTGAGAAAAATCGAAATTTCGGTTTTTTACCATTAACATATACTTTATAAGATCGTAAATTTTGCATAACTTTTTTGTTATTAAAGACAGAGCTTTCATTTAAAAACTGTCAAGTACTCCTTGCAAAGGGGCACCTTGTACGTAATATCAAAAACTGAAAAAATTATAGTTTTTGAGAAAAATCGAAATTTTGATTTTTTACAATTAACATGTACTTTTTTAGATCGTAAATTTTGCATAACTTTTTTGTTATTAAAGATAGAGCTTTCATTTAAAAAGTGTTGTAAGTACGTCTTACAAAGGGGCACCCTGCACACAATTATCAAAATAAAAAAATTACAGTTTTTGAGAAAAAATCGAAATTTCGGTTTTTTACCATTAACATATACTTTATAAGATCGTAAATTTTGCATAACTTTTTTGTTATGAAAGATAGAGCTTTCATTTAAAAACTGTCAAGTACTCCTTGCAAAGGGGCACCTTGTACGTAATTATCAAAAACTGAAAAAATTATAGTTTTTGAGAAAAATCGAAATTTTCATTTTTACAATTAACATGTACTTTTTTAGATCGAAAATTTTGCATAACTTTTTTGTTATTAAAGATAGAGCTTTTATTTAAAAACAGTCAAGTACTCCTAGCGAAAGGGCACCTTGCACATAATTATCAAAATTTAAAAAATAATAGTTTTTGAGAAAACTCGAAATTTCGGTTTTTTTACAATTAACATATACTTTTTTAGATCGAAAATTTTGCATAACTTTTTTGTTATTAAAGATAGAGCTTTCATTTAAAAAGTGTTAAGTACGTCTTGCAAAGGGGCACCTTGCACACAATTATGAAAATTAAAAAAATTACAGTTTTTGAGAAAAATCGAAATTTCGGTTTTTTACCATTAACATATACTTTTTTAGATCGAAAATTTTGCATAACTTTTTTGTTATTAAAGATAGAGCTTTCATTTAAAAACTGTCAAGTACTCCTTGCAAAGGGGCACCTTATACGTAATAATAAAAAACTAAAAAAATTGTAGTTTTTGAAAAAAATCGAAATTTCGGTTTTTTACAATTAACATGTACTTTTTTAGATCGAAAATTTTGCATAACTTTTTTGTTATTAAAGATAGAGCTTTCATTTAAAAACTGTCAAGTACTCCTAGCGAAGGGGCACCTTGCACATAATTCTTAAAATTAAAAAATTTATAGTTTTTGAGAAAAATCGAAATTTCGGTTTTTTACAATTAACATGTACTTTTTTAGATCGAAAATTTTGCATAACTTTTTTGTTATTAAAGATAGAGCTTCCATTTAAAAACTGTCAAGTACTCCTAGCGAAGGGGCATCTTGCACATAATTATTAAAATTAAAAAAATTATAGTTTTTGAGAAAAATCGAAATTTCGGTTTTTTTACAATTAACATGTACTTTTTTAGATCGAAAATTTTGCATAACTTTTTTGTTATTAAAGATAGAGCTTTCATTTAAAAACTGTCAAGTACTCCTAGCGAAGGGGCATCTTGCACATAATTATTAAAATTAAAAAAATTATAGTTTTTAAGAAAAATCGAAATTTCGGTTTTTTTACAATTAACATGTACTTTTTTAGATCGAAAATTTTGCATAACTTTTTTGTTATTAAAGATAGAGCTTCCATTTAAAAACTGTCAAGTACTCCTAGCGAAGGGGCATCTTGCACAAAATTATTAAAATTAAAAAAATTATAGTTTTTAAGAAAAATCGAAATTTCGATTTTTTACAATTAACATGTACTTTTTTAGATCGAAAATTTTGCATAACTTTTTTGTTATTAAAGATAGAGCTTTCATTTAAAAAGTGTTAAGTACGTCTTGCAAAGGGGCACCTTGCACACAATTATGAAAATTAAAAAAATTACAGTTTTTGAGAAAAATCGAAATTTCGGTTTTTTACCATTAACATATACTTTATAAGATCGTAAATTTTGCATAACTTTTTTGTTATTAAAGACAGAGCTTTCATTTAAAAACTGTCAAGTACTCCTTGCAAAGGGGCACCTTGTACGTAATTATCAAAAACTAAAAAAGTTATAGTTTTTGAGAAAAATCGAAATTTTGATTTTTTACAATTAACATGTACTTTTTTAGATCGTAAATTTTGCATAACTTTTTTGTTATTAAAGATAGAGCTTTCATTTAAAAAGTGTTAAGTACGTCTTGCAAAGGGGCACCTTGCACACAATTATCAAAATTAAAAAAATAACAGTTTTTGAGAAAAATCGAAATTTCGGTTTTTTACCATTAACATATACTTTATAAGCTCGTAAATTTTGCATAACTTTTTTGTTATGAAAGATAGAGCTTTCATTTAAAAACTGTCAAGTACTCCTTGCAAAGGGGCACCTTGTACGTAATTATCAAAAACTGAAAAAATTATAGTTTTTGAGAAAAATCGAAATTTTCATTTTTTACAATTAACATGTACTTTTTTAGATCGAAAATTTTGCATAACTTTTTTGTTATTAAAGATAGAGCTTTCATTTAAAAACTGCCAAGTACTCCTAGCGAAGAGGCACCTTTCACATACTTATCAAAATTGAAAAAATTAACGTTTTTGAGAAAAATCGAAATTTCGGTTTTTTACAATTAACATGTACTTTTTTAGATGGAAAATTTTGCATAACTTTTTTGTTATTAAAGATAGAGCTTTCATTTAAAAACTGCCAAGAACTCCTGGCAAAGGGGCACCTTGCACATAATTATTAAAATTGAAAAAATTATAGTTTTTGAGAAAAATCGAAATTTCGGTTTTTTTACAATTAACATGTACTTTTTTAGATCGAAAATTTTGCATAACTTTTTTGTTATTAAAGATAGAGCTTTCATTTAAAAACTGTCAAGTACTCCTAGCGAAGGGGCACCTTTCACATACTTATTAAAATTGAAAAAATTATAGTTTTTGAGAAAAATCGAAATTTCGGTTTTTTACAATTAACATGTACTTTTTTAGATCGAAAATTTTGCATAACTTTTTTGTTATTAAAGATAGAGCTTTCATTTAAAAACTGTCAAGTACTCTTAGCGAAGGGGCACCTTGCACATAATTATCAAAATTGTAAAAATTAAAGTTTTTGAGAAAAATCGAAATTTCGATTTTTACAATTAACATGTACTTTTTTAGATGGAAAATTTTGCATAACTTTTTTGTTAATAAAGATAGAGCTTTCATTTAAAAAGTGTTAAGTACGTCTTGCAAAGGGGCACCTTGCACACAATTATGAAAATTAAAAAAATTACAGTTTTTGAGAAAAATCGAAATTTCGGTTTTTTACCATTAACATATACTTTATAAGATCGTAAATTTTGCATAACTTTTTTGTTATTAAAAACAGAGCTTTCTTTTAAAAACTGTCAAGTACTCCTTGCAAAGGGGCACCTTGTACGTAATTATCAAAAACTGAAAAAATTATAGTTTTTGAGAAAAATCGAAATTTTGATTTTTTACAATTAACATGTACTTTTTTAGATCGTAAATTTTGCATAACTTTTTTGTTATTAAAGATAGAGCTTTTATTTAAAAACTGCCAAGCACTCCTGGCAAAGGGGCACCTTGCACATAATTATTAAAATTGAAAAAATTATAGTTTTTGAGAAAAATCGAAATTTTCATTTTTTACAATTAACATGTACTTTTTTAGATCGAAAATTTTGCATAACTTTTTTGTTATTAAAGATAGAGCTTTTATTTAAAAACAGTCAAGTACTCCTAGCGAAGGGGCACCTTGCACATAATTATTAAAATTGAAAAAATTAAAATTTTTGAGAAAAATCGAAATTTCGGTTTTTCTACAATTAACATGTACTTTTTTAGATCGAAAATTTTGCATAACTTTTTTGTTATTAAAGATAGAGCTTTTAATTAAAAACTGTCAAGTACTCCTTGCAAAGGGGCACCTTATACGTAATAATAAAAAACTAAAAAAATTGTAGTTTTAAAAAAAAATCGAAATTTCGGTTTTTTACAATTAACATGTACTTTTTTAGATCGAAAATTTTGCATAACTTTTTTGTTATTAAAGATAGAGGTTTTAATTAAAAACTGTCAAGTACTCCTTGCAAAGGGGCACCTTATACGTAATAATAAAAAACTAAAAAAATTGTAGTTTTTGAAAAAAATCGAAATTTCGGTTTTTTACAATTAACATGTACTTTTTTAGATCGAAAATTTTGCATAACTTTTTTGTTATTAAAGATAGAGCTTTCATTTAAAAACTGTCAAGTACTCCTTACAAAGGGGCACCTTATACGTAATAATAAAAAACTAAAAAAATTGTAGTTTTAAAAAAAAATCGAAATTTCGGTTTTTTACAATTAACATGTACTTTTTTAGATCGAAAATTTTGCATAACTTTTTTGTTATTAAAGATAGAGCTTTCATTTAAAAACTGCCAAGCACTCCTGGCAAAGGGGCACCTTGCACATAATTATTAAAATTGAAAAAATTATAGTTTTTGAGAAAAATCGAAATTTCGGTTTTTTTACAATTAACATGTACTTTTTTAGATCGAAAATTTTGCATAACTTTTTTGTTATTAAAGATAGAGCTTTCATTTAAAAACTGTCAAGTACTCCTAGCGAAGGGGCACCTTTCACATACTTATCAAAATTGAAAAAATTAACGTTTTTGAGAAAAATCGAAATTTCGGTTTTTTACAATTAACATGTACTTTTTTAGATAGAAAATTTTGCATAACTTTTTTGTTATTAAAGATAGAGCTTTCATTTAAAAACTGCCAAGAACTCATGGCAAAGGGGCACCTTGCACATAATTATTAAAATTGAAAAAATTATAGTTTTTGAGAAAAATCGAAATTTCGGTTTTTTTACAATTAACATGTACTTTTTTAGATCGAAAATTTTGCATAACTTTTTTGTTATTAAAGATAGAGCTTTTATTTAAAAACAGTCAAGTACTCCTAGCAAAGGGGCACCTTTCACATACTTATTAAAATTGAAAAAATTATAGTTTTTGAGAAAAATCGAAATTTCGGTTTTTTACAATTAACATGTACTTTATAAGATCGTAAATTTTGCATAACTTTTTTGTTATGAAAGATAGAGCTTTCATTTAAAAACTGTCAAGTACTCCTTGCAAAGGGGCACCTTGTACGTAATTATCAAAAACTGAAAAAATTATAGTTTTTGAGAAAAATCGAAATTTTCATTTTTTACAATTAACATGTACTTTTTTAGATCGAAAATTTTGCATAACTTTTTTGTTATTAAAGATAGAGCTTTTATTTAAAAACAGTCAAGTACTCCTAGCGAAGGGGCACCTTGCACATAATTATCAAATTTTAAAAAATAATAGTTTTTGAGAAAAATCGAAATTTCGGTTTTTTTACAATTAACATATACTTTTTTAGATCGAAAATTTTGCATAACTTTTTTGTTATTAAAGATAGAGCTTTCTTTTAAAAAGTGTTAAGTACGTCTTGCAAAGGGGCACCTTGCACACAATTATGAAAATTAAAAAAATTACAGTTTTTGAGAAAAATCGAAATTTCGGTTTTTTACCATTAACATATACTTTTTTAGATCGAAAATTTTGCATAACTTTTTTGTTATTAAAGATAGAGCTTTCATTTAAAAACTGTCAAGTACTCCTTGCAAAGGGGCACCTTATACGTAATAATAAAAAACTAAAAAAATTATAGTTTTTGAAAAAAATCTAAATTTTGGTTTTTTACAATTAACATGTACTTTTTTAGATCGAAAATTTTGCATACCTTTTTTGTTAATAAAGATAGAGCTTTCATTTAAAAACTGCCAAGCACTCCTAGCGAAGGGGCACCTTGCACATAATTATCAAAAGTTAAAAAATTATAGTTTTTGAGAAAAATCGAAATTTTCATTTTTTACAATTAACATGTACTTTTTTAGATCGAAAATTTTGCATAACTTTTTTGTTATTAAAGATAGAGCTTTTATTTAAAAACAGTCAAGTACTCCTAGCGAAGGAGCACCTTGCACATAATTATCAAATTTTAAAAAATAATAGTTTTTGAGAAAAATCGAAATTTCGGTTTTTTTACAATTAACATATACTTTTTTAGATCGAAAATTTTGCATAACTTTTTTGTTATTAAAGATAGAGCTTTCTTTTAAAAAGTGTTAAGTACGTCTTGCAAAGGGGCACCTTGCACACAATTATGAAAATTAAAAAAATTACAGTTTTTGAGAAAAATCGAAATTTCGGTTTTTTACCATTAACATATACTTTTTTAGATCGAAAATTTTGCATAACTTTTTTGTTATTAAAGATAGAGCTTTCATTTAAAAACTGTCAAGTACTCCTTGCAAAGGGGCACCTTATACGTAATAATAAAAAACTAAAAAAATTATAGTTTTTGAAAAAAATCTAAATTTTGGTTTTTTACAATTAACATGTACTTTTTTAGATCGAAAATTTTGCATACCTTTTTTGTTAATAAAGATAGAGCTTTCATTTAAAAACTGCCAAGCACTCCTAGCGAAGGGGCACCTTGCACATAATTATCAAAAGTTAAAAAATTATAGTTTTTGAGAAAAATCGAAATTTAGGTTTTTTTACAATTAACATGTACTTTTTTAGATCGAAAATTTTGCATAACTTTTTTGTTATTAAAGATAGAGCTTTCAATTAAAAACTGTCAAGTACTCCTTGCAAAGGGGCACCTTATACGTAATAATAAAAAAACTAAAAAAATTGTAGTTTTTGAAAACAATCGAAATTTCGGTTTTTTACAATTAACATGTACTTTTTTAGATCGAAAATTTTGCATAACTTTTTTGTTATTAAAGATAGAGCTTTCATTTAAAAACTGTCAAGTACTCCTTGCAAAGGGGCACCTTATACGTAATAATAAAAAACTAAAAAAATTGTAATTTTTGAAAAAAATCGAAATTTCGGTTTTTTACAATTAACATGTACTTTTTTAGATCGAAAATTTTGCATAACTTTTTTGTTATTAAAGATAGAGCTTTCATTTAAAAACTGCCAAGCACTCCTGGCAAAGAGGCACCTTGCACATAATTATTAAAATTGAAAAAATTAAAGTTTTTGAGAAAAATCGAAATTTCGGTTTTTCTACAATTAACATGTACTTTTTTAGATCGAAAATTTTGCATAACTTTTTTGTTATTAAAGATAGAGCTTTCAATTAAAAACTGTCAAGTACTCCTTGCAAAGGGGCACCTTATACGTAATAATAAAAAACTAAAAAAATTGTAGTTTTTGAAAAAAATCGAAATTTCGGTTTTTTACAATTAACATGTACTTTTTTAGATCGAAAATTTTGCATAACTTTTTTGTTATTAAAGATAGAGCTTTCTATTAAAAACTGTCAAGTACTCCTTGCAAAGGGGCACCTTATACGTAATAATAAAAAACTAAAAAAATTGTAGTTTTTGAAAAAAATTGAAATTTCGGCTTTTTACAATTAACATGTACTTTTTTAGATCGAAAATTTTGCATAACTTTTTTGTTATTAAAGATAGAGCTTTCATTTAAAAACTGTCATGTACTCCTTACAAAGAAGCACCTTATACGTAATAATAAAAAACTAAAAAAATTGTAGTTTTAAAAAAAATCGAAATTTCGGTTTTTTACAATTAACATGTACTTTTTTAAATCGAAAATTTTGCATAACTTTTTTGTTATTAAAGATAGAGCTTTCATTTAAAAACTGCCAAGCACTCCTGGCAAAGGGGCACCTTGCACATAATTATTAAAATTGAAAAAATTATAGTTTTTGAGAAAAATCGAAATTTCGGTTTTTTTACAATTAACATGTACTTTTTTAGATCGAAAATTTTGCATAACTTTTTTGTTATTAAAGATAGAGCTTTCATTTAAAAACTGCCAAGTACTCCTAGCGAAGGGGCACCTTGCACATAATTATCAAAATTTAAAAAATTATAGTTTTTGAGAAAAATCGAAATTTCGGTTTTTTACCATTAACATATACTTTTTTAGATCGAAAATTTTGCATAACTTTTTTGTTATTAAAGATAGAGCTTTCATTTAAAAACTGTCAAGTACTCCTTGCAAAGGGGCACCTTATACGTAATAATAAAAAACTAAAAAAATTGTAGTTTTTGAAAAAAATTGAAATTTCGGCTTTTTACAATTAACATGTACTTTTTTAGATCGAAAATTTTGCATAACTTTTTTGTTATTAAAGATAGAGCTATCATTTAAAAACTGTCAAGTACTCCTAGCGAAGGGGCACCTTTCACATACTTATCAAAATTGAAAAAATTAACGTTTTTGAGAAAAATCGAAATTTCGGTTTTTTACAATTAACATGTACTTTTTTAGATGGAAAATTTTGCATAACTTTTTTGTTATTAAAGATAGAGCTTTCATTTAAAAACTGCCAAGAACTCCTGGCAAAGGGGCACCTTGCACATAATTATTAAAATTGAAAAAATTATAGTTTTTGAGAAAAATCGAAATTTCGGTTTTTTTACAATTAACATGTACTTTTTTAGATCGAAAATTTTGCATAACTTTTTTGTTATTAAAGATAGAGCTTTCATTTAAAAACTGTCAAGTACTCCTAGCGAAGAGGCACCTTTCACATACTTATTAAAATTGAAAAAATTATAGTTTTTGAGAAAAATCGAAATTTCGGTTTTTTACAATTAACATGTACTTTATAAGATCGTAAATTTTGCATAACTTTTTTGTTATGAAAGATAGAGCTTTCATTTAAAAACTGTCAAGTACTCCTTGCAAAGGGGCACCTTGTACGTAATTATCAAAAACTGAAAAAATTATAGTTTTTGAGAAAAATCGAAATTTTCATTTTTTACAATTAACATGTACTTTTTTAGATCGAAAATTTTGCATAACTTTTTTGTTATTAAAGATAGAGCTTTCATTTAAAAACTGCCAAGCACTCCTGGCAAAGGGGCACCTTGCACATAATTATTAAAATTGAAAAAATTAAAGTTTTTGAGAAAAATCGAAATTTCGGTTTTTCTACAATTAACATGTACTTTTTTAGATCGAAAATTTTGCATAACTTTTTTGTTATTAAAGATAGAGCTTTCAATTAAAAACTGTCAAGTACTCCTTGCAAAGGGGCACCTTATACGTAATAATAAAAAACTAAAAAAATTGTAGTTTTTGAAAAAAATCGAAATTTCGGTTTTTTACAATTAACATGTACTTTTTTAGATCGAAAATTTTGCATAACTTTTTTGTTATTAAAGATAGAGCTTTCATTTAAAAACTGTCAAGTACTCCTTGCAAAGGGGCACCTTATACGTAATAATAAAAAACTAAAAAAATTGTAGTTTTTGAAAAAAATTGAAATTTCGGCTTTTTACAATTAACATGTACTTTTTTAGATCAAAAATTTTGCATAACTTTTTTGTTATTAAAGATAGAGCTTTCATTTAAAAACTGTCATGTACTCCTTACAAAGGGGCACCTTATACGTAATAATAATAAACTAAAAAAATTGTAGTTTTAAAAAAAAATCGAAATTTCGGTTTTTTACAATTAACATGTACTTTTTTAGATCGAAAATTTTGCATAACTTTTTTGTTATTAAAGATAGAGCTTTCATTTAAAAACTGCCAAGCACTCCTGGCAAAGGGGCACCTTGCACATAATTATTAAAATTGAAAAAATTATAGTTTTTGAGAAAAATCGAAATTTCGGTTTTTTTACAATTAACATGTACTTTTTTAGATCGAAAATTTTGCATAACTTTTTTGTTATTAAAGATAGAGCTTTCATTTAAAAACTGCCAAGTACTCCTAGCGAAGGGGCACCTTGCACATAATTATCAAAATTTAAAAAATTATAGTTTTTGAGAAAAATCGAAATTTCGGTTTTTTTACAATTAACATGTACTTTTTTAGATCGAAAATTTTGCATAACTTTTTTGTTATTAAAGATAGAGCTATCATTTAAAAACTGTCAAGTACTCCTAGCGAAGGGGCACCTTTCACATACTTATCAAAATTGAAAAAATTAACGTTTTTGAGAAAAATCGAAATTTCGGTTTTTTACAATTAACATGTACTTTTTTAGATGGAAAATTTTGCATAACTTTTTTATTATGCGAAGGGGCACCTTTCACATACTTATTAAAATTGAAAAAATTATAGTTTTTGAGAAAAATCGAAATTTCGATTTTTTACAATTAACATGTACTTTTTTAGATCGAAAATTTTGCATAACTTTTTTGTTATTAAAGATAGAGCTTTCATTTAAAAACTGTCAAGTACTCCTAGCGAAGGGGCACCTTGCACATAATTATCAAAATTGTAAAAATTAAAGTTTTTGAGAAAAATCGAAATTTCGATTTTTTACAATTAACATGTACTTTTTTAGATGGAAAATTTTGCATACCTTTTTTGTTATTAAAGATAGAGCTTTCATTTAAAAAGTGTTAAGTACGTCTTGCAAAGGGGCACCTTGCACACAATTATGAAAATAAAAAAAATTACAGTTTTTAAGAAAAATCGAAATTTCGGTTTTTTACCATTAACATATACTTTATAAGATCGTAAATTTTGCATAACTTTTTTGTTATTAAAGACAGAGCTTTCATTTAAAAACTTTCAAGTACTCCTTGCAAAGGGGCACCTTGTACGTAATTATCAAAAACTGAAAAAATTATAGTTTTTGAGAAAAATCGAAATTTTGATTTTTTACAATTAACATGTACTTTTTTAGATCGTAAATTTTGCATAACTTTTTTGGTATTAAAGATAGAGCTTTCATTTAAAAAGTGTTAAGTACGTCTTGCAAAGGGGCACCTTGCACACAATTATCAAAATTAAAAAAATTACAGTTTTTGAGAAAAATCGAAATTTCGGTTTTTTACCATTAACATATACTTTATAAGATCGTAAATTTTGCATAACTTTTTTGTTATTAAAGATAGAGCTCTCATTTAAAAACTGTCAAGTACTCCTTGCAAAGGGGCACCTTGTACGTAATTATCAAAAACTGAAAAAATTATAGTTTTTGAGAAAAATCGAAATTTTCATTTTTTACAATTAACATGTACTTTTTTAGATCGAAAATTTTGCATAACTTTTTTGTTATTAAAGATAGAGCTTTTATTTAAAAATAGTCAAGTACTCCTAGCGAAGGGGCACCTTGCACATAATTATCAAAATTTAAAAAATAATAGTTTTTGAGAAAAATCGAAATTTCGGTTTTTTTACAATTAACATATACTTTTTTAGATCGAAAATTTTGCATAACTTTTTTGTTATTAAAGATAGAGCTTCCATTTAAAAACTGCCAAGCACTCCTAGCGAAGGGGCACCTTGCACATAATTATCAAATTTTAAAAAATTATAGTTTTTGAGAAAAATCGAAATTTCGGTTTTTTTACAATTAACATGTACTTTTTTAGATCGAAAATTTTGCATAACTTTTTTGTTATTAAAGATAGAGCTTCCATTTAAAAACTGTCAAGTACTCCTAGCGAAGGGGCATCTTGCACATAATTATTAAAATTAAAAAAATTATAGTTTTTAAGAAAAATCGAAATTTCGGTTTTTTTTACAATTAACATGTACTTTTTTAGATCGAAAATTTTGCATAACTTTTTTGTTATTAAAGATAGAGCTTTCATTTAAAAACTGTCAAGTACTCCTAGCGAAGGGGCATCTTGCACATAATTATTAAAATTAAAAAAATTATAGTTTTTAAGAAAAATCGAAATTTCGGTTTTTTTACAATTAACATGTACTTTTTTAGATCGAAAATTTTGCATAACTTTTTTGTTATTAAAGATAGAGCTTCCATTTAAAAACTGTCAAGTACTCCTAGCGAAGGGGCATCTTGCACAAAATTATTAAAATTAAAAAAATTATAGTTTTTAAGAAAAATCGAAATTTCGATTTTTTACAATTAACATGTACTTTTTTAGGTCGAAAATTTTGCATGACTTTTTTGTTATTAAAGATAGAGCTTTCATTTAAAAACTGCCAAGCACTCCTGGCAAAGGGGCACCTTGCACATAATTATTAAAATTGAAAAAATTATAGGTTTTGAAAAAAATCTAAATTTTGGTTTTTTACAATTAACATGTACTTTTTTAGATCGAAAATTTTGCATAACTTTTTTGTTATTAAAGATAGAGCTTTCATTTAAAAACTGCCAAGCACTCCTAGCGAAGGGGCACCTTGCAGATAATTATCAAAAGTTAAAAAATTATAGTTTTTGAGAAAAATCGAAATTTTGGTTTTTTTACAATTAACATGTACTTTTTTAGATCGAAAATTTTGCATAACTTTTTTGTTATTAAAGATAGAGCTTTCAATTAAAAACTGTCAAGTACTCCTTGCAAAGGGGCACCTTATACGTAATAATAAAAAACTAAAAAAATTGTAGTTTTTGAAAAAAATCGAAATTTCGGTTTTTTACAATTAACATGTACTTTTTTAGATCGAAAATTTTGCATAACTTTTTTGTTATTAAAGATAGAGCTTTCATTTAAAAACTGTCAAGTACTCCTTGCAAAGGGGCACCTTATACGTAATAATAAAAAACTAAAAAAATTGTAGTTTTTGAAAAAAATCGAAATTTCGGTTTTTTACAATTAACATGTACTTTTTTAGATCGAAAATTTTACATAACTCTTTTGTTATTAAAGATAGAGCTTTCATTTAAAAACTGCCAAGCACTCCTGGCAAAGGGGCACCTTGCACATAATTATTAAAGTTGAAAAAATTAAAGTTTTTGAGAAAAATCGAAATTTCGGTTTTTCTACAATTAACATGTACTTTTTTAGATCGAATATTTTGCATAACTTTTTTGTTATTAAAGATAGAGCTTTCATTTAAAAACTGTCAAGTACTCCTTGCAAAGGGGCATCTTATACGTAATAATAAAAAACTAAAAAAATTGTAGTTTTTAAAAAAAATCGAAATTTTGGTTTTTTTACAATTAACATGTACTTTTTTAGATCGAATTGCATAACTTTTTTGTTAATAAAGATAGAGCTTTCATTTAAAAACTGTCAAGTACTCCTTGCAAAGGGGCACCTTATACGTAATAATAAAAAACTAAAAAAATTGTAGTTTTTGAAAAAAATCGAAATTTCGGTTTTTTACAATTAACATGTACTTTTTTAGATCGAAAATTTTGCATAACTTTTTTGTTATTAAAGATAGAGCTTTCATTTAAAAACTGTCAAGTACTCCTAGGGAAGGGGCACCTTGCACCCTATTATTAAAATTGAAAAAATTATAGTTTTTGAGAAAAATCGAAATTTCGGTTTTTTACAATTAACATGTACTTTTTTAGATCGAAAATTTTGCATAACTTTTTTGTTATTAAAGATAGTGCTTTCATTTAAAAACAGTCAAGTACTCCTAGCGAAGGGGCACCTTGTACGTAATAATCAAAAACTAAAAAAAATGTAGTTTTTGAGAAAAATCGAAATTTCGGTTTTTTACAATTAACATGTACTTTTTTAGATCGAAAATTTTGCATAACTTTTTTGTTATTAAAGATAGAGCTTCCATTTAAAAACTGCCAAGCACTCCTAGCGAAGGGGCACCTTGCACATAATTATCAAAATTTAAAAAATAATAGTTTTTGAGAAAAATCGAAATTTCGGTTTTTTTACAATTAACATATACTTTTTTAGATCGAAAATTTTGCATAACTTTTTTGTTATTAAAGATAGAGCTTCCATTTAAAAACTGTCAAGTACTCCTAGCGAAGGGGCATCTTGCACATAATTATTAAAATTAAAAAAATTATAGTTTTTAAGAAAAATCGAAATTTCGGTTTTTTTACAATTAACATGTACTTTTTTAGATCGAAAATTTTGCATAACTTTTTTGTTATTAAAGATAAAGCTTCCATTTAAAAACTGTCAAGTACTCCTAGCGAAGAAGCATCTTGCACAAAATTATTAAAATTAAAAAAATTATAGTTTTTAAGAAAAATCGAAATTTCGATTTTTTACAATTAACATGTGCTTTTTTAGATCGAAAATTTTGCATAACTTTTTTGTTATTAAAGATAGAGCTTCCATTTAAAAACTGTCAAGTACTCCTAGCGAAGGGGCATCTTGCACATAATTATTAAAATTAAAAAAATTATAGTTTTTAAGAAAAATCGAAATTTCGATTTTTTACAATTAACATGTACTTTTTTGATCGAAAATTTTGCATAACTTTTTTGTTATTAAAGATAGAGCTTTCATTTAAAAACTGTCAAGTACTCCTTGCAAAGGGGCACCTTATACGTAATAATAAAAAACTAAAAAAAATTGTAGTTTTTGAAAAAAATCGAAATTTCGGTTTTTTTACAATTAACATGTACTTTTTTAGATCGAAAATTTTGCATAACTTTTTTGTTATTAAAGATAGAGCTTTCATTTAAAAACTGTCAAGTACTCCTTGCAAAGGGGCACCTTATACGTAATAATAAAAAACTAAAAAAATTGTAGTTTTTGAAAAAAATCGAAATTTTGGTTTTTTACAATTAACATGTACTTTTTTAGATCGAATTGCATAACTTTTTTGTTAATAAAGATAGAGCTTTCATTTAAAAACTGTCAAGTACTCCTTGCAAAGGGGCACCTTATACGTAATAATAAAAAACTAAAAAAATTGTAGTTTTTGAAAAAAATCGAAATTTCGGTTTTTTACAATTAACATTTACTTTTTTAGATCGAAAATTTTGCATAACTTTTTTGTTATTAAAGATAGAGCTTTCATTTAAAAACTGTCAAGTACTCCTAGGGAAGGGGCACCTTGCACCCTATTATTAAAATTGAAAAAATTATAGTTTTTGAGAAAAATCGAAATTTCGGTTTTTTACAATTAACATGTACTTTTTTAGATCGAAAATTTTGCATAACTTTTTTGTTATTAAAGATAGTGCTTTCATTTAAAAACAGTCAAGTACTCCTAGCGAAGGGGCACCTTGTACGTAATAATCAAAAACTAAAAAAATTGTAGTTTTTGAGAAAAATCGAAATTTCGGTTTTTTACAATTAACATGTACTTTTTTAGATCGAAAATTTTGCATAACTTTTTTGTTATTAAAGATAGAGCTTCCATTTAAAAACTGCCAAGCACTCCTAGCGAAGGGGCACCTTGCACATAATTATCAAAATTTAAAAAATAATAGTTTTTGAGAAAAATCGAAATTTCGGTTTTTTTACAATTAACATATACTTTTTTAGATCGAAAATTTTGCATAACTTTTTTGTTATTAAAGATAGAGCTTCCATTTAAAAACTGTCAAGTACTCCTAGCGAAGGGGCATCTTGCACATAATTATTAAAATTAAAAAAATTATAGTTTTTAAGAAAAATCGAAATTTCGGTTTTTTTACAATTAACATGTACTTTTTTAGATCGAAAATTTTGCATAACTTTTTTGTTATTAAAGATAGAGCTTTCATTTAAAAACTGTCAAGTACTTCTAGCGAAGGGGCATCTTGCACATAATTATTAAAATTAAAAAAATTATAGTTTTTAAGAAAAATCGAAATTTCGGTTTTTTTACAATTAACATGTACTTTTTTAGATCGAAAATTTTGCATAACTTTTTTGTTATTAAAGATAGAGCTATCATTTAAAAACTGTCAAGTACTCCTAGCGAAGGGGCACCTTTCACATACTTATCAAAATTGAAAAAATTAACGTTTTTGAGAAAAATCGAAATTTCGGTTTTTTACAATTAACATGTACTTTTTTAGATGGAAAATTTTGCATAACTTTTTTATTATGCGAAGGGGCACCTTTCACATACTTATTAAAATTGAAAAAATTATAGTTTTTGAGAAAAATCGAAATTTCGATTTTTTACAATTAACATGTACTTTTTTAGATCGAAAATTTTGCATAACTTTTTTGTTATTAAAGATAGAGCTTTCATTTAAAAACTGTCAAGTACTCCTAGCGAAGGGGCACCTTGCACATAATTATCAAAATTGTAAAAATTAAAGTTTTTGAGAAAAATCGAAATTTCGATTTTTTACAATTAACATGTACTTTTTTAGATGGAAAATTTTGCATACCTTTTTTGTTATTAAAGATAGAGCTTTCATTTAAAAAGTGTTAAGTACGTCTTGCAAAGGGGCACCTTGCACACAATTATGAAAATAAAAAAAATTACAGTTTTTAAGAAAAATCGAAATTTCGGTTTTTTACCATTAACATATACTTTATAAGATCGTAAATTTTGCATAACTTTTTTGTTATTAAAGACAGAGCTTTCATTTAAAAACTTTCAAGTACTCCTTGCAAAGGGGCACCTTGTACGTAATTATCAAAAACTGAAAAAATTATAGCTTTTGAGAAAAATCGAAATTTTGATTTTTTACAATTAACATGTACTTTTTTAGATCGTAAATTTTGCATAACTTTTTTGGTATTAAAGATAGAGCTTTCATTTAAAAAGTGTTAAGTACGTCTTGCAAAGGGGCACCTTGCACACAATTATCAAAATTAAAAAAATTACAGTTTTTGAGAAAAATCGAAATTTCGGTTTTTTACCATTAACATATACTTTATAAGATCGTAAATTTTGCATAACTTTTTTGTTATTAAAGATAGAGCTCTCATTTAAAAACTGTCAAGTACTCCTTGCAAAGGGGCACCTTGTACGTAATTATCAAAAACTGAAAAAATTATAGTTTTTGAGAAAAATCGAAATTTTCATTTTTTACAATTAACATGTACTTTTTTAGATCGAAAATTTTGCATAACTTTTTTGTTATTAAAGATAGAGCTTTTATTTAAAAACAGTCAAGTACTCCTAGCGAAGGGGCACCTTGCACATAATTATCAAAATTTAAAAAATAATAGTTTTTGAGAAAAATCGAAATTTCGGTTTTTTTACAATTAACATATACTTTTTTAGATCGAAAATTTTGCATAACTTTTTTGTTATTAAAGATAGAGCTTCCATTTAAAAACTGCCAAGCACTCCTAGCGAAGGGGCACCTTGCACATAATTATCAAATTTTAAAAAATTATAGTTTTTGAGAAAAATCGAAATTTCGGTTTTTTTACAATTAACATGTACTTTTTTAGATCGAAAATTTTGCATAACTTTTTTGTTATTAAAGATAGAGCTTCCATTTAAAAACTGTCAAGTACTCCTAGCGAAGGGGCATCTTGCACATAATTATTAAAATTAAAAAAATTATAGTTTTTAAGAAAAATCGAAATTTCGGTTTTTTTACAATTAACATGTACTTTTTTAGATCGAAAATTTTGCATAACTTTTTTGTTATTAAAGATAGAGCTTTCATTTAAAAACTGTCAAGTACTCCTAGCGAAGGGGCATCTTGCACATAATTATTAAAATTAAAAAAATTATAGTTTTTAAGAAAAATCGAAATTTCGGTTTTTTTACAATTAACATGTACTTTTTTAGATCGAAAATTTTGCATAACTTTTTTGTTATTAAAGATAGAGCTTCCATTTAAAAACTGTCAAGTACTCCTAGCGAAGGGGCATCTTGCACAAAATTATTAAAATTAAAAAAATTATAGTTTTTAAGAAAAATCGAAATTTCGATTTTTTACAATTAACATGTACTTTTTTAGATCGAAAATTTTGCATGACTTTTTTGTTATTAAAGATAGAGCTTTCATTTAAAAACTGCCAAGCACTCCTGGCAAAGGGGCACCTTGCACATAATTATTAAAATTGAAAAAATTATAGGTTTTGAAAAAAATCTAAATTTTGGTTTTTTACAATTAACATGTACTTTTTTAGATCGAAAATTTTGCATAACTTTTTTGTTATTAAAGATAGAGCTTTCATTTAAAAACTGCCAAGCACTCCTAGCGAAGGGGCACCTTGCAGATAATTATCAAAAGTTAAAAAATTATAGTTTTTGAGAAAAATCGAAATTTTGGTTTTTTTACAATTAACATGTACTTTTTTAGATCGAAAATTTTGCATAACTTTTTTGTTATTAAAGATAGAGCTTTCAATTAAAAACTGTCAAGTACTCCTTGCAAAGGGGCACCTTATACGTAATAATAAAAAACTAAAAAAATTGTAGTTTTTGAAAAAAATCGAAATTTCGGTTTTTTACAATTAACATGTACTTTTTTAGATCGAAAATTTTGCATAACTTTTTTGTTATTAAAGATAGAGCTTTCATTTAAAAACTGTCAAGTACTCCTTGCAAAGGGGCACCTTATACGTAATAATAAAAAACTAAAAAAATTGTAGTTTTTGAAAAAAATCGAAATTTCGGTTTTTTACAATTAACATGTACTTTTTTAGATCGAAAATTTTACATAACTCTTTTGTTATTAAAGATAGAGCTTTCATTTAAAAACTGCCAAGCACTCCTGGCAAAGGGGCACCTTGCACATAATTATTAAAGTTGAAAAAATTAAAGTTTTTGAGAAAAATCGAAATTTCGGTTTTTCTACAATTAACATGTACTTTTTTAGATCGAATATTTTGCATAACTTTTTTGTTATTAAAGATAGAGCTTTCATTTAAAAACTGTCAAGTACTCCTTGCAAAGGGGCACCTTATACGTAATAATAAAAAACTAAAAAAATTGTAGTTTTTAAAAAAAATCGAAATTTTGGTTTTTTACAATTAACATGTACTTTTTTAGATCGAATTGCATAACTTTTTTGTTAATAAAGATAGAGCTTTCATTTAAAAACTGTCAAGTACTCCTTGCAAAGGGGCACCTTATACGTAATAATAAAAAACTAAAAAAATTGTAGTTTTTGAAAAAAATCGAAATTTCGGTTTTTTACAATTAACATGTACTTTTTTAGATCGAAAATTTTGCATAACTTTTTTGTTATTAAAGATAGAGCTTTCATTTAAAAACTGTCAAGTACTCCTAGGGAAGGGGCACCTTGCACCCTATTATTAAAATTGAAAAAATTATAGTTTTTGAGAAAAATCGAAATTTCGGTTTTTTACAATTAACATGTACTTTTTTAGATCGAAAATTTTGCATAACTTTTTTGTTATTAAAGATAGTGCTTTCATTTAAAAACAGTCAAGTACTCCTAGCGAAGGGGCACCTTGTACGTAATAATCAAAAACTAAAAAAAATGTAGTTTTTGAGAAAAATCGAAATTTCGGTTTTTTACAATTAACATGTACTTTTTTAGATCGAAAATTTTGCATAACTTTTTTGTTATTAAAGATAGAGCTTCCATTTAAAAACTGCCAAGCACTCCTAGCGAAGGGGCACCTTGCACATAATTATCAAAATTTAAAAAATAATAGTTTTTGAGAAAAATCGAAATTTCGGTTTTTTTACAATTAACATATACTTTTTTAGATCGAAAATTTTGCATAACTTTTTTGTTATTAAAGATAGAGCTTCCATTTAAAAACTGTCAAGTACTCCTAGCGAAGGGGCATTTTGCACATAATTATTAAAATTAAAAAAATTATAGTTTTTAAGAAAAATCGAAATTTCGGTTTTTTTGCAATTAACATGTACTTTTTTAGATCGAAAATTTTGCATAACTTTTTTGTTATTAAAGATAGAGCTTTCATTTAAAAACTGTCAAGTACTCCTAGCGAAGGGGCATCTTGCACATAATTATTAAAATTAAAAAAATTATAGTTTTTAAGAAAAATCGAAATTTCGGTTTTTTTACAATTAACATGTACTTTTTTAGATCGAAAATTTTGCATAACTTTTTTGTTATTAAAGATAGAGCTTCCATTTAAAAACTGTCAAGTACTCCTAGCGAAGAAGCATCTTGCACAAAATTATTAAAATTAAAAAAATTATAGTTTTTAAGAAAAATCGAAATTTCGATTTTTTACAATTAACATGTGCTTTTTTAGATCGAAAATTTTGCATAACTTTTTTGTTATTAAAGATAGAGCTTCCATTTAAAAACTGTCAAGTACTCCTAGCGAAGGGGCATCTTGCACATAATTATTAAAATTAAAAAAATTATAGTTTTTAAGAAAAATCGAAATTTCGATTTTTTACAATTAACATGTACTTTTTTGATCGAAAATTTTGCATAACTTTTTTGTTATTAAAGATAGAGCTTTCATTTAAAAACTGTCAAGTACTCCTTGCAAAGGGGCACCTTATACGTAATAATAAAAAACTAAAAAAAATTGTAGTTTTTGAAAAAAATCGAAATTTCGGTTTTTTTACAATTAACATGTACTTTTTTAGATCGAAAATTTTGCATAACTTTTTTGTTATTAAAGATAGAGCTTTCATTTAAAAACTGTCAAGTACTCCTTGCAAAGGGGCACCTTATACGTAATAATAAAAAACTAAAAAAATTGTAGTTTTTGAAAAAAATCGAAATTTTGGTTTTTTACAATTAACATGTACTTTTTTAGATCGAATTGCATAACTTTTTTGTTAATAAAGATAGAGCTTTCATTTAAAAACTGTCAAGTACTCCTTGCAAAGGGGCACCTTATACGTAATAATAAAAAACTAAAAAAATTGTAGTTTTTGAAAAAAATCGAAATTTCGGTTTTTTACAATTAACATTTACTTTTTTAGATCGAAAATTTTGCATAACTTTTTTGTTATTAAAGATAGAGCTTTCATTTAAAAACTGTCAAGTACTCCTAGGGAAGGGGCACCTTGCACCCTATTATTAAAATTGAAAAAATTATAGTTTTTGAGAAAAATCGAAATTTCGGTTTTTTACAATTAACATGTACTTTTTTAGCTCGAAAATTTTGCATAACTTTTTTGTTATTAAAGATAGTGCTTTCATTTAAAAACAGTCAAGTACTCCTAGCGAAGGGGCACCTTGTACGTAATAATCAAAAACTAAAAAAATTGTAGTTTTTGAGAAAAATCGAAATTTCGGTTTTTTACAATTAACATGTACTTTTTTAGATCGAAAATTTTGCATAACTTTTTTGTTATTAAAGATAGAGCTTCCATTTAAAAACTGCCAAGCACTCCTAGCGAAGGGGCACCTTGCACATAATTATCAAAATTTAAAAAATAATAGTTTTTGAGAAAAATCGAAATTTCGGTTTTTTTACAATTAACATATACTTTTTTAGATCGAAAATTTTGCATAACTTTTTTGTTATTAAAGATAGAGCTTCCATTTAAAAACTGTCAAGTACTCCTAGCGAAGGGGCATCTTGCACATAATTATTAAAATTAAAAAAATTATAGTTTTTAAGAAAAATCGAAATTTCGGTTTTTTTACAATTAACATGTACTTTTTTAGATCGAAAATTTTGCATAACTTTTTTGTTATTAAAGATAGAGCTTTCATTTAAAAACTGTCAAGTACTTCTAGCGAAGGGGCATCTTGCACATAATTATTAAAATTAAAAAAATTATAGTTTTTAAGAAAAATCGAAATTTCGGTTTTTTTACAATTAACATGTACTTTTTTAGATCGAAAATTTTGCATAACTTTTTTGTTATTAAAGATAGAGCTTCCATTTAAAAACTGTCAAGTACTCCTAGCGAAGGGGCATCTTGCACAAAATTATTAAAATTAAAAAAATTATAGTTTTTAAGAAAAATCGAAATTTCGATTTTTTACAATTAACATGTACTTTTTTAGATCGAAAATTTTGCATAACTTTTTTGTTATTAAAGATAGAGCTTCCATTTAAAAACTGTCAAGTACTCCTAGCGAAGGGGCATCTTGCACATAATTATTAAAATTAAAAAAATTATAGTTTTTAAGAAAAATCGAAATTTCGATTTTTTACAATTAACATGTACTTTTTTGATCGAAAATTTTGCATAACTTTTTTGTTATTAAAGATAGAGCTTTCATTTAAAAACTGTCAAGTACTCCTTGCAAAGGGGCACCTTATACGTAATAATAAAAAACTAAAAAAAATTGTAGTTTTTGAAAAAAATCGAAATTTCGGTTTTTTTACAATTAACATGTACTTTTTTAGATCGAAAATTTTGCATAACTTTTTTGTTATTAAAGATAGAGCTTTCATTTAAAAACTGCCAAGCACTCCTGGCAAAGGGGCACCTTGCACATGATTATTAAAATTGAAAAAATTATAGGTTTTGAAAAAAATCTAAATTTTGGTTTTTTACAATTAACATGTACTTTTTTAGATCGAAAATTTTGCATAACTTTTTTGTTATTAAAGATAGAGCTTTCATTTAAAAACTGCCAAGCACTCCTAGCGAAGGGGCACCTTGCAGATAATTATCAAAAGTTAAAAAATTATAGTTTTTGAGAAAAATCGAAATTTTGGTTTTTTTACAATTAACATGTACTTTTTTAGATCGAAAATTTTGCATAACTTTTTTGTTATTAAAGATAGAGCTTTCAATTAAAAACTGTCAAGTACTCCTTGCAAAGGGGCACCTTATACGTAATAATAAAAAACTAAAAAAATTGTAGTTTTTGAAAAAAATCGAAATTTCGGTTTTTTACAATTAACATGTACTTTTTTAGATCGAAAATTTTGCATAACTTTTTTGTTATTAAAGATAGAGCTTTCATTTAAAAACTGTCAAGTACTCCTTGCAAAGGGGCACCTTATACGTAATAATAAAAAACTAAAAAAATTGTAGTTTTTGAAAAAATCGAAATTTCGGTTTTTTACAATTAACATGTACTTTTTTAGATCGAAAATTTTGCATAACTCTTTTGTTATTAAAGATAGAGCTTTCATTTAAAAACTGTCAAGTACTCCTAGGGAAGGGGCAGCTTGCACCCTATTATTAAAATTGAAAAAATTATAGTTTTTGAGAAAAATCGAAATTTCGGTTTTTTACAATTAACATGTACTTTTTTAGATCGAAAATTTTGCATAACTTTTTTGTTATTAAAGATAGTGCTTTCATTTAAAAACAGTCAAGTACTCCTAGCGAAGGGGCACCTTGTACGTAATAATAAAAAACTAAAAAAATTGTAGTTTTTGAAAAAAATCGAAATTTCGGTTTTTTACAATTAACATTTACTTTTTTAGATCGAAAATTTTGCATAACTTTTTTGTTATTAAAGATAGAGCTTTCATTTAAAAACTGTCAAGTACTCCTAGGGAAGGGGCACCTTGCACCCTATTATTAAAATTGAAAAAATTATAGTTTTTGAGAAAAATCGAAATTTCGGTTTTTTACAATTAACATGTACTTTTTTAGATCGAAAATTTTGCATAACTTTTTTGTTATTAAAGATAGTGCTTTCATTTAAAAACAGTCAAGTACTCCTAGCGAAGGGGCACCTTGTACGTAATAATCAAAAACTAAAAAAATTGTAGTTTTTGAGAAAAATCGAAATTTCGGTTTTTTACAATTAACATGTACTTTTTTAGATCGAAAATTTTGCATAACTTTTTTGTTATTAAAGATAGAGCTTCCATTTAAAAACTGCCAAGCACTCCTAGCGAAGGGGCACCTTGCACATAATTATCAAAATTTAAAAAATAATAGTTTTTGAGAAAAATCGAAATTTCGGTTTTTTTACAATTAACATATACTTTTTTAGATCGAAAATTTTGCATAACTTTTTTGTTATTAAAGATAGAGCTTCCATTTAAAAACTGTCAAGTACTCCTAGCGAAGGGGCATCTTGCACATAATTATTAAAATTAAAAAAATTATAGTTTTTAAGAAAAATCGAAATTTCGGTTTTTTTACAATTAACATGTACTTTTTTAGATCGAAAATTTTGCATAACTTTTTTGTTATTAAAGATAGAGCTTTCATTTAAAAACTGTCAAGTACTTCTAGCGAAGGGGCATCTTGCACATAATTATTAAAATTAAAAAAATTATAGTTTTTAAGAAAAATCGAAATTTCGGTTTTTTTACAATTAACATGTACTTTTTTAGATCGAAAATTTTGCATAACTTTTTTGTTATTAAAGATAGAGCTTCCATTTAAAAACTGTCAAGTACTCCTAGCGAAGGGGCATCTTGCACAAAATTATTAAAATTAAAAAAATTATAGTTTTTAAGAAAAATCGAAATTTCGATTTTTTACAATTAACATGTACTTTTTTAGATCGAAAATTTTGCATAACTTTTTTGTTATTAAAGATAGAGCTTCCATTTAAAAACTGTCAAGTACTCCTAGCGAAGGGGCATCTTGCACATAATTATTAAAATTAAAAAAATTATAGTTTTTAAGAAAAATCGAAATTTCGATTTTTTACAATTAACATGTACTTTTTTGATCGAAAATTTTGCATAACTTTTTTGTTATTAAAGATAGAGCTTTCATTTAAAAACTGTCAAGTACTCCTTGCAAAGGGGCACCTTATACGTAATAATAAAAAACTAAAAAAAATTGTAGTTTTTGAAAAAAATCGAAATTTCGGTTTTTTTACAATTAACATGTACTTTTTTAGATCGAAAATTTTGCATAACTTTTTTGTTATTAAAGATAGAGCTTTCATTTAAAAACTGCCAAGCACTCCTGGCAAAGGGGCACCTTGCACATGATTATTAAAATTGAAAAAATTATAGGTTTTGAAAAAAATCTAAATTTTGGTTTTTTACAATTAACATGTACTTTTTTAGATCGAAAATTTTGCATAACTTTTTTGTTATTAAAGATAGAGCTTTCATTTAAAAACTGCCAAGCACTCCTAGCGAAGGGGCACCTTGCAGATAATTATCAAAAGTTAAAAAATTATAGTTTTTGAGAAAAATCGAAATTTTGGTTTTTTTACAATTAACATGTACTTTTTTAGATCGAAAATTTTGCATAACTTTTTTGTTATTAAAGATAGAGCTTTCAATTAAAAACTGTCAAGTACTCCTTGCAAAGGGGCACCTTATACGTAATAATAAAAAACTAAAAAAATTGTAGTTTTTGAAAAAAATCGAAATTTCGGTTTTTTACAATTAACATGTACTTTTTTAGATCGAAAATTTTGCATAACTTTTTTGTTATTAAAGATAGAGCTTTCATTTAAAAACTGTCAAGTACTCCTTGCAAAGGGGCACCTTATACGTAATAATAAAAAACTAAAAAAATTGTAGTTTTTAAAAAAAATCGAAATTTTGGTTTTTTACAATTAACATGTACTTTTTTAGATCGAATTGCATAACTTTTTTGTTAATAAAGATAGAGCTTTCATTTAAAAACTGTCAAGTACTCCTTGCAAAGGGGCACCTTATACGTAATAATAAAAAACTAAAAAAATTGTAGTTTTTGAAAAAAATCGAAATTTCGGTTTTTTACAATTAACATGTACTTTTTTAGATCGAAAATTTTACATAACTCTTTTGTTATTAAAGATAGAGCTTTCATTTAAAAACTGCCAAGCACTCCTGGCAAAGGGGCACCTTGCACATAATTATTAAAGTTGAAAAAATTAAAGTTTTTGAGAAAAATCGAAATTTCGGTTTTTCTACAATTAACATGTACTTTTTTAGATCGAATATTTTGCATAACTTTTTTGTTATTAAAGATAGAGCTTTCATTTAAAAACTGTCAAGTACTCCTTGCAAAGGGGCACCTTATACGTAATAATAAAAAACTAAAAAAATTGTAGTTTTTAAAAAAAATCGAAATTTTGGTTTTTTACAATTAACATGTACTTTTTTAGATCGAATTGCATAACTTTTTTGTTAATAAAGATAGAGCTTTCATTTAAAAACTGTCAAGTACTCCTTGCAAAGGGGCACCTTATACGTAATAATAAAAAACTAAAAAAATTGTAGTTTTTGAAAAAAATCGAAATTTCGGTTTTTTACAATTAACATGTACTTTTTTAGATCGAAAATTTTGCATAACTTTTTTGTTATTAAAGATAGAGCTTTCATTTAAAAACTGTCAAGTACTCCTAGGGAAGGGGCACCTTGCACCCTATTATTAAAATTGAAAAAATTATAGTTTTTGAGAAAAATCGAAATTTCGGTTTTTTACAATTAACATGTACTTTTTTAGATCGAAAATTTTGCATAACTTTTTTGTTATTAAAGATAGTGCTTTCATTTAAAAACAGTCAAGTACTCCTAGCGAAGGGGCACCTTGTACGTAATAATCAAAAACTAAAAAAAATGTAGTTTTTGAGAAAAATCGAAATTTCGGTTTTTTACAATTAACATGTACTTTTTTAGATCGAAAATTTTGCATAACTTTTTTGTTATTAAAGATAGAGCTTCCATTTAAAAACTGCCAAGCACTCCTAGCGAAGGGGCACCTTGCACATAATTATCAAAATTTAAAAAATAATAGTTTTTGAGAAAAATCGAAATTTCGGTTTTTTTACAATTAACATATACTTTTTTAGATCGAAAATTTTGCATAACTTTTTTGTTATTAAAGATAGAGCTTCCATTTAAAAACTGTCAAGTACTCCTAGCGAAGGGGCATTTTGCACATAATTATTAAAATTAAAAAAATTATAGTTTTTAAGAAAAATCGAAATTTCGGTTTTTTTGCAATTAACATGTACTTTTTTAGATCGAAAATTTTGCATAACTTTTTTGTTATTAAAGATAGAGCTTTCATTTAAAAACTGTCAAGTACTCCTAGCGAAGGGGCATCTTGCACATAATTATTAAAATTAAAAAAATTATAGTTTTTAAGAAAAATCGAAATTTCGGTTTTTTTACAATTAACATGTACTTTTTTAGATCGAAAATTTTGCATAACTTTTTGTTATTAAAGATAGAGCTTCCATTTAAAAACTGTCAAGTACTCCTAGCGAAGAAGCATCTTGCACAAAATTATTAAAATTAAAAAAATTATAGTTTTTAAGAAAAATCGAAATTTCGATTTTTTACAATTAACATGTGCTTTTTTAGATCGAAAATTTTGCATAACTTTTTTGTTATTAAAGATAGAGCTTCCATTTAAAAACTGTCAAGTACTCCTAGCGAAGGGGCATCTTGCACATAATTATTAAAATTAAAAAAATTATAGTTTTTAAGAAAAATCGAAATTTCGATTTTTTACAATTAACATGTACTTTTTTGATCGAAAATTTTGCATAACTTTTTTGTTATTAAAGATAGAGCTTTCATTTAAAAACTGTCAAGTACTCCTTGCAAAGGGGCACCTTATACGTAATAATAAAAAACTAAAAAAAATTGTAGTTTTTGAAAAAAATCGAAATTTCGGTTTTTTTACAATTAACATGTACTTTTTTAGATCGAAAATTTTGCATAACTTTTTTGTTATTAAAGATAGAGCTTTCATTTAAAAACTGTCAAGTACTCCTTGCAAAGGGGCACCTTATACGTAATAATAAAAAACTAAAAAAATTGTAGTTTTTGAAAAAAATCGAAATTTTGGTTTTTTACAATTAACATGTACTTTTTTAGATCGAATTGCATAACTTTTTTGTTAATAAAGATAGAGCTTTCATTTAAAAACTGTCAAGTACTCCTTGCAAAGGGGCACCTTATACGTAATAATAAAAAACTAAAAAAATTGTAGTTTTTGAAAAAAATCGAAATTTCGGTTTTTTACAATTAACATTTACTTTTTTAGATCGAAAATTTTGCATAACTTTTTTGTTATTAAAGATAGAGCTTTCATTTAAAAACTGTCAAGTACTCCTAGGGAAGGGGCACCTTGCACCCTATTATTAAAATTGAAAAAATTATAGTTTTTGAGAAAAATCGAAATTTCGGTTTTTTACAATTAACATGTACTTTTTTAGATCGAAAATTTTGCATAACTTTTTTGTTATTAAAGATAGTGCTTTCATTTAAAAACAGTCAAGTACTCCTAGCGAAGGGGCACCTTGTACGTAATAATCAAAAACTAAAAAAATTGTAGTTTTTGAGAAAAATCGAAATTTCGGTTTTTTACAATTAACATGTACTTTTTTAGATCGAAAATTTTGCATAACTTTTTTGTTATTAAAGATAGAGCTTCCATTTAAAAACTGCCAAGCACTCCTAGCGAAGGGGCACCTTGCACATAATTATCAAAATTTAAAAAATAATAGTTTTTGAGAAAAATCGAAATTTCGGTTTTTTTACAATTAACATATACTTTTTTAGATCGAAAATTTTGCATAACTTTTTTGTTATTAAAGATAGAGCTTCCATTTAAAAACTGTCAAGTACTCCTAGCGAAGGGGCATCTTGCACATAATTATTAAAATTAAAAAAATTATAGTTTTTAAGAAAAATCGAAATTTCGGTTTTTTTACAATTAACATGTACTTTTTTAGATCGAAAATTTTGCATAACTTTTTTGTTATTAAAGATAGAGCTTTCATTTAAAAACTGTCAAGTACTTCTAGCGAAGGGGCATCTTGCACATAATTATTAAAATTAAAAAAATTATAGTTTTTAAGAAAAATCGAAATTTCGGTTTTTTTACAATTAACATGTACTTTTTTAGATCGAAAATTTTGCATAACTTTTTTGTTATTAAAGATAGAGCTTCCATTTAAAAACTGTCAAGTACTCCTAGCGAAGGGGCATCTTGCACAAAATTATTAAAATTAAAAAAATTATAGTTTTTAAGAAAAATCGAAATTTCGATTTTTTACAATTAACATGTACTTTTTTAGATCGAAAATTTTGCATAACTTTTTTGTTATTAAAGATAGAGCTTCCATTTAAAAACTGTCAAGTACTCCTAGCGAAGGGGCATCTTGCACATAATTATTAAAATTAAAAAAATTATAGTTTTTAAGAAAAATCGAAATTTCGATTTTTTACAATTAACATGTACTTTTTTGATCGAAAATTTTGCATAACTTTTTTGTTATTAAAGATAGAGCTTTCATTTAAAAACTGTCAAGTACTCCTTGCAAAGGGGCACCTTATACGTAATAATAAAAAACTAAAAAAAATTGTAGTTTTTGAAAAAAATCGAAATTTCGGTTTTTTTACAATTAACATGTACTTTTTTAGATCGAAAATTTTGCATAACTTTTTTGTTATTAAAGATAGAGCTTTCATTTAAAAACTGCCAAGCACTCCTGGCAAAGGGGCACCTTGCACATGATTATTAAAATTGAAAAAATTATAGGTTTTGAAAAAAATCTAAATTTTGGTTTTTTACAATTAACATGTACTTTTTTAGATCGAAAATTTTGCATAACTTTTTTGTTATTAAAGATAGAGCTTTCATTTAAAAACTGCCAAGCACTCCTAGCGAAGGGGCACCTTGCAGATAATTATCAAAAGTTAAAAAATTATAGTTTTTGAGAAAAATCGAAATTTTGGTTTTTTTACAATTAACATGTACTTTTTTAGATCGAAAATTTTGCATAACTTTTTTGTTATTAAAGATAGAGCTTTCAATTAAAAACTGTCAAGTACTCCTTGCAAAGGGGCACCTTATACGTAATAATAAAAAACTAAAAAAATTGTAGTTTTTGAAAAAAATCGAAATTTCGGTTTTTTACAATTAACATGTACTTTTTTAGATCGAAAATTTTGCATAACTTTTTTGTTATTAAAGATAGAGCTTTCAGTTAAAAACTGTCAAGTACTCCTTGCAAAGGGGCAGCTTATACGTAATAATAAAAAACTAAAAAAATTGTAGTTTTTGAAAAAATCGAAATTTCGGTTTTTTACAATTAACATGTACTTTTTTAGATCGAAAATTTTGCATAACTCTTTTGTTATTAAAGATAGAGCTTTCATTTAAAAACTGTCAAGTACTCCTAGGGAAGGGGCAGCTTGCACCCTATTATTAAAATTGAAAAAATTATAGTTTTTGAGAAAAATCGAAATTTCGGTTTTTTACAATTAACATGTACTTTTTTAGATCGAAAATTTTGCATAACTTTTTTGTTATTAAAGATAGTGCTTTCATTTAAAAACAGTCAAGTACTCCTAGCGAAGGGGCACCTTGTACGTAATAATAAAAAACTAAAAAAATTGTAGTTTTTGAAAAAAATCGAAATTTCGGTTTTTTACAATTAACATTTACTTTTTTAGATCGAAAATTTTGCATAACTTTTTTGTTATTAAAGATAGAGCTTTCATTTAAAAACTGTCAAGTACTCCTAGGGAAGGGGCACCTTGCACCCTATTATTAAAATTGAAAAAATTATAGTTTTTGAGAAAAATCGAAATTTCGGTTTTTTACAATTAACATGTACTTTTTTAGATCGAAAATTTTGCATAACTTTTTTGTTATTAAAGATAGTGCTTTCATTTAAAAACAGTCAAGTACTCCTAGCGAAGGGGCACCTTGTACGTAATAATCAAAAACTAAAAAAATTGTAGTTTTTGAGAAAAATCGAAATTTCGGTTTTTTACAATTAACATGTACTTTTTTAGATCGAAAATTTTGCATAACTTTTTTGTTATTAAAGATAGAGCTTCCATTTAAAAACTGCCAAGCACTCCTAGCGAAGGGGCACCTTGCACATAATTATCAAAATTTAAAAAATAATAGTTTTTGAGAAAAATCGAAATTTCGGTTTTTTTACAATTAACATATACTTTTTTAGATCGAAAATTTTGCATAACTTTTTTGTTATTAAAGATAGAGCTTCCATTTAAAAACTGTCAAGTACTCCTAGCGAAGGGGCATCTTGCACATAATTATTAAAATTAAAAAAATTATAGTTTTTAAGAAAAATCGAAATTTCGGTTTTTTTACAATTAACATGTACTTTTTTAGATCGAAAATTTTGCATAACTTTTTTGTTATTAAAGATAGAGCTTTCATTTAAAAACTGTCAAGTACTTCTAGCGAAGGGGCATCTTGCACATAATTATTAAAATTAAAAAAATTATAGTTTTTAAGAAAAATCGAAATTTCGGTTTTTTTACAATTAACATGTACTTTTTTAGATCGAAAATTTTGCATAACTTTTTTGTTATTAAAGATAGAGCTTCCATTTAAAAACTGTCAAGTACTCCTAGCGAAGGGGCATCTTGCACAAAATTATTAAAATTAAAAAAATTATAGTTTTTAAGAAAAATCGAAATTTCGATTTTTTACAATTAACATGTACTTTTTTAGATCGAAAATTTTGCATAACTTTTTTGTTATTAAAGATAGAGCTTCCATTTAAAAACTGTCAAGTACTCCTAGCGAAGGGGCATCTTGCACATAATTATTAAAATTAAAAAAATTATAGTTTTTAAGAAAAATCGAAATTTCGATTTTTTACAATTAACATGTACTTTTTTGATCGAAAATTTTGCATAACTTTTTTGTTATTAAAGATAGAGCTTTCATTTAAAAACTGTCAAGTACTCCTTGCAAAGGGGCACCTTATACGTAATAATAAAAAACTAAAAAAAATTGTAGTTTTTGAAAAAAATCGAAATTTCGGTTTTTTTACAATTAACATGTACTTTTTTAGATCGAAAATTTTGCATAACTTTTTTGTTATTAAAGATAGAGCTTTCATTTAAAAACTGCCAAGCACTCCTGGCAAAGGGGCACCTTGCACATGATTATTAAAATTGAAAAAATTATAGGTTTTGAAAAAAATCTAAATTTTGGTTTTTTACAATTAACATGTACTTTTTTAGATCGAAAATTTTGCATAACTTTTTTGTTATTAAAGATAGAGCTTTCATTTAAAAACTGCCAAGCACTCCTAGCGAAGGGGCACCTTGCAGATAATTATCAAAAGTTAAAAAATTATAGTTTTTGAGAAAAATCGAAATTTTGGTTTTTTTACAATTAACATGTACTTTTTTAGATCGAAAATTTTGCATAACTTTTTTGTTATTAAAGATAGAGCTTTCAATTAAAAACTGTCAAGTACTCCTTGCAAAGGGGCACCTTATACGTAATAATAAAAAACTAAAAAAATTGTAGTTTTTGAAAAAAATCGAAATTTCGGTTTTTTACAATTAACATGTACTTTTTTAGATCGAAAATTTTGCATAACTTTTTTGTTATTAAAGATAGAGCTTTCATTTAAAAACTGTCAAGTACTCCTTGCAAAGGGGCACCTTATACGTAATAATAAAAAACTAAAAAAATTGTAGTTTTTGAAAAAAATCGAAATTTCGGTTTTTTACAATTAACATGTACTTTTTTAGATCGAAAATTTTGCATAACTCTTTTGTTATTAAAGATAGAGCTTTCATTTAAAAACTGTCAAGTACTCCTAGGGAAGGGGCACCTTGCACCCTATTATTAAAATTGAAAAAATTATAGTTTTTGAGAAAAATCGAAATTTCGGTTTTTTACAATTAACATGTACTTTTTTAGATCGAAAATTTTGCATAACTTTTTTGTTATTAAAGATAGAGCTTTCATTTAAAAACTGCCAAGCACTCCTGGCAAAGGGGCACCTTGCACATAATTATTAAAGTTGAAAAAATTAAAGTTTTTGAGAAAAATCGAAATTTCGGTTTTTCTACAATTAACATGTACTTTTTTAGATCGAAAATTTTGCATAACTTTTTTGTTATTAAAGATAGAGCTTTCATTTAAAAACTGTCAAGTACTCCTTGCAAAGGGGCACCTTATACGTAATAATAAAAAACTAAAAAAATTGTAGTTTTTGAAAAAAATCGAAATTTTGGTTTTTTACAATTAACATGTACTTTTTTAGATCGAATTGCATAACTTTTTTGTTAATAAAGATAGAGCTTTCATTTAAAAACTGTCAAGTACTCCTTGCAAAGATGCACCTTATACGTAATAATAAAAAACTAAAAAAATTGTAGTTTTTGAAAAAAATCGAAATTTCGGTTTTTTACAATTAACATGTACTTTTTTAGATCGAATTGCATAACTTTTTTGTTAATAAAGATAGAGCTTTCATTTAAAAACTGTCAAGTACTCCTAGCGAAGGGGCACCTTGCACCCTATTATTAAAATTGAAAAAATTATAGTTTTTGAGAAAAATCGAAATTTCGGTTTTTTACAATTAACATGTACTTTTTTAGATCGAAAATTTTGCATAACTTTTTTGTTATTAAAGATAGTGCTTTCATTTAAAAACAGTCAAGTACTCCTAGCGAAGGGGCACCTTGCACCCTATTATTAAAATTGAAAAAATTATAGTTTTTGAGAAAAATCGAAATTTCGGTTTTTTACAATTAAAATGTACTTTTTTAAATCGAAAATTTTGCATGACTTTTTTGTTATTAAAGATAGAGCTTTCATTTAAAAACTGTCAAATACTCCTAGCGAAGGGGCACCTTGCACCCTATTATTAAAATTGAAAAAATTATAGTTTTTGAGAAAAATCGAAATTTCGGTTTTTTACAATTAACATGTACTTTTTTAGATCGAAAATTTTGCATAACTTTTTTGTTATTAAAGATAGTGCTTTCATTTAAAAACAGTCAAGTACTCCTAGCGAAGGGGCACCTTGTACGTAATAATTAAAAACTAAAAAAATTGTAGTTTTTGAGAAAAATCGAAATTTCGGTTTTTTACAATTAACATGTACTTTTTTAGATCGAAAATTTTGCATAACTTTTTTGTTATTAAAGATAGAGCTTTCATTTAAACAGTGTTAAGTACGTCTTGCAAAGGGGCACCTTGCACACAATTATGAAAATTAAAAAAATTACAGTTTTTGAGAAAATTGAGAAAAATCGAAATTTCGGTTTTTTACAATTAAAATGTACTTTTTTAAATCGAAAATTTTGCATAACTTTTTTGTTATTAAAGAGAGAGCTTTCATTTAAAAACTGTCAAGTACTCCTAGCGAAGGGGCACCTTGCACATAATTATCAAAATTGTAAAAATTAAAGTTTTTGAGAAAAATCGAAATTTCGATTTTTTACAATTAACAAGTACTTTTTTAGATGGAAAATTTTGCATAACTTTTTTGTTATTAAAGATAGAGCTTTCATTTAAAAAGTGTTAAGTACGTCTTGCAAAGGGGCACCTTGCACACAATTATGAAAATTAAAAAAATTACAGTTTTTGAGAAAAATCGAAATTTCGGTTTTTTACCATTAACATATACTTTATAAGATCGTAAATTTTGCATAACTTTTTTGTTATTAAAGACAGAGCTTTCATTTAAAAACTGTCAAGTACTCCTTGCAAAGGGGCACCTTGTACGTAATTATCAAAAACTGAAAAAATTATAGTTTTTGAGAAAAATCGAAATTTTGATTTTTTACAATTAACATGTACTTTTTTAGATCGTAAATTTTGCATAACTTTTTTGTTATTAAAGATAGAGCTTTCATTTAAAAAGTGTTAAGTACGTCTTACAAAGGGGCACCCTGCACACAATTATCAAAATAAAAAAATTACAGTTTTTGAGAAAAATCGAAATTTCGGTTTTTTACCATTAACATATACTTTATAAGATCGTAAATTTTGCATAACTTTTTTGTTATGAAAGATAGAGCTTTCATTTAAAAACTGTCAAGTACTCCTTGCAAAGGGGCACCTTGTACGTAATTATCAAAAACTGAAAAAATTATAGTTTTTGAGAAAAATCGAAATTTTCATTTTTTACAATTAACATGTACTTTTTTAGATCGAAAATTTTGCATAACTTTTTTGTTATTAAAGATAGAGCTTTTATTTAAAAACAGTCAAGTACTCCTAGCGAAAGGGCACCTTGCACATAATTATCAAAATTTAAAAAATAATAGTTTTTGAGAAAACTCGAAATTTCGGTTTTTTTACAATTAGCATATACTTTTTTAGATCGAAAATTTTGCATAACTTTTTTGTTATTAAAGATAGAGCTTTCATTTAAAAAGTGTTAAGTACGTCTTGCAAAGGGGCACCTTGCACACAATTATGAAAATTAAAAAAATTACAGTTTTTGAGAAAAATCGAAATTTCGGTTTTTTACCATTAACATATACTTTTTTAGATCGAAAATTTTGCATAACTTTTTTGTTATTAAAGATAGAGCTTTCATTTAAAAACTGTCAAGTACTCCTTGCAAAGGGGCACCTTATACGTAATAATAAAAAACTAAAAAAATTGTAGTTTTTGAAAAAAATCGAAATTTCGGTTTTTTACAATTAACATGTACTTTTTTAGATCGAAAATTTTGCATAACTTTTTTGTTATTAAAGATAGAGCTTTCATTTAAAAACTGTCAAGTACTCCTAGCGAAGGGGCACCTTGCACATAATTCTTAAAATTAAAAAATTTATAGTTTTTGAGAAAAATCGAAATTTCGGTTTTTTACAATTAACATGTACTTTTTTAGATCGAAAATTTTGCATAACTTTTTTGTTATTAAAGATAGAGCTTCCATTTAAAAACTGTCAAGTACTCCTAGCGAAGGGGCATCTTGCACATAATTATTAAAATTAAAAAAATTATAGTTTTTGAGAAAAATCGAAATTTCGGTTTTTTTACAATTAACATGTACTTTTTTAGATCGAAAATTTTGCATAACTTTTTTGTTATTAAAGATAGAGCTTTCATTTAAAAACTGTCAAGTACTCCTAGCGAAGGGGCATCTTGCACATAATTATTAAAATTAAAAAAATTATAGTTTTTAAGAAAAATCGAAATTTCGGTTTTTTTACAATTAACATGTACTTTTTTAGATCGAAAATTTTGCATAACTTTTTTGTTATTAAAGATAGAGCTTCCATTTAAAAACTGTCAAGTACTCCTAGCGAAGGGGCATCTTGCACAAAATTATTAAAATTAAAAAAATTATAGTTTTTAAGAAAAATCGAAATTTCGATTTTTTACAATTAACATGTACTTTTTTAGATCGAAAATTTTGCATAACTTTTTTGTTATTAAAGATAGAGCTTTCATTTAAAAAGTGTTAAGTACGTCTTGCAAAGGGGCACCTTGCACACAATTATGAAAATTAAAAAAATTACAGTTTTTGAGAAAAATCGAAATTTCGGTTTTTTACCATTAACATATACTTTATAAGATCGTAAATTTTGCATAACTTTTTTGTTATTAAAGACAGAGCTTTCATTTAAAAACTGTCAAGTACTCCTTGCAAAGGGGCACCTTGTACGTAATTATCAAAAACTAAAAAAGTTATAGTTTTTGAGAAAAATCGAAATTTTGATTTTTTACAATTAACATGTACTTTTTTAGATCGTAAATTTTGCATAACTTTTTTGTTATTAAAGATAGTGCTTTCATTTAAAAACAGTCAAGTACTCCTAGCGAAGGGGCACCTTGTACGTAATAATTAAAAACTAAAAAAATTGTAGTTTTTGAGAAAAATCGAAATTTCGGTTTTTTACAATTAACATGTACTTTTTTAGATCGAAAATTTTGCATAACTTTTTTGTTATTAAAGATAGAGCTTTCATTTAAACAGTGTTAAGTACGTCTTGCAAAGGGGCACCTTGCACACAATTATGAAAATTAAAAAAATTACAGTTTTTGAGAAAATTGAGAAAAATCGAAATTTCGGTTTTTTACAATTAAAATGTACTTTTTTAAATCGAAAATTTTGCATAACTTTTTTGTTATTAAAGAGAGAGCTTTCATTTAAAAACTGTCAAGTACTCCTAGCGAAGGGGCACCTTGCACATAATTATCAAAATTGTAAAAATTAAAGTTTTTGAGAAAAATCGAAATTTCGATTTTTTACAATTAACAAGTACTTTTTTAGATGGAAAATTTTGCATAACTTTTTTGTTATTAAAGATAGAGCTTTCATTTAAAAAGTGTTAAGTACGTCTTGCAAAGGGGCACCTTGCACACAATTATGAAAATTAAAAAAATTACAGTTTTTGAGAAAAATCGAAATTTCGGTTTTTTACCATTAACATATACTTTATAAGATCGTAAATTTTGCATAACTTTTTTGTTATTAAAGACAGAGCTTTCATTTAAAAACTGTCAAGTACTCCTTGCAAAGGGGCACCTTGTACGTAATTATCAAAAACTGAAAAAATTATAGTTTTTGAGAAAAATCGAAATTTTGATTTTTTACAATTAACATGTACTTTTTTAGATCGTAAATTTTGCATAACTTTTTTGTTATTAAAGATAGAGCTTTCATTTAAAAAGTGTTAAGTACGTCTTACAAAGGGGCACCCTGCACACAATTATCAAAATAAAAAAATTACAGTTTTTGAGAAAAATCGAAATTTCGGTTTTTTACCATTAACATATACTTTATAAGATCGTAAATTTTGCATAACTTTTTTGTTATGAAAGATAGAGCTTTCATTTAAAAACTGTCAAGTACTCCTTGCAAAGGGGCACCTTGTACGTAATTATCAAAAACTGAAAAAATTATAGTTTTTGAGAAAAATCGAAATTTTCATTTTTTACAATTAACATGTACTTTTTTAGATCGAAAATTTTGCATAACTTTTTTGTTATTAAAGATAGAGCTTTTATTTAAAAACAGTCAAGTACTCCTAGCGAAAGGGCACCTTGCACATAATTATCAAAATTTAAAAAATAATAGTTTTTGAGAAAACTCGAAATTTCGGTTTTTTTACAATTAACATATACTTTTTTAGATCGAAAATTTTGCATAACTTTTTTGTTATTAAAGATAGAGCTTTCATTTAAAAAGTGTTAAGTACGTCTTGCAAAGGGGCACCTTGCACACAATTATGAAAATTAAAAAAATTACAGTTTTTGAGAAAAATCGAAATTTCGGTTTTTTACCATTAACATATACTTTTTTAGATCGAAAATTTTGCATAACTTTTTTGTTATTAAAGATAGAGCTTTCATTTAAAAACTGTCAAGTACTCCTTACAAAGGGGCACCTTATACGTAATAATAAAAAACTAAAAAAATTGTAGTTTTTGAAAAAAATCGAAATTTCGGTTTTTTACAATTAACATGTACTTTTTTAGATCGAAAATTTTGCATAACTTTTTTGTTATTAAAGATAGAGCTTTCATTTAAAAACTGTCAAGTACTCCTAGCGAAGGGGCACCTTGCACATAATTCTTAAAATTAAAAAATTTATAGTTTTTGAGAAAAATCGAAATTTCGGTTTTTTACAATTAACATGTACTTTTTTAGATCGAAAATTTTGCATAACTTTTTTGTTATTAAAGATAGAGCTTCCATTTAAAAACTGTCAAGTACTCCTAGCGAAGGGGCATCTTGCACATAATTATTAAAATTAAAAAAATTATAGTTTTTGAGAAAAATCGAAATTTCGGTTTTTTTACAATTAACATGTACTTTTTTAGATCGAAAATTTTGCATAACTTTTTTGTTATTAAAGATAGAGCTTTCATTTAAAAACTGTCAAGTACTCCTAGCGAAGGGGCATCTTGCACATAATTATTAAAATTAAAAAAATTATAGTTTTTAAGAAAAATCGAAATTTCGGTTTTTTTACAATTAACATGTACTTTTTTAGATCGAAAATTTTGCATAACTTTTTTGTTATTAAAGATAGAGCTTCCATTTAAAAACTGTCAAGTACTCCTAGCGAAGGGGCATCTTGCACAAAATTATTAAAATTAAAAAAATTATAGTTTTTAAGAAAAATCGAAATTTCGATTTTTTACAATTAACATGTACTTTTTTAGATCGAAAATTTTGCATAACTTTTTTGTTATTAAAGATAGAGCTTTCATTTAAAAAGTGTTAAGTACGTCTTGCAAAGGGGCACCTTGCACACAATTATGAAAATTAAAAAAATTACAGTTTTTGAGAAAAATCGAAATTTCGGTTTTTTACCATTAACATATACTTTATAAGATCGTAAATTTTGCATAACTTTTTTGTTATTAAAGACAGAGCTTTCATTTAAAAACTGTCAAGTACTCCTTGCAAAGGGGCACCTTGTACGTAATTATCAAAAACTAAAAAAGTTATAGTTTTTGAGAAAAATCGAAATTTTGATTTTTTACAATTAACATGTACTTTTTTAGATCGTAAATTTTGCATAACTTTTTTGTTATTAAAGATAGAGCTTTCATTTAAAAAGTGTTAAGTACGTCTTGCAAAGGGGCACCTTGCACACAATTATCAAAATTAAAAAAATAACAGTTTTTGAGAAAAATCGAAATTTCGGTTTTTTACCATTAACATATACTTTATAAGCTCGTAAATTTTGCATAACTTTTTTGTTATGAAAGATAGAGCTTTCATTTAAAAACTGTCAAGTACTCCTTGCAAAGGGGCACCTTGTACGTAATTATCAAAAACTGAAAAAATTATAGTTTTTGAGAAAAATCGAAATTTTCATTTTTTACAATTAACATGTACTTTTTTAGATCGAAAATTTTGCATAACTTTTTTGTTATTAAAGATAGAGCTTTTATTTAAAAACAGTCAAGTACTCCTAGCGAAGGGGCACCTTGCACATAATTATCAAAATTTAAAAAATAATAGTTTTTGAGAAAACTCGAAATTTCGGTTTTTTTACAATTAACATATACTTTTTTAGATCGAAAATTTTGCATAACTTTTTTGTTATTAAAGATAGAGCTTTCATTTAAAAAGTGTTAAGTACGTCTTGCAAAGGGGCACTTTGCACACAATTATGAAAATTAAAAAAATTACAGTTTTTGAGAAAAATCGAAATTTCGGTTTTTTACCATTAACATATACTTTTTTAGATCGAAAATTTTGCATAACTTTTTTGTTATTAAAGATAGAGCTTTCATTTAAAAACTGTCAAGTACTCCTTGCAAAGGGGCACCTTATACGTAATAATAAAAAACTAAAAAAATTGTAGTTTTTGAAAAAAATCGAAATTTCGGTTTTTTACAATTAACATGTACTTTTTTAGATCGAAAATTTTGCATAACTTTTTTGTTATTAAAGATAGATCATTCATTTAAAAACTGCCAAGCACTCCTGGCAAAGGGGCAACTTGCACATAATTATTAAAATTGAAAAAATTATAGTTTTTGAAAAAAATCTAAATTTTGGTTTTTTACAATTAACATGTACTTTTTTAGATCGAAAATTTTGCATAACTTTTTTGTTATTAAAGATAGAGCTTTCATTTAAAAACTGCCAAGCACTCCTAGCGAAGGGGCACCTTGCACATAATTATCAAAAGTTAAAAAATTATGGTTTTTGAGAAAAATCGAAATTTCGGTTTTTTACAATTAACATGTACTTTTTTAGATCGAAAATTTTGCATAACTTTTTTGTTATTAAAGATAGAGCTTTCATTTAAAAACTGTCAAGTACTCCTAGCGAAGGGGCACCTTGCACATAATTATCAAAATTGTAAAAATTAAAGTTTTTGAGAAAAATCGAAATTTCGATTTTTTACAATTAACATGTACTTTTTTAGATGGAAAATTTTGCATAACTTTTTTGTTATTAAAGATAGAGCTTTCATTTAAAAAGTGTTAAGTACGTCTTGCAAAGGGGCACCTTGCACACAATTATGAAAATTAAAAAAATTACAGTTTTTGAGAAAAGTCGAAATTTCGGTTTTTTACCATTAACATATACTTTATAAGATCGTAAATTTTGCATAACTTTATTGTTATTAAAGATAGAGCTTTCATTTAAAAACTGTCAAGTACTCCTTGCAAAGGGGCACCTTGTACGTAATTATCAAAAACTGAAAAAATTATAGTTTTTGAGAAAAATCGAAATTTTCATTTTTTACAATTAACATGTACTTTTTTAGATCGAAAATTTTGCATAACTTTTTTATTATTAAAGATAGAGCTTCCATTTAAAAACTGCCAAGCACTCCTAGCGAAGGGGCACCTTGCACATAATTATCAAATTTTAAAAAATTATAGTTTTTGAGAAAAATCGAAATTTCGGTTTTTTTACAATTAACTTGTACTTTTTTAGATCGAAAATTTTGCATAACTTTTTTGTTATTAAAGATAGAGCTTCCATTTAAAAACTGTCAAGTACTCCTAGCGAAGGGGCATCTTGCACATAATTATTAAAATTAAAAAAATTATAGTTTTTAAGAAAAATCGAAATTTCGGTTTTTTTACAATTAACATGTACTTTTTTAGATCGAAAATTTTGCATAACTTTTTTGTTATTAAAGATAGAGCTTTCATTTAAACACTGCCAAGCACTCCTAGCGAAGGGGCACCTTGCACATAATTATCAAAATTAAAAAAATTATAGTTTTTAAGAAAAATCGAAATTTCGGTTTTTTTACAATTAACATGTACTTTTTTAGATCGAAAATTTTGCATAACTTTTTTGTTATTAAAGATAGAGCTTCCATTTAAAAACTGTCAAGTACTCCTAGCGAAGGGGCAATTTGCACATAATTATTAAAATTAAAAAAATTATAGTTTTTAAGAAAAATCGAAATTTCGGTTTTTTTACAATTAACATGTACTTTTTTAGATCGAAAATTTTGCATAACTTTTTTGTTATTAAAGATAGAGCTTTCATTTAAAAACTGTCAAGTACTCCTAGCGAAGGGGCATCTTGCACATAATTATTAAAATTAAAAAAATTATAGTTTTTAAGAAAACTCGAAATTTCGGTTTTTTTACAATTAACATGTACTTTTTTAGATCGAAAATTTTGCATAACTTTTTTGTTATTAAAGATAGAGCTTCCATTTAAAAACTGTCAAGTACTCCTAGCGAAGGGGCATCTTGCACAAAATTATTAAAATTAAAAAAATTATAGTTTTTAAGAAAAATCGAAATTTCGATTTTTTACAATTAACATGTACTTTTTTAGATCGAAAATTTTGCATAACTTTTTTGTTATTAAAGATAGAGCTTTCAATTAAAAACTGTCAAGTACTCCTTGCAAAGGGGCACCTTATACGTAATAATAAAAAACTAAAAAAATTGTAGTTTTTGAAAAAAATCGAAATTTCGGTTTTTTACAATTAACATGTACTTTTTTAGATCGAAAATTTTGCATAACTTTTTTGTTATTAAAGATAGAGCTTTCATTTAAAAACTGTCAAGTACTCCTTGCAAAGGGGCACCTTATACGTAATAATAAAAAACTAAAAAAATTGTAGTTTTTAAAAAAAATCGAAATTTCGGTTTTTTACAATTAACATGTAATTTTTTAGATCAAAAATTTTGCATAACTCTTTTGTTATTAAAGATAGAGCTTTCATTTAAAAACTGCCAAGCACTCCTGGCAAAGGGGCACCTTGAACATAATTATTAAAGTTGAAAAAATTAAAGTTTTTGAGAAAAATCGAAATTTCGGTTTTTCTACAATTAACATGTACTTTTTTAGATCGAAAATTTTGCATAACTTTTTTGTTATTAAAGATAGAGCTTTCATTTAAAAACTGTCAAGTACTCCTTGCAAAGGGGCACCTTATACGTAATAATAAAAAACTAAAAAAATTGTAGTTTTTGAAAAAAATCGAAATTTCGGTTTTTTTACAATTAACATGTACTTTTTTAGATCGAAAATTTTGCATAACTTTTTTGTTATTAAAGATAGAGCTTCCATTTAAAAACTGTCAAGTACTCCTAGCGAAGGGGCAACTTGCACATAATTATTAAAATTGAAAAAATTGTAGTTTTTGAGAAAAATCGAAATTTCGGTTTTTTTACAATTAACATGTACTTCTATAGATCGAAAATTTTGCATAACTTTTTTGTTATTAAAGATAGAGCTTTCATTTAAAAACTGTCAAGTACTCCTAGCGAAGGGGCACCTTGCACATAATTATCAAAATTTAAAAAATTATAGTTTTTGAGAAAAATCGAAATTTCGGTTTTTTTACAATTAACATGTACTTTTTTAGATCGAAAATTTTGCATAACTTTTTTGTTATTAAAGATAGAGCTTTCATTTAAAAACTGTCAAGTACTCCTTGCAAAGGGGTACCTTATACGTAATAATAAAAAACTAAAAAAATTGTAGTTTTTGAAAAAAATCGAAATTTCTGTTTTTTACAATTAACATGTACTTTTTTAGATCGAAAATTTTGCATAACTTCTTTGTTATTAAAGATAGAGCTTCCATTTAAAAACTGTTAAGTACTCCTAGCGAAGGGGCACCTTGCACATAATTATCAAAATTTAAAAAATTATAGTTTTTGAGAAAAATCGAAATTTCGGTTTTTTTACAATTAACATGTACTTTTTTAGATCGAAAATTTTGCATAACTTTTTTGTTATTAAAGATAGAGCTTTCATTTAAAAACTGTCAAGTACTCCTTGCAAAGGGGCAACTTATACGTAATAATAAAAAACTAAATAAATTGTAGTTTTTGAAAAAAATCGAAATTTCGTTTTTTTACAATTAACATGTACTTTTTTAGATCGAAAATTTTGCATAACTTTTTTGTTATTAAAGATAGAGCTTTCATTTAAAAACTGTCAAGTACTCCTTGCAAAGGGGCACCTTATACGTAATAATAAAAAACTAAAAAAATTGTAGTTTTTGAAAAAAATCGAAATTTCGGTTTTTTTACAATTAACATGTACTTTTTTAGATCGAAAATTTTGCATAACTTTTTTGTTATTAAAGATAGAGCTTTCATTTAAAAACTGTCAAGTACTCCTTGCAAAGGGGCAACTTATACGTAATAATAAAAAACTAAATAAATTGTAGTTTTTGAAAAAAATCGAAATTTCGTTTTTTTACAATTAACATGTACTTTTTTAGATCGAAAATTTTGCATAACTTTTTTGTTATTAAAGATAGAGCTTTCATTTAAAAACTGTCAAGTACTCCTTGCAAAGGGGCAACTTATACGTAATAATAAAAAACTAAAAAAATTGTAGTTTTTGAAAAAAATCGAAATTTCGGTTTTTTTACAATTAACATGTACTTTTTTAGATCGAAAATTTTGCATAACTTTTTTGTTATTAAAGATAGAGCTTTCATTTAAAAACTGTCAAGTACTCCTTGCAAAGGGGCAACTTATACGTAATAATAAAAAACTAAATAAATTGTAGTTTTTGAAAAAAATCGAAATTTCGTTTTTTTACAATTAACATGTACTTTTTTAGATCGAAAATTTTGCATAACTTTTTTGTTATTAAAGATAGAGCTTTCATTTAAAAACTGTCAAGTACTCCTTGCAAAGGGGCAGCTTATACGTAATAATAAAAAACTAAAAAAATTGTAGTTTTTGAAAAAATCGAAATTTCGGTTTTTTACAATTAACATGTACTTTTTTAGATCGAAAATTTTGCATAACTCTTTTGTTATTAAAGATAGAGCTTTCATTTAAAAACTGTCAAGTACTCCTAGGGAAGGGGCAGCTTGCACCCTATTATTAAAATTGAAAAAATTATAGTTTTTGAGAAAAATCGAAATTTCGGTTTTTTACAATTAACATGTACTTTTTTAGATCGAAAATTTTGCATAACTTTTTTGTTATTAAAGATAGTGCTTTCATTTAAAAACAGTCAAGTACTCCTAGCGAAGGGGCACCTTGTACGTAATAATAAAAAACTAAAAAAATTGTAGTTTTTGAAAAAAATCGAAATTTCGGTTTTTTACAATTAACATTTACTTTTTTAGATCGAAAATTTTGCATAACTTTTTTGTTATTAAAGATAGAGCTTTCATTTAAAAACTGTCAAGTACTCCTAGGGAAGGGGCACCTTGCACCCTATTATTAAAATTGAAAAAATTATAGTTTTTGAGAAAAATCGAAATTTCGGTTTTTTACAATTAACATGTACTTTTTTAGATCGAAAATTTTGCATAACTTTTTTGTTATTAAAGATAGTGCTTTCATTTAAAAACAGTCAAGTACTCCTAGCGAAGGGGCACCTTGTACGTAATAATCAAAAACTAAAAAAATTGTAGTTTTTGAGAAAAATCGAAATTTCGGTTTTTTACAATTAACATGTACTTTTTTAGATCGAAAATTTTGCATAACTTTTTTGTTATTAAAGATAGAGCTTCCATTTAAAAACTGCCAAGCACTCCTAGCGAAGGGGCACCTTGCACATAATTATCAAAATTTAAAAAATAATAGTTTTTGAGAAAAATCGAAATTTCGGTTTTTTTACAATTAACATATACTTTTTTAGATCGAAAATTTTGCATAACTTTTTTGTTATTAAAGATAGAGCTTCCATTTAAAAACTGTCAAGTACTCCTAGCGAAGGGGCATCTTGCACATAATTATTAAAATTAAAAAAATTATAGTTTTTAAGAAAAATCGAAATTTCGGTTTTTTTACAATTAACATGTACTTTTTTAGATCGAAAATTTTGCATAACTTTTTTGTTATTAAAGATAGAGCTTTCATTTAAAAACTGTCAAGTACTTCTAGCGAAGGGGCATCTTGCACATAATTATTAAAATTAAAAAAATTATAGTTTTTAAGAAAAATCGAAATTTCGGTTTTTTTACAATTAACATGTACTTTTTTAGATCGAAAATTTTGCATAACTTTTTTGTTATTAAAGATAGAGCTTCCATTTAAAAACTGTCAAGTACTCCTAGCGAAGGGGCATCTTGCACAAAATTATTAAAATTAAAAAAATTATAGTTTTTAAGAAAAATCGAAATTTCGATTTTTTACAATTAACATGTACTTTTTTAGATCGAAAATTTTGCATAACTTTTTTGTTATTAAAGATAGAGCTTCCATTTAAAAACTGTCAAGTACTCCTAGCGAAGGGGCATCTTGCACATAATTATTAAAATTAAAAAAATTATAGTTTTTAAGAAAAATCGAAATTTCGATTTTTTACAATTAACATGTACTTTTTTGATCGAAAATTTTGCATAACTTTTTTGTTATTAAAGATAGAGCTTTCATTTAAAAACTGTCAAGTACTCCTTGCAAAGGGGCACCTTATACGTAATAATAAAAAACTAAAAAAAATTGTAGTTTTTGAAAAAAATCGAAATTTCGGTTTTTTTACAATTAACATGTACTTTTTTAGATCGAAAATTTTGCATAACTTTTTTGTTATTAAAGATAGAGCTTTCATTTAAAAACTGCCAAGCACTCCTGGCAAAGGGGCACCTTGCACATGATTATTAAAATTGAAAAAATTATAGGTTTTGAAAAAAATCTAAATTTTGGTTTTTTACAATTAACATGTACTTTTTTAGATCGAAAATTTTGCATAACTTTTTTGTTATTAAAGATAGAGCTTTCATTTAAAAACTGCCAAGCACTCCTAGCGAAGGGGCACCTTGCAGATAATTATCAAAAGTTAAAAAATTATAGTTTTTGAGAAAAATCGAAATTTTGGTTTTTTTACAATTAACATGTACTTTTTTAGATCGAAAATTTTGCATAACTTTTTTGTTATTAAAGATAAAGCTTTCAATTAAAAACTGTCAAGTACTCCTTGCAAAGGGGCACCTTATACGTAATAATAAAAAACTAAAAAAATTGTAGTTTTTGAAAAAAATCGAAATTTCGGTTTTTTACAATTAACATGTACTTTTTTAGATCGAAAATTTTGCATAACTTTTTTGTTATTAAAGATAGAGCTTTCATTTAAAAACTGTCAAGTACTCCTTGCAAAGGGGCACCTTATACGTAATAATAAAAAACTAAAAAAATTGTAGTTTTTGAAAAAAATCGAAATTTCGGTTTTTTACAATTAACATGTACTTTTTTAGATCGAAAATTTTGCATAACTCTTTTGTTATTAAAGATAGAGCTTTCATTTAAAAACTGTCAAGTACTCCTAGGGAAGGGGCACCTTGCACCCTATTATTAAAATTGAAAAAATTATAGTTTTTGAGAAAAATCGAAATTTCGGTTTTTTACAATTAACATGTACTTTTTTAGATCGAAAATTTTGCATAACTTTTTTGTTATTAAAGATAGAGCTTTCATTTAAAAACTGCCAAGCACTCCTGGCAAAGGGGCACCTTGCACATAATTATTAAAGTTGAAAAAATTAAAGTTTTTGAGAAAAATCGAAATTTCGGTTTTTCTACAATTAACATGTACTTTTTTAGATCGAAAATTTTGCATAACTTTTTTGTTATTAAAGATAGAGCTTTCATTTAAAAACTGTCAAGTACTCCTTGCAAAGGGGCACCTTATACGTAATAATAAAAAACTAAAAAAATTGTAGTTTTTGAAAAAAATCGAAATTTTGGTTTTTTACAATTAACATGTACTTTTTTAGATCGAATTGCATAACTTTTTTGTTAATAAAGATAGAGCTTTCATTTAAAAACTGTCAAGTACTCCTTGCAAAGATGCACCTTATACGTAATAATAAAAAACTAAAAAAATTGTAGTTTTTGAAAAAAATCGAAATTTCGGTTTTTTACAATTAACATGTACTTTTTTAGATCGAATTGCATAACTTTTTTGTTAATAAAGATAGAGCTTTCATTTAAAAACTGTCAAGTACTCCTAGCGAAGGGGCACCTTGCACCCTATTATTAAAATTGAAAAAATTATAGTTTTTGAGAAAAATCGAAATTTCGGTTTTTTACAATTAACATGTACTTTTTTAGATCGAAAATTTTGCATAACTTTTTTGTTATTAAAGATAGTGCTTTCATTTAAAAACAGTCAAGTACTCCTAGCGAAGGGGCACCTTGCACCCTATTATTAAAATTGAAAAAATTATAGTTTTTGAGAAAAATCGAAATTTCGGTTTTTTACAATTAAAATGTACTTTTTTAAATCGAAAATTTTGCATGACTTTTTTGTTATTAAAGATAGAGCTTTCATTTAAAAACTGTCAAATACTCCTAGCGAAGGGGCACCTTGCACCCTATTATTAAAATTGAAAAAATTATAGTTTTTGAGAAAAATCGAAATTTCGGTTTTTTACAATTAACATGTACTTTTTTAGATCGAAAATTTTGCATAACTTTTTTGTTATTAAAGATAGTGCTTTCATTTAAAAACAGTCAAGTACTCCTAGCGAAGGGGCACCTTGTACGTAATAATTAAAAACTAAAAAAATTGTAGTTTTTGAGAAAAATCGAAATTTCGGTTTTTTACAATTAACATGTACTTTTTTAGATCGAAAATTTTGCATAACTTTTTTGTTATTAAAGATAGAGCTTTCATTTAAACAGTGTTAAGTACGTCTTGCAAAGGGGCACCTTGCACACAATTATGAAAATTAAAAAAATTACAGTTTTTGAGAAAATTGAGAAAAATCGAAATTTCGGTTTTTTACAATTAAAATGTACTTTTTTAAATCGAAAATTTTGCATAACTTTTTTGTTATTAAAGAGAGAGCTTTCATTTAAAAACTGTCAAGTACTCCTAGCGAAGGGGCACCTTGCACATAATTATCAAAATTGTAAAAATTAAAGTTTTTGAGAAAAATCGAAATTTCGATTTTTTACAATTAACAAGTACTTTTTTAGATGGAAAATTTTGCATAACTTTTTTGTTATTAAAGATAGAGCTTTCATTTAAAAAGTGTTAAGTACGTCTTGCAAAGGGGCACCTTGCACACAATTATGAAAATTAAAAAAATTACAGTTTTTGAGAAAAATCGAAATTTCGGTTTTTTACCATTAACATATACTTTATAAGATCGTAAATTTTGCATAACTTTTTTGTTATTAAAGACAGAGCTTTCATTTAAAAACTGTCAAGTACTCCTTGCAAAGGGGCACCTTGTACGTAATTATCAAAAACTGAAAAAATTATAGTTTTTGAGAAAAATCGAAATTTTGATTTTTTACAATTAACATGTACTTTTTTAGATCGTAAATTTTGCATAACTTTTTTGTTATTAAAGATAGAGCTTTCATTTAAAAAGTGTTAAGTACGTCTTACAAAGGGGCACCCTGCACACAATTATCAAAATAAAAAAATTACAGTTTTTGAGAAAAATCGAAATTTCGGTTTTTTACCATTAACATATACTTTATAAGATCGTAAATTTTGCATAACTTTTTTGTTATGAAAGATAGAGCTTTCATTTAAAAACTGTCAAGTACTCCTTGCAAAGGGGCACCTTGTACGTAATTATCAAAAACTGAAAAAATTATAGTTTTTGAGAAAAATCGAAATTTTCATTTTTTACAATTAACATGTACTTTTTTAGATCGAAAATTTTGCATAACTTTTTTGTTATTAAAGATAGAGCTTTTATTTAAAAACAGTCAAGTACTCCTAGCGAAAGGGCACCTTGCACATAATTATCAAAATTTAAAAAATAATAGTTTTTGAGAAAACTCGAAATTTCGGTTTTTTTACAATTAGCATATACTTTTTTAGATCGAAAATTTTGCATAACTTTTTTGTTATTAAAGATAGAGCTTTCATTTAAAAAGTGTTAAGTACGTCTTGCAAAGGGGCACCTTGCACACAATTATGAAAATTAAAAAAATTACAGTTTTTGAGAAAAATCGAAATTTCGGTTTTTTACCATTAACATATACTTTTTTAGATCGAAAATTTTGCATAACTTTTTTGTTATTAAAGATAGAGCTTTCATTTAAAAACTGTCAAGTACTCCTTGCAAAGGGGCACCTTATACGTAATAATAAAAAACTAAAAAAATTGTAGTTTTTGAAAAAAATCGAAATTTCGGTTTTTTACAATTAACATGTACTTTTTTAGATCGAAAATTTTGCATAACTTTTTTGTTATTAAAGATAGAGCTTTCATTTAAAAACTGTCAAGTACTCCTAGCGAAGGGGCACCTTGCACATAATTCTTAAAATTAAAAAATTTATAGTTTTTGAGAAAAATCGAAATTTCGGTTTTTTACAATTAACATGTACTTTTTTAGATCGAAAATTTTGCATAACTTTTTTGTTATTAAAGATAGAGCTTCCATTTAAAAACTGTCAAGTACTCCTAGCGAAGGGGCATCTTGCACATAATTATTAAAATTAAAAAAATTATAGTTTTTGAGAAAAATCGAAATTTCGGTTTTTTTACAATTAACATGTACTTTTTTAGATCGAAAATTTTGCATAACTTTTTTGTTATTAAAGATAGAGCTTTCATTTAAAAACTGTCAAGTACTCCTAGCGAAGGGGCATCTTGCACATAATTATTAAAATTAAAAAAATTATAGTTTTTAAGAAAAATCGAAATTTCGGTTTTTTTACAATTAACATGTACTTTTTTAGATCGAAAATTTTGCATAACTTTTTTGTTATTAAAGATAGAGCTTCCATTTAAAAACTGTCAAGTACTCCTAGCGAAGGGGCATCTTGCACAAAATTATTAAAATTAAAAAAATTATAGTTTTTAAGAAAAATCGAAATTTCGATTTTTTACAATTAACATGTACTTTTTTAGATCGAAAATTTTGCATAACTTTTTTGTTATTAAAGATAGAGCTTTCATTTAAAAAGTGTTAAGTACGTCTTGCAAAGGGGCACCTTGCACACAATTATGAAAATTAAAAAAATTACAGTTTTTGAGAAAAATCGAAATTTCGGTTTTTTACCATTAACATATACTTTATAAGATCGTAAATTTTGCATAACTTTTTTGTTATTAAAGACAGAGCTTTCATTTAAAAACTGTCAAGTACTCCTTGCAAAGGGGCACCTTGTACGTAATTATCAAAAACTAAAAAAGTTATAGTTTTTGAGAAAAATCGAAATTTTGATTTTTTACAATTAACATGTACTTTTTTAGATCGTAAATTTTGCATAACTTTTTTGTTATTAAAGATAGTGCTTTCATTTAAAAACAGTCAAGTACTCCTAGCGAAGGGGCACCTTGTACGTAATAATTAAAAACTAAAAAAATTGTAGTTTTTGAGAAAAATCGAAATTTCGGTTTTTTACAATTAACATGTACTTTTTTAGATCGAAAATTTTGCATAACTTTTTTGTTATTAAAGATAGAGCTTTCATTTAAACAGTGTTAAGTACGTCTTGCAAAGGGGCACCTTGCACACAATTATGAAAATTAAAAAAATTACAGTTTTTGAGAAAATTGAGAAAAATCGAAATTTCGGTTTTTTACAATTAAAATGTACTTTTTTAAATCGAAAATTTTGCATAACTTTTTTGTTATTAAAGAGAGAGCTTTCATTTAAAAACTGTCAAGTACTCCTAGCGAAGGGGCACCTTGCACATAATTATCAAAATTGTAAAAATTAAAGTTTTTGAGAAAAATCGAAATTTCGATTTTTTACAATTAACAAGTACTTTTTTAGATGGAAAATTTTGCATAACTTTTTTGTTATTAAAGATAGAGCTTTCATTTAAAAAGTGTTAAGTACGTCTTGCAAAGGGGCACCTTGCACACAATTATGAAAATTAAAAAAATTACAGTTTTTGAGAAAAATCGAAATTTCGGTTTTTTACCATTAACATATACTTTATAAGATCGTAAATTTTGCATAACTTTTTTGTTATTAAAGACAGAGCTTTCATTTAAAAACTGTCAAGTACTCCTTGCAAAGGGGCACCTTGTACGTAATTATCAAAAACTGAAAAAATTATAGTTTTTGAGAAAAATCGAAATTTTGATTTTTTACAATTAACATGTACTTTTTTAGATCGTAAATTTTGCATAACTTTTTTGTTATTAAAGATAGAGCTTTCATTTAAAAAGTGTTAAGTACGTCTTACAAAGGGGCACCCTGCACACAATTATCAAAATAAAAAAATTACAGTTTTTGAGAAAAATCGAAATTTCGGTTTTTTACCATTAACATATACTTTATAAGATCGTAAATTTTGCATAACTTTTTTGTTATGAAAGATAGAGCTTTCATTTAAAAACTGTCAAGTACTCCTTGCAAAGGGGCACCTTGTACGTAATTATCAAAAACTGAAAAAATTATAGTTTTTGAGAAAAATCGAAATTTTCATTTTTTACAATTAACATGTACTTTTTTAGATCGAAAATTTTGCATAACTTTTTTGTTATTAAAGATAGAGCTTTTATTTAAAAACAGTCAAGTACTCCTAGCGAAAGGGCACCTTGCACATAATTATCAAAATTTAAAAAATAATAGTTTTTGAGAAAACTCGAAATTTCGGTTTTTTTACAATTAACATATACTTTTTTAGATCGAAAATTTTGCATAACTTTTTTGTTATTAAAGATAGAGCTTTCATTTAAAAAGTGTTAAGTACGTCTTGCAAAGGGGCACCTTGCACACAATTATGAAAATTAAAAAAATTACAGTTTTTGAGAAAAATCGAAATTTCGGTTTTTTACCATTAACATATACTTTTTTAGATCGAAAATTTTGCATAACTTTTTTGTTATTAAAGATAGAGCTTTCATTTAAAAACTGTCAAGTACTCCTTACAAAGGGGCACCTTATACGTAATAATAAAAAACTAAAAAAATTGTAGTTTTTGAAAAAAATCGAAATTTCGGTTTTTTACAATTAACATGTACTTTTTTAGATCGAAAATTTTGCATAACTTTTTTGTTATTAAAGATAGAGCTTTCATTTAAAAACTGTCAAGTACTCCTAGCGAAGGGGCACCTTGCACATAATTCTTAAAATTAAAAAATTTATAGTTTTTGAGAAAAATCGAAATTTCGGTTTTTTACAATTAACATGTACTTTTTTAGATCGAAAATTTTGCATAACTTTTTTGTTATTAAAGATAGAGCTTCCATTTAAAAACTGTCAAGTACTCCTAGCGAAGGGGCATCTTGCACATAATTATTAAAATTAAAAAAATTATAGTTTTTGAGAAAAATCGAAATTTCGGTTTTTTTACAATTAACATGTACTTTTTTAGATCGAAAATTTTGCATAACTTTTTTGTTATTAAAGATAGAGCTTTCATTTAAAAACTGTCAAGTACTCCTAGCGAAGGGGCATCTTGCACATAATTATTAAAATTAAAAAAATTATAGTTTTTAAGAAAAATCGAAATTTCGGTTTTTTTACAATTAACATGTACTTTTTTAGATCGAAAATTTTGCATAACTTTTTTGTTATTAAAGATAGAGCTTCCATTTAAAAACTGTCAAGTACTCCTAGCGAAGGGGCATCTTGCACAAAATTATTAAAATTAAAAAAATTATAGTTTTTAAGAAAAATCGAAATTTCGATTTTTTACAATTAACATGTACTTTTTTAGATCGAAAATTTTGCATAACTTTTTTGTTATTAAAGATAGAGCTTTCATTTAAAAAGTGTTAAGTACGTCTTGCAAAGGGGCACCTTGCACACAATTATGAAAATTAAAAAAATTACAGTTTTTGAGAAAAATCGAAATTTCGGTTTTTTACCATTAACATATACTTTATAAGATCGTAAATTTTGCATAACTTTTTTGTTATTAAAGACAGAGCTTTCATTTAAAAACTGTCAAGTACTCCTTGCAAAGGGGCACCTTGTACGTAATTATCAAAAACTAAAAAAGTTATAGTTTTTGAGAAAAATCGAAATTTTGATTTTTTACAATTAACATGTACTTTTTTAGATCGTAAATTTTGCATAACTTTTTTGTTATTAAAGATAGAGCTTTCATTTAAAAAGTGTTAAGTACGTCTTGCAAAGGGGCACCTTGCACACAATTATCAAAATTAAAAAAATAACAGTTTTTGAGAAAAATCGAAATTTCGGTTTTTTACCATTAACATATACTTTATAAGCTCGTAAATTTTGCATAACTTTTTTGTTATGAAAGATAGAGCTTTCATTTAAAAACTGTCAAGTACTCCTTGCAAAGGGGCACCTTGTACGTAATTATCAAAAACTGAAAAAATTATAGTTTTTGAGAAAAATCGAAATTTTCATTTTTTACAATTAACATGTACTTTTTTAGATCGAAAATTTTGCATAACTTTTTTGTTATTAAAGATAGAGCTTTTATTTAAAAACAGTCAAGTACTCCTAGCGAAGGGGCACCTTGCACATAATTATCAAAATTTAAAAAATAATAGTTTTTGAGAAAACTCGAAATTTCGGTTTTTTTACAATTAACATATACTTTTTTAGATCGAAAATTTTGCATAACTTTTTTGTTATTAAAGATAGAGCTTTCATTTAAAAAGTGTTAAGTACGTCTTGCAAAGGGGCACTTTGCACACAATTATGAAAATTAAAAAAATTACAGTTTTTGAGAAAAATCGAAATTTCGGTTTTTTACCATTAACATATACTTTTTTAGATCGAAAATTTTGCATAACTTTTTTGTTATTAAAGATAGAGCTTTCATTTAAAAACTGTCAAGTACTCCTTGCAAAGGGGCACCTTATACGTAATAATAAAAAACTAAAAAAATTGTAGTTTTTGAAAAAAATCGAAATTTCGGTTTTTTACAATTAACATGTACTTTTTTAGATCGAAAATTTTGCATAACTTTTTTGTTATTAAAGATAGATCATTCATTTAAAAACTGCCAAGCACTCCTGGCAAAGGGGCAACTTGCACATAATTATTAAAATTGAAAAAATTATAGTTTTTGAAAAAAATCTAAATTTTGGTTTTTTACAATTAACATGTACTTTTTTAGATCGAAAATTTTGCATAACTTTTTTGTTATTAAAGATAGAGCTTTCATTTAAAAACTGCCAAGCACTCCTAGCGAAGGGGCACCTTGCACATAATTATCAAAAGTTAAAAAATTATGGTTTTTGAGAAAAATCGAAATTTCGGTTTTTTACAATTAACATGTACTTTTTTAGATCGAAAATTTTGCATAACTTTTTTGTTATTAAAGATAGAGCTTTCATTTAAAAACTGTCAAGTACTCCTAGCGAAGGGGCACCTTGCACATAATTATCAAAATTGTAAAAATTAAAGTTTTTGAGAAAAATCGAAATTTCGATTTTTTACAATTAACATGTACTTTTTTAGATGGAAAATTTTGCATAACTTTTTTGTTATTAAAGATAGAGCTTTCATTTAAAAAGTGTTAAGTACGTCTTGCAAAGGGGCACCTTGCACACAATTATGAAAATTAAAAAAATTACAGTTTTTGAGAAAAATCGAAATTTCGGTTTTTTACCATTAACATATACTTTATAAGATCGTAAATTTTGCATAACTTTATTGTTATTAAAGATAGAGCTTTCATTTAAAAACTGTCAAGTACTCCTTGCAAAGGGGCACCTTGTACGTAATTATCAAAAACTGAAAAAATTATAGTTTTTGAGAAAAATCGAAATTTTCATTTTTTACAATTAACATGTACTTTTTTAGATCGAAAATTTTGCATAACTTTTTTATTATTAAAGATAGAGCTTCCATTTAAAAACTGCCAAGCACTCCTAGCGAAGGGGCACCTTGCACATAATTATCAAATTTTAAAAAATTATAGTTTTTGAGAAAAATCGAAATTTCGGTTTTTTTACAATTAACTTGTACTTTTTTAGATCGAAAATTTTGCATAACTTTTTTGTTATTAAAGATAGAGCTTCCATTTAAAAACTGTCAAGTACTCCTAGCGAAGGGGCATCTTGCACATAATTATTAAAATTAAAAAAATTATAGTTTTTAAGAAAAATCGAAATTTCGGTTTTTTTACAATTAACATGTACTTTTTTAGATCGAAAATTTTGCATAACTTTTTTGTTATTAAAGATAGAGCTTTCATTTAAACACTGCCAAGCACTCCTAGCGAAGGGGCACCTTGCACATAATTATCAAAATTAAAAAAATTATAGTTTTTAAGAAAAATCGAAATTTCGGTTTTTTTACAATTAACATGTACTTTTTTAGATCGAAAATTTTGCATAACTTTTTTGTTATTAAAGATAGAGCTTCCATTTAAAAACTGTCAAGTACTCCTAGCGAAGGGGCAATTTGCACATAATTATTAAAATTAAAAAAATTATAGTTTTTAAGAAAAATCGAAATTTCGGTTTTTTTACAATTAACATGTACTTTTTTAGATCGAAAATTTTGCATAACTTTTTTGTTATTAAAGATAGAGCTTTCATTTAAAAACTGTCAAGTACTCCTAGCGAAGGGGCATCTTGCACATAATTATTAAAATTAAAAAAATTATAGTTTTTAAGAAAACTCGAAATTTCGGTTTTTTTTACAATTAACATGTACTTTTTTAGATCGAAAATTTTGCATAACTTTTTTGTTATTAAAGATAGAGCTTCCATTTAAAAACTGTCAAGTACTCCTAGCGAAGGGGCATCTTGCACAAAATTATTAAAATTAAAAAAATTATAGTTTTTAAGAAAAATCGAAATTTCGATTTTTTACAATTAACATGTACTTTTTTAGATCGAAAATTTTGCATAACTTTTTTGTTATTAAAGATAGAGCTTTCAATTAAAAACTGTCAAGTACTCCTTGCAAAGGGGCACCTTATACGTAATAATAAAAAACTAAAAAAATTGTAGTTTTTGAAAAAAATCGAAATTTCGGTTTTTTACAATTAACATGTACTTTTTTAGATCGAAAATTTTGCATAACTTTTTTGTTATTAAAGATAGAGCTTTCATTTAAAAACTGTCAAGTACTCCTTGCAAAGGGGCACCTTATACGTAATAATAAAAAACTAAAAAAATTGTAGTTTTTAAAAAAAATCGAAATTTCGGTTTTTTACAATTAACATGTACTTTTTTAGATCAAAAATTTTGCATAACTCTTTTGTTATTAAAGATAGAGCTTTCATTTAAAAACTGCCAAGCACTCCTGGCAAAGGGGCACCTTGAACATAATTATTAAAGTTGAAAAAATTAAAGTTTTTGAGAAAAATCGAAATTTCGGTTTTTCTACAATTAACATGTACTTTTTTAGATCGAAAATTTTGCATAACTTTTTTGTTATTAAAGATAGAGCTTTCATTTAAAAACTGTCAAGTACTCCTTGCAAAGGGGCACCTTATACGTAATAATAAAAAACTAAAAAAATTGTAGTTTTTGAAAAAAATCGAAATTTCGGTTTTTTTACAATTAACATGTACTTTTTTAGATCGAAAATTTTGCATAACTTTTTTGTTATTAAAGATAGAGCTTCCATTTAAAAACTGTCAAGTACTCCTAGCGAAGGGGCAACTTGCACATAATTATTAAAATTGAAAAAATTGTAGTTTTTGAGAAAAATCGAAATTTCGGTTTTTTTACAATTAACATGTACTTCTATAGATCGAAAATTTTGCATAACTTTTTTGTTATTAAAGATAGAGCTTTCATTTAAAAACTGTCAAGTACTCCTAGCGAAGGGGCACCTTGCACATAATTATCAAAATTTAAAAAATTATAGTTTTTGAGAAAAATCGAAATTTCGGTTTTTTTACAATTAACATGTACTTTTTTAGATCGAAAATTTTGCATAACTTTTTTGTTATTAAAGATAGAGCTTTCATTTAAAAACTGTCAAGTACTCCTTGCAAAGGGGTACCTTATACGTAATAATAAAAAACTAAAAAAATTGTAGTTTTTGAAAAAAATCGAAATTTCTGTTTTTTACAATTAACATGTACTTTTTTAGATCGAAAATTTTGCATAACTTCTTTGTTATTAAAGATAGAGCTTCCATTTAAAAACTGTTAAGTACTCCTAGCGAAGGGGCACCTTGCACATAATTATCAAAATTTAAAAAATTATAGTTTTTGAGAAAAATCGAAATTTCGGTTTTTTTACAATTAACATGTACTTTTTTAGATCGAAAATTTTGCATAACTTTTTTGTTATTAAAGATAGAGCTTTCATTTAAAAACTGTCAAGTACTCCTTGCAAAGGGGCAACTTATACGTAATAATAAAAAACTAAATAAATTGTAGTTTTTGAAAAAAATCGAAATTTCGTTTTTTTACAATTAACATGTACTTTTTTAGATCGAAAATTTTGCATAACTTTTTTGTTATTAAAGATAGAGCTTTCATTTAAAAACTGTCAAGTACTCCTTGCAAAGGGGCACCTTATACGTAATAATAAAAAACTAAAAAAATTGTAGTTTTTGAAAAAAATCGAAATTTCGGTTTTTTTACAATTAACATGTACTTTTTTAGATCGAAAATTTTGCATAACTTTTTTGTTATTAAAGATAGAGCTTTCATTTAAAAACTGTCAAGTACTCCTTGCAAAGGGGCAACTTATACGTAATAATAAAAAACTAAATAAATTGTAGTTTTTGAAAAAAATCGAAATTTCGTTTTTTTACAATTAACATGTACTTTTTTAGATCGAAAATTTTGCATAACTTTTTTGTTATTAAAGATAGAGCTTTCATTTAAAAACTGTCAAGTACTCCTTGCAAAGGGGCAACTTATACGTAATAATAAAAAACTAAAAAAATTGTAGTTTTTGAAAAAAATCGAAATTTCGGTTTTTTTACAATTAACATGTACTTTTTTAGATCGAAAATTTTGCATAACTTTTTTGTTATTAAAGATAGAGCTTTCATTTAAAAACTGTCAAGTACTCCTTGCAAAGGGGCACCTTATACGTAATAATAAAAAACTAAAAAAATTGTAGTTTTTGAAAAAAATCGAAATTTCGGTTTTTTTACAATTAACATGTACTTTTTTAGATCGAAAATTTTGCATAACTTTTTTGTTATTAAAGATAGAGCTTTCATTTAAAAACTGTCAAGTACTCCTTGCAAAGGGGCACCTTGTACGTAATTATCAAAAACTAAAAAAATTATAGTTTTTGAGAAAAATCGAAATTTTCATTTTTTACAATTAACATGTACTTTTTTAGATCGTAAATTTTGCATAACTTTTTTGGTATTAAAGATAGAGCTTTCATTTAAAAAGTGTTAAGTACGTCTTGCAAAGGGGCACCTTGCACACAATTATCAAAATTAAAAAAATTACAGTTTTTGAGAAAAATCGAAATTTCGGTTTTTTACCATTAACATATACTTTATAAGATCGTAAATTTTGCATAACTTTATTGTTATTAAAGATAGAGCTTTCATTTAAAAACTGTCAAGTACTCCTTGCAAAGGGGCACCTTGTACGTAATTATCAAAAACTGAAAAAATTATAGTTTTTGAGAAAAATCGAAATTTTCATTTTTTACAATTAACATGTACTTTTTTAGATCGAAAATTTTGCATAACTTTTTTATTATTAAAGATAGAGCTTCCATTTAAAAACTGCCAAGCACTCCTAGCGAAGGGGCACCTTGCACATAATTATCAAATTTTAAAAAATTATAGTTTTTGAGAAAAATCGAAATTTCGGTTTTTTTACAATTAACTTGTACTTTTTTAGATCGAAAATTTTGCATAACTTTTTTGTTATTAAAGATAGAGCTTCCATTTAAAAACTGTCAAGTACTCCTAGCGAAGGGGCATCTTGCACATAATTATTAAAATTAAAAAAATTATAGTTTTTAAGAAAAATCGAAATTTCGGTTTTTTTACAATTAACATGTACTTTTTTAGATCGAAAATTTTGCATAAATTTTTTGTTATTAAAGATAGAGCTTTCATTTAAAAACTGCCAAGCACTCCTAGCGAAGGGGCACCTTGCACATAATTATCAAAATTAAAAAAATTATAGTTTTTAAGAAAAATCGAAATTTCGGTTTTTTTACAATTAACATGTACTTTTTTAGATCGAAAATTTTGCATAACTTTTTTGTTATTAAAGATAGAGCTTCCATTTAAAAACTGTCAAGTACTCCTAGCGAAGGGGCAATTTGCACATAATTATTAAAATTAAAAAAATTATAGTTTTTAAGAAAACTCGAAATTTCGGTTTTTTTACAATTAACATGTACTTTTTTAGATCGAAAATTTTGCATAACTTTTTTGTTATTAAAGATAGAGCTTCCATTTAAAAACTGTCAAGTACTCCTAGCGAAGGGGCATCTTGCACAAAATTATTAAAATTAAAAAAATTATAGTTTTTAAGAAAAATCGAAATTTCGATTTTTTACAATTAACATGTACTTTTTTAGATCGAAAATTTTGCATAACTTTTTTGTTATTAAAGATAGAGCTTTCAATTAAAAACTGTCAAGTACTCCTTGCAAAGGGGCACCTTATACGTAATAATAAAAAACTAAAAAAATTGTAGTTTTTGAAAAAAATCGAAATTTCGGTTTTTTACAATTAACATGTACTTTTTTAGATCGAAAATTTTGCATAACTTTTTTGTTATTAAAGATAGAGCTTTCATTTAAAAACTGTCAAGTACTCCTTGCAAAGGGGCACCTTATACGTAATAATAAAAAACTAAAAAAATTATAGTTTTTAAAAAAAATCGAAATTTCGGTTTTTTACAATTAACATGTACTTTTTTAGATCGAAAATTTTGCATAACTCTTTTGTTATTAAAGATAGAGCTTTCATTTAAAAACTGCCAAGCACTCCTGGCAAAGGGGCAACTTGCACATAATTATTAAAATTGAAAAAATTATAGTTTTTGAAAAAAATCTAAATTTTGGTTTTTTACAATTAACATGTACTTTTTTAGATCGAAAATTTTGCATAACTTTTTTGTTATTAAAGATAGAGCTTTCATTTAAAAACTGCCAAGCACTCCTAGCGAAGGGGCACCTTGCACATAATTATCAAAAGTTAAAAAATTATAGTTTTTGAGAAAAAATGAAATTTCGTTTTTTTACAATTAACATGTACTTTTTTAGATCGAAAATTTTGCATAACTTTTTTGTTATTAAAGATAGAGCTTTCATTTAAAAACTGTCAAGTACTCCTTGCAAAGGGGCAACTTATACGTAATAATAAAAAACTAAATAAATTGTAGTTTTTGAAAAAAATCGAATTTTCGTTTTTTTACAATTAACATGTACTTTTTTAGATCGAAAATTTTGCATAACTTTTTTGTTATTAAAGATAGAGCTTTCATTTAAAAACTGTCAAGTACTCCTTGCAAAGGGGCACCTTGTACGTAATTATCAAAAACTAAAAAAATTATAGTTTTTGAGAAAAATCGAAATTTTCATTTTTTACAATTAACATGTACTTTTTTAGATCGTAAATTTTGCATAACTTTTTTGGTATTAAAGATAGAGCTTTCATTTAAAAAGTGTTAAGTACGTCTTGCAAAGGGGCACCTTGCACACAATTATCAAAATTAAAAAAATTACAGTTTTTGAGAAAAATCGAAATTTCGGTTTTTTACCATTAACATATACTTTATAAGATCGTAAATTTTGCATAACTTTATTGTTATTAAAGATAGAGCTTTAATTTAAAAACTGTCAAGTACTCCTTGCAAAGGGGCACCTTGTACGTAATTATCAAAAACTGAAAAAATTATAGTTTTTGAGAAAAATCGAAATTTTCATTTTTTACAATTAACATGTACTTTTTTAGATCGAAAATTTTGCATAACTTTTTTATTATTAAAGATAGAGCTTCCATTTAAAAACTGCCAAGCACTCCTAGCGAAGGGGCACCTTGCACATAATTATCAAATTTTAAAAAATTATAGTTTTTGAGAAAAATCGAAATTTCGGTTTTTTTACAATTAACTTGTACTTTTTTAGATCGAAAATTTTGCATAACTTTTTTGTTATTAAAGATAGAGCTTCCATTTAAAAACTGTCAAGTACTCCTAGCGAAGGGGCATCTTGCACATAATTATTAAAATTAAAAAAATTATAGTTTTTAAGAAAAATCGAAATTTCGGTTTTTTTACAATTAACATGTACTTTTTTAGATCGAAAATTTTGCATAACTTTTTTGTTATTAAAGATAGAGCTTTCATTTAAAAACTGCCAAGCACTCCTAGCGAAGGGGCACCTTGCACATAATTATCAAAATTAAAAAAATTATAGTTTTTAAGAAAAATCGAAATTTCGGTTTTTTTACAATTAACATGTACTTTTTTAGATCGAAAATTTTGCATAACTTTTTTGTTATTAAAGATAGAGCTTCCATTTAAAAACTGTCAAGTACTCCTAGCGAAGGGGCAATTTGCACATAATTATTAAAATTAAAAAAATTATAGTTTTTAAGAAAAATCGAAATTTCGGTTTTTTTACAATTAACATGTACTTTTTTAGATCGAAAATTTTGCATAACTTTTTTGTTATTAAAGATAGAGCTTTCATTTAAAAACTGTCAAGTACTCCTAGCGAAGGGGCATCTTGCACATAATTATTAAAATTAAAAAAATTATAGTTTTTAAGAAAACTCGAAATTTCGGTTTTTTTACAATTAACATGTACTTTTTTAGATCGAAAATTTTGCATAACTTTTTTGTTATTAAAGATAGAGCTTCCATTTAAAAACTGTCAAGTACTCCTAGCGAAGGGGCATCTTGCACAAAATTATTAAAATTAAAAAAATTATAGTTTTTAAGAAAAATCGAAATTTCGATTTTTTACAATTAACATGTACTTTTTTAGATCGAAAATTTTGCATAACTTTTTTGTTATTAAAGATAGAGCTTTCAATTAAAAACTGTCAAGTACTCCTTGCAAAGGGGCACCTTATACGTAATAATAAAAAACTAAAAAAATTGTAGTTTTTGAAAAAAATCGAAATTTCGGTTTTTTACAATTAACATGTACTTTTTTAGATCGAAAATTTTGCATAACTTTTTTGTTATTAAAGATAGAGCTTTCATTTAAAAACTGTCAAGTACTCCTTGCAAAGGGGCACCTTATACGTAATAATAAAAAACTAAAAAAATTGTAGTTTTTAAAAAAAATCGAAATTTCGGTTTTTTACAATTAACATGTACTTTTTTAGATCGAAAATTTTGCATAACTCTTTTGTTATTAAAGATAGAGCTTTCATTTAAAAACTGCCAAGCACTCCTGGCAAAGGGGCACCTTGAACATAATTATTAAAGTTGAAAAAATTAAAGTTTTTGAGAAAAATCGAAATTTCGGTTTTTCTACAATTAACATGTACTTTTTTAGATCGAAAATTTTGCATAACTTTTTTGTTATTAAAGATAGAGCTTTCATTTAAAAACTGTCAAGTACTCCTTGCAAAGGGGCACCTTATACGTAATAATAAAAAACTAAAAAAATTGTAGTTTTTGAAAAAAATCGAAATTTCGGTTTTTTTACAATTAACATGTACTTTTTTAGATCGAAAATTTTGCATAACTTTTTTGTTATTAAAGATAGAGCTTCCATTTAAAAACTGTCAAGTACTCCTTGCAAAGGGGCACCTTATACGTAATAATAAAAAACTAAAAAAATTGTAGTTTTTGAAAAAAATCGAAATTTCGGTTTTTTTACAATTAACATGTACTTTTTTAGATCGAAAATTTTGCATAACTTTTTTGTTATTAAAGATAGAGCTTTCATTTAAAAACTGTCAAGTACTCCTTGCAAAGGGGCACCTTATACGTAATAATAAAAAACTAAAAAAATTGTAGTTTTTGAAAAAAATCGAAATTTCGGTTTTTTTACAATTAACATGTACTTTTTTAGATCGAAAATTTTGCATAACTTTTTTGTTATTAAAGATAGAGCTTCCATTTAAAAACTGTCAAGTACTCCTAGCGAAGGGGCAACTTGCACATAATTATTAAAATTGAAAAAATTATAGTTTTTGAGAAAAATCGAAATTTCGGTTTTTTTACAATTAACATGTACTTCTATAGATCAAAAATTTTGCATAACTTTTTTGTTATTAAAGATAGAGCTTTCATTTAAAAACTGTCAAGTACTCCTAGCGAAGGGGCACCTTGCACATAATTATCAAAATTTAAAAAATTATAGTTTTTGAGAAAAATCGAAATTTCGGTTTTTTTACAATTAACATGTACTTTTTTAGATCGAAAATTTTGCATAACTTTTTTGTTATTAAAGATAGAGCTTTCATTTAAAAACTGTCAAGTACTCCTTGCAAAGGGGTACCTTATACGTAATAATAAAAAACTAAAAAAATTGTAGTTTTTGAAAAAAATCGAAATTTCTGTTTTTTACAATTAACATGTACTTTTTTAGATCGAAAATTTTGCATAACTTCTTTGTTATTAAAGATAGAGCTTCCATTTAAAAACTGTTAAGTACTCCTAGCGAAAGGGCACCTTGCACATAATTATCAAAATTTAAAAAATTATAGTTTTTGAGAAAAATCGAAATTTCGGTTTTTTTACAATTAACATGTACTTCTATAGATCGAAAATTTTGCATAACTTTTTTGTTATTAAAGATAGAGCTTTCATTTAAAAACTGTCAAGTACTCCTTGCAAAGGGGTACCTTATACGTAATAATAAAAAACTAAAAAAATTGTAGTTTTTGAAAAAAATCGAAATTTCTGTTTTTTACAATTAACATGTACTTTTTTAGATCGAAAATTTTGCATAACTTTTTTTTTATTAAAGATAGAGCTTTCATTTAAAAACTGTCAAGTACTCCTTGCAAAGGGGCAACTTATACGTAATAATAAAAAACTAAATAAATTGTAGTTTTTGAAAAAAATCGAAATTTCGTTTTTTTACAATTAACATGTACTTTTTTAGATCGAAAATTTTGCATAACTTTTTTGTTATTAAAGATAGAGCTTTCATTTAAAAACTGCCAAGCACTCCTGGTAAAGGGGCACCTTGCACATAATTATTAAAATTGAAAAAATTATAGTTTTTGAGAAAAATCGAAATTTTGGTTTTTTACCATTAACATGTACTTTATAAGATCGTAAATTTTGCATAACTTTTTTGTTATTAAAGATAGAGCTTTCATTTAAAAGCTGTCAAGTACTCCTTGCAAAGAGGCACCTTATACGTAATAATAAAAAACTAAAAAAATTGTAGTTTTTGAAAAAAATCGAAATTTCGGTTTTTTACAATTAACATGTACTTTTTTAGATCGAAAATTTTGCATAACTTTTTTTGTTATTAAAGATAGAGCTTTCATTTAAAAGCTGTCAAGTACTCCTTGCAAAGAGGCACCTTATACGTAATAATAAAAAACTAAAAAAATTGTAGTTTTTGAAAAAAATCGAAATTTCGTTTTTTTACAATTAACATGTACTTTTTTAGATCGAAAATTTTGCATAACTTTTTTGTTATTTAAGATAGAGCTTTCATTTAAAAACTGCCAAGCACTCCTGGTAAAGGGGCATCTTGCACATAATTATTAATATTTAAAAAATTATAGTTTTTGAGAAAAATCGAAATTTCGGTTTTTTACAATTAACATGTACTTTTTTAGATAGAAAATTTTGCATAACTTTTTTGGTATTAAAGATAGGGCTTTCATTTAAAAACTGTCAAGTACTCCTTGCAAAGGGGCACCTTTTACGTAATAATAAAAAAATAAAAAAATTGCAGTTTTTGAAAAAAATCGAAATTTCGGTTTTTTCCAATTAACATGTACTTTTTTAGATCGAAAATTTTGCATAACTTTTTTATTATTAAAAATAGAGTTTTCATTTAAAAACTGTCAAGTACTCCTAGCGAAGGGGCATCTTGCACATAATTATTAAAATTAAAAAAATTATAGTTTTTGAGAAAAATCGAAATTTCGGTTTTTTTACAATTAACATGTACTTCTATAGATCGAAAATTTTGCATAACTTTTTTGTTATTAAAGATCGAGCTTTCATTTAAAAACTGTCAAGTACTCCTAGCGAAGGGGCACCTTGCACATAATTATCAAAATTTAAAAAATTATAGTTTTTGAGAAAAATCGAAATTTCGGTTTTTTTACAATTAACATGTACTTTTTTAGATCGAAAATTTTGCATAACTTTTTTGTTATTAAAGATAGAGCTTTCATTTAAAAACTGTCAAGTACTCCTTGCAAAGGGGTACCTTATACGTAATAATAAAAAACTAAAAAAATTGTAGTTTTTGAAAAAAATCGAAATTTCTGTTTTTTACAATTAACATGTACTTTTTTAGATCGAAAATTTTGCATAACTTCTTTGTTATTAAAGATAGAGCTTCCATTTAAAAACTGTCAAGTACTCCTAGCGAAGGGGCACCTTGCACATAAATATCAAAATTTAAAAAATTATAGTTTTTGAGAAAAATCGAAATTTCGGTTTTTTTACAATTAACATGTACTTTTTTAGATCGAAAATTTTGCATAACTTTTTTGTTATTAAAGATAGAGCTTTCATTTAAAAACTGTCAAGTACTCCTTGCAAAGGGGTACCTTATACGTAATAATAAAAAACTAAAAAAATTGTAGTTTTTGAAAAAAATCGAAATTTCGGTTTTTACAATTAACATGTACTTTTTTAGATCGAAAATTTTGCATAACTTTTTTGTTATTAAAGATAGAGCTTTCATTTAAAAACAGTCAAGTACTCCTAGCAAAGGGGCACCTTGCACATAATTATCAAAATTTAAAAAATTTTATTTTTTGAGAAAAATCGAAATTTCGGTTTTTTTACAATTAACATGTACTTTTTTAGATCGAAAATTTTGCATAACTTTTTTGTTATTAAAGATAGAGCTTTCATTTAAAAACTGTCAAGTACTCCTTGCAAAGGGGCACCTTATACGTAATAATAAAAAACTAAAAAAATTGTAGTTTTTGAAAAAAATCGAAATTTCGGTTTTTTACAATTAACATGTACTTTTTTAGATCGAAAATTTTGCATAACTTTTTTGTTATTAAAGATAGAGCTTTCATTTAAAAACTGTCAAATACTTCTAGCGAAGGGGCATCTTGCGCATAATTATTAAAATTGAAAAAATTATAGTTTTTGAGAAAAATCGAAATTTCGTTTTTTTTCAATTAACATGTACTTTTTTAGATCGAAAATTTTGCATAACTTTTTTGTTATTAAAGATAGAGCTTTCATTTAAAAACTGTCAAGTACTCCTTGCAAAAGGGCACCTTATACGTAATAATAAAAAACTAAAAAAATTGTAGTTTTTGAAAAAAATCGAAATTTCGGTTTTTTACAATTAACTTGTACTTTTTTAGATCGAAAATTTTGCATAACTTTTTTGTTATTAAAGGTAGAGCTTTCATTTAAAAACTGTCAAGTACTTCTAGCGAAGGGGCATCTTGCACATAATTATTAAAATTGAAAAAATTATAGTTTTTGAGAAAAATCGAAATTTCGTTTTTTTTTCAATTAACATGTACTTTTTTAGATCGAAAATTTTGCATAACTTTTTTGTTATTAAAGATAGAGCTTTCATTTAAAAACTGTCAAGTACTCCTTGCAAAGGGGCAACTTATACGTAATAATAAAAAACTAAATAAATTGTAGTTTTTGAAAAAAATCGAAATTTCGTTTTTTTACAATTAACATGTACTTTTTTAGATCGAAAATTTTGCATAACTTTTTTGTTATTAAAGATAGAGCTTTCATTTAAAAACTGCCAAGCACTCCTGGTAAAGGGGCACCTTGCACATAATTATTAAAATTGAAAAAATTATAGTTTTTGAGAAAAATCGAAATTTTGGTTTTTTACCATTAACATGTACTTTATAAGATCGTAAATTTTGCATAACTTTTTTGTTATTAAAGATAGAGCTTTCATTTAAAAGCTGTCAAGTACTCCTTGCAAAGAGGCACCTTATACGTAATAATAAAAAACTAAAAAAATTGTAGTTTTTGAAAAAAATCGAAATTTCGGTTTTTTACAATTAACATGTACTTTTTTAGATAGAAAATTTTGCATAACTTTTTTGGTATTAAAGATAGGGCTTTCATTTAAAAACTGTCAAGTACTCCTTGCAAAGGGGCACCTTTTACGTAATAATAAAAAAATAAAAAAATTGTAGTTTTTGAAAAAAATCGAAATTTCGTTTTTTTACAATTAACATGTACTTTTTTAGATCGAAAATTTTGCATAACTTTTTTGTTATTAAAGATAGAGCTTTCATTTAAAAACTGCCAAGCACTCCTGGTAAAGGGGCACCTTGCACATAATTATTAAAATTGAAAAAATTATAGTTTTTGAGAAAAATCGAAATTTTGGTTTTTTACCATTAACATGTACTTTATAACATCGTAAATTTTGCATAACTTTTTTGTTATTAAAGATAGAGCTTTCATTTAAAAGCTGTCAAGTACTCCTTGCAAAGGGGCACCTTATACGTAATAATAAAAAACTAAAAAAATTGTAGTTTTTGAAAAAAATCGAAATTTCGGTTTTTTACAATTAACATGTACTTTTTTAGATCGAAAATTTTGCATAACTTTTTTTGTTATTAAAGATAGAGCTTCCATTTAAAAACTGTCAAGTACTCCTAGCGAAGGGGCACCTTGCACATAATTATCAAAATTTAAAAAATTATAGTTTTTGAAAAAAATCGAAATTTCGGTTTTTTTACAATTAACATGTACTTTTTTAGATCGAAAATTTTGCATAACTTTTTTGTTATTAAAGATAGAGCTTTCATTTAAAAACTGCCAAGCACTCCTGGTAAAGGGGCATCTTGCACATAATTATTAAAATTTAAAAAATTATAGTTTTTGAGAAAAATCGAAATTTCGGTTTTTTACAATTAACATGTACTTTTTTAGATAGAAAATTTTGCATAACTTTTTTGGTATTAAAGATAGGGCTTTCATTTAAAAACTGTCAAGTACTCCTTGCAAAGGGGCACCTTTTACGTAATAATAAAAAAATAAAAAAATTGTAGTTTTTGAAAAAAATCGAAATTTTGGTTTTTTACAATTAACATGTACTTTTTTAGATAGAAAATTTTGCATAACTTTTTTGGTATTAAAGATAGGGCTTTCATTTAAAAACTGTCAAGTACTCCTTGCAAAGGGGCACCTTTTACGTAATAATAAAAAAATAAAAAAATTGTAGTTTTTGAAAAAAATCGAAATTTTGGTTTTTTACCATTAACATGTACTTTATAAGATCGTAAATTTTGCATAACTTTTTTGTTATTAAAGATAGAGCTTTCATTTAAAAACTGTCAAGTACTCCTAGCGAAGGGGCACCTTGCACATAATTATCAAAATTGAAAAAATTATAGTTTTTGAGAAAAATCGAAATTTCGGTTTTTTACAATTAACATGTACTTTTTTAAATCGAAAATTTTGCATAACTTTTTTATTATTAAAAATAGAGTTTTCATTTAAAAACTGTCAAGTACTCCTAGCGAAGGGGCACCTTGCACATAATTATCAAAATTGAAAAAATTAAAGTTTTTAAGAAAAATCGAAATTTCGATTTTTTACAATTAACATGTACTTTTTTAGATCGAAAATTTTGCATAACTTTTTTGTTATTAAAGATAGAGCTTTCATTTAAAAACTGTCAAGTACTCCTTGCAAAAGGGCACCTTATACGTAATAATAAAAAACTAAAAAAATTGTAGTTTTTGAAAAAAATCGAAATTTCGGTTTTTTCCAATTAACATGTACTTTTTTAGATCGAAAATTTTGCATAACTTCTTTGTTATTAAAGATAGAGCTTCCATTTAAAAACTGTCAAGTACTCCTCTCAAAGGGGCACCTTGTACGTAATAATCAAAAACAAAAAAAATTGTAGTTTTTGAAAAAAATCGAAATTTCGGTTTTTTACAATTTACATGTACTTTTTTAGATCGATAATTTTGCATAACTTTTGTGTTATTAAAGATAGAGCTTTCATTTAAAAACTGCCAAGTACTCCTCGCAAAGGGGCACCTTGTACGTAATAATCAAAAACAAAAAAAATTGTAGTTTTTGAAAAAAATCGAAATTTCGGTTTTTTACAATTAACATGTACTTTTTTAGATCGATAATTTTGCATAACTTTTTTGTTATTAAAGATAGAGCTTTCATTTAAAAACTGCCAAGTACTCCTTGCAAAGGGGCACCTTGCACATAATTATCAAAATTGAAAAAATTATAGTTTTTGAGAAAAATCGAAATTTCGGTTTTTTTACAATTAACATGTACTTTTTTAGATCGAAAATTTTGCATACCTTTTTTGTTATTAAAGATAGAGCTTTCATTTAAAAACTGCCAAGAACTCCTGGCAAAGGGGCACCTTGCACATAATTATTAAAATTGAAAAAATTATAGTTTTTGAGAAAAATCGAAATTTCGGTTTTTTTACAATTAACATGTACTTTTTTAGATCGAAAATTTTGCATAACTTTTTTGTTATTAAAGATAGAGCTTTCTATTAAAAACTGTCAAGTACTCCTTGCAAAGGGGCACCTTATACGTAATAATAAAAAACTAAAAAAATTGTAGTTTTTGAAAAAAATCGAAATTTCGGTTTTTTACAATTAACATGTACTTTTTTAGATCGAAAATTTTGCATAACTTTTTTGTTATAAAAGATAGAGCTTTCATTTAAAAACTGTCAAGTACTCCTTATAAAGGGGCACCTTATACGTAATAATAAAAAACTAAAAAAATTGTAGTTTTAAAAAAAAATCGAAATTTCGGTTTTTTACAATTAACATGTACTTTTTTAGATCGAAAATTTTGCATAACTTTTTTGTTATTAAAGATAGAGCTTTCATTTAAAAACTGCCAAGCACTCCTGGCAAAGGGGCACCTTGCACATAATTATTAAAATTGAAAAAATTAGAGTTTTTGAGAAAAATCGAAATTTCGGTTTTTTTACAATTAACATGTACTTTTTTAGATCGAAAATTTTGCATAACTTTTTTGTTATTAAAGATAGAGCTTTCATTTAAAAACTGTCAAGTACTCCTAGCGAAGGGGCACCTTTCACATACTTATTAAAATTGAAAAAATTATAGTTTTTGAGAAAAATCGAAATTTCGGTTTTTTACAATTAACATGTACTTTTTTAGATCGAAAATTTTGCATAACTTTTTTGTTATTAAAGATAGAGCTTTCATTTAAAAACTGTCAAGTACTCCTAGCGAAGGGGCACTTTGCACATAATTATCAAAATTGTAAAAATTAAAGTTTTTGAGAAAAATCGAAATTTCGATTTTTTACAATTAACATGTACTTTTTTAGATGGAAAATTTTGCATAACTTTTTTGTTATTAAAGATAGAGCTTTCATTTAAAAAGTGTTAAGTACGTCTTGCAAAGGGGCACCTTGCACACAATTATGAAAATTAAAAAAATTACAGTTTTTGAGAAAAATCGAAATTTCGGTTTTTTACCATTAACATATACTTTATAAGATCGTAAATTTTGCATAACTTTTTTGTTATTAAAGACAGAGCTTTTATTTAAAAACTGTCAAGTACTTCTTGCAAAGGGGCACCTTGTACGTAATTATCAAAAACTGAAAAAATTATAGTTTTTGAGAAAAATCGAAATTTTCATTTTTTACAATTAACATGTACTTTTTTAGATCGAAAATTTTGCATAACTTTTTTGTTATTAAAGATAGAGCTTTTATTTAAAAACAGTCAAGTACTCCTAGCGAAGGGGCACCTTGCACATAATTATCAAAATTTAAAAAATAATAGTTTTTGAGAAAAATCGAAATTTCGGTTTTTTTACAATTAACATATACTTTTTTAGATCGAAAATTTTGCATAACTTTTTTGTTATTAAAGATAGAGCTTTCATTTAAAAAGTGTTAAGTACGTCTTGCAAAGGGGCACCTTGCACACAATTATGAAAATTAAAAAAATTACAGTTTTTGAGAAAAATCGAAATTTCGGTTTTTTACCATTAACATATACTTTTTTAGATCGAAAATTTTGCATAACTTTTTTGTTATTAAAGATAGAGCTTTCATTTAAAAACTGTCAAGTACTCCTTGCAAAGGGGCACCTTATACGTAATAATAAAAAACTAAAAAAATTGTAGTTTTTGAAAAAAATCGAAATTTCGGTTTTTTACATTTAACATGTACTTTTTTAGATCGAAAATTTTGCATAACTTTTTTGTTATTAAAGATAGAGCTTTCATTTAAAAACTGCCAAGCACTCCTGGCAAAGGGGCACCTTGCACATAATTATTAAAATTGAAAAAATTATAGTTTTTGAAAAAAATCTAAATTTTGGTTTTTTACAATTAACATGTACTTTTTTAGATCGAAAATTTTGCATAACTTTTTTGTTATTAAAGATAGAGCTTTCATTTAAAAACTGCCAAGCACTCCTAGCGAAGGGGCACCTTGCACATAATTATCAAAAGTTAAAAAATTATAGTTTTTGAGAAAAATCGAAATTTCGGTTTTTTTACAATTAACATGTACTTTTTTAGATCGAAAATTTTGCATAACTTTTTTGTTATTAAAGATAGAGCTTTCAATTAAAAACTGTCAAGTACTCCTTGCAAAGGTGCACCTTATACGTAATAATAAAAAAACTAAAAAAATTGTAGTTTTTGAAAACAATCGAAATTTCGGTTTTTGACAATTAACATGTACTTTTTTAGACCGAAAATTTTGCATAACTTTTTTGTTATTAAAGATAGAGCTTTCATTTAAAAACTGTCAAGTACTCCTTGCAAAGGGGCACCTTATACGTAATAATAAAAAACTAAAAAAATTGTAATTTTTGAAAAAAATCGAAATTTCGGTTTTTTACAATTAACATGTACTTTTTTAGATCGAAAATTTTGCATAACTTTTTTGTTATTAAAGATAGAGCTTTCATTTAAAAACTGCCAAGCACTCCTGGCAAAGGGGCACCTTGCACATAATTATTAAAATTGAAAAAATTAAAGTTTTTGAGAAAAATCGAAATTTCGGTTTTTCTACAATTAACATGTACTTTTTTAGATCGAAAATTTTGCATAACTTTTTTGTTATTAAAGATAGAGCTTTCAATTAAAAACTGTCAAGTACTCCTTGCAAAGGGGCACCTTATACGTAATAATAAAAAACTAAAAAAATTGTAGTTTTAAAAAAAAATCGAAATTTCGGTTTTTTACAATTAACATGTACTTTTTTAGATCGAAAATTTTGCATAACTTTTTTGTTATTAAAGATAGAGCTTTCTTTTAAAAAGTGTTAAGTACGTCTTGCAAAGGGGCACCTTGCACACAATTATCAAAATTAAAAAAATTACAGTTTTTGAGAAAAATCGAAATTTCGGTTTTTTACCATTAACATATACTTTATAAGATCGTAAATTTTGCATAACTTTTTTGTTATTAAAGATAGAGCTTTCATTTAAAAACTGTCAAGTACTCCTTGCAAAGAGGCACATTGTACGCAATTATCAAAAACTAAAAAAATTATAGTTTTTGAGAAAAATCGAAATTTTCATTTTTTACAATTAACATGTACTTTTTTAGATCGAAAATTTTGCATAACTTTTTTGGTATTAAAGATAGAGCTTTCATTTAAAAAGTGTTAAGTACGTCTTGCAAAGGGGCACCTTGCACACAATTATCAAAATTAAAAAAATTATAGTTTTTGAGAAAAATCAAAATTTCGGTTTTTTACCATTAACATATACTTTATAAGATCGTAAATTTTGCATAACTTTTTTGTTATTAAAGATAGAGCTTTTATTTAAAAACAGTCAAGTACTCCTAGCGAAGGGGCACCTTGCACATAATTATCAAAATTTAAAAAATAATAGTTTTTGAGAAAAATCGAAATTTCGGTTTTTTTACAATTAACATATACTTTTTTAGATCGAAAATTTTGCATAACTTTTTTGTTATTAAAGATAGAGCTTCCATTTAAAAACTGCCAAGCACTCCTAGCGAAGGGGCACCTTGCACATAATTATCAAATTTTAAAAAATTATAGTTTTTGAGAAAAATCGAAATTTCGGTTTTTTTACAATTAACATGTACTTTTTTAGATCGAAAATTTTGCATAACTTTTTTGTTATTAAAGATAGAGCTTCCATTTAAAAACTGTCAAGTACTTCTAGCGAAGGGGCATCTTGCACATAATTATTAAAATTAAAAAAATTATAGTTTTTAAGAAAAATCGAAATTTCGGTTTTTTTACAATTAACATGTACTTTTTTAGATCGAAAATTTTGCATAACTTTTTTGTTATTAAAGATAGAGCTTTCATTTAAAAACTGTCAAGTACTCCTAGCGAAGGGGCATCTTGCACATAATTATTAAAATTAAAAAAATTATAGTTTTTAAGAAAAATCGAAATTTCGGTTTTTTTACAATTAACATGTACTTTTTTAGATCGAAAATTTTGCATAACTTTTTTGTTATTAAAGATAGAGCTTCCATTTAAAAACTGTCAAGTACTCCTAGCGAAGGGGCATCTTGCACAAAATTAATTAAATTAAAAAAATTATAGTTTTTAAGAAAAATCGAAATTTCGATTTTTTACAATTAACATGTACTTTTTTAGATCGAAAATTTTGCATAACTTTTTTGTTATTAAAGATAGAGCTTCCATTTAAAAACTGTCAAGTACTCCTAGCGAAGGGGCATCTTGCACATAATTATTAAAATTAAAAAAATTATAGTTTTTAAGAAAAATCGAAATTTCGATTTTTTACAATTAACATGTACTTTTTTGATCGAAAATTTTGCATAACTTTTTTGTTATTAAAGATAGAGCTTTCATTTAAAAACTGACAAGTACTCCTTGCAAAGGGGCACCTTATACGTAATAATAAAAAACTAAAAAAAATTGTAGTTTTTGAAAAAAATCGAAATTTCGGTTTTTTTACAATTAACATGTACTTTTTTAGATCGAAAATTTTGCATAACTTTTTTGTTATTAAAGATAGAGCTTTCATTTAAAAACTGCCAAGCACTCCTAGCGAAGGGGCACCTTGCAGATAATTATCAAAAGTTAAAAAATTATAGTTTTTGAGAAAAATCGAAATTTTGGTTTTTTTACAATTAACATGTACTTTTTTAGATCGAAAATTTTGCATAACTTTTTTGTTATTAAAGATAGAGCTTTCAATTAAAAACTGTCAAGTACTCCTTGCAAAGGGGCACCTTATACGTAATAATAAAAAACTAAAAAAATTGTAGTTTTTGAAAAAAATCGAAATTTCGGTTTTTTACAATTAACATGTACTTTTTTAGATCGAAAATTTTGCATAACTTTTTTGTTATTAAAGATAGAGCTTTCATTTAAAAACTGTCAAGTACTCCTTGCAAAGGGGCACCTTATACGTAATAATAAAAAACTAAAAAAATTGTAGTTTTTGAAAAAAATCGAAATTTCGGTTTTTTACAATTAACATGTACTTTTTTAGATCGAAAATTTTGCATAACTCTTTTGTTATTAAAGATAGAGCTTTCATTTAAAAACTGTCAAGTACTCCTAGGGAAGGGGCACCTTGCACCCTATTATTAAAATTGAAAAAATTATAGTTTTTGAGAAAAATCGAAATTTCGGTTTTTTACAATTAACATGTACTTTTTTAGATCGAAAATTTTGCATAACTTTTTTGTTATTAAAGATAGTGCTTTCATTTAAAAACAGTCAAGTACTCCTTGCAAAGGGGCACCTTGTACGTAATAATCAAAAACTAAAAAAATTGTAGTTTTTGAAAAAAATCGAAATTTTGGTTTTTTACAATTAACATGTACTTTTTTAGATCGAATTGCATAACTTTTTTGTTAATAAAGATAGAGCTTTCATTTAAAAACTGTCAAGTACTCCTTGCAAAGGGGCACCTTATACGTAATAATAAAAAACTAAAAAAATTGTAGTTTTTGAAAAAAATCGAAATTTCGGTTTTTTACAATTAACATGTACTTTTTTAGATCGAAAATTTTGCATAACTTTTTTGTTATTAAAGATAGAGCTTTCATTTAAAAACTGTCAAGTACTCCTAGGGAAGGGGCACCTTGCACCCTTTTATTAAAATTGAAAAAATTATAGTTTTTGAGAAAAATCGAAATTTCGGTTTTTTACAATTAACATGTACTTTTTTAGATCGAAAATTTTGCATAACTTTTTTGTTATTAAAGATAGTGCTTTCATTTAAAAACAGTCAAGTACTCCTAGCGAAGGGGCACCTTGTACGTAATAATCAAAAACTAAAAAAATTGTAGTTTTTGAGAAAAATCGAAATTTCGGTTTTTTACAATTAACATGTACTTTTTTAGATCGAAAATTTTGCATAACTTTTTTGTTATTAAAGATAGAGCTTCCATTTAAAAACTGCCAAGCACTCCTAGCGAAGGGGCTCCTTGCACATAATTATCAAAATTTAAAAAATAATAGTTTTTGAGAAAAATCGAAATTTAGGTTTTTTTACAATTAACATATACTTTTTTAGATCGAAAATTTTGCATAACTTTTTTGTTATTAAAGATAGAGCTTCCATTTAAAAACTGTCAAGTACTCCTAGCGAAGGGGCATCTTGCACATAATTATTAAAATTAAAAAAATTATAGTTTTTAAGAAAAATCGAAATTTCGGTTTTTTTACAATTAACATGTACTTTTTTAGATCGAAAATTTTGCATAACTTTTTTGTTATTAAAGATAGAGCTTTCATTTAAAAACTATCAAGTACTTCTAGCGAAGGGGCATCTTGCACATAATTATTAAAATTAAAAAAATTATAGTTTTTAAGAAAAATCGAAATTTCGGTTTTTTTACAATTAACATGTACTTTTTTAGATCGAAAATTTTGCATAACTTTTTTGTTATTAAAGATAGAGCTTCCATTTAAAAACTGTCAAGTACTCCTAGCGAAGGGGCATCTTGCACAAAATTATTAAAATTAAAAAAATTATAGTTTTTAAGAAAAATCGAAATTTCGATTTTTTACAATTAACATGTACTTTTTTAGATCGAAAATTTTGCATAACTTTTTTGTTATTAAAGATAGAGCTTCCATTTAAAAACTGTCAAGTACTCCTAGCGAAGGGGCATCTTGCACATAATTATTAAAATTAAAAAAATTATAGTTTTTAAGAAAAATCGAAATTTCGATTTTTTACAATTAACATGTACTTTTTTGATCGAAAATTTTGCATAACTTTTTTGTTATTAAAGATAGAGCTTTCATTTAAAAACTGTCAAGTACTCCTTGCAAAGGGGCACCTTATACGTAATAATAAAAAACTAAAAAAAATTGTAGTTTTTGAAAAAAATCGAAATTTCGGTTTTTTTACAATTAACATGTACTTTTTTAGATCGAAAATTTTGCATAACTTTTTTGTTATTAAAGATAGAGCTTTCATTTAAAAACTGCCAAGCACTCCTGGCAAAGGGGCACCTTGCACATAATTATTAAAATTGAAAAAATTATAGGTTTTGAAAAAAATCGAAATTTTGGTTTTTTACAATTAACATGTACTTTTTTAGATCGAAAATTTTGCATAACTTTTTTGTTATTAAAGATAGAGCTTTCATTTAAAAACTGCCAAGCACTCCTAGCGAAGGGGCACCTTGCAGATAATTATCAAAAGTTAAAAAATTATAGTTTTTGAGAAAAATCGAAATTTTGGTTTTTTTACAATTAACATGTACTTTTTTAGATCGAAAATTTTGCATAACTTTTTTGTTATTAAAGATAGAGCTTTCAATTAAAAACTGTCAAGTACTCCTTGCAAAGGGGCACCTTATACGTAATAATAAAAAACTAAAAAAATTGTAGTTTTTGAAAAAAATCGAAATTTCGGTTTTTTACAATTAACATGTACTTTTTTAGATCGAAAATTTTGCATAACTCTTTTGTTATTAAAAATAGAGCTTTCATTTAAAAACTGCCAAGCACTCCTGGCAAAGGGGCACCTTGCACATAATTATTAAAGTTGAAAAAATTAAAGTTTTTAAGAAAAATCGAAATTTTGGTTTTTCTACAATTAACATGTACTTTTTTAGATCGAAAATTTTGCATAACTTTTTTGTTATTAAAGATAGAGCTTTCATTTAAAAACTGTCAAGTACTCCTTGCAAAGGGGCACCTTATACGTAATAATAAAAAACTAAAAAAATTGTAGTTTTTGAAAAAAATCGAAATTTTGGTTTTTTACAATTAACATGTACTTTTTTAGATCGAATTGCATAACTTTTTTGTTAATAAAATAGAGCTTTCATTTAAAAACTGTCAAGTACTCCTTGCAAAGGGGCACCTTATACGTAATAATAAAAAACTAAAAAAATTGTAGTTTTTGAAAAAAATCGAAATTTCGGTTTTTTACAATTAACATGTACTTTTTTAGATCGAAAATTTTGCATAACTTTTTTGTTATTAAAGATAGAGCTTTCATTTAAAAACTGTCAAGTACTCCTAGGGAAGGGGCACCTTGCACCCTATTATTAAAATTGAAAAAATTATAGTTTTTGAGAAAAATCGAAATTTCGGTTTTTTACAATTAACATGTACTTTTTTAGATCGAAAATTTTGCATAACTTTTTTGTTATTAAAGATAGTGCTTTCATTTAAAAACAGTCAAGTACTCCTAGCGAAGGGGCACCTTGTACGTAATAATCAAAAACTAAAAAAATTGTAGTTTTTGAGAAAAATCGAAATTTCGGTTTTTTACAATTAACATGTACTTTTTTAGATCGAAAATTTTGCATACCTTTTTTGTTATTAAAGATAGAGCTTTCATTTAAAAACTGTCAAGTACTCCTAGCGAAGGGGCACCTTGCACCCTATTATTAAAATTGAAAAAATTATAGTTTTTGAGAAAAATCGAAATTTCGGTTTTTTACAATTAAAATGTACTTTTTTAAATCGAAAATTTTGCATGACTTTTTTGTTATTAAAGATAGAGCTTTCATTTAAAAACTGTCAAATACTCCTAGCGAAGGGGCACCTTGCACCCTATTATTAAAATTGAAAAAATTATAGTTTTTGAGAAAAATCGAAATTTCGGTTTTTTACAATTAACATGTACTTTTTTAGATCGAAAATTTTGCATAACTTTTTTGTTATTAAAGATAGTGCTTTCATTTAAAAACAGTCAAGTACTCCTAGCGAAGGGGCACCTTGTACGTAATAATCAAAAACTAAAAAAATTGTAGTTTTTGAGAAAAATCGAAATTTCGGTTTTTTACAATTAACATGTACTTTTTTAGATCGAATTGCATAACTTTTTTGTTAATAAAGATAGAGCTTTCATTTAAAAACTGTCAAGTACTCCTTGCAAAGGGGCACCTTATACGTAATAATAAAAAACTAAAAAAATTGTAGTTTTTGAAAAAAATCAAAATTTCGGTTTTTTACCATTAACATATACTTTATAAGATCGTAAATTTTGCATAACTTTTTTGTTATTAAAGATAGAGCTTTTATTTAAAAACAGTCAAGTACTCCTAGCGAAGGGGCACCTTGCACATAATTATCAAAATTTAAAAAATAATAGTTTTTGAGAAAAATCGAAATTTCGGTTTTTTTACAATTAACATATACTTTTTTAGATCGAAAATTTTGCATAACTTTTTTGTTATTAAAGATAGAGCTTCCATTTAAAAACTGCCAAGCACTCCTAGCGAAGGGGCACCTTGCACATAATTATCAAATTTTAAAAAATTATAGTTTTTGAGAAAAATCGAAATTTCGGTTTTTTACAATTAACATGTACTTTTTTAGATAGAAAATTTTGCATAACTTTTTTGGTATTAAAGATAGGGCTTTCATTTAAAAACTGTCAAGTACTCCTTGCAAAGGGGCACCTTTTACGTAATAATAAAAAAATAAAAAAATTGTAGTTTTTGAAAAAAATCGAAATTTTGGTTTTTTACAATTAACATGTACTTTTTTAGATAGAAAATTTTGCATAACTTTTTTGGTATTAAAGATAGGGCTTTCATTTAAAAACTGTCAAGTACTCCTTGCAAAGGGGCATCTTTTACGTAATAATAAAAAAATAAAAAAATTGTAGTTTTTGAAAAAAATCGAAATTTTGGTTTTTTACCATTAACATGTACTTTATAAGATCGTAAATTTTGCATAACTTTTTTGTTATTAAAGATAGAGCTTTCATTTAAAAACTGTCAAGTACTCCTAGCGAAGGGGCACCTTGCACATAATTATCAAAATTGAAAAAATTATAGTTTTTGAGAAAAATCGAAATTTCGGTTTTTTACAATTAACATGTACTTTTTTAAATCGAAAATTTTGCATAACTTTTTTATTATTAAAAATAGAGTTTTCATTTAAAAACTGTCAAGTACTCCTAGCGAAGGGGCACCTTGCACATAATTATCAAAATTGAAAAAATTAAAGTTTTTAAGAAAAATCGAAATTTCGATTTTTTACAATTAACATGTACTTTTTTAGATCGAAAATTTTGCATAACTTTTTTGTTATTAAAGATAGAGCTTTCATTTAAAAACTGTCAAGTACTCCTTGCAAAGGGGCACCTTGTACGTAATTATCAAAAACTGAAAAAATTATAGTTTTTGAGAAAAATCGAAATTTTCATTTTTTACAATTAACATGTACTTTTTTAGATCGAAAATTTTGCATAACTTTTTTATTATTAAAGATAGAGCTTCCATTTAAAAACTGCCAAGCACTCCTAGCGAAGGGGCACCTTGCACATAATTATCAAATTTTAAAAAATTATAGTTTTTGAGAAAAATCGAAATTTCGGTTTTTTTACAATTAACTTGTACTTTTTTAGATCGAAAATTTTGCATAACTTTTTTGTTATTAAAGATAGAGCTTCCATTTAAAAACTGTCAAGTACTCCTAGCGAAGGGGCATCTTGCACATAATTATTAAAATTAAAAAAATTATAGTTTTTAAGAAAAATCGAAATTTCGGTTTTTTTACAATTAACATGTACTTTTTTAGATCGAAAATTTTGCATAAATTTTTTGTTATTAAAGATAGAGCTTTCATTTAAAAACTGCCAAGCACTCCTAGCGAAGGGGCACCTTGCACATAATTATCAAAATTAAAAAAATTATAGTTTTTAAGAAAAATCGAAATTTCGGTTTTTTTACAATTAACATGTACTTTTTTAGATCGAAAATTTTGCATAACTTTTTTGTTATTAAAGATAGAGCTTCCATTTAAAAACTGTCAAGTACTCCTAGCGAAGGGGCAATTTGCACATAATTATTAAAATTAAAAAAATTATAGTTTTTAAGAAAACTCGAAATTTCGGTTTTTTTACAATTAACATGTACTTTTTTAGATCGAAAATTTTGCATAACTTTTTTGTTATTAAAGATAGAGCTTCCATTTAAAAACTGTCAAGTACTCCTAGCGAAGGGGCATCTTGCACAAAATTATTAAAATTAAAAAAATTATAGTTTTTAAGAAAAATCGAAATTTCGATTTTTTACAATTAACATGTACTTTTTTAGATCGAAAATTTTGCATAACTTTTTTGTTATTAAAGATAGAGCTTTCAATTAAAAACTGTCAAGTACTCCTTGCAAAGGGGCACCTTATACGTAATAATAAAAAACTAAAAAAATTGTAGTTTTTGAAAAAAATCGAAATTTCGGTTTTTTACAATTAACATGTACTTTTTTAGATCGAAAATTTTGCATAACTTTTTTGTTATTAAAGATAGAGCTTTCATTTAAAAACTGTCAAGTACTCCTTGCAAAGGGGCACCTTATACGTAATAATAAAAAACTAAAAAAATTATAGTTTTTAAAAAAAATCGAAATTTCGGTTTTTTACAATTAACATGTACTTTTTTAGATCGAAAATTTTGCATAACTCTTTTGTTATTAAAGATAGAGCTTTCATTTAAAAACTGCCAAGCACTCCTGGCAAAGGGGCAACTTGCACATAATTATTAAAATTGAAAAAATTATAGTTTTTGAAAAAAATCTAAATTTTGGTTTTTTACAATTAACATGTACTTTTTTAGATCGAAAATTTTGCATAACTTTTTTGTTATTAAAGATAGAGCTTTCATTTAAAAACTGCCAAGCACTCCTAGCGAAGGGGCACCTTGCACATAATTATCAAAAGTTAAAAAATTATAGTTTTTGAGAAAAATCGAAATTTCGTTTTTTTACAATTAACATGTACTTTTTTAGATCGAAAATTTTGCATAACTTTTTTGTTATTAAAGATAGAGCTTTCATTTAAAAACTGTCAAGTACTCCTTGCAAAGGGGCAACTTATACGTAATAATAAAAAACTAAATAAATTGTAGTTTTTGAAAAAAATCGAAATTTCGTTTTTTTACAATTAACATGTACTTTTTTAGATCGAAAATTTTGCATAACTTTTTTGTTATTAAAGATAGAGCTTTCATTTAAAAACTGTCAAGTACTCCTTGCAAAGGGGCAACTTATACGTAATAATAAAAAACTAAAAAAATTGTAGTTTTTGAAAAAAATCGAAATTTCGGTTTTTTTACAATTAACATGTACTTTTTTAGATCGAAAATTTTGCATAACTTTTTTGTTATTAAAGATAGAGCTTTCATTTAAAAACTGTCAAGTACTCCTTGCAAAGGGGCACCTTATACGTAATAATAAAAAACTAAAAAAATTGTAGTTTTTGAAAAAAATCGAAATTTCGGTTTTTTTACAATTAACATGTACTTTTTTAGATCGAAAATTTTGCATAACTTTTTTGTTATTAAAGATAGAGCTTTCATTTAAAAACTGTCAAGTACTCCTTGCAAAGGGGCACCTTGTACGTAATTATCAAAAACTAAAAAAATTATAGTTTTTGAGAAAAATCGAAATTTTCATTTTTTACAATTAACATGTACTTTTTTAGATCGTAAATTTTGCATAACTTTTTTGGTATTAAAGATAGAGCTTTCATTTAAAAAGTGTTAAGTACGTCTTGCAAAGGGGCACCTTGCACACAATTATCAAAATTAAAAAAATTACAGTTTTTGAGAAAAATCGAAATTTCGGTTTTTTACCATTAACATATACTTTATAAGATCGTAAATTTTGCATAACTTTATTGTTATTAAAGATAGAGCTTTAATTTAAAAACTGTCAAGTACTCCTTGCAAAGGGGCACCTTGTACGTAATTATCAAAAACTGAAAAAATTATAGTTTTTGAGAAAAATCGAAATTTTCATTTTTTACAATTAACATGTACTTTTTTAGATCGAAAATTTTGCATAACTTTTTTATTATTAAAGATAGAGCTTCCATTTAAAAACTGCCAAGCACTCCTAGCGAAGGGGCACCTTGCACATAATTATCAAATTTTAAAAAATTATAGTTTTTGAGAAAAATCGAAATTTCGGTTTTTTTACAATTAACTTGTACTTTTTTAGATCGAAAATTTTGCATAACTTTTTTGTTATTAAAGATAGAGCTTCCATTTAAAAACTGTCAAGTACTCCTAGCGAAGGGGCATCTTGCACATAATTATTAAAATTAAAAAAATTATAGTTTTTAAGAAAAATCGAAATTTCGGTTTTTTTACAATTAACATGTACTTTTTTAGATCGAAAATTTTGCATAACTTTTTTGTTATTAAAGATAGAGCTTTCATTTAAAAACTGCCAAGCACTCCTAGCGAAGGGGCACCTTGCACATAATTATCAAAATTAAAAAAATTATAGTTTTTAAGAAAAATCGAAATTTCGGTTTTTTTACAATTAACATGTACTTTTTTAGATCGAAAATTTTGCATAACTTTTTTGTTATTAAAGATAGAGCTTCCATTTAAAAACTGTCAAGTACTCCTAGCGAAGGGGCAATTTGCACATAATTATTAAAATTAAAAAAATTATAGTTTTTAAGAAAAATCGAAATTTCGGTTTTTTTACAATTAACATGTACTTTTTTAGATCGAAAATTTTGCATAACTTTTTTGTTATTAAAGATAGAGCTTTCATTTAAAAACTGTCAAGTACTCCTAGCGAAGGGGCATCTTGCACATAATTATTAAAATTAAAAAAATTATAGTTTTTAAGAAAACTCGAAATTTCGGTTTTTTTACAATTAACATGTACTTTTTTAGATCGAAAATTTTGCATAACTTTTTTGTTATTAAAGATAGAGCTTCCATTTAAAAACTGTCAAGTACTCCTAGCGAAGGGGCATCTTGCACAAAATTATTAAAATTAAAAAAATTATAGTTTTTAAGAAAAATCGAAATTTCGATTTTTTACAATTAACATGTACTTTTTTAGATCGAAAATTTTGCATAACTTTTTTGTTATTAAAGATAGAGCTTTCAATTAAAAACTGTCAAGTACTCCTTGCAAAGGGGCACCTTATACGTAATAATAAAAAACTAAAAAAATTGTAGTTTTTGAAAAAAATCGAAATTTCGGTTTTTTACAATTAACATGTACTTTTTTAGATCGAAAATTTTGCATAACTTTTTTGTTATTAAAGATAGAGCTTTCATTTAAAAACTGTCAAGTACTCCTTGCAAAGGGGCACCTTATACGTAATAATAAAAAACTAAAAAAATTGTAGTTTTTAAAAAAAATCGAAATTTCGGTTTTTTACAATTAACATGTACTTTTTTAGATCGAAAATTTTGCATAACTCTTTTGTTATTAAAGATAGAGCTTTCATTTAAAAACTGCCAAGCACTCCTGGCAAAGGGGCACCTTGAACATAATTATTAAAGTTGAAAAAATTAAAGTTTTTGAGAAAAATCGAAATTTCGGTTTTTCTACAATTAACATGTACTTTTTTAGATCGAAAATTTTGCATAACTTTTTTGTTATTAAAGATAGAGCTTTCATTTAAAAACTGTCAAGTACTCCTTGCAAAGGGGCACCTTATACGTAATAATAAAAAACTAAAAAAATTGTAGTTTTTGAAAAAAATCGAAATTTCGGTTTTTTTTACAATTAACATGTACTTTTTTAGATCGAAAATTTTGCATAACTTTTTTGTTATTAAAGATAGAGCTTCCATTTAAAAACTGTCAAGTACTCCTTGCAAAGGGGCACCTTATACGTAATAATAAAAAACTAAAAAAATTGTAGTTTTTGAAAAAAATCGAAATTTCGGTTTTTTTACAATTAACATGTACTTTTTTAGATCGAAAATTTTGCATAACTTTTTTGTTATTAAAGATAGAGCTTTCATTTAAAAACTGTCAAGTACTCCTTGCAAAGGGGCACCTTATACGTAATAATAAAAAACTAAAAAAATTGTAGTTTTTGAAAAAAATCGAAATTTCGGTTTTTTTACAATTAACATGTACTTTTTTAGATCGAAAATTTTGCATAACTTTTTTGTTATTAAAGATAGAGCTTCCATTTAAAAACTGTCAAGTACTCCTAGCGAAGGGGCAACTTGCACATAATTATTAAAATTGAAAAAATTATAGTTTTTGAGAAAAATCGAAATTTCGGTTTTTTTACAATTAACATGTACTTCTATAGATCGAAAATTTTGCATAACTTTTTTGTTATTAAAGATAGAGCTTTCATTTAAAAACTGTCAAGTACTCCTAGCGAAGGGGCACCTTGCACATAATTATCAAAATTTAAAAAATTATAGTTTTTGAGAAAAATCGAAATTTCGGTTTTTTTACAATTAACATGTACTTTTTTAGATCGAAAATTTTGCATAACTTTTTTGTTATTAAAGATAGAGCTTTCATTTAAAAACTGTCAAGTACTCCTTGCAAAGGGGTACCTTATACGTAATAATAAAAAACTAAAAAAATTGTAGTTTTTGAAAAAAATCGAAATTTCTGTTTTTTACAATTAACATGTACTTTTTTAGATCGAAAATTTTGCATAACTTCTTTGTTATTAAAGATAGAGCTTCCATTTAAAAACTGTTAAGTACTCCTAGCGAAAGGGCACCTTGCACATAATTATCAAAATTTAAAAAATTATAGTTTTTGAGAAAAATCGAAATTTCGGTTTTTTTACAATTAACATGTACTTCTATAGATCGAAAATTTTGCATAACTTTTTTGTTATTAAAGATAGAGCTTTCATTTAAAAACTGTCAAGTACTCCTTGCAAAGGGGTACCTTATACGTAATAATAAAAAACTAAAAAAATTGTAGTTTTTGAAAAAAATCGAAATTTCTGTTTTTTACAATTAACATGTACTTTTTTAGATCGAAAATTTTGCATAACTTTTTTGTTATTAAAGATAGAGCTTTCATTTAAAAACTGTCAAGTACTCCTTGCAAAGGGGCAACTTATACGTAATAATAAAAAACTAAATAAATTGTAGTTTTTGAAAAAAATCGAAATTTCGTTTTTTTACAATTAACATGTACTTTTTTAGATCGAAAATTTTGCATAACTTTTTTGTTATTAAAGATAGAGCTTTCATTTAAAAACTGCCAAGCACTCCTGGTAAAGGGGCACCTTGCACATAATTATTAAAATTGAAAAAATTATAGTTTTTGAGAAAAATCGAAATTTTGGTTTTTTACCATTAACATGTACTTTATAAGATCGTAAATTTTGCATAACTTTTTTGTTATTAAAGATAGAGCTTTCATTTAAAAGCTGTCAAGTACTCCTTGCAAAGAGGCACCTTATACGTAATAATAAAAAACTAAAAAAATTGTAGTTTTTGAAAAAAATCGAAATTTCGGTTTTTTACAATTAACATGTACTTTTTTAGATCGAAAATTTTGCATAACTTTTTTTGTTATTAAAGATAGAGCTTTCATTTAAAAGCTGTCAAGTACTCCTTGCAAAGAGGCACCTTATACGTAATAATAAAAAACTAAAAAAATTGTAGTTTTTGAAAAAAATCGAAATTTCGTTTTTTTACAATTAACATGTACTTTTTTAGATCGAAAATTTTGCATAACTTTTTTGTTATTTAAGATAGAGCTTTCATTTAAAAACTGCCAAGCACTCCTGGTAAAGGGGCATCTTGCACATAATTATTAATATTTAAAAAATTATAGTTTTTGAGAAAAATCGAAATTTCGGTTTTTTACAATTAACATGTACTTTTTTAGATAGAAAATTTTGCATAACTTTTTTGGTATTAAAGATAGGGCTTTCATTTAAAAACTGTCAAGTACTCCTTGCAAAGGGGCACCTTTTACGTAATAATAAAAAAATAAAAAAATTGCAGTTTTTGAAAAAAATCGAAATTTCGGTTTTTTCCAATTAACATGTACTTTTTTAGATCGAAAATTTTGCATAACTTTTTTATTATTAAAAATAGAGTTTTCATTTAAAAACTGTCAAGTACTCCTAGCGAAGGGGCATCTTGCACATAATTATTAAAATTAAAAAAATTATAGTTTTTGAGAAAAATCGAAATTTCGGTTTTTTTACAATTAACATGTACTTCTATAGATCGAAAATTTTGCATAACTTTTTTGTTATTAAAGATCGAGCTTTCATTTAAAAACTGTCAAGTACTCCTAGCGAAGGGGCACCTTGCACATAATTATCAAAATTTAAAAAATTATAGTTTTTGAGAAAAATCGAAATTTCGGTTTTTTTACAATTAACATGTACTTTTTTAGATCGAAAATTTTGCATAACTTTTTTGTTATTAAAGATAGAGCTTTCATTTAAAAACTGTCAAGTACTCCTTGCAAAGGGGTACCTTATACGTAATAATAAAAAACTAAAAAAATTGTAGTTTTTGAAAAAAATCGAAATTTCTGTTTTTTACAATTAACATGTACTTTTTTAGATCGAAAATTTTGCATAACTTCTTTGTTATTAAAGATAGAGCTTCCATTTAAAAACTGTCAAGTACTCCTAGCGAAGGGGCACCTTGCACATAAATATCAAAATTTAAAAAATTATAGTTTTTGAGAAAAATCGAAATTTCGGTTTTTTTACAATTAACATGTACTTTTTTAGATCGAAAATTTTGCATAACTTTTTTGTTATTAAAGATAGAGCTTTCATTTAAAAACTGTCAAGTACTCCTTGCAAAGGGGTACCTTATACGTAATAATAAAAAACTAAAAAAATTGTAGTTTTTGAAAAAAATCGAAATTTCGGTTTTTACAATTAACATGTACTTTTTTAGATCGAAAATTTTGCATAACTTTTTTGTTATTAAAGATAGAGCTTTCATTTAAAAACAGTCAAGTACTCCTAGCAAAGGGGCACCTTGCACATAATTATCAAAATTTAAAAAATTTTATTTTTTGAGAAAAATCGAAATTTCGGTTTTTTTACAATTAACATGTACTTTTTTAGATCGAAAATTTTGCATAACTTTTTTGTTATTAAAGATAGAGCTTTCATTTAAAAACTGTCAAGTACTCCTTGCAAAGGGGCACCTTATACGTAATAATAAAAAACTAAAAAAATTGTAGTTTTTGAAAAAAATCGAAATTTCGGTTTTTTACAATTAACATGTACTTTTTTAGATCGAAAATTTTGCATAACTTTTTTGTTATTAAAGATAGAGCTTTCATTTAAAAACTGTCAAATACTTCTAGCGAAGGGGCATCTTGCGCATAATTATTAAAATTGAAAAAATTATAGTTTTTGAGAAAAATCGAAATTTCGTTTTTTTTCAATTAACATGTACTTTTTTAGATCGAAAATTTTGCATAACTTTTTTGTTATTAAAGATAGAGCTTTCATTTAAAAACTGTCAAGTACTCCTTGCAAAAGGGCACCTTATACGTAATAATAAAAAACTAAAAAAATTGTAGTTTTTGAAAAAAATCGAAATTTCGGTTTTTTACAATTAACTTGTACTTTTTTAGATCGAAAATTTTGCATAACTTTTTTGTTATTAAAGGTAGAGCTTTCATTTAAAAACTGTCAAGTACTTCTAGCGAAGGGGCATCTTGCACATAATTATTAAAATTGAAAAAATTATAGTTTTTGAGAAAAATCGAAATTTCGTTTTTTTTTCAATTAACATGTACTTTTTTAGATCGAAAATTTTGCATAACTTTTTTGTTATTAAAGATAGAGCTTTCATTTAAAAACTGTCAAGTACTCCTTGCAAAGGGGCAACTTATACGTAATAATAAAAAACTAAATAAATTGTAGTTTTTGAAAAAAATCGAAATTTCGTTTTTTTACAATTAACATGTACTTTTTTAGATCGAAAATTTTGCATAACTTTTTTGTTATTAAAGATAGAGCTTTCATTTAAAAACTGCCAAGCACTCCTGGTAAAGGGGCACCTTGCACATAATTATTAAAATTGAAAAAATTATAGTTTTTGAGAAAAATCGAAATTTTGGTTTTTTACCATTAACATGTACTTTATAAGATCGTAAATTTTGCATAACTTTTTTGTTATTAAAGATAGAGCTTTCATTTAAAAGCTGTCAAGTACTCCTTGCAAAGAGGCACCTTATACGTAATAATAAAAAACTAAAAAATTGTAGTTTTTGAAAAAAATCGAAATTTCGGTTTTTTACAATTAACATGTACTTTTTTAGATAGAAAATTTTGCATAACTTTTTTGGTATTAAAGATAGGGCTTTCATTTAAAAACTGTCAAGTACTCCTTGCAAAGGGGCACCTTTTACGTAATAATAAAAAAATAAAAAAATTGTAGTTTTTGAAAAAAATCGAAATTTCGTTTTTTTACAATTAACATGTACTTTTTTAGATCGAAAATTTTGCATAACTTTTTTGTTATTAAAGATAGAGCTTTCATTTAAAAACTGCCAAGCACTCCTGGTAAAGGGGCACCTTGCACATAATTATTAAAATTGAAAAAATTATAGTTTTTGAGAAAAATCGAAATTTTGGTTTTTTACCATTAACATGTACTTTATAACATCGTAAATTTTGCATAACTTTTTTGTTATTAAAGATAGAGCTTTCATTTAAAAGCTGTCAAGTACTCCTTGCAAAGGGGCACCTTATACGTAATAATAAAAAACTAAAAAAATTGTAGTTTTTGAAAAAAATCGAAATTTCGGTTTTTTACAATTAACATGTACTTTTTTAGATCGAAAATTTTGCATAACTTTTTTTGTTATTAAAGATAGAGCTTCCATTTAAAAACTGTCAAGTACTCCTAGCGAAGGGGCACCTTGCACATAATTATCAAAATTTAAAAAATTATAGTTTTTGAAAAAAATCGAAATTTCGGTTTTTTTACAATTAACATGTACTTTTTTAGATCGAAAATTTTGCATAACTTTTTTGTTATTAAAGATAGAGCTTTCATTTAAAAACTGCCAAGCACTCCTGGTAAAGGGGCATCTTGCACATAATTATTAAAATTTAAAAAATTATAGTTTTTGAGAAAAATCGAAATTTCGGTTTTTTACAATTAACATGTACTTTTTTAGATAGAAAATTTTGCATAACTTTTTTGGTATTAAAGATAGGGCTTTCATTTAAAAACTGTCAAGTACTCCTTGCAAAGGGGCACCTTTTACGTAATAATAAAAAAATAAAAAAATTGTAGTTTTTGAAAAAAATCGAAATTTTGGTTTTTTACAATTAACATGTACTTTTTTAGATAGAAAATTTTGCATAACTTTTTTGGTATTAAAGATAGAGCTTTCATTTAAAAACTGCCAAGCACTCCTGGTAAAGGGGCACCTTGCACATAATTATTAAAATTGAAAAAATTATAGTTTTTGAGAAAAATCGAAATTTTGGTTTTTTACCATTAACATGTACTTTATAACATCGTAAATTTTGCATAACTTTTTTGTTATTAAAGATAGAGCTTTCATTTAAAAGCTGTCAAGTACTCCTTGCAAAGGGGCACCTTATACGTAATAATAAAAAACTAAAAAAATTGTAGTTTTTGAAAAAAATCGAAATTTCGGTTTTTTACAATTAACATGTACTTTTTTAGATCGAAAATTTTGCATAACTTTTTTTGTTATTAAAGATAGAGCTTCCATTTAAAAACTGTCAAGTACTCCTAGCGAAGGGGCACCTTGCACATAATTATCAAAATTTAAAAAATTATAGTTTTTGAAAAAAATCGAAATTTCGGTTTTTTTACAATTAACATGTACTTTTTTAGATCGAAAATTTTGCATAACTTTTTTGTTATTAAAGATAGAGCTTTCATTTAAAAACTGCCAAGCACTCCTGGTAAAGGGGCATCTTGCACATAATTATTAAAATTAAAAAAATTATAGTTTTTAAGAAAAATCGAAATTTCGGTTTTTTTACAATTAACATGTACTTTTTTAGATCGAAAATTTTGCATAACTTTTTTGTTATTAAAGATAGAGCTTTCATTTAAAAACTGCCAAGCACTCCTAGCGAAGGGGCACCTTGCACATAATTATCAAAATTAAAAAAATTATAGTTTTTAAGAAAAATCGAAATTTCGGTTTTTTTACAATTAACATGTACTTTTTTAGATCGAAAATTTTGCATAACTTTTTTGTTATTAAAGATAGAGCTTCCATTTAAAAACTGTCAAGTACTCCTAGCGAAGGGGCAATTTGCACATAATTATTAAAATTAAAAAAATTATAGTTTTTAAGAAAAATCGAAATTTCGGTTTTTTTACAATTAACATGTACTTTTTTAGATCGAAAATTTTGCATAACTTTTTTGTTATTAAAGATAGAGCTTTCATTTAAAAACTGTCAAGTACTCCTAGCGAAGGGGCATCTTGCACATAATTATTAAAATTAAAAAAATTATAGTTTTTAAGAAAACTCGAAATTTCGGTTTTTTTACAATTAACATGTACTTTTTTAGATCGAAAATTTTGCATAACTTTTTTGTTATTAAAGATAGAGCTTCCATTTAAAAACTGTCAAGTACTCCTAGCGAAGGGGCATCTTGCACAAAATTATTAAAATTAAAAAAATTATAGTTTTTAAGAAAAATCGAAATTTCGATTTTTTACAATTAACATGTACTTTTTTAGATCGAAAATTTTGCATAACTTTTTTGTTATTAAAGATAGAGCTTTCAATTAAAAACTGTCAAGTACTCCTTGCAAAGGGGCACCTTATACGTAATAATAAAAAACTAAAAAAATTGTAGTTTTTGAAAAAAATCGAAATTTCGGTTTTTTACAATTAACATGTACTTTTTTAGATCGAAAATTTTGCATAACTTTTTTGTTATTAAAGATAGAGCTTTCATTTAAAAACTGTCAAGTACTCCTTGCAAAGGGGCACCTTATACGTAATAATAAAAAACTAAAAAAATTGTAGTTTTTAAAAAAAATCGAAATTTCGGTTTTTTACAATTAACATGTACTTTTTTAGATCGAAAATTTTGCATAACTCTTTTGTTATTAAAGATAGAGCTTTCATTTAAAAACTGCCAAGCACTCCTGGCAAAGGGGCACCTTGAACATAATTATTAAAGTTGAAAAAATTAAAGTTTTTGAGAAAAATCGAAATTTCGGTTTTTCTACAATTAACATGTACTTTTTTAGATCGAAAATTTTGCATAACTTTTTTGTTATTAAAGATAGAGCTTTCATTTAAAAACTGTCAAGTACTCCTTGCAAAGGGGCACCTTATACGTAATAATAAAAAACTAAAAAAATTGTAGTTTTTGAAAAAAATCGAAATTTCGGTTTTTTTACAATTAACATGTACTTTTTTAGATCGAAAATTTTGCATAACTTTTTTGTTATTAAAGATAGAGCTTCCATTTAAAAACTGTCAAGTACTCCTTGCAAAGGGGCACCTTATACGTAATAATAAAAAACTAAAAAAATTGTAGTTTTTGAAAAAAATCGAAATTTCGGTTTTTTTACAATTAACATGTACTTTTTTAGATCGAAAATTTTGCATAACTTTTTTGTTATTAAAGATAGAGCTTTCATTTAAAAACTGTCAAGTACTCCTTGCAAAGGGGCACCTTATACGTAATAATAAAAAACTAAAAAAATTGTAGTTTTTGAAAAAAATCGAAATTTCGGTTTTTTTACAATTAACATGTACTTTTTTAGATCGAAAATTTTGCATAACTTTTTTGTTATTAAAGATAGAGCTTCCATTTAAAAACTGTCAAGTACTCCTAGCGAAGGGGCAACTTGCACATAATTATTAAAATTGAAAAAATTATAGTTTTTGAGAAAAATCGAAATTTCGGTTTTTTTACAATTAACATGTACTTCTATAGATCGAAAATTTTGCATAACTTTTTTGTTATTAAAGATAGAGCTTTCATTTAAAAACTGTCAAGTACTCCTAGCGAAGGGGCACCTTGCACATAATTATCAAAATTTAAAAAATTATAGTTTTTGAGAAAAATCGAAATTTCGGTTTTTTTACAATTAACATGTACTTTTTTAGATCGAAAATTTTGCATAACTTTTTTGTTATTAAAGATAGAGCTTTCATTTAAAAACTGTCAAGTACTCCTTGCAAAGGGGTACCTTATACGTAATAATAAAAAACTAAAAAAATTGTAGTTTTTGAAAAAAATCGAAATTTCTGTTTTTTACAATTAACATGTACTTTTTTAGATCGAAAATTTTGCATAACTTCTTTGTTATTAAAGATAGAGCTTCCATTTAAAAACTGTTAAGTACTCCTAGCGAAAGGGCACCTTGCACATAATTATCAAAATTTAAAAAATTATAGTTTTTGAGAAAAATCGAAATTTCGGTTTTTTTACAATTAACATGTACTTCTATAGATCGAAAATTTTGCATAACTTTTTTGTTATTAAAGATAGAGCTTTCATTTAAAAACTGTCAAGTACTCCTTGCAAAGGGGTACCTTATACGTAATAATAAAAAACTAAAAAAATTGTAGTTTTTGAAAAAAATCGAAATTTCTGTTTTTTACAATTAACATGTACTTTTTTAGATCGAAAATTTTGCATAACTTTTTTGTTATTAAAGATAGAGCTTTCATTTAAAAACTGTCAAGTACTCCTTGCAAAGGGGCAACTTATACGTAATAATAAAAAACTAAATAAATTGTAGTTTTTGAAAAAAATCGAAATTTCGTTTTTTTACAATTAACATGTACTTTTTTAGATCGAAAATTTTGCATAACTTTTTTGTTATTAAAGATAGAGCTTTCATTTAAAAACTGCCAAGCACTCCTGGTAAAGGGGCACCTTGCACATAATTATTAAAATTGAAAAAATTATAGTTTTTGAGAAAAATCGAAATTTTGGTTTTTTACCATTAACATGTACTTTATAAGATCGTAAATTTTGCATAACTTTTTTGTTATTAAAGATAGAGCTTTCATTTAAAAGCTGTCAAGTACTCCTTGCAAAGAGGCACCTTATACGTAATAATAAAAAACTAAAAAAATTGTAGTTTTTGAAAAAAATCGAAATTTCGGTTTTTTACAATTAACATGTACTTTTTTAGATCGAAAATTTTGCATAACTTTTTTTGTTATTAAAGATAGAGCTTTCATTTAAAAGCTGTCAAGTACTCCTTGCAAAGAGGCACCTTATACGTAATAATAAAAAACTAAAAAAATTGTAGTTTTTGAAAAAAATCGAAATTTCGTTTTTTTACAATTAACATGTACTTTTTTAGATCGAAAATTTTGCATAACTTTTTTGTTATTTAAGATAGAGCTTTCATTTAAAAACTGCCAAGCACTCCTGGTAAAGGGGCATCTTGCACATAATTATTAATATTTAAAAAATTATAGTTTTTGAGAAAAATCGAAATTTCGGTTTTTTACAATTAACATGTACTTTTTTAGATAGAAAATTTTGCATAACTTTTTTGGTATTAAAGATAGGGCTTTCATTTAAAAACTGTCAAGTACTCCTTGCAAAGGGGCACCTTTTACGTAATAATAAAAAAATAAAAAAATTGCAGTTTTTGAAAAAAATCGAAATTTCGGTTTTTTCCAATTAACATGTACTTTTTTAGATCGAAAATTTTGCATAACTTTTTTATTATTAAAAATAGAGTTTTCATTTAAAAACTGTCAAGTACTCCTAGCGAAGGGGCATCTTGCACATAATTATTAAAATTAAAAAAATTATAGTTTTTGAGAAAAATCGAAATTTCGGTTTTTTTACAATTAACATGTACTTCTATAGATCGAAAATTTTGCATAACTTTTTTGTTATTAAAGATCGAGCTTTCATTTAAAAACTGTCAAGTACTCCTAGCGAAGGGGCACCTTGCACATAATTATCAAAATTTAAAAAATTATAGTTTTTGAGAAAAATCGAAATTTCGGTTTTTTTACAATTAACATGTACTTTTTTAGATCGAAAATTTTGCATAACTTTTTTGTTATTAAAGATAGAGCTTTCATTTAAAAACTGTCAAGTACTCCTTGCAAAGGGGTACCTTATACGTAATAATAAAAAACTAAAAAAATTGTAGTTTTTGAAAAAAATCGAAATTTCTGTTTTTTACAATTAACATGTACTTTTTTAGATCGAAAATTTTGCATAACTTCTTTGTTATTAAAGATAGAGCTTCCATTTAAAAACTGTCAAGTACTCCTAGCGAAGGGGCACCTTGCACATAAATATCAAAATTTAAAAAATTATAGTTTTTGAGAAAAATCGAAATTTCGGTTTTTTTACAATTAACATGTACTTTTTTAGATCGAAAATTTTGCATAACTTTTTTGTTATTAAAGATAGAGCTTTCATTTAAAAACTGTCAAGTACTCCTTGCAAAGGGGTACCTTATACGTAATAATAAAAAACTAAAAAAATTGTAGTTTTTGAAAAAAATCGAAATTTCGGTTTTTACAATTAACATGTACTTTTTTAGATCGAAAATTTTGCATAACTTTTTTGTTATTAAAGATAGAGCTTTCATTTAAAAACAGTCAAGTACTCCTAGCAAAGGGGCACCTTGCACATAATTATCAAAATTTAAAAAATTTTATTTTTTGAGAAAAATCGAAATTTCGGTTTTTTTACAATTAACATGTACTTTTTTAGATCGAAAATTTTGCATAACTTTTTTGTTATTAAAGATAGAGCTTTCATTTAAAAACTGTCAAGTACTCCTTGCAAAGGGGCACCTTATACGTAATAATAAAAAACTAAAAAAATTGTAGTTTTTGAAAAAAATCGAAATTTCGGTTTTTTACAATTAACATGTACTTTTTTAGATCGAAAATTTTGCATAACTTTTTTGTTATTAAAGATAGAGCTTTCATTTAAAAACTGTCAAATACTTCTAGCGAAGGGGCATCTTGCGCATAATTATTAAAATTGAAAAAATTATAGTTTTTGAGAAAAATCGAAATTTCGTTTTTTTTCAATTAACATGTACTTTTTTAGATCGAAAATTTTGCATAACTTTTTTGTTATTAAAGATAGAGCTTTCATTTAAAAACTGTCAAGTACTCCTTGCAAAAGGGCACCTTATACGTAATAATAAAAAACTAAAAAAATTGTAGTTTTTGAAAAAAATCGAAATTTCGGTTTTTTACAATTAACTTGTACTTTTTTAGATCGAAAATTTTGCATAACTTTTTTGTTATTAAAGGTAGAGCTTTCATTTAAAAACTGTCAAGTACTTCTAGCGAAGGGGCATCTTGCACATAATTATTAAAATTGAAAAAATTATAGTTTTTGAGAAAAATCGAAATTTCGTTTTTTTTTCAATTAACATGTACTTTTTTAGATCGAAAATTTTGCATAACTTTTTTGTTATTAAAGATAGAGCTTTCATTTAAAAACTGTCAAGTACTCCTTGCAAAGGGGCACCTTTTACGTAATAATAAAAAAATAAAAAAATTGTAGTTTTTGAAAAAAATCGAAATTTCGTTTTTTTACAATTAACATGTACTTTTTTAGATCGAAAATTTTGCATAACTTTTTTGTTATTAAAGATAGAGCTTTCATTTAAAAACTGCCAAGCACTCCTGGTAAAGGGGCACCTTATACGTAATAATAAAAAACTAAAAAAATTGTAGTTTTAAAAAAAAATCGAAATTTCGGTTTTTTACAATTAACATGTACTTTTTTAGATAGAAAATTTTGCATAACTTTTTTGGTATTAAAGATAGGGCTTTCATTTAAAAACTGTCAAGTACTCCTTGCAAAGGGGCACCTTTTACGTAATAATAAAAAAATAAAAAAATTGTAGTTTTTGAAAAAAATCGAAATTTCGTTTTTTTACAATTAACATGTACTTTTTTAGATCGAAAATTTTGCATAACTTTTTTGTTATTAAAGATAGAGCTTTCATTTAAAAACTGCCAAGCACTCCTGGTAAAGGGGCACCTTGCACATAATTATTAAAATTGAAAAAATTATAGTTTTTGAGAAAAATCGAAATTTTGGTTTTTTACCATTAACATGTACTTTATAACATCGTAAATTTTGCATAACTTTTTTGTTATTAAAGATAGAGCTTTCATTTAAAAGCTGTCAAGTACTCCTTGCAAAGGGGCACCTTATACGTAATAATAAAAAACTAAAAAAATTGTAGTTTTTGAAAAAAATCGAAATTTCGGTTTTTTACAATTAACATGTACTTTTTTAGATCGAAAATTTTGCATAACTTTTTTTGTTATTAAAGATAGAGCTTCCATTTAAAAACTGTCAAGTACTCCTAGCGAAGGGGCACCTTGCACATAATTATCAAAATTTAAAAAATTATAGTTTTTGAAAAAAATCGAAATTTCGGTTTTTTTACAATTAACATGTACTTTTTTAGATCGAAAATTTTGCATAACTTTTTTGTTATTAAAGATAGAGCTTTCATTTAAAAACTGCCAAGCACTCCTGGTAAAGGGGCATCTTGCACATAATTATTAAAATTTAAAAAATTATAGTTTTTGAGAAAAATCGAAATTTCGGTTTTTTACAATTAACATGTACTTTTTTAGATAGAAAATTTTGCATAACTTTTTTGGTATTAAAGATAGGGCTTTCATTTAAAAACTGTCAAGTACTCCTTGCAAAGGGGCACCTTTTACGTAATAATAAAAAAATAAAAAAATTGTAGTTTTTGAAAAAAATCGAAATTTTGGTTTTTTACAATTAACATGTACTTTTTTAGATAGAAAATTTTGCATAACTTTTTTGGTATTAAAGATAGGGCTTTCATTTAAAAACTGTCAAGTACTCCTTGCAAAGGGGCACCTTTTACGTAATAATAAAAAAATAAAAAAATTGTAGTTTTTGAAAAAAATCGAAATTTTGGTTTTTTACCATTAACATGTACTTTATAAGATCGTAAATTTTGCATAACTTTTTTGTTATTAAAGATAGAGCTTTCATTTAAAAACTGTCAAGTACTCCTAGCGAAGGGGCACCTTGCACATAATTATCAAAATTGAAAAAATTATAGTTTTTGAGAAAAATCGAAATTTCGGTTTTTTACAATTAACATGTACTTTTTTAAATCGAAAATTTTGCATAACTTTTTTATTATTAAAAATAGAGTTTTCATTTAAAAACTGTCAAGTACTCCTAGCGAAGGGGCACCTTGCACATAATTATCAAAATTGAAAAAATTAAAGTTTTTAAGAAAAATCGAAATTTCGATTTTTTACAATTAACATGTACTTTTTTAGATCGAAAATTTTGCATAACTTTTTTGTTATTAAAGATAGAGCTTTCATTTAAAAACTGTCAAGTACTCCTTGCAAAAGGGCACCTTATACGTAATAATAAAAAACTAAAAAAATTGTAGTTTTTGAAAAAAATCGAAATTTCGGTTTTTTCCAATTAACATGTACTTTTTTAGATCGAAAATTTTGCATAACTTCTTTGTTATTAAAGATAGAGCTTCCATTTAAAAACTGTCAAGTACTCCTCTCAAAGGGGCACCTTGTACGTAATAATCAAAAACAAAAAAAATTGTAGTTTTTGAAAAAAATCGAAATTTCGGTTTTTTACAATTTACATGTACTTTTTTAGATCGATAATTTTGCATAACTTTTGTGTTATTAAAGATAGAGCTTTCATTTAAAAACTGCCAAGTACTCCTCGCAAAGGGGCACCTTGTACGTAATAATCAAAAACAAAAAAAATTGTAGTTTTTGAAAAAAATCGAAATTTCGGTTTTTTACAATTAACATGTACTTTTTTAGATCGATAATTTTGCATAACTTTTTTGTTATTAAAGATAGAGCTTTCATTTAAAAACTGCCAAGTACTCCTTGCAAAGGGGCACCTTGCACATAATTATCAAAATTGAAAAAATTATAGTTTTTGAGAAAAATCGAAATTTCGGTTTTTTTACAATTAACATGTACTTTTTTAGATCGAAAATTTTGCATACCTTTTTTGTTATTAAAGATAGAGCTTTCATTTAAAAACTGCCAAGAACTCCTGGCAAAGGGGCACCTTGCACATAATTATTAAAATTGAAAAAATTATAGTTTTTGAGAAAAATCGAAATTTCGGTTTTTTTACAATTAACATGTACTTTTTTAGATCGAAAATTTTGCATAACTTTTTTGTTATTAAAGATAGAGCTTTCTATTAAAAACTGTCAAGTACTCCTTGCAAAGGGGCACCTTATACGTAATAATAAAAAACTAAAAAAATTGTAGTTTTTGAAAAAAATCGAAATTTCGGTTTTTTACAATTAACATGTACTTTTTTAGATCGAAAATTTTGCATAACTTTTTTGTTATAAAAGATAGAGCTTTCATTTAAAAACTGTCAAGTACTCCTTATAAAGGGGCACCTTATACGTAATAATAAAAAACTAAAAAAATTGTAGTTTTAAAAAAAAATCGAAATTTCGGTTTTTTACAATTAACATGTACTTTTTTAGATCGAAAATTTTGCATAACTTTTTTGTTATTAAAGATAGAGCTTTCATTTAAAAACTGCCAAGCACTCCTGGCAAAGGGGCACCTTGCACATAATTATTAAAATTGAAAAAATTAGAGTTTTTGAGAAAAATCGAAATTTCGGTTTTTTTACAATTAACATGTACTTTTTTAGATCGAAAATTTTGCATAACTTTTTTGTTATTAAAGATAGAGCTTTCATTTAAAAACTGTCAAGTACTCCTAGCGAAGGGGCACCTTTCACATACTTATTAAAATTGAAAAAATTATAGTTTTTGAGAAAAATCGAAATTTCGGTTTTTTACAATTAACATGTACTTTTTTAGATCGAAAATTTTGCATAACTTTTTTGTTATTAAAGATAGAGCTTTCATTTAAAAACTGTCAAGTACTCCTAGCGAAGGGGCACTTTGCACATAATTATCAAAATTGTAAAAATTAAAGTTTTTGAGAAAAATCGAAATTTCGATTTTTTACAATTAACATGTACTTTTTTAGATGGAAAATTTTGCATAACTTTTTTGTTATTAAAGATAGAGCTTTCATTTAAAAAGTGTTAAGTACGTCTTGCAAAGGGGCACCTTGCACACAATTATGAAAATTAAAAAAAATACAGTTTTTGAGAAAAATCGAAATTTCGGTTTTTTACCATTAACATATACTTTATAAGATCGTAAATTTTGCATAACTTTTTTGTTATTAAAGACAGAGCTTTTATTTAAAAACTGTCAAGTACTTCTTGCAAAGGGGCACCTTGTACGTAATTATCAAAAACTGAAAAAATTATAGTTTTTGAGAAAAATCGAAATTTTCATTTTTTACAATTAACATGTACTTTTTTAGATCGAAAATTTTGCATAACTTTTTTGTTATTAAAGATAGAGCTTTTATTTAAAAACAGTCAAGTACTCCTAGCGAAGGGGCACCTTGCACATAATTATCAAAATTTAAAAAATAATAGTTTTTGAGAAAAATCGAAATTTCGGTTTTTTTACAATTAACATATACTTTTTTAGATCGAAAATTTTGCATAACTTTTTTGTTATTAAAGATAGAGCTTTCATTTAAAAAGTGTTAAGTACGTCTTGCAAAGGGGCACCTTGCACACAATTATGAAAATTAAAAAAATTACAGTTTTTGAGAAAAATCGAAATTTCGGTTTTTTACCATTAACATATACTTTTTTAGATCGAAAATTTTGCATAACTTTTTTGTTATTAAAGATAGAGCTTTCATTTAAAAACTGTCAAGTACTCCTTGCAAAGGGGCACCTTATACGTAATAATAAAAAACTAAAAAAATTGTAGTTTTTGAAAAAAATCGAAATTTCGGTTTTTTACATTTAACATGTACTTTTTTAGATCGAAAATTTTGCATAACTTTTTTGTTATTAAAGATAGAGCTTTCATTTAAAAACTGCCAAGCACTCCTGGCAAAGGGGCACCTTGCACATAATTATTAAAATTGAAAAAATTATAGTTTTTGAAAAAAATCTAAATTTTGGTTTTTTACAATTAACATGTACTTTTTTAGATCGAAAATTTTGCATAACTTTTTTGTTATTAAAGATAGAGCTTTCATTTAAAAACTGCCAAGCACTCCTAGCGAAGGGGCACCTTGCACATAATTATCAAAAGTTAAAAAATTATAGTTTTTGAGAAAAATCGAAATTTCGGTTTTTTTACAATTAACATGTACTTTTTTAGATCGAAAATTTTGCATAACTTTTTTGTTATTAAAGATAGAGCTTTCAATTAAAAACTGTCAAGTACTCCTTGCAAAGGTGCACCTTATACGTAATAATAAAAAAACTAAAAAAATTGTAGTTTTTGAAAACAATCGAAATTTCGGTTTTTGACAATTAACATGTACTTTTTTAGACCGAAAATTTTGCATAACTTTTTTGTTATTAAAGATAGAGCTTTCATTTAAAAACTGTCAAGTACTCCTTGCAAAGGGGCACCTTATACGTAATAATAAAAAACTAAAAAAATTGTAATTTTTGAAAAAAATCGAAATTTCGGTTTTTTACAATTAACATGTACTTTTTTAGATCGAAAATTTTGCATAACTTTTTTGTTATTAAAGATAGAGCTTTCATTTAAAAACTGCCAAGCACTCCTGGCAAAGGGGCACCTTGCACATAATTATTAAAATTGAAAAAATTAAAGTTTTTGAGAAAAATCGAAATTTCGGTTTTTCTACAATTAACATGTACTTTTTTAGATCGAAAATTTTGCATAACTTTTTTGTTATTAAAGATAGAGCTTTCAATTAAAAACTGTCAAGTACTCCTTGCAAAGGGGCACCTTATACGTAATAATAAAAAACTAAAAAAATTGTAGTTTTAAAAAAAAATCGAAATTTCGGTTTTTTACAATTAACATGTACTTTTTTAGATCGAAAATTTTGCATAACTTTTTTGTTATTAAAGATAGAGCTTTCTTTTAAAAAGTGTTAAGTACGTCTTGCAAAGGGGCACCTTGCACACAATTATCAAAATTAAAAAAATTACAGTTTTTGAGAAAAATCGAAATTTCGGTTTTTTACCATTAACATATACTTTATAAGATCGTAAATTTTGCATAACTTTTTTGTTATTAAAGATAGAGCTTTCATTTAAAAACTGTCAAGTACTCCTTGCAAAGGGGCACATTGTACGCAATTATCAAAAACTAAAAAAATTATAGTTTTTGAGAAAAATCGAAATTTTCATTTTTTACAATTAACATGTACTTTTTTAGATCGAAAATTTTGCATAACTTTTTTGGTATTAAAGATAGAGCTTTCATTTAAAAAGTGTTAAGTACGTCTTGCAAAGGGGCACCTTGCACACAATTATCAAAATTAAAAAAATTACAGTTTTTGAGAAAAATCAAAATTTCGGTTTTTTACCATTAACATATACTTTATAAGATCGTAAATTTTGCATAACTTTTTTGTTATTAAAGATAGAGCTTTTATTTAAAAACAGTCAAGTACTCCTAGCGAAGGGGCACCTTGCACATAATTATCAAAATTTAAAAAATAATAGTTTTTGAGAAAAATCGAAATTTCGGTTTTTTTACAATTAACATATACTTTTTTAGATCGAAAATTTTGCATAACTTTTTTGTTATTAAAGATAGAGCTTCCATTTAAAAACTGCCAAGCACTCCTAGCGAAGGGGCACCTTGCACATAATTATCAAATTTTAAAAAATTATAGTTTTTGAGAAAAATCGAAATTTCGGTTTTTTTACAATTAACATGTACTTTTTTAGATCGAAAATTTTGCATAACTTTTTTGTTATTAAAGATAGAGCTTCCATTTAAAAACTGTCAAGTACTTCTAGCGAAGGGGCATCTTGCACATAATTATTAAAATTAAAAAAATTATAGTTTTTAAGAAAAATCGAAATTTCGGTTTTTTTACAATTAACATGTACTTTTTTAGATCGAAAATTTTGCATAACTTTTTTGTTATTAAAGATAGAGCTTTCATTTAAAAACTGTCAAGTACTCCTAGCGAAGGGGCATCTTGCACATAATTATTAAAATTAAAAAAATTATAGTTTTTAAGAAAAATCGAAATTTCGGTTTTTTTACAATTAACATGTACTTTTTTAGATCGAAAATTTTGCATAACTTTTTTGTTATTAAAGATAGAGCTTCCATTTAAAAACTGTCAAGTACTCCTAGCGAAGGGGCATCTTGCACAAAATTATTAAAATTAAAAAAATTATAGTTTTTAAGAAAAATCGAAATTTCGATTTTTTACAATTAACATGTACTTTTTTAGATCGAAAATTTTGCATAACTTTTTTGTTATTAAAGATAGAGCTTCCATTTAAAAACTGTCAAGTACTCCTAGCGAAGGGGCATCTTGCACATAATTATTAAAATTAAAAAAATTATAGTTTTTAAGAAAAATCGAAATTTCGATTTTTTACAATTAACATGTACTTTTTTGATCGAAAATTTTGCATAACTTTTTTGTTATTAAAGATAGAGCTTTCATTTAAAAACTGTCAAGTACTCCTTGCAAAGGGGCACCTTATACGTAATAATAAAAAACTAAAAAAAATTGTAGTTTTTGAAAAAAATCGAAATTTCGGTTTTTTTACAATTAACATGTACTTTTTTAGATCGAAAATTTTGCATAACTTTTTTGTTATTAAAGATAGAGCTTTCATTTAAAAACTGCCAAGCACTCCTAGCGAAGGGGCACCTTGCAGATAATTATCAAAAGTTAAAAAATTATAGTTTTTGAGAAAAATCGAAATTTTGGTTTTTTTACAATTAACATGTACTTTTTTAGATCGAAAATTTTGCATAACTTTTTTGTTATTAAAGATAGAGCTTTCAATTAAAAACTGTCAAGTACTCCTTGCAAAGGGGCACCTTATACGTAATAATAAAAAACTAAAAAAATTGTAGTTTTTGAAAAAAATCGAAATTTCGGTTTTTTACAATTAACATGTACTTTTTTAGATCGAAAATTTTGCATAACTTTTTTGTTATTAAAGATAGAGCTTTCATTTAAAAACTGTCAAGTACTCCTTGCAAAGGGGCACCTTATACGTAATAATAAAAAACTAAAAAAATTGTAGTTTTTGAAAAAAATCGAAATTTCGGTTTTTTACAATTAACATGTACTTTTTTAGATCGAAAATTTTGCATAACTCTTTTGTTATTAAAGATAGAGCTTTCATTTAAAAACTGTCAAGTACTCCTAGGGAAGGGGCACCTTGCACCCTATTATTAAAATTGAAAAAATTATAGTTTTTGAGAAAAATCGAAATTTCGGTTTTTTACAATTAACATGTACTTTTTTAGATCGAAAATTTTGCATAACTTTTTTGTTATTAAAGATAGTGCTTTCATTTAAAAACAGTCAAGTACTCCTTGCAAAGGGGCACCTTGTACGTAATAATCAAAAACTAAAAAAATTGTAGTTTTTGAAAAAAATCGAAATTTTGGTTTTTTACAATTAACATGTACTTTTTTAGATCGAATTGCATAACTTTTTTGTTAATAAAGATAGAGCTTTCATTTAAAAACTGTCAAGTACTCCTTGCAAAGGGGCACCTTATACGTAATAATAAAAAACTAAAAAAATTGTAGTTTTTGAAAAAAATCGAAATTTCGGTTTTTTACAATTAACATGTACTTTTTTAGATCGAAAATTTTGCATAACTTTTTTGTTATTAAAGATAGAGCTTTCATTTAAAAACTGTCAAGTACTCCTAGGGAAGGGGCACCTTGCACCCTTTTATTAAAATTGAAAAAATTATAGTTTTTGAGAAAAATCGAAATTTCGGTTTTTTACAATTAACATGTACTTTTTTAGATCGAAAATTTTGCATAACTTTTTTGTTATTAAAGATAGTGCTTTCATTTAAAAACAGTCAAGTACTCCTAGCGAAGGGGCACCTTGTACGTAATAATCAAAAACTAAAAAAATTGTAGTTTTTGAGAAAAATCGAAATTTCGGTTTTTTACAATTAACATGTACTTTTTTAGATCGAAAATTTTGCATAACTTTTTTGTTATTAAAGATAGAGCTTCCATTTAAAAACTGCCAAGCACTCCTAGCGAAGGGGCTCCTTGCACATAATTATCAAAATTTAAAAAATAATAGTTTTTGAGAAAAATCGAAATTTAGGTTTTTTTACAATTAACATATACTTTTTTAGATCGAAAATTTTGCATAACTTTTTTGTTATTAAAGATAGAGCTTCCATTTAAAAACTGTCAAGTACTCCTAGCGAAGGGGCATCTTGCACATAATTATTAAAATTAAAAAAATTATAGTTTTTAAGAAAAATCGAAATTTCGGTTTTTTTACAATTAACATGTACTTTTTTAGATCGAAAATTTTGCATAACTTTTTTGTTATTAAAGATAGAGCTTTCATTTAAAAACTATCAAGTACTTCTAGCGAAGGGGCATCTTGCACATAATTATTAAAATTAAAAAAATTATAGTTTTTAAGAAAAATCGAAATTTCGGTTTTTTTACAATTAACATGTACTTTTTTAGATCGAAAATTTTGCATAACTTTTTTGTTATTAAAGATAGAGCTTCCATTTAAAAACTGTCAAGTACTCCTAGCGAAGGGGCATCTTGCACAAAATTATTAAAATTAAAAAAATTATAGTTTTTAAGAAAAATCGAAATTTCGATTTTTTACAATTAACATGTACTTTTTTAGATCGAAAATTTTGCATAACTTTTTTGTTATTAAAGATAGAGCTTCCATTTAAAAACTGTCAAGTACTCCTAGCGAAGGGGCATCTTGCACATAATTATTAAAATTAAAAAAATTATAGTTTTTAAGAAAAATCGAAATTTCGATTTTTTACAATTAACATGTACTTTTTTGATCGAAAATTTTGCATAACTTTTTTGTTATTAAAGATAGAGCTTTCATTTAAAAACTGTCAAGTACTCCTTGCAAAGGGGCACCTTATACGTAATAATAAAAAACTAAAAAAAATTGTAGTTTTTGAAAAAAATCGAAATTTCGGTTTTTTTACAATTAACATGTACTTTTTTAGATCGAAAATTTTGCATAACTTTTTTGTTATTAAAGATAGAGCTTTCATTTAAAAACTGCCAAGCACTCCTGGCAAAGGGGCACCTTGCACATAATTATTAAAATTGAAAAAATTATAGGTTTTGAAAAAAATCGAAATTTTGGTTTTTTACAATTAACATGTACTTTTTTAGATCGAAAATTTTGCATAACTTTTTTGTTATTAAAGATAGAGCTTTCATTTAAAAACTGCCAAGCACTCCTAGCGAAGGGGCACCTTGCAGATAATTATCAAAAGTTAAAAAATTATAGTTTTTGAGAAAAATCGAAATTTTGGTTTTTTTACAATTAACATGTACTTTTTTAGATCGAAAATTTTGCATAACTTTTTTGTTATTAAAGATAGAGCTTTCAATTAAAAACTGTCAAGTACTCCTTGCAAAGGGGCACCTTATACGTAATAATAAAAAACTAAAAAAATTGTAGTTTTTGAAAAAAATCGAAATTTCGGTTTTTTACAATTAACATGTACTTTTTTAGATCGAAAATTTTGCATAACTTTTTTGTTATTAAAGATAGAGCTTTCATTTAAAAACTGTCAAGTACTCCTTGCAAAGGGGCACCTTATACGTAAAAATAAAAAACTAAAAAAATTGTAGTTTTTGAAAAAAATCGAAATTTCGGTTTTTTACAATTAACATGTACTTTTTTAGATCGAAAATTTTGCATAACTCTTTTGTTATTAAAAATAGAGCTTTCATTTAAAAACTGCCAAGCACTCCTGGCAAAGGGGCACCTTGCACATAATTATTAAAGTTGAAAAAATTAAAGTTTTTAAGAAAAATCGAAATTTTGGTTTTTCTACAATTAACATGTACTTTTTTAGATCGAAAATTTTGCATAACTTTTTTGTTATTAAAGATAGAGCTTTCATTTAAAAACTGTCAAGTACTCCTTGCAAAGGGGCACCTTATACGTAATAATAAAAAACTAAAAAAATTGTAGTTTTTGAAAAAAATCGAAATTTTGGTTTTTTACAATTAACATGTACTTTTTTAGATCGAATTGCATAACTTTTTTGTTAATAAAGATAGAGCTTTCATTTAAAAACTGTCAAGTACTCCTTGCAAAGGGGCACCTTATACGTAATAATAAAAAACTAAAAAAATTGTAGTTTTTGAAAAAAATCGAAATTTCGGTTTTTTACAATTAACATGTACTTTTTTAGATCGAAAATTTTGCATAACTTTTTTGTTATTAAAGATAGAGCTTTCATTTAAAAACTGTCAAGTACTCCTAGGGAAGGGGCACCTTGCACCCTATTATTAAAATTGAAAAAATTATAGTTTTTGAGAAAAATCGAAATTTCGGTTTTTTACAATTAACATGTACTTTTTTAGATCGAAAATTTTGCATAACTTTTTTGTTATTAAAGATAGTGCTTTCATTTAAAAACAGTCAAGTACTCCTAGCGAAGGGGCACCTTGTACGTAATAATCAAAAACTAAAAAAATTGTAGTTTTTGAGAAAAATCGAAATTTCGGTTTTTTACAATTAACATGTACTTTTTTAGATCGAAAATTTTGCATACCTTTTTTGTTATTAAAGATAGAGCTTTCATTTAAAAACTGTCAAGTACTCCTAGCGAAGGGGCACCTTGCACCCTATTATTAAAATTGAAAAAATTATAGTTTTTGAGAAAAATCGAAATTTCGGTTTTTTACAATTAAAATGTACTTTTTTAAATCGAAAATTTTGCATGACTTTTTTGTTATTAAAGATAGAGCTTTCATTTAAAAACTGTCAAATACTCCTAGCGAAGGGGCACCTTGCACCCTATTATTAAAATTGAAAAAATTATAGTTTTTGAGAAAAATCGAAATTTCGGTTTTTTACAATTAACATGTACTTTTTTAGATCGAAAATTTTGCATAACTTTTTTGTTATTAAAGATAGTGCTTTCATTTAAAAACAGTCAAGTACTCCTAGCGAAGGGGCACCTTGTACGTAATAATCAAAAACTAAAAAAATTGTAGTTTTTGAGAAAAATCGAAATTTCGGTTTTTTACAATTAACATGTACTTTTTTAGATCGAAAATTTTGCATAACTTTTTTGTTATTAAAGATAGAGCTTCCATTTAAAAACTGCCAAGCACTCCTAGCGAAGGGGCTCCTTGCACATAATTATCAAAATTTAAAAAATAATAGTTTTTGAGAAAAATCGAAATTTCGGTTTTTTTACAATTAACATATACTTTTTTAGATCGAAAATTTTGCATAACTTTTTTGTTATTAAAGATAGAGCTTCCATTTAAAAACTGTCAAGTACTCCTAGCGAAGGGGCATCTTGCACATAATTATTAAAATTAAAAAAATTATAGTTTTTAAGAAAAATCGAAATTTCGGTTTTTTTACAATTAACATGTACTTTTTTAGATCGAAAATTTTGCATAACTTTTTTGTTATTAAAGATAGAGCTTTCATTTAAAAACTATCAAGTACTTCTAGCGAAGGGGCATCTTGCACATAATTATTAAAATTAAAAAAATTATAGTTTTTAAGAAAAATCGAAATTTCGGTTTTTTTACAATTAACATGTACTTTTTTAGATCGAAAATTTTGCATAACTTTTTTGTTATTAAAGATAGAGCTTCCATTTAAAAACTGTCAAGTACTCCTAGCGAAGGGGCATCTTGCACAAAATTATTAAAATTAAAAAAATTATAGTTTTTAAGAAAAATCGAAATTTCGATTTTTTACAATTAACATGTACTTTTTTAGATCGAAAATTTTGCATAACTTTTTTGTTATTAAAGATAGAGCTTCCATTTAAAAACTGTCAAGTACTCCTAGCGAAGGGGCATCTTGCACATAATTATTAAAATTAAAAAAATTATAGTTTTTAAGAAAAATCGAAATTTCGATTTTTTACAATTAACATGTACTTTTTTGATCGAAAATTTTGCATAACTTTTTTGTTATTAAAGATAGAGCTTTCATTTAAAAACTGTCAAGTACTCCTTGCAAAGGGGCACCTTATACGTAATAATAAAAAACTAAAAAAAATTGTAGTTTTTGAAAAAAATCGAAATTTCGGTTTTTTTACAATTAACATGTACTTTTTTAGATCGAAAATTTTGCATAACTTTTTTGTTATTAAAGATAGAGCTTTCATTTAAAAACTGCCAAGCACTCCTGGCAAAGGGGCACCTTGCACATAATTATTAAAATTGAAAAAATTATAGGTTTTGAAAAAAATCGAAATTTTGGTTTTTTACAATTAACATGTACTTTTTTAGATCGAAAATTTTGCATAACTTTTTTGTTATTAAAGATAGAGCTTTCATTTAAAAACTGCCAAGCACTCCTAGCGAAGGGGCACCTTGCAGATAATTATCAAAAGTTAAAAAGTTATAGTTTTTGAGAAAAATCGAAATTTTGGTTTTTTTACAATTAACATGTACTTTTTTAGATCGAAAATTTTGCATAACTTTTTTGTTATTAAAGATAGAGCTTTCAATTAAAAACTGTCAAGTACTCCTTGCAAAGGGGCACCTTATACGTAATAATAAAAAACTAAAAAAATTGTAGTTTTTGAAAAAAATCGAAATTTCGGTTTTTTACAATTAACATGTACTTTTTTAGATCGAAAATTTTGCATAACTTTTTTGTTATTAAAGATAGAGCTTTCATTTAAAAACTGTCAAGTACTCCTTGCAAAGGGGCACCTTATACGTAATAATAAAAAACTAAAAAAATTGTAGTTTTTGAAAAAAATCGAAATTTCGGTTTTTTACAATTAACATGTACTTTTTTAGATCGAAAATTTTGCATAACTCTTTTGTTATTAAAAATGGAGCTTTCATTTAAAAACTGCCAAGCACTCCTGGCAAAGGGGCACCTTGCACATAATTATTAAAGTTGAAAAAATTAAAGTTTTTAAGAAAAATCGAAATTTTGGTTTTTCTACAATTAACATGTACTTTTTTAGATCGAAAATTTTGCATAACTTTTTTGTTATTAAAGATAGAGCTTTCATTTAAAAACTGTCAAGTACTCCTTGCAAAGGGGCACCTTATACGTAATAATAAAAAACTAAAAAAATTGTAGTTTTTGAAAAAAATCAAAATTTTGGTTTTTTACAATTAACATGTACTTTTTTAGATCGAATTGCATAACTTTTTTGTTAATAAAGATAGAGCTTTCATTTAAAAACTGTCAAGTACTCCTTGCAAAGGGGCACCTTATACGTAATAATAAAAAACTAAAAAAATTGTAGTTTTTGAAAAAAATCGAAATTTCGGTTTTTTACAATTAACATGTACTTTTTTAGATCGAAAATTTTGCATAACTTTTTTGTTATTAAAGATAGAGCTTTCATTTAAAAACTGTCAAGTACTCCTAGGGAAGGGGCACCTTGCACCCTATTATTAAAATTGAAAAAATTATAGTTTTTGAGAAAAATCGAAATTTCGGTTTTTTACAATTAACATGTACTTTTTTAGATCGAAAATTTTGCATAACTTTTTTGTTATTAAAGATAGTGCTTTCATTTAAAAACAGTCAAGTACTCCTAGCGAAGGGGCACCTTGTACGTAATAATCAAAAACTAAAAAAATTGTAGTTTTTGAGAAAAATCGAAATTTCGGTTTTTTACAATTAACATGTACTTTTTTAGATCGAAAATTTTGCATACCTTTTTTGTTATTAAAGATAGAGCTTTCATTTAAAAACTGTCAAGTACTCCTAGCGAAGGGGCACCTTGCACCCTATTATTAAAATTGAAAAAATTATAGTTTTTGAGAAAAATCGAAATTTCGGTTTTTTACAATTAAAATGTACTTTTTTAAATCGAAAATTTTGCATGACTTTTTTGTTATTAAAGATAGAGCTTTCATTTAAAAACTGTCAAATACTCCTAGCGAAGGGGCACCTTGCACCCTATTATTAAAATTGAAAAAATTATAGTTTTTGAGAAAAATCGAAATTTCGGTTTTTTACAATTAACATGTACTTTTTTAGATCGAAAATTTTGCATAACTTTTTTGTTATTAAAGATAGAGCTTTCATTTAAAAACTGTCAAGTACTCCTAGCGAAGGGGCACCTTGCACATAATTATCAAAATTGTAAAAATTAAAGTTTTTGAGAAAAATCGAAATTTCGATTTTTTACAATTAACATGTACTTTTTTAGATGGAAAATTTTGCATAACTTTTTTGTTATTAAAGATAGAGCTTTCATTTAAACAGTGTTAAGTACGTCTTGCAAAGGGGCACCTTGCACACAATTATGAAAATTAAAAAAATTACAGTTTTTGAGAAAAATCGAAATTTCGGTTTTTTACAATTAAAATGTACTTTTTTAAATCGAAAATTTTGCATAACTTTTTTGTTATTAAAGAGAGAGCTTTCATTTAAAAACTGTCAAGTACTCCTAGCGAAGGGGCACCTTGCACATAATTATCAAAATTGTAAAAATTAAAGTTTTTGAGAAAAATCGAAATTTCGATTTTTTACAATTAACAAGTACTTTTTTAGATGGAAAATTTTGCATAACTTTTTTGTTATTAAAGATAGAGCTTTCATTTAAAAAGTGTTAAGTACGTCTTGCAAAGGGGCACCTTGCACACAATTATGAAAATTAAAAAAATTACAGTTTTTGAGAAAAATCGAAATTTCGGTTTTTTACCATTAACATATACTTTATAAGATCGTAAATTTTGCATAACTTTTTTGTTATTAAAGACAGAGCTTTCATTTAAAAACTGTCAAGTACTCCTTGCAAAGGGGCACCTTGTACGTAATTATCAAAAACTGAAAAAATTATAGTTTTTGAGAAAAATCGAAATTTTGATTTTTTACAATTAACATGTACTTTTTTAGATCGTAAATTTTGCATAACTTTTTTGTTATTAAAGATAGAGCTTTCATTTAAAAAGTGTTAAGTACGTCTTACAAAGGGGCACCTTGCACACAATTATCAAAATAAAAAAATTACAGTTTTTGAGAAAAATCGAAATTTCGGTTTTTTACCATTAACATATACTTTATAAGATCGTAAATTTTGCATAACTTTTTTGTTATGAAAGATAGAGCTTTCATTTAAAAACTGTCAAGTACTCCTTGCAAAGGGGCACCTTGTACGTAATTATCAAAAACTGAAAAAATTATAGTTTTTGAGAAAAATCGAAATTTTCATTTTTTACAATTAACATGTACTTTTTTAGATCGAAAATTTTGCATAACTTTTTTGTTATTAAAGATAGAGCTTTTATTTAAAAACAGTCAAGTACTCCTAGCGAAAGGGCACCTTGCACATAATTATCAAAATTTAAAAAATAATAGTTTTTGAGAAAACTCGAAATTTCGGTTTTTTTACAATTAACATATACTTTTTTAGATCGAAAATTTTGCATAACTTTTTTGTTATTAAAGATAGAGCTTTCATTTAAAAAGTGTTAAGTACGTCTTGCAAAGGGGCACCTTGCACACAATTATGAAAATTAAAAAAATTACAGTTTTTGAGAAAAATCGAAATTTCGGTTTTTTACCATTAACATATACTTTTTTAGATCGAAAATTTTGCATAACTTTTTTGTTATTAAAGATAGAGCTTTCATTTAAAAACTGTCAAGTACTCCTTGCAAAGGGGCACCTTATACGTAATAATAAAAAACTAAAAAAATTGTAGTTTTTGAAAAAAATCGAAATTTCGGTTTTTTACAATTAACATGTACTTTTTTAGATCGAAAATTTTGCATAACTTTTTTGTTATTAAAGATAGAGCTTTCATTTAAAAACTGTCAAGTACTCCTAGCGAAGGGGCACCTTGCACATAATTCTTAAAATTAAAAAATTTATAGTTTTTGAGAAAAATCGAAATTTCGGTTTTTTACAATTAACATGTACTTTTTTAGATCGAAAATTTTGCATAACTTTTTTGTTATTAAAGATAGTGCTTTCATTTAAAAACAGTCAAGTACTTCTAGCGAAGGGGCACCTTGTACGTAATAATCAAAAACTAAAAAAATTGTAGTTTTTGAGAAAAATCGAAATTTCGGTTTTTTACAATTAACATGTACTTTTTTAGATCGAAAATTTTGCATAACTTTTTTGTTATTAAAGATAGAGCTTTCATTTAAAAACTGTCAAGTACTCCTAGCGAAGGGGCACCTTGCACCCTATTATTAAAATTGAAAAAATTATAGTTTTTGAGAAAAATCCAAATTTCGGTTTTTTACAATTAACATGTACTTTTTTAGATGGAAAATTTTGCATAACTTTTTTGTTATTAAAGATAGAGCTTTCATTTAAAAAGTGTTAAGTACGTCTTGCAAAGGGGCACCTTGCACACAATTATGAAAATTAAAAAAATTACAGTTTTTGAGAAAAATCGAAATTTCGGTTTTTTACCATTAGCATATACTTTATAAGATCGTAAATTTTGCATAACTTTTTTGTTATTAAAGACAGAGCTTTCATTTAAAAACTGTCAAGTACTCCTTGCAAAGGGGCACCTTGTACGTAATTATCAAAAACTAAAAAAGTTATAGTTTTTGAGAAAAATCGAAATTTTGATTTTTTACAATTAACATGTACTTTTTTAGATCGTAAATTTTGCATAACTTTTTTGTTATTAAAGATAGAGCTTTCATTTAAAAACTGTCAAGTACTCCTTGCAAAGGGGCACCTTGTACGTAATTATCAAAAACTGAAAAAATTATAGTTTTTGAGAAAAATCGAAATTTTCATTTTTTACAATTAACATGTACTTTTTTAGATCGAAAACTTTGCATAACTTTTTTGTTATTAAAGATAGAGCTTTTATTTAAAAACAGTCAAGTACTCCTAGCGAAGGGGCACCTTGCACATAATTATCAAAATTTAAAAAATAATAGTTTTTGAGAAAACTCGAAATTTCGGTTTTTTACAATTAACATGTACTTTTTTAGATCGAAAATTTTGCATAACTTTTTTGTTATTAAAGATAGAGCTTTCATTTAAAAACTGTCAAGTACTCCTTGCAAAGGGGCACCTTATACGTAATAATAAAAAACAAAAAAAATTGTAGTTTTTGAAAAAAATCGAAATTTCGGTTTTTTACAATTAACATGTACTTTTTTAGATCGAAAATTTTGCATAACTTTTGTGTTATTAAAGATAGAGCTTTCATTTAAAAACTGCCAAGTACTCCTCGCAAAGGGGCACCTTGTACGTAATAATCAAAAACAAAAAAAATTGTAGTTTTTGAAAAAAATCGAAATTTCGGTTTTTTACAATTAACATGTACTTTTTTAGATCGATAATTTTGCATAACTTTTTTGTTATTAAAGATAGAGCTTTCATTTAAAAACTGCCAAGTACTCCTTGCAAAGGGGCACCTTGTACATAATTATCAAAATTGAAAAAATTATAGTTTTTGAGAAAAATCGAAATTTCGGTTTTTTTACAATTAACATGTACTTTTTTAGATCGAAAATTTTGCATACCTTTTTTGTTATTAAAGATAGAGCTTTCATTTAAAAACTGTCATGTACTCCTTGCAAAGGGGCACCTTGTACGTAATTATCAAAAACTAAAAAAATTATAGTTTTTGAGAAAAATCGAAATTTCGATTTTTTTCAATTAACATGTACTTTTTTAGATCGAAAATTTTGCATTACTTTTTTGTTATTAAAGATAGAGCTTTCATTTAAAAACTGTCAAATACTCCTTGCAAAGGGGCACCTTTCACATAATTATCAAAATTGAAAAAATTATAGTTTTTGAGAAAAATCGAAATTTCGGTTTTTTTACAATTAACATGTACTTTTTTAGATCGAAAATTTTGCATACCTTTTTTGTTATTAAAGATAGAGCTTTCATTTAAAAACTGTCATGTACTCCTTGCAAAGGGGCACCTTGTACGTAATTATCAAAAACTAAAAAAATTATAGTTTTTGAGAAAAATCGAAATTTCGATTTTTTTCAATTAACATGTACTTTTTTAGATCGAAAATTTTGCATAACTTTTTTATTATTATAGATAGAGTTTTCATTTAAAAACTGTCAAGTACTCCTAGCGAAGGGGCACCTTGCACATAATTATCAAAATTGAAAAAATTAAAGTTTTTGAGAAAAATCGAAATTTCAATTTTTTACAATTAACATGTACTTTTTTAGATCGAAAATTTTGCATAACTTTTTTGTTATTAAAGATAGAGCTTTCATTTAAAAACAGTCAAGTACTCCTAGCGAAGGGGCACCTTGCACATAATTATCAAAATTTAAAAAATTATAGTTTTTGAGAAAAATCGAAATTTCGGTTTTTTTACAATTAACATGTACTTTTTTAGATCGAAAATTTTGCATAACTTTTTTGTTATTAAAGATAGAGCTTTCATTTAAAAACTGTCAAGTACTCCTTGCAAAAGGGCACCTTATACGTAATAATAAAAAACTAAAAAAATTGTAGTTTTTGAAAAAAATCGAAATTTTGGTTTTTTACAATTAACATGTACTTTTTTAGATCGAAAATTTTGCATAACTTTTTTGTTATTAAAGATAGAGCTTTCATTTAAAAACTGTCAAGTACTCCTTGCAAAGGGGCACCTTGTACGTAACAATAAAAAACTAAAAAAATTTTAGTTTTTGGAAAAAATCGAAATTTCTGTTTTTTACCATTAACATATACTTTATAAGATCGTAAATTTTGCATAACTTTTTTGATAATAAAGATAGAGTTTTCATTTAAAAAGTGTTAAGTACGTCTTGCAAAGGGGCACCTTGCACACAATTATCAAAATTAAAAAAATTACAGTTTTTGAGAAAAATGGAAATTTCGGTTTTTTACCATTACCATATACTTTATAAGATCGTAAATTTTGCATAACTTTTGTGTTATTAAAGATAGAGCTTTCATTTAAAAACTGTCAAGTACTCCTTGCAAAGGGGCACCTTATACGTAATAATAAAAAACTAAAAAAATTGTAGTTTTTAAAAAAAATCGAAATTTCGGTTTTTTACAATTAACATGTACTTTTTTAGATCGAAAATTTTGCATAACTTTTTTGTTATTAAAGATAGAGCTTTCATTTAAAAACAGTCAAGTACTCCTAGCGAAGGGGCACCTTGCGCATAATTATCAAAATTTAAAAAATTATATTTTTTGAGAAAAATCGAAATTTCGGTTTTTTTACAATTAACATGTACTTTTTTAGATCGAAAATTTTGCATAACTTTTTTGTTATTAAAGATAGAGCTTTCATTTAAAAACTGTCAAGTACTCCTTGCAAAGGGGCACCTTATACGTAATAATAAAAAACTAAAAAAATTGTAGTTTTTGAAAAAAATCGAAATTTCGGTTTTTTACAATTAACATGTACTTTTTTAGATCGAAAATTTTGCATAACTTTTTTGTTATTAAAGATAGAGCTTTCTTTTAAAAACTGCCAAGTACTCCTAGCGAATGGGCACCTTGCACATAATTATCAAAATTTAAAAAATTATAGTTTTTGAGAAAAATCGAAATTTCGGTTTTTTTACAATTAACATGTACTTTTTTAGATCGAAAATTTTGCATAACTTTTTTGTTATTAAAGATAGAGCTTTCATTTAAAAACTGTCAAGTACTCCTCGCAAAGGGGCACCTTGCACATAAATATCAAAATTGAAGAAATTATAGTTTTTAGGAAAAATCGAAATTTCGGTTTTTTACCTTTAACATGTACTTTATAAGATCGTAAATTTTGCATAACTTTTTTGTTATTAAAGATAGAGCTTTCATTTAAAAACTGTCAAGTACTCCTTGCAAAGGGGCACCTTATACGTAATAATAAAAAACTAAAAAAATTGTAGTTTTTGAAAAAAATCGAAATTTCGGTTTTTTACAATTAACATGTACTTTTTTAGATCGAAAATTTTGCATAACTTTTTTGTTATTAAAGATAGAGCTTTCATTTAAAAACTGTCATGTACTTCTAGCGAAGGGGCATCTTGCACATAATTATTAAAATTGAAAAAATTATAGTTTTTGAGAAAAATCGAAATTTCGGTTTTTTTTCAATTAACATGTACTTTTTTAGATCGAAAATTTTGCATAACTTTTTTGTTATTAAAGATAGAGCTTTCATTTAAAAGCTGTCAAGTACTCCTTGCAAAGGGGCACCTTATACGTAATAATAAAAAACTAAAAAAATTGTAGTTTTTGAAAAAAATCGAAATTTTGGTTTTTTACAATTAACATGTAATTTTTTAGATCGAAAATTTTGCATAACTTTTTTGTTATTAAAGATAAAGCTTTCACTCAAAAACTGCCAAGCACTTCTAGCAAAGGGGCACCTTGCACATAATTATTAAAATTGAAAAAATTATAGTTTTTGAGAAAAATCGAACCTTCGGTTTTTTACCTTTAACATGTACTTTATAAGATCGTAAATTTTGCATAACTTTTTTGTTATTAGAGATAGAGCTTTCATTTAAAAACTGTCAAGTACTCCTGACAAAGGGGCACCTTGCACATAATTATCAAAATTGAAAAAGTTATAGTTTTTGAGAAAAATCGAAATTTCGGTTTTTTACCTTTAACATGTACTTTATAAGATCGTAAATTTTGCATAACTTTTTTGGTATTAAAGATAGAGCCTTCATTTAAAAACTGTCAAATACTCCTTGCAAAGAGGCACCTTGTACGTAATAATAAAAAACTAAAAAAATTGTAGTTTTTGAAAAATATCGAAATTTCGGTTTTTTATCATTAACATGTACTTTATTAGATCGAAAACTTGGAGCCCATCTTTGGCCTCAAAAACAAGGTCAAAAAAATACTCGATTTCTTAGTTCTGCTCGGATTTTCTTATAACCCGGTATTTTCGTAATCTACTTAATGAGAACAATCCGCTGGTATAGTTATAATAATGAAAAGGAGAGGGTATATAATTTCTTACTGATAAACAGTGTGGGGTGGGTGGGGGGGATACGGGTTTACTCACTGGTACACATCTAACCGAACCTTTAATCCTTCAGCTCTCTCTGCATCGACCAGAACCAACATCTCTTTCTAAAAATGACCTAAACAGTGGTGGGGGACGTATGACGAGACATGCAGCACATTTTGTCATGAATCGTCTCCTTTATGGGCACATTATTCGGTCGAACCTGATACCTTAGAGGATGTTAGTGGTCGCTTTCTTTACCTACTTGATCAAGGACAACGTAGAGAGCAAACAGGCGGTTTTGATAGAAAATCTACTGGAGATGATTCTGGATTTCCAGCTGGACCAGAGCTGCTTGGTGCGGAACTCCTGAACAGTTTGCCAGGGTACAAATTTCATCCCTTTCAAGTTACCGCAGCAGTGAGGATCAAGTTGCTATTCAGTCAAGAGGATCCACGTCTAAGGAGATACTCGATCCAGTTATTAGAAGATCTGGCAACATCCCTTGGCTAGGAGACCAATTTGGAGGCATTTAAGGAGCAGATCCAAGGGAACCTCATCACTTTACTCTTGCATCTATGCGATCCAGACGTGTATGTTGTCAAGGTATGACTTTTTTGGATCATTTTACGCACTTAACTCATGCATGGACTCCATTTAGGCCTGTAAAAGTACGATATAGAAGGTCGGCCCTTATCTGAATTGTCCGAAGGTAAACCGCATAATCCAGGAGTGTTTGGGCGACGACACCGACTTGATGTTCACGGATTTTATTAGGGAGATTATTAAACGCATGGTAAGTAAATGGCAGCACCTTAAATGTAATATTCATGCAGTTTGTCTGTGATATATTTTGAATTTAATTAGGGACTTATGGAATCAATGATATCAAGGTTATTTGGGGGTCAAATCAAGGACGAGTTGGTTTAAAGGTGGTGTTTAAGGGCCAATCCCGCCCTTGTCACGGGTTTGTTCTTCGCCAAACTACTAAAGTTTCACTGGAAACTGTCTGCGATAAACTGATCAGACTGATGCAAGACGAGTCAGAAGAAGTTAGGATTAAGGCAAGTCAAGCTATATCGTGTTTGTTTTGAAAAAAAATTTTGCATAACTTTTTTGTTATTAAAGATAGAGCTTTCATTTAAAAACTGTCAAGTACTCCTTGCAAAGGGGCACCTTATACGTAATAATAAAAAACTAAAAAAATTGTAGTTTTTGAAAAAAATCGAAATTTCGGTTTTTTACAATTAACATGTACTTTGTTAGATAGAAAATTTTGCATCACTTTTTTGGTATTAAAGATAGGGCTTTCATTTAAAAACTGTCAAGTACTCCTTGCAAAGAGGCACCTTGTACGTAACAATAAAAAACTAAAAAAATTTTAGTTTTTGAAAAAAATCGAAATTTCGGTTTTTTACCATTAACATGTACTTTATAAGATCGTAAATTTTGCATAACTTTTTTGTTATTAAAGATAGAGCTTTCATTTAAAAACATTCAAGTACTCCTAGCGAAGGGGCACCTTGCACATAATTATCAAAATTTAAAAAATTATAGTTTTTGAGAAAAATCGAAATTTCGGTTTTTTTACAATTAACATGTACTTTTTTAGATCGAAAATTTTGCATAACTTTTTTGTTATTAAAGATAGAGCTTTCATTTAAAAACTGTCATGTACTTCTAGCGAAGGGGCATCTTGCACATAATTATCAAAATTTAAAAAATTATAGTTTTTGAGAAAAATCGAAATTTCGGTTTTTTTACAATTAACATGTACTTTTTTTTTTGTCAAGTACTCCTTGCAAAGGGGCACCTTATACGTAATAATAAAAAACTAAAAAAATTGAAGTTTTTGAAAAAAATCGAAATTTCGGTTTTTTACATTTAACATGTACTTTTTTAGATCGAAAATTTTGCATAACTTATTTGTTATTAAAGATAGAGCTTTCATTTAAAAACTGCCAAGCACTCCTGGCAAAGGGGCATCTTGCACATAATTATTAAAATTGAAAAAATTATAGTTTTTGAAAAAAATCTAAATTTTGGTTTTTTACAATTAACATGTACTTTTTTAGATCGAAAATTTTGCATAACTTTTTTGTTATTAAAGATAGAGCTTTCATTTAAAAACTGTCAAGTACTCCTTGCAAAGGGGCACCTTATACGTAATAATAAAAAACTAAAAAAATTGTAGTTTTAAAAAAAAATCGAACTTTCGGTTTTTTACAATTAACATGTACTTTTTTAGATCGAAAATTTTGCATAACTTTTTTGTTATTAAAGATAGAGCTTTCATTTAAAAACTGTCAAGTACTCCTTACAAAGGGGCACCTTATACGTAATAATAAAAAACTAAAAAAATTGTAGTTTTAAAAAAAAATCGAAATTTCGGTTTTTTACAATTAACATGTACTTTTTTAGATCGAAAATTTTGCATAACTTTTTTGTTATTAAAGATAGAGCTTTCATTTAAAAACTGTCAAGTACTCCTTACAAAGGGGCACCTTATACGTAATAATAAAAAACTAAAAAAATTGTAGTTTTAAAAAAAAATCGAAATTTCGGTTTTTTACAATTAACATGTACTTTTTTAGATCGAAAATTTTGCATAACTTTTTTGTTATTAAAGATAGAGCTTTCATTTAAAAACTGCCAAGCACTCCTGGCAAAGGGGCACCTTGCACATAATTATCAAAATTTAAAAAATTATAGTTTTTGAGAAAAATCGAAATTTCGGTTTTTTTACAATTAACATGTACTTTTTTAGATCGAAAATTTTGCATAACTTTTTTGGTATTAAAGATAGAGCTTTCATTTAAAAACTGCCAAGTACTCCTAGCGAAGGGGCACCTTGCACATAATTATCAAAATTTAAAAAATTATAGTTTTTGAGAAAAATCGAAATTTCGGTTTTTTTACAATTAACATGTACTTTTTTAGATCGAAAATTTTGCATAACTTTTTTGTTATTAAAGATAGAGCTATCATTTAAAAACTGTCAAGTACTCCTAGCGAAGGGGCACCTTTCACATACTTATCAAAATTAAAAAAAATTAACGTTTTTGAGAAAAATCGAAATTTTGGTTTTTTACAATTAACATGTACTTTTTTAGATGGAAAATTTTGCATAACTTTTTTGTTATTAAAGATAGAGCTTTAATTTAAAAACTGCCAAGAACTCCTGGCAAAGGGGCACCTTTCACATAATTATTAAAATTGAAAAAATTATAGTTTTTGAGAAAAATCGAAATTTTGGTTTTTTTACAATTAACATGTACTTTTTTAGATCGAAAATTTTGCATAACTTTTTTGGTATTAAAGATAGAGCTTTCATTTATAAACTGCCAAGTACTCCTAGCGAAGGGGCACCTTGCACATAATTATCAAAATTTAAAAAATTATAGTTTTTGAGAAAAATCGAAATTTCGGTTTTTTTACAATTAACATGTACTTTTTTAGATCGAAAATTTTGCATAACTTTTTTGTTATTAAAGATAGAGCTATCATTTAAAAACTGTCAAGTACTCCTAGCGAAGGGGCACCTTTCACATACTTATCAAAATTGAAAAAATTAACGTTTTTGAGAAAAATCGAAATTTTGGTTTTTTACAATTAACATGTACTTTTTTAGATGGAAAATTTTGCATAACTTTTTTGTTATTAAAGATAGAGCTTTCATTTAAAAACTGCCAAGAACTCCTGGCAAAGGGGCACCTTTCACATAATTATTAAAATTGAAAAAATTATAGTTTTTGAGAAAAATCGAAATTTCGGTTTTTTTACAATTAACATGTACTTTTTTAGATCGAAAATTTTGCATAACTTTTTTGTTATTAAAGATAGAGCTTTCATTTAAAAACTGTCAAGTACTCCTAGCGAAGGGGCACCTTGCACATAATTATCAAAATTGTAAAAATTAAAGTTTTTGAGAAAAATCGAAATTTCGATTTTTTACAATTAACATGTACTTTTTTAGATGGAAAATTTTGCATAACTTTTTTGTTATTAAAGATAGAGCTTTCATTTAAAAAGTGTTAAGTAGGTCTTGCAAAGGGGCACCTTGCACACAATTATGAAAATTAAAAAAATTACAGTTTTTGAGAAAAATCGAAATTTTGGTTTTTTACCATTAACATATACTTTATAAGATCGTAAATTTTGCATAACTTTTTTGTTATTAAAAACAGAGCTTTCATTTAAAAACTGTCAAGTACTCCTTACAAAGGGGCACCTTGTACGTAATTATCAAAAACTGAAAAAATTATAGTTTTTGAGAAAAATCGAAATTTTGATTTTTTACAATTAACATGTACTTTTTTAGATCGTAAATTTTGCATAACTTTTTTGTTATTAAAGATAGAGCTTTTATTTAAAAACTGCCAAGCACTCCTGGCAAAGGGGCACCTTGCACATAATTATTAAAATTGAAAAAATTATAGTTTTTGAGAAAAATCGAAATTTTCATTTTTTACAATTAACATGTACTTTTTTAGATGGAAAATTTTGCATAACTTTTTTGTTAATAAAGATAGAGCTTTCATTTAAAAAGTGTTAAGTAGGTCTTGCAAAGGGGCACCTTGCACACAATTATGAAAATTAAAAAAATTACAGTTTTTGAGAAAAATCGAAATTTCGGTTTTTTACCATTAACATATACTTTATAAGATCGTAAATTTTGCATAACTTTTTTGTTTTTAAAAACAGAGCTTTCATTTAAAAACTGTCAAGTACTCCTTGCAAAGGGGCACCTTGTACGTAATTATCAAAAACTGAAAAAATTATAGTTTTTGAGAAAAATCGAAATTTTGATTTTTTACAATTAACATGTACTTTTTTAGATCGTAAATTTTGCATAACTTTTTTGTTATTAAAAATAGAGCTTTTATTTAAAAACTGCCAAGCACTCCTGGCAAAGGGGCACCTTGCACATAATTATTAAAATTGAAAAAATTATAGTTTTTGAGAAAAATCGAAATTTTCATTTTTTACAATTAACATGTACTTTTTTAGATCGAAAATTTTGCATAACTTTTTTGTTATTAAAGATAGAGCTTTTATTTAAAAACAGTCAAGTACTCCTAGCGAAGGGGCACCTTGCACATAATTATTAAAATTGAAAAAATTAAAATTTTTGAGAAAAATCGAAATTTCGGTTTTTCTACAATTAACATGTACTTTTTTAGATCGAAAATTTTGCATAACTTTTTTGTTATTAAAGATAGAGCTTTCAATTAAAAACTGTCAAGTACTCCTTGCAAAGGGGCACCTTATACGTAATAATAAAAAACTAAAAAAATTGTAGTTTTTGAAAAAAATCGAAATTTCGGTTTTTTACAATTAACATGTACTTTTTTAGATCGAAAATTTTGCATAACTTTTTTGTTATTAAAGATAGAGCTTTCATTTAAAAACTGTCAAGTACTCCTTGCAAAGGGGCACCTTATACGTGGTAATAAAAAACTAAAAAAATTGTAGTTTTTGAAAAAAATTGAAATTTCGGCTTTTTACAATTAACATGTACTTTTTTAGATCGAAAATTTTGCATAACTTTTTTGTTATTAAAGATAGAGCTTTCATTTAAAAACTGTCAAGTACTCCTTACAAAGGGGCACCTTATACGTAATAATAAAAAACTAAAAAAATTATAGTTTTAAAAAAAAATCGAAATTTCGGTTTTTTACAATTAACATGTACTTTTTTAGATCGAAAATTTTGCATAACTTTTTTGTTATTAAAGATAGAGCTTTTAATTAAAAACTGTCAAGTACTCCTTGCAAAGGGGCACCTTATACGTAATAATAAAAAACTAAAAAAATTGTAGTTTTTGAAAAAAATCGAAATTTCGGTTTTTTACAATTAACATATACTTTTTTAGATCGAAAATTTTGCATAACTTTTTTGTTATTAAAGATAGAGCTTTCAATTAAAAACTGTCAAGTACTCCTTGCAAAGGGGCACCTTATACGTAATAATAAAAAACTAAAAAAATTGTAGTTTTTGAAAAAAATCGAAATTTCGGTTTTTTACAATTAACATGTACTTTTTTAGATCGAAAATTTTGCATAACTTTTTTGTTATTAAAGATAGAGCTTTCATTTAAAAAGTGTTAAGTACGTCTTGCAAAGGGGCACCTTGCACACAATTATCAAAATTAAAAAAATTACAGTTTTTGAGAAAAATCGAAATTTCGGCTTTTTACAATTAACATGTACTTTTTTAGATCGAAAATTTTGCATAACTTTTTTGTTATTAAAGATAGAGCTTTTAATTAAAAACTGTCAAGTACTCCTTGCAAAGGGGCACCTTATACGTAATAATAAAAAACTAAAAAAATTGTAGTTTTTGAAAAAAATTGAAATTTCGGCTTTTTACAATTAACATGTACTTTTTTAGATCGAAAATTTTGCATAACTTTTTTGTTATTAAAGATAGAGCTTTCATTTAAAAACTGTCAAGTACTCCTTACAAAGGGGCACCTTATACGTAATAATAAAAAACTAAAAAAATTGTAGTTTTAAAAAAAAATCGAAATTTCGGTTTTTTACAATTAACATGTACTTTTTTAGATCGAAAATTTTGCATAACTTTTTTGTTATTAAAGATAGAGCTTTCATTTAAAAACTGCCAAGCACTCCTGGCAAAGGGGCACCTTGCACATAATTATTAAAATTGAAAAAATTATAGTTTTTGAGAAAAATCGAAATTTCGGTTTTTTTACAATTAACATGTACTTTTTTAGATCGAAAATTTTGCATAACTTTTTTGTTATTAAAGATAGAGCTTTCATTTAAAAACTGTCAAGTACTCCTAGCGAAGGGGCACCTTTCACATACTTATTAAAATTGAAAAAATTATAGTTTTTGAGAAAAATCGAAATTTCGGTTTTTTACAATTAACATGTACTTTTTTAGATCGAAAATTTTGCATAACTTTTTTGTTATTAAAGATAGAGCTTTCATTTAAAAACTGTCAAGTACTCCTAGCGAAGGGGCACCTTGCACATAATTATCAAAATTGTAAAAATTAAAGTTTTTGAGAAAAATCGAAATTTCGATTTTTTACAATTAACATGTACTTTTTTAGATGGAAAATTTTGCATAACTTTTTTGTTATTAAAGATAGAGCTTTCATTTAAAAAGTGTTAAGTACGTCTTGCAAAGGGGCACCTTGCACACAATTATCAAAATTAAAAAAATTACAGTTTTTGAGAAAAATCGAAATTTCGGTTTTTTACCATTAACATATACTTTATAAGATCGTAAATTTTGCATAACTTTTTTGTTATGAAAGATAGAGCTTTCATTTAAAAACTGTCAAGTACTCCTTGCAAAGGGGCACCTTGTACGTAATTATCAAAAACTGAAAAAATTATAGTTTTTGAGAAAAATCGAAATTTTCATTTTTTACAATTAACATGTACTTTTTTAGATCGAAAATTTTGCATAACTTTTTTGTTATTAAAGATAGAGCTTTTATTTAAAAACAGTCAAGTACTCCTAGCGAAGGGGCACCTTGCACATAATTATCAAAATTTAAAAAATAATAGTTTTTGAGAAAAATCGAAATTTCGGTTTTTTTACAATTAACATATACTTTTTTAGATCGAAAATTTTGCATAACTTTTTTGTTATTAAAGATAGAGCTTTCATTTAAAAAGTGTTAAGTACGTCTTGCAAAGGGGCACCTTGCACACAATTATGAAAATTAAAAAAATTACAGTTTTTGAGAAAAATCGAAATTTCGGTTTTTTACCATTAACATATACTTTTTTAGATCGAAAATTTTGCATAACTTTTTTGTTATTAAAGATAGAGCTTTCATTTAAAAACTGTCAAGTACTCCTTGCAAAGGGGCACCTTATACGTAATAATAAAAAACTAAAAAAATTGAAGTTTTTGAAAAAAATCGAAATTTCGGTTTTTTACATTTAACATGTACTTTTTTAGATCGAAAATTTTGCATAACTTTTTTGTTATTAAAGATAGAGCTTTCATTTAAAAACTGCCAAGCACTCCTGGCAAAGGGGCATCTTGCACATAATTATTAAAATTGAAAAAATTATAGTTTTTGAAAAAAATCTAAATTTTGGTTTTTTACAATTAACATGTACTTTTTTAGATCGAAAATTTTGCATAACTTTTTTGTTATTAAAGATAGAGCTTTCATTTAAAAACTGTCAAGTACTCCTTGCAAAGGGGCACCTTATACGTAATAATAAAAAACTAAAAAAATTGTAGTTTTAAAAAAAAATCGAAATTTCGGTTTTTTACAATTAACATGTACTTTTTTAGATCGAAAATTTTGCATAACTTTTTTGTTATTAAAGATAGAGCTTTCATTTAAAAACTGTCAAGTACTCCTTACAAAGGGGCACCTTATACGTAATAATAAAAAACTAAAAAAATTGTAGTTTTAAAAAAAAATCGAAATTTCGGTTTTTTACAATTAACATGTACTTTTTTAGATCGAAAATTTTGCATAACTTTTTTGTTATTAAAGATAGAGCTTTCATTTAAAAACTGCCAAGCACTCCTGGCAAAGGGGCATCTTGCACATAATAATTAAAATTGAAAAAATTATAGTTTTTGAGAAAAATCGAAATTTTGGTTTTTTTACAATTAACATGTACTTTTTTAGATCGAAAATTTTGCATAACTTTTTTGTTATTAAAGATAGAGCTTTCATTTAAAAACTGCCAAGTACTCCTAGCGAAGGGGCACCTTGCACATAATTATCAAAATTTAAAAAATTATAGTTTTTGAGAAAAATCGAAATTTCGGTTTTTTTACAATTAACATGTACTTTTTTTAGATCGAAAATTTTGCATAACTTTTTTGTTATTAAAGATAGAGCTTTCATTTAAAAACTGTCAAGTACTCCTAGCAAAGGGGCACCTTGCACATAATTATCAAAATTGTAAAAATTAAAGTTTTTGAGAAAAATCGAAATTTCGATTTTTTACAATTAACATGTACTTTTTTAGATGGAAAATTTTGCATAACTTTTTTGTTATTAAAGATAGAGCTTTCATTTAAAAAGTGTTAAGTAGGTCTTGCAAAGGGGCACCTTGCACACAATTATGAAAATTAAAAAAATTACAGTTTTTGAGAAAAATCGAAATTTCGGTTTTTTACCATTAACATATACTTTATAAGATCGTAAATTTTGCATAACTTTTTTGTTATTAAAAACAGAGCTTTCATTTAAAAACTGTCAAGTACTCCTTACAAAGGGGCACCTTGTACGTAATTATCAAAAACTGAAAAAATTATAGTTTTTGAGAAAAATCGAAATTTTGATTTTTTACAATTAACATGTACTTTTTTAGATCGTAAATTTTGCATAACTTTTTTGTTATTAAAGATAGAGCTTTTATTTAAAAACTGCCAAGCACTCCTGGCAAAGGGGCACCTTGCACATAATTATTAAAATTGAAAAAATTATAGTTTTTGAGAAAAATCGAAATTTTCATTTTTTACAATTAACATGTACTTTTTTAGATGGAAAATTTTGCATAACTTTTTTGTTAATAAAGATAGAGCTTTCACTTAAAAAGTGTTAAGTAGGTCTTGCAAAGGGGCACCTTGCACACAATTATGAAAATTAAAAAAATTACAGTTTTTGAGAAAAATCGAAATTTCGGTTTTTCACCATTAACATATACTTTATAAGATCGTAAATTTTGCATAACTTTTTTGTTATTAAAAACAGAGCTTTCATTTAAAAACTGTCAAGTACTCCTTGCAAAGGGGCACCTTGTACGTAATTATCAAAAACTGAAAAAATTATAGTTTTTGAGAAAAATCGAAATTTTGATTTTTTACAATTAACATGTACTTTTTTAGATCGTAAATTTTGCATAACTTTTTTGTTATTAAAGATAGAGCTTTTATTTAAAAACTGCCAAGCACTCCTGGCAAAGGGGCACCTTGCACATAATTATTAAAATTGAAAAAATTATAGTTTTTGAGAAAAATCGAAATTTTCATTTTTTACAATTAACATGTACTTTTTTAGATCGAAAATTTTGCATAACTTTTTTGTTATTAAAGATAGAGCTTTCATTTAAAAACTGTCAAGTACTCCTTACAAAGGGGCACCTTATACGTAATAATAAAAAACTAAAAAAATTGTAGTTTTAAAAAAAAATCGAAATTTCGGTTTTTTACAATTAACATGTACTTTTTTAGATCGAAAATTTTGCATAACTTTTTTGTTATTAAAGATAGAGCTTTTATTTAAAAACAGTCAAGTACTCCTAGCGAAGGGGCACCTTGCACATAATTATTAAAATTGAAAAAATTAAAATTTTTGAGAAAAAATCGAAATTTCGGTTTTTCTACAATTAACATGTACTTTTTTAGATCGAAAATTTTGCATAACTTTTTTGTTATTAAGGATAGAGCTTTCAATTAAAAACTGTCAAGTACTCCTTGCAAAGGGGCACCTTATACGTAATAATAAAAAACTAAAAAAATTGTAGTTTTTGAAAAAAATCGAAATTTCGGTTTTTTACAATTAACATGTACTTTTTTAGATCGAAAATTTTGCATAACTTTTTTGTTATTAAAGATAGAGCTTTCATTTAAAAACTGTCAAGTACTCCTTGCAAAGGGGCACCTTATACGTGGTAATAAAAAACTAAAAAAATTGTAGTTTTTGAAAAAAATTGAAATTTCGGCTTTTTACAATTAACATGTACTTTTTTAGATCGAAAATTTTGCATAACTTTTTTGTTATTAAAGATAGAGCTTTCATTTAAAAACTGTCAAGTACTCCTTACAAAGGGGCACCTTATACGTAATAATAAAAAACTAAAAAAATTGTAGTTTTAAAAAAAAATCGAAATTTCGGTTTTTTACAATTAACATGTACTTTTTTAGATCGAAAATTTTGCATAACTTTTTTGTTATTAAAGATAGAGCTTTTAATTAAAAACTGTCAAGTACTCCTTGCAAAGGGGCACCTTATACGTAATAATAAAAAACTAAAAAAATTGTAGTTTTTGAAAAAAATCGAAATTTCGGTTTTTTACAATTAACATATACTTTTTTAGATCGAAAATTTTGCATAACTTTTTTGTTATTAAAGATAGAGCTTTCAATTAAAAACTGTCAAGTACTCCTTGCAAAGGGGCACCTTATACGTATAAATAAAAAACTAAAAAAATTGTAGTTTTTAAAAAAAATCGAAATTTCGGTTTTTTACAATTAACATGTACTTTTTTAGATCGAAAATTTTGCATAACTTTTTTGTTATTAAAGATAGAGCTTTCATTTAAAAAGTGTTAAGTACGTCTTGCAAAGGGGCACCTTGCACACAATTATCAAAATTAAAAAAATTACAGTTTTTGAGAAAAATCGAAATTTCGGCTTTTTACAATTAACATGTACTTTTTTAGATCGAAAATTTTGCATAACTTTTTTGTTATTAAAGATAGAGCTTTTAATTAAAAACTGTCAAGTACTCCTTGCAAAGGGGCACCTTATACGTAATAATAAAAAACTAAAAAAATTGTAGTTTTTGAAAAAAATTGAAATTTCGGCTTTTTACAATTAACATGTACTTTTTTAGATCGAAAATTTTGCATAACTTTTTTGTTATTAAAGATAGAGCTTTCATTTAAAAACTGTCAAGTACTCCTTACAAAGGGGCACCTTATACGTAATAATAAAAAACTAAAAAAATTGTAGTTTTAAAAAAAAATCGAAATTTCGGTTTTTTACAATTAACATGTACTTTTTTAGATCGAAAATTTTGCATAACTTTTTTGTTATTAAAGATAGAGCTTTCATTTAAAAACTGCAAAGCACTCCTGGCAAAGGGGCACCTTGCACATAATTATTAAAATTGAAAAAATTATAGTTTTTGAGAAAAATCGAAATTTCGGTTTTTTTACAATTAACATGTACTTTTTTAGATCGAAAATTTTGCATAACTTTTTTGTTATTAAAGATAGAGCTTTCATTTAAAAACTGTCAAGTACTCCTAGCGAAGGGGCACCTTTCACATACTTATTAAAATTGAAAAAATTATAGTTTTTGAGAAAAATCGAAATTTCGGTTTTTTACAATTAACATGTACTTTTTTAGATCGAAAATTTTGCATAACTTTTTTGTTATTAAAGATAGAGCTTTCATTTAAAAACTGTCAAGTACTCCTAGCGAAGGGGCACCTTGCACATAATTATCAAAATTGTAAAAATTAAAGTTTTTGAGAAAAATCGAAATTTCGATTTTTTACAATTAACATGTACTTTTTTAGATGGAAAATTTTGCATAACTTTTTTGTTATTAAAGATAGAGCTTTCATTTAAAAAGTGTTAAGTACGTCTTGCAAAGGGGCACCTTGCACACAATTATCAAAATTAAAAAAATTACAGTTTTTGAGAAAAATCGAAATTTCGGTTTTTTACCATTAACATATACTTTATAAGATCGTAAATTTTGCATAACTTTTTTGTTATGAAAGATAGAGCTTTCATTTAAAAACTGTCAAGTACTCCTTGCAAAGGGGCACCTTGTACGTAATTATCAAAAACTGAAAAAATTATAGTTTTTGAGAAAAATCGAAATTTTCATTTTTTACAATTAACATGTACTTTTTTAGATCGAAAATTTTGCATAACTTTTTTGTTATTAAAGATAGAGCTTTTATTTAAAAACAGTCAAGTACTCCTAGCGAAGGGGCACCTTGCACATAATTATCAAAATTTAAAAAATAATAGTTTTTGAGAAAAATCGAAATTTCGGTTTTTTTACAATTAACATATACTTTTTTAGATCGAAAATTTTGCATAACTTTTTTGTTATTAAAGATAGAGCTTTCATTTAAAAACTGCAAAGCACTCCTGGCAAAGGGGCACCTTGCACATAATTATTAAAATTGAAAAAATTATAGTTTTTGAGAAAAATCGAAATTTCGGTTTTTTTACAATTAACATGTACTTTTTTAGATCGAAAATTTTGCATAACTTTTTTGTTATTAAAGATAGAGCTTTCATTTAAAAACTGTCAAGTACTCCTAGCGAAGGGGCACCTTTCACATACTTATTAAAATTGAAAAAATTATAGTTTTTGAGAAAAATCGAAATTTCGGTTTTTTACAATTAACATGTACTTTTTTAGATCGAAAATTTTGCATAACTTTTTTGTTATTAAAGATAGAGCTTTCATTAAAAACTGTCAAGTACTCCTAGCGAAGGGGCACCTTGCACATAATTATCAAAATTGTAAAAATTAAAGTTTTTGAGAAAAATCGAAATTTCGATTTTTTACAATTAACATGTACTTTTTTAGATGGAAAATTTTGCATAACTTTTTTGTTATTAAAGATAGAGCTTTCATTTAAAAAGTGTTAAGTACGTCTTGCAAAGGGGCACCTTGCACACAATTATCAAAATTAAAAAAATTACAGTTTTTGAGAAAAATCGAAATTTCGGTTTTTTACCATTAACATATACTTTATAAGATCGTAAATTTTGCATAACTTTTTTGTTATGAAAGATAGAGCTTTCATTTAAAAACTGTCAAGTACTCCTTGCAAAGGGGCACCTTGTACGTAATTATCAAAAACTGAAAAAATTATAGTTTTTGAGAAAAATCGAAATTTTCATTTTTTACAATTAACATGTACTTTTTTAGATCGAAAATTTTGCATAACTTTTTTGTTATTAAAGATAGAGCTTTTATTTAAAAACAGTCAAGTACTCCTAGCGAAGGGGCACCTTGCACATAATTATCAAAATTTAAAAAATAATAGTTTTTGAGAAAAATCGAAATTTCGGTTTTTTTACAATTAACATATACTTTTTTAGATCGAAAATTTTGCATAACTTTTTTGTTATTAAAGATAGAGCTTTCATTTAAAAAGTGTTAAGTACGTCTTGCAAAGGGGCACCTTGCACACAATTATGAAAATTAAAAAAATTACAGTTTTTGAGAAAAATCGAAATTTCGGTTTTTTACCATTAACATATACTTTTTTAGATCGAAAATTTTGCATAACTTTTTTGTTATTAAAGATAGAGCTTTCATTTAAAAACTGTCAAGTACTCCTTGCAAAGGGGCACCTTATACGTAATAATAAAAAACTAAAAAAATTGAAGTTTTTGAAAAAAATCGAAATTTCGGTTTTTTACATTTAACATGTACTTTTTTAGATCGAAAATTTTGCATAACTTTTTTGTTATTAAAGATAGAGCTTTCATTTAAAAACTGTCAAGTACTCCTTGCAAAGGGGCACCTTATACGTAATAATAAAAAACTAAAAAAATTGTAGTTTTAAAAAAAAATCGAAATTTCGGTTTTTTACAATTAACATGTACTTTTTTAGATCGAAAATTTTGCATAACTTTTTTGTTATTAAAGATAGAGCTTTCATTTAAAAACTGTCAAGTACTCCTTACAAAGGGGCACCTTATACGTAATAATAAAAAACCTAAAAAAATTGTAGTTTTAAAAAAAAATCGAAATTTCGGTTTTTTACAATTAACATGTACTTTTTTAGATCGAAAATTTTGCATAACTTTTTTGTTATTAAAGATAGAGCTTTCATTTAAAAACTGCCAAGCACTCCTGGCAAAGGGGCATCTTGCACATAATAATTAAAATTGAAAAAATTATAGTTTTTGAGAAAAATCGAAATTTTGGTTTTTTTACAATTAACATGTACTTTTTTAGATCGAAAATTTTGCATAACTTTTTTGTTATTAAAGATAGAGCTTTCATTTAAAAACTGCCAAGTACTCCTAGCGAAGGGGCACCTTGCACATAATTATCAAAATTTAAAAAATTATAGTTTTTGAGAAAAATCGAAATTTCGGTTTTTTTACAATTAACATGTACTTTTTTTTAGATCGAAAATTTTGCATAACTTTTTTGTTATTAAAGATAGAGCTTTCATTTAAAAACTGTCAAGTACTCCTAGCAAAGGGGCACCTTGCACATAATTATCAAAATTGTAAAAATTAAAGTTTTTGAGAAAAATCGAAATTTCGATTTTTTACAATTAACATGTACTTTTTTAGATGGAAAATTTTGCATAACTTTTTTGTTATTAAAGATAGAGCTTTCATTTAAAAAGTGTTAAGTAGGTCTTGCAAAGGGGCACCTTGCACACAATTATGAAAATTAAAAAAATTACAGTTTTTGAGAAAAATCGAAATTTCGGTTTTTTACCATTAACATATACTTTATAAGATCGTAAATTTTGCATAACTTTTTTGTTATTAAAAACAGAGCTTTCATTTAAAAACTGTCAAGTACTCCTTACAAAGGGGCACCTTGTACGTAATTATCAAAAACTGAAAAAATTATAGTTTTTGAGAAAAATCGAAATTTTGATTTTTTACAATTAACATGTACTTTTTTAGATCGTAAATTTTGCATAACTTTTTTGTTATTAAAGATAGAGCTTTTATTTAAAAACTGCCAAGCACTCCTGGCAAAGGGGCACCTTGCACATAATTATTAAAATTGAAAAAATTATAGTTTTTGAGAAAAATCGAAATTTTCATTTTTTACAATTAACATGTACTTTTTTAGATGGAAAATTTTGCATAACTTTTTTGTTAATAAAGATAGAGCTTTCACTTAAAAAGTGTTAAGTAGGTCTTGCAAAGGGGCACCTTGCACACAATTATGAAAATTAAAAAAATTACAGTTTTTGAGAAAAATCGAAATTTCGGTTTTTTACCATTAACATATACTTTATAAGATCGTAAATTTTGCATAACATTTTTGTTATTAAAAACAGAGCTTTTATTTAAAAACTGTCAAGTACTCCTAGCGAAGGGGCACCTTGCACATAATTATCAAAATTGTAAAAATTAAAGTTTTTGAGAAAAATCGAAATTTCGATTTTTTACAATTAACATGTACTTTTTTAGATGGAAAATTTTGCATAACTTTTTTGTTATTAAAGATAGAGCTTTCATTTAAAAAGTGTTAAGTACGTCTTGCAAAGGGGCACCTTGCACATAATTATCAAAATTGAAAAAATTATAGTTTTTGAGAAAAATCGAAATTTTCATTTTTTACAATTAACATGTACTTTTTTAGATCGAAAATTTTGCATAACTTTTTTGTTATTAAAGATAGAGCTTTCATTTAAAAACTGTCAAGTACTCCTTACAAAGGGGCACCTTATACGTAATAATAAAAAACTAAAAAAAATTGTAGTTTTTAAAAAAAAATCGAAATTTCGGTTTTTTACAATTAGCATGTACTTTTTTTAGATCGAAAATTTTGCATAACTTTTTTGTTATTAAAGATAGAGCTTTTATTTAAAAACAGTCAAGTACTCCTAGCGAAGGGGCACCTTGCACATAATTATTAAAATTGAAAAAATTAAAATTTTTGAGAAAAATCGAAATTTCGGTTTTTCTACAATTAACATGTACTTTTTTAGATCGAAAATTTTGCATAACTTTTTTGTTATTAAGGATAGAGCTTTCAATTAAAAACTGTCAAGTACTCCTTGCAAAGGGGCACCTTATACGTAATAATAAAAAACTAAAAAAATTGTAGTTTTTGAAAAAAATTGAAATTTCGGCTTTTTACAATTAACATGTACTTTTTTAGATCGAAAATTTTGCATAACTTTTTTGTTATTAAAGATAGAGCTTTCATTTAAAAACTGTCAAGTACTCCTTACAAAGGGGCACCTTATACGTAATAATAAAAAACTAAAAAAATTGTAGTTTTAAAAAAAAATCGAAATTTCGGTTTTTTACAATTAACATGTACTTTTTTAGATCGAAAATTTTGCATAACTTTTTTGTTATTAAAGATAGAGCTTTTAATTAAAAACTGTCAAGTACTCCTTGCAAAGGGGCACCTTATACGTAATAATAAAAAACTAAAAAAATTGTAGTTTTTGAAAAAAATCGAAATTTCGGTTTTTTACAATTAACATGTACTTTTTTAGATCGAAAATTTTGCATAACTTTTTTGTTATTAAAGATAGAGCTTTCATTTAAAAAGTGTTAAGTACGTCTTGCAAAGGGGCACCTTGCACACAATTATCAAAATTAAAAAAAATTACAGTTTTTGAGAAAAATCGAAATTTCGGCTTTTTACAATTAACATGTACTTTTTTAGATCGAAAATTTTGCATAACTTTTTTGTTATTAAAGATAGAGCTTTTAATTAAAAACTGTCAAGTACTCCTTGCAAAGGGGCACCTTATACGTAATAATAAAAAACTAAAAAAATTGTAGTTTTTGAAAAAAATTGAAATTTCGGCTTTTTACAATTAACATGTACTTTTTTAGATCGAAAATTTTGCATAACTTTTTTGTTATTAAAGATAGAGCTTTCATTTAAAAACTGTCAAGTACTCCTTACAAAGGGGCACCTTATACGTAATAATAAAAAACTAAAAAAATTGTAGTTTTAAAAAAAAATCGAAATTTCGGTTTTTTACAATTAACATGTACTTTTTTAGATCGAAAATTTTGCATAACTTTTTTGTTATTAAAGATAGAGCTTTCATTTAAAAACTGCCAAGCACTCCTGGCAAAGGGGCACCTTGCACATAATTATTAAAATTGAAAAAATTATAGTTTTTGAGAAAAATCGAAATTTCGGTTTTTTTACAATTAACATGTACTTTTTTAGATCGAAAATTTTGCATAACTTTTTTGTTATTAAAGATAGAGCTTTCATTTAAAAACTGTCAAGTACTCCTAGCGAAGGGGCACCTTTCACATACTTATTAAAATTGAAAAAATTATAGTTTTTGAGAAAAATCGAAATTTCGGTTTTTTACAATTAACATGTACTTTTTTAGATCGAAAATTTTGCATAACTTTTTTGTTATTAAAGATAGAGCTTTTATTTAAAAACTGTCAAGTACTCCTAGCGAAGGGGCACCTTGCACATAATTATCAAAATTGTAAAAATTAAAGTTTTTGAGAAAAATCGAAATTTCGATTTTTTACAATTAACATGTACTTTTTTAGATGGAAAATTTTGCATAACTTTTTTGTTATTAAAGATAGAGCTTTCATTTAAAAAGTGTTAAGTACGTCTTGCAAAGGGGCACCTTGCACACAATTATGAAAATTAAAAAAATTACAGTTTTTGAGAAAAATCGAAATTTCGGTTTTTTACCATTAACATATACTTTATAAGATCGTAAATTTTGCATAACTTTTTTGTTATGAAAGATAGAGCTTTCATTTAAAAACTGCCAAGCACTCCTGGCAAAGGGGCACCTTGCACATAATTATTAAAATTGAAAAAATTATAGTTTTTGAGAAAAATCGAAATTTGGTTTTTTTACAACTAACATGTACTTTTTTAGATCGAAAATTTTGCATAACTTTTTTGTTATTAAAGATAGAGCTTTTATTTAAAAACTGTCAAGTACTCCTTACAAAGGGGCACCTTATACGTAATAATAAAAAACTAAAAAAATTGTAGTTTTAAAAAAAAATCGAAATTTCGGTTTTTTACAATTAACATGTACTTTTTTAGATCGTAAATTTTGCATAACTTTTTTGTTATTAAAGACAGAGCTTTCATTTAAAAACTGTCAAGTACTCCTTGCAAAGGGGCACCTTGTACGTAATTATCAAAAACTGAAAAAATTATAGTTTTTGAGAAAAATCGAAATTTTGATTTTTTACAATTAACATGTACTTTTTTAGATCGTAAATTTTGCATAACTTTTTTGTTATTAAAGATAGAGCTTTCATTTAAAAAGTGCTAAGTACGTCTTGCAAAGGGGCACCTTGCACACAATTATCAAAATTAAAAAAATTACAGTTTTTGAGAAAAATCGAAATTTTGGTTTTTTACCATTAACATATACTTTATAAGATCGTAAATTTTGCATAACTTTTTTGTTATGAAAGATAGAGCTTTCATTTAAAAACTGCCAAGCACTCCTTGCAAAGGGGCACCTTGTAAGTAATTATCAAAAACTGAAAAAATTATAGTTTTTGAGAAAAATCGAAATTTTAATTTTTTACAATTAACATGTACTTTTTTAGATCGAAAATTTTGCATAACTTTTTTGTTATTAAAGATAGAGCTTTTATTTAAAAACAGTCAAGTACTCCTAGCGAAGGGGCACCTTGCACATAATTATCAAAATTTAAAAAATAATAGTTTTTGAGAAAAATCGAAATTTCGGTTTTTTTACAATTAACATATACTTTTTTAGATCGAAAATTTTGCATAACTTTTTTGTTATTAAAGATAGAGCTTTCATTTAAAAAGTGTTAAGTACGTCTTGCAAAGGGGCACCTTGCACATAATTATGAAAATTAAAAAAATTAGAGTTTTTGAGAAAAATCGAAATTTCGGTTTTTTACCATTAACATATACTTTTTTAGATCGAAAATTTTGCATAACTTTTTTGTTATTAAAGATAGAGCTTTCATTTAAAAACTGTCAAGTACTCCTTGCAAAGGGGCACCTTATACGTAATAATAAAAAACTAAAAAAATTGTAGTTTTTGAAAAAAATCGAAATTTCGGTTTTTTACAATTAACATGTACTTTTTTAGATCGAAAATTTTGCATAACTTTTTTGTTATTAAAGATAGAGCTTTCATTTAAAAACTGCCAAGCACTCCTAGCGAAGGGGCACCTTGCACATAATTATCAAAAGTTAAAAAATTATAGTTTTTGAGAAAAATCGAAATTTCGGTTTTTTTACAATTAACATGTACTTTTTTAGATCGAAAATTTTGCATAACTCTTTTGTTATTAAAGATAGAGCTTTCATTTAAAAACTGTCAAGTACTCCTTGCAAAGGGGCACCTTATACGTAATAATAAAAAAACTAAAAAAATTGTAGTTTTTAAAAACAATCGAAATTTCGGTTTTTTACAATTAACATGTACTTTTTTAGATCGAAAATTTTGCATAACTTTTTTGTTATTAAAGATAGAGCTTTCAATTAAAAACTGTCAAGTACTCCTTGCAAAGAGGCACCTTATACGTAATAATAAAAAACTAAAAAAATTGTAGTTTTTGAAAAAAATCGAAATTTCGGTTTTTTACAATTAACATGTACTTTTTTAGATCGAAAATTTTGCATAACTGTTTTGTTATTAAAGATAGAGCTTTCATTTAAAAACTGTCAAGTACTCCTTGCAAAGGGGCACCTTATACGTAATAACAAAAAACTAAAAAAATTGTAGTTTTTGAAAAAAATTGAAATTTCGGCTTTTTACAATTAACATGTACTTTTTTAGATCGAAAATTTTGCATAACTTTTTTGTTATTAAAGATAGAGCTTTCATTTAAAAACTGTCATGTACTCCTTACAAAGGGGCACCTTATACGTAATAATAAAAAACTAAAAAAATTGTAGTTTTAAAAAAAAATCGAAATTTCGGTTTTTTACAATTAACATGTACTTTTTTAGATCGAAAATTTTGCATAACTTTTTTGTTATTAAAGATAGAGCTTTCATTTAAAAACTGTCAAGTACTCCTAGCGAAGGGGCACCTTTCACATACTTATTAAAATTGAAAAAATTATAGTTTTTGAGAAAAATCGAAATTTCGGTTTTTTTACAATTAACATGTACTTTTTTAGATCGAAAATTTTGCATAACTTTTTTGTTATTAAAGATAGAGCTTTCATTTAAAAACTGCGAAGTACTCCTAGCGAAGGGGCACCTTGCACATAATTATCAAAATTTAAAAAATTATAGTTTTTGAGAAAAATCGAAATTTCGGTTTTTTTACAATTAACATGTACTTTTTTAGATCGAAAATTTTGCATAACTTTTTTGTTATTAAAGATAGAGCTATCATTTAAAAACTGTCAAGTACTCCTAGCGAAGGGGCACCTTTCACATACTTATCAAAATTGAAAAAATTAACGTTTTTGAGAAAAATCGAAACTTCGGTTTTTTACAATTAACATGTACTTTTTTAGATGGAAAATTTTGCATAACTTTTTTGTTATTAAAGATAGAGCTTTCATTTAAAATCTGCCAAGAACTCCTGGCAAAGGGGCACCTTGCACATAATTATTAAAATTGAAAAAATTATAGTTTTTGAGAAAAATCGAAATTTCGGTTTTTTTACAATTAACATGTACTTTTTTAGATCGAAAATTTTGCATAACTTTTTTGTTATTAAAGATAGAGCTTTCATTTAAAACTGTCAAGTACTCCTAGCAAAGGGGCACCTTTCACATACTTATTAAAATTGAAAAAATTATAGTTTTTGAGAAAAATCGAAATTTTCATTTTTTACAATTAACATGTACTTTTTTAGATCGAAAATTTTGCATAACTTTTTTGTTATTAAAGATAGAGCTTTCATTTAAAAACTGTCAAGTACTCCTTACAAAGGGGCACCTTATACGTAATAATAAAAAACTAAAAAAATTGTAGTTTTAAAAAAAAATCGAAATTTCGGTTTTTTACAATTAGCATGTACTTTTTTAGATCGAAAATTTTGCATAACTTTTTTGTTATTAAAGATAGAGCTTTTATTTAAAAACAGTCAAGTACTCCTAGCGAAGGGGCACCTTGCACATAATTATTAAAATTGAAAAAATTAAAATTTTTGAGAAAAATCGAAATTTCGGTTTTTCTACAATTAACATGTACTTTTTTAGATCGAAAATTTTGCATAACTTTTTTGTTATTAAGGATAGAGCTTTCAATTAAAAACTGTCAAGTACTCCTTGCAAAGGGGCACCTTATACGTAATAATAAAAAACTAAAAAAATTGTAGTTTTTGAAAAAAATTGAAATTTCGGCTTTTTACAATTAACATGTACTTTTTTAGATCGAAAATTTTGCATAACTTTTTTGTTATTAAAGATAGAGCTTTCATTTAAAAACTGTCAAGTACTCCTTACAAAGGGGCACCTTATACGTAATAATAAAAAACTAAAAAAATTGTAGTTTTAAAAAAAAATCGAAATTTCGGTTTTTTACAATTAACATGTACTTTTTTAGATCGAAAATTTTGCATAACTTTTTTGTTATTAAAGATAGAGCTTTTAATTAAAAACTGTCAAGTACTCCTTGCAAAGGGGCACCTTATACGTAATAATAAAAAACTAAAAAAATTGTAGTTTTTGAAAAAAATCGAAATTTCGGTTTTTTACAATTAACATGTACTTTTTTAGATCGAAAATTTTGCATAACTTTTTTGTTATTAAAGATAGAGCTTTCATTTAAAAAGTGTTAAGTACGTCTTGCAAAGGGGCACCTTGCACACAATTATCAAAATTAAAAAAATTACAGTTTTTGAGAAAAATCGAAATTTCGGCTTTTTACAATTAACATGTACTTTTTTAGATCGAAAATTTTGCATAACTTTTTTGTTATTAAAGATAGAGCTTTTAATTAAAAACTGTCAAGTACTCCTTGCAAAGGGGCACCTTATACGTAATAATAAAAAACTAAAAAAAATTGTAGTTTTTGAAAAAAATTGAAATTTCGGCTTTTTACAATTAACATGTACTTTTTTAGATCGAAAATTTTGCATAACTTTTTTGTTATTAAAGATAGAGCTTTCATTTAAAAACTGTCAAGTACTCCTTACAAAGGGGCACCTTATACGTAATAATAAAAAACTAAAAAAATTGTAGTTTTAAAAAAAAATCGAAATTTCGGTTTTTTACAATTAACATGTACTTTTTTAGATCGAAAATTTTGCATAACTTTTTTGTTATTAAAGATAGAGCTTTCATTTAAAAACTGCCAAGCACTCCTGGCAAAGGGGCACCTTGCACATAATTATTAAAATTGAAAAAATTATAGTTTTTGAGAAAAATCGAAATTTCGGTTTTTTTACAATTAACATGTACTTTTTTAGATCGAAAATTTTGCATAACTTTTTTGTTATTAAAGATAGAGCTTTCATTTAAAAACTGTCAAGTACTCCTAGCGAAGGGGCACCTTTCACATACTTATTAAAATTGAAAAAATTATAGTTTTTGAGAAAAATCGAAATTTCGGTTTTTTACAATTAACATGTACTTTTTTAGATCGAAAATTTTGCATAACTTTTTTGTTATTAAAGATAGAGCTTTTATTTAAAAACTGTCAAGTACTCCTAGCGAAGGGGCACCTTGCACATAATTATCAAAATTGTAAAAATTAAAGTTTTTGAGAAAAATCGAAATTTCGATTTTTTACAATTAACATGTACTTTTTTAGATGGAAAATTTTGCATAACTTTTTTGTTATTAAAGATAGAGCTTTCATTTAAAAAGTGTTAAGTACGTCTTGCAAAGGGGCACCTTGCACACAATTATGAAAATTAAAAAAATTACAGTTTTTGAGAAAAATCGAAATTTCGGTTTTTTACCATTAACATATACTTTATAAGATCGTAAATTTTGCATAACTTTTTTGTTATGAAAGATAGAGCTTTCATTTAAAAACTGCCAAGCACTCCTGGCAAAGGGGCACCTTGCACATAATTATTAAAGTTGAAAAAATTATAGTTTTTGAGAAAAATCGAAATTTGGTTTTTTTACAATTAACATGTACTTTTTTAGATCGAAAATTTTGCATAACTTTTTTGTTATTAAAGATAGAGCTTTTATTTAAAAACTGTCAAGTACTCCTTACAAAGGGGCACCTTATACGTAATAATAAAAAACTAAAAAAATTGTAGTTTTAAAAAAAAATCGAAATTTCGGTTTTTTACAATTAACATGTACTTTTTTAGATCGTAAATTTTGCATAACTTTTTTGTTATTAAAGACAGAGCTTTCATTTAAAAACTGTCAAGTACTCCTTGCAAAGGGGCACCTTGTACGTAATTATCAAAAACTGAAAAAATTATAGTTTTTGAGAAAAATCGAAATTTTGATTTTTTACAATTAACATGTACTTTTTTAGATCGTAAATTTTGCATAACTTTTTTGTTATTAAAGATAGAGCTTTCATTTAAAAAGTGCTAAGTACGTCTTGCAAAGGGGCACCTTGCACACAATTATCAAAATTAAAAAAATTACAGTTTTTGAGAAAAATCGAAATTTTGGTTTTTTACCATTAACATATACTTTATAAGATCGTAAATTTTGCATAACTTTTTTGTTATGAAAGATAGAGCTTTCATTTAAAAACTGTCAAGTACTCCTTGCAAAGGGGCACCTTGTAAGTAATTATCAAAAACTGAAAAAATTATAGTTTTTGAGAAAAATCGAAATTTTAATTTTTTACAATTAACATGTACTTTTTTAGATCGAAAATTTTGCATAACTTTTTTGTTATTAAAGATAGAGCTTTTATTTAAAAACAGTCAAGTACTCCTAGCGAAGGGGCACCTTGCACATAATTATTAAAATTGAAAAAATTAAAATTTTTGAGAAAAAATCGAAATTTCGGTTTTTCTACAATTAACATGTACTTTTTTAGATCGAAAATTTTGCATAACTTTTTTGTTATTAAGGATAGAGCTTTCAATTAAAAACTGTCAAGTACTCCTTGCAAAGGGGCACCTTATACGTAATAATAAAAAACTAAAAAAATTGTAGTTTTTGAAAAAAATCGAAATTTCGGTTTTTTACAATTAACATGTACTTTTTTAGATCGAAAATTTTGCATAACTTTTTTGTTATTAAAGATAGAGCTTTCATTTAAAAACTGTCAAGTACTCCTTACAAAGGGGCACCTTATACGTAATAATAAAAAACTAAAAAAATTGTAGTTTTAAAAAAAAATCGAAATTTCGGTTTTTTACAATTAACATGTACTTTTTTAGATCGAAAATTTTGCATAACTTTTTTGTTATTAAAGATAGAGCTTTTAATTAAAAACTGTCAAGTACTCCTTGCAAAGGGGCACCTTATACGTAATAATAAAAAACTAAAAAAATTGTAGTTTTTGAAAAAAATCGAAATTTCGGTTTTTTACAATTAACATATACTTTTTTAGATCGAAAATTTTGCATAACTTTTTTGTTATTAAAGATAGAGCTTTCAATTAAAAACTGTCAAGTACTCCTTGCAAAGGGGCACCTTATACGTATAAATAAAAAACTAAAAAAATTGTAGTTTTTAAAAAAAATCGAAATTTCGGTTTTTTACAATTAACATGTACTTTTTTAGATCGAAAATTTTGCATAACTTTTTTGTTATTAAAGATAGAGCTTTCATTTAAAAAGTGTTAAGTACGTCTTGCAAAGGGGCACCTTGCACACAATTATCAAAATTAAAAAAATTACAGTTTTTGAGAAAAATCGAAATTTCGGCTTTTTACAATTAACATGTACTTTTTTAGATCGAAAATTTTGCATAACTTTTTTGTTATTAAAGATAGAGCTTTTAATTAAAAACTGTCAAGTACTCCTTGCAAAGGGGCACCTTATACGTATAAATAAAAAACTAAAAAAATTGTAGTTTTTAAAAAAAATCGAAATTTCGGTTTTTTACAATTAACATGTACTTTTTTAGATCGAAAATTTTGCATAACTTTTTTGTTATTAAAGATAGAGCTTTCATTTAAAAAGTGTTAAGTACGTCTTGCAAAGGGGCACCTTGCACACAATTATCAAAATTAAAAAAATTACAGTTTTTGAGAAAAATCGAAATTTCGGCTTTTTACAATTAACATGTACTTTTTTAGATCGAAAATTTTGCATAACTTTTTTGTTATTAAAGATAGAGCTTTTAATTAAAAACTGTCAAGTACTCCTTGCAAAGGGGCACCTTATACGTAATAATAAAAAACTAAAAAAATTGTAGTTTTTGAAAAAAATTGAAATTTCGGCTTTTTACAATTAACATGTACTTTTTTAGATCGAAAATTTTGCATAACTTTTTTGTTATTAAAGATAGAGCTTTCATTTAAAAACTGTCAAGTACTCCTTACAAAGGGGCACCTTATACGTAATAATAAAAAACTAAAAAAATTGTAGTTTTAAAAAAAAATCGAAATTTCGGTTTTTTACAATTAACATGTACTTTTTTAGATCGAAAATTTTGCATAACTTTTTTGTTATTAAAGATAGAGCTTTCATTTAAAAACTGCAAAGCACTCCTGGCAAAGGGGCACCTTGCACATAATTATTAAAATTGAAAAAATTATAGTTTTTGAGAAAAATCGAAATTTCGGTTTTTTTACAATTAACATGTACTTTTTTAGATGGAAAATTTTGCATAACTTTTTTGTTATTAAAGATAGAGCTTTCATTTAAAAAGTGTTAAGTAGGTCTTGCAAAGGGGCACCTTGCACACAATTATGAAAATTAAAAAAATTACAGTTTTTGAGAAAAATCGAAATTTCGGTTTTTTACCATTAACATATACTTTATAAGATCGTAAATTTTGCATAACTTTTTTGTTATTAAAAACAGAGCTTTCATTTAAAAACTGTCAAGTACTCCTTACAAAGGGGCACCTTGTACGTAATTATCAAAAACTGAAAAAATTATAGTTTTTGAGAAAAATCGAAATTTTGATTTTTTACAATTAACATGTACTTTTTTAGATCGTAAATTTTGCATAACTTTTTTGTTATTAAAGATAGAGCTTTTATTTAAAAACTGCCAAGCACTCCTGGCAAAGGGGCACCTTGCACATAATTATTAAAATTAAAAAAATTATAGTTTTTGAGAAAAATCGAAATTTTCATTTTTTACAATTAACATGTACTTTTTTAGATGGAAAATTTTGCATAACTTTTTTGTTAATAAAGATAGAGCTTTCACTTAAAAAGTGTTAAGTAGGTCTTGCAAAGGGGCACCTTGCACACAATTATGAAAATTAAAAAAATTACAGTTTTTGAGAAAAATCGAAATTTCGGTTTTTCACCATTAACATATACTTTATAAGATCGTAAATTTTGCATAACTTTTTTGTTATTAAAAACAGAGCTTTCATTTAAAAACTGTCAAGTACTCCTTGCAAAGGGGCACCTTGTACGTAATTATCAAAAACTGAAAAAATTATAGTTTTTGAGAAAAATCGAAATTTTGATTTTTTACAATTAACATGTACTTTTTTAGATCGTAAATTTTGCATAACTTTTTTGTTATTAAAGATAGAGCTTTTATTTAAAAACTGCCAAGCACTCCTGGCAAAGGGGCACCTTGCACATAATTATTAAAATTGAAAAAATTATAGTTTTTGAGAAAAATCGAAATTTTCATTTTTTACAATTAACATGTACTTTTTTAGATCGAAAATTTTGCATAACTTTTTTGTTATTAAAGATAGAGCTTTCATTTAAAAACTGTCAAGTACTCCTTACAAAGGGGCACCTTATACGTAATAATAAAAAACTGAAAAAATTGTAGTTTTAAAAAAAAATCGAAATTTCGGTTTTTTACAATTAACATGTACTTTTTTAGATCGAAAATTTTGCATAACTTTTTTGTTATTAAAGATAGAGCTTTTATTTAAAAACAGTCAAGTACTCCTAGCGAAGGGGCACCTTGCACATAATTATTAAAATTGAAAAAATTAAAATTTTTGAGAAAAAATCGAAATTTCGGTTTTTCTACAATTAACATGTACTTTTTTAGATCGAAAATTTTGCATAACTTTTTTGTTATTAAGGATAGAGCTTTCAATTAAAAACTGTCAAGTACTCCTTGCAAAGGGGCACCTTATACGTAATAATAAAAAACTAAAAAAATTGTAGTTTTTGAAAAAAATCGAAATTTCGGTTTTTTACAATTAACATGTACTTTTTTAGATCGAAAATTTTGCATAACTTTTTTGTTATTAAAGATAGAGCTTTCATTTAAAAACTGTCAAGTACTCCTTGCAAAGGGGCACCTTATACGTGGTAATAAAAAACTAAAAAAATTGTAGTTTTTGAAAAAAATTGAAATTTCGGCTTTTTACAATTAACATGTACTTTTTTAGATCGAAAATTTTGCATAACTTTTTTGTTATTAAAGATAGAGCTTTCATTTAAAAACTGTCAAGTACTCCTTATAAAGGGGCACCTTATACGTAATAATAAAAAACTAAAAAAATTGTAGTTTTAAAAAAAAATCGAAATTTCGGTTTTTTACAATTAACATGTACTTTTTTAGATCGAAAATTTTGCATAACTTTTTTGTTATTAAAGATAGAGCTTTTAATTAAAAACTGTCAAGTACTCCTTGCAAAGGGGCACCTTATACGTAATAATAAAAAACTAAAAAAATTGTAGTTTTTGAAAAAAATCGAAATTTCGGTTTTTTACAATTAACATATACTTTTTTAGATCGAAAATTTTGCATAACTTTTTTGTTATTAAAGATAGAGCTTTCAATTAAAAACTGTCAAGTACTCCTTGCAAAGGGGCACCTTATACGTATAAATAAAAAACTAAAAAAATTGTAGTTTTTAAAAAAAATCGAAATTTCGGTTTTTTACAATTAACATGTACTTTTTTAGATCGAAAATTTTGCATAACTTTTTTGTTATTAAAGATAGAGCTTTCATTTAAAAAGTGTTAAGTACGTCTTGCAAAGGGGCACCTTGCACACAATTATCAAAATTAAAAAAATTACAGTTTTTGAGAAAAATCGAAATTTCGGCTTTTTACAATTAACATGTACTTTTTTAGATCGAAAATTTTGCATAACTTTTTTGTTATTAAAGATAGAGCTTTTAATTAAAAACTGTCAAGTACTCCTTGCAAAGGGGCACCTTATACGTAATAATAAAAAACTAAAAAAATTGTAGTTTTTGAAAAAAATTGAAATTTCGGCTTTTTACAATTAACATGTACTTTTTTAGATCGAAAATTTTGCATAACTTTTTTGTTATTAAAGATAGAGCTTTCATTTAAAAACTGTCAAGTACTCCTTACAAAGGGGCACCTTATACGTAATAATAAAAAACTAAAAAAATTGTAGTTTTAAAAAAAAATCGAAATTTCGGTTTTTTACAATTAACATGTACTTTTTTAGATCGAAAATTTTGCATAACTTTTTTGTTATTAAAGATAGAGCTTTCATTTAAAAACTGCAAAGCACTCCTGGCAAAGGGGCACCTTGCACATAATTATTAAAATTGAAAAAATTATAGTTTTTGAGAAAAATCGAAATTTCGGTTTTTTTACAATTAACATGTACTTTTTTAGATGGAAAATTTTGCATAACTTTTTTGTTATTAAAGATAGAGCTTTCATTTAAAAAGTGTTAAGTAGGTCTTGCAAAGGGGCACCTTGCACACAATTATGAAAATTAAAAAAATTACAGTTTTTGAGAAAAATCGAAATTTCGGTTTTTTACCATTAACATATACTTTATAAGATCGTAAATTTTGCATAACTTTTTTGTTATTAAAAACAGAGCTTTCATTTAAAAACTGTCAAGTACTCCTTACAAAGGGGCACCTTGTACGTAATTATCAAAAACTGAAAAAATTATAGTTTTTGAGAAAAATCGAAATTTTGATTTTTTACAATTAACATGTACTTTTTTAGATCGTAAATTTTGCATAACTTTTTTGTTATTAAAGATAGAGCTTTTATTTAAAAACTGCCAAGCACTCCTGGCAAAGGGGCACCTTGCACATAATTATTAAAATTGAAAAAATTATAGTTTTTGAGAAAAATCGAAATTTTCATTTTTTACAATTAACATGTACTTTTTTAGATGGAAAATTTTGCATAACTTTTTTGTTAATAAAGATAGAGCTTTCACTTAAAAAGTGTTAAGTAGGTCTTGCAAAGGGGCACCTTGCACACAATTATGAAAATTAAAAAAATTACAGTTTTTGAGAAAAATCGAAATTTCGGTTTTTCACCATTAACATATACTTTATAAGATCGTAAATTTTGCATAACTTTTTTGTTATTAAAAACAGAGCTTTCATTTAAAAACTGTCAAGTACTCCTTGCAAAGGGGCACCTTATACGTGGTAATAAAAAACTAAAAAAATTGTAGTTTTTGAAAAAAATTGAAATTTCGGCTTTTTACAATTAACATGTACTTTTTTAGATCGAAAATTTTGCATAACTTTTTTGTTATTAAAGATAGAGCTTTCATTTAAAAACTGCCAAGCACTCCTGGCAAAGGGGCATCTTGCACATAATTATTAAAATTGAAAAAATTATAGTTTTTGAAAAAAATCTAAATTTTGGTTTTTTACAATTAACATGTACTTTTTTAGATCGAAAATTTTGCATAACTTTTTTGTTATTAAAGATAGAGCTTTCATTTAAAAACTGTCAAGTACTCCTTGCAAAGGGGCACCTTATACGTAATAATAAAAAACTAAAAAAATTGTAGTTTTAAAAAAAAATCGAAATTTCGGTTTTTTACAATTAACATGTACTTTTTTAGATCGAAAATTTTGCATAACTTTTTTGTTATTAAAGATAGAGCTTTCATTTAAAAACTGTCAAGTACTCCTTACAAAGGGGCACCTTATACGTAATAATAAAAAACTAAAAAAATTGTAGTTTTAAAAAAAAATCGAAATTTCGGTTTTTTACAATTAACATGTACTTTTTTAGATCGAAAATTTTGCATAACTTTTTTGTTATTAAAGATAGAGCTTTCATTTAAAAACTGCCAAGCACTCCTGGCAAAGGGGCATCTTGCACATAATAATTAAAATTGAAAAAATTATAGTTTTTGAGAAAAATCGAAATTTTGGTTTTTTTACAATTAACATGTACTTTTTTAGATCGAAAATTTTGCATAACTTTTTTGTTATTAAAGATAGAGCTTTCATTTAAAAACTGCCAAGTACTCCTAGCGAAGGGGCACCTTGCACATAATTATCAAAATTTAAAAAATTATAGTTTTTGAGAAAAATCGAAATTTCGGTTTTTTTACAATTAACATGTACTTTTTTTAGATCGAAAATTTTGCATAACTTTTTTGTTATTAAAGATAGAGCTTTCATTTAAAAACTGTCAAGTACTCCTAGCAAAGGGGCACCTTGCACATAATTATCAAAATTGTAAAAATTAAAGTTTTTGAGAAAAATCGAAATTTCGATTTTTTACAATTAACATGTACTTTTTTAGATGGAAAATTTTGCATAACTTTTTTGTTATTAAAGATAGAGCTTTCATTTAAAAAGTGTTAAGTAGGTCTTGCAAAGGGGCACCTTGCACACAATTATGAAAATTAAAAAAATTACAGTTTTTGAGAAAAATCGAAATTTCGGTTTTTTACCATTAACATATACTTTATAAGATCGTAAATTTTGCATAACTTTTTTGTTATTAAAAACAGAGCTTTCATTTAAAAACTGTCAAGTACTCCTTACAAAGGGGCACCTTGTACGTAATTATCAAAAACTGAAAAAATTATAGTTTTTGAGAAAAATCGAAATTTTGATTTTTTACAATTAACATGTACTTTTTTAGATCGTAAATTTTGCATAACTTTTTTGTTATTAAAGATAGAGCTTTTATTTAAAAACTGCCAAGCACTCCTGGCAAAGGGGCACCTTGCACATAATTATTAAAATTGAAAAAATTATAGTTTTTGAGAAAAATCGAAATTTTCATTTTTTACAATTAACATGTACTTTTTTAGATGGAAAATTTTGCATAACTTTTTTGTTAATAAAGATAGAGCTTTCACTTAAAAAGTGTTAAGTAGGTCTTGCAAAGGGGCACCTTGCACACAATTATGAAAATTAAAAAAATTACAGTTTTTGAGAAAAATCGAAATTTCGGTTTTTTACCATTAACATATACTTTATAAGATCGTAAATTTTGCATAACATTTTTGTTATTAAAAACAGAGCTTTCATTTAAAAACTGTCAAGTACTCCTTGCAAAGGGGCACCTTGTACGTAATTATCAAAAACTGAAAAAATTATAGTTTTTGAGAAAAATCGAAATTTTGATTTTTTACAATTAACATGTACTTTTTTAGATCGTAAATTTTGCATAACTTTTTTGTTATTAAAGATAGAGCTTTTATTTAAAAACTGCCAAGCACTCCTGGCAAAGGGGCACCTTGCACATAATTATTAAAATTGAAAAAATTATAGTTTTTGAGAAAAATCGAAATTTTCATTTTTTACAATTAACATGTACTTTTTTAGATCGAAAATTTTGCATAACTTTTTTGTTATTAAAGATAGAGCTTTCATTTAAAAACTGTCAAGTACTCCTTACAAAGGGGCACCTTATACGTAATAATAAAAAACTAAAAAAATTGTAGTTTTAAAAAAAAATCGAAATTTCGGTTTTTTACAATTAACATGTACTTTTTTAGATCGAAAATTTTGCATAACTTTTTTGTTATTAAAGATAGAGCTTTCATTTAAAAACTGCAAAGCACTCCTGGCAAAGGGGCACCTTGCACATAATTATTAAAATTGAAAAAATTATAGTTTTTGAGAAAAATCGAAATTTCGGTTTTTTTACAATTAACATGTACTTTTTTAGATGGAAAATTTTGCATAACTTTTTTGTTATTAAAGATAGAGCTTTCATTTAAAAAGTGTTAAGTAGGTCTTGCAAAGGGGCACCTTGCACACAATTATGAAAATTAAAAAAATTACAGTTTTTGAGAAAAATCGAAATTTCGGTTTTTTACCATTAACATATACTTTATAAGATCGTAAATTTTGCATAACTTTTTTGTTATTAAAAACAGAGCTTTCATTTAAAAACTGTCAAGTACTCCTTACAAAGGGGCACCTTGTACGTAATTATCAAAAACTGAAAAAATTATAGTTTTTGAGAAAAATCGAAATTTTGATTTTTTACAATTAACATGTACTTTTTTAGATCGTAAATTTTGCATAACTTTTTTGTTATTAAAGATAGAGCTTTTATTTAAAAACTGCCAAGCACTCCTGGCAAAGGGGCACCTTGCACATAATTATTAAAATTGAAAAAATTATAGTTTTTGAGAAAAATCGAAATTTTCATTTTTTACAATTAACATGTACTTTTTTAGATGGAAAATTTTGCATAACTTTTTTGTTAATAAAGATAGAGCTTTCACTTAAAAAGTGTTAAGTAGGTCTTGCAAAGGGGCACCTTGCACACAATTATGAAAATTAAAAAAATTACAGTTTTTGAGAAAAATCGAAATTTCGGTTTTTCACCATTAACATATACTTTATAAGATCGTAAATTTTGCATAACTTTTTTGTTATTAAAAACAGAGCTTTCATTTAAAAACTGTCAAGTACTCCTTGCAAAGGGGCACCTTATACGTGGTAATAAAAAACTAAAAAAATTGTAGTTTTTGAAAAAAATTGAAATTTCGGCTTTTTACAATTAACATGTACTTTTTTAGATCGAAAATTTTGCATAACTTTTTTGTTATTAAAGATAGAGCTTTCATTTAAAAACTGCCAAGCACTCCTGGCAAAGGGGCATCTTGCACATAATTATTAAAATTGAAAAAATTATAGTTTTTGAAAAAAATCTAAATTTTGGTTTTTTACAATTAACATGTACTTTTTTAGATCGAAAATTTTGCATAACTTTTTTGTTATTAAAGATAGAGCTTTCATTTAAAAACTGTCAAGTACTCCTTGCAAAGGGGCACCTTATACGTAATAATAAAAAACTAAAAAAATTGTAGTTTTAAAAAAAAATCGAAATTTCGGTTTTTTACAATTAACATGTACTTTTTTAGATCGAAAATTTTGCATAACTTTTTTGTTATTAAAGATAGAGCTTTCATTTAAAAACTGTCAAGTACTCCTTACAAAGGGGCACCTTATACGTAATAATAAAAAACTAAAAAAATTGTAGTTTTAAAAAAAAATCGAAATTTTGGTTTTTTACAATTAACATGTACTTTTTTAGATCGAAAATTTTGCATAACTTTTTTGTTATTAAAGATAGAGCTTTCATTTAAAAACTGCCAAGCACTCCTGGCAAAGGGGCATCTTGCACATAATAATTAAAATTGAAAAAATTATAGTTTTTGAGAAAAATCGAAATTTTGGTTTTTTTACAATTAACATGTACTTTTTTAGATCGAAAATTTTGCATAACTTTTTTGTTATTAAAGATAGAGCTTTCATTTAAAAACTGCCAAGTACTCCTAGCGAAGGGGCACCTTGCACATAATTATCAAAATTTAAAAAATTATAGTTTTTGAGAAAAATCGAAATTTCGGTTTTTTTACAATTAACATGTACTTTTTTTAGATCGAAAATTTTGCATAACTTTTTTGTTATTAAAGATAGAGCTTTCATTTAAAAACTGTCAAGTACTCCTAGCAAAGGGGCACCTTGCACATAATTATCAAAATTGTAAAAATTAAAGTTTTTGAGAAAAATCGAAATTTCGATTTTTTACAATTAACATGTACTTTTTTAGATGGAAAATTTTGCATAACTTTTTTGTTATTAAAGATAGAGCTTTCATTTAAAAAGTGTTAAGTAGGTCTTGCAAAGGGGCACCTTGCACACAATTATGAAAATTAAAAAAATTACAGTTTTTGAGAAAAATCGAAATTTCGGTTTTTTACCATTAACATATACTTTATAAGATCGTAAATTTTGCATAACTTTTTTGTTATTAAAAACAGAGCTTTCATTTAAAAACTGTCAAGTACTCCTTACAAAGGGGCACCTTGTACGTAATTATCAAAAACTGAAAAAATTATAGTTTTTGAGAAAAATCGAAATTTTGATTTTTTACAATTAACATGTACTTTTTTAGATCGTAAATTTTGCATAACTTTTTTGTTATTAAAGATAGAGCTTTTATTTAAAAACTGCCAAGCACTCCTGGCAAAGGGGCACCTTGCACATAATTATTAAAATTGAAAAAATTATAGTTTTTGAGAAAAATCGAAATTTTCATTTTTTACAATTAACATGTACTTTTTTAGATGGAAAATTTTGCATAACTTTTTTGTTAATAAAGATAGAGCTTTCACTTAAAAAGTGTTAAGTAGGTCTTGCAAAGGGGCACCTTGCACACAATTATGAAAATTAAAAAAATTACAGTTTTTGAGAAAAATCGAAATTTCGGTTTTTTACCATTAACATATACTTTATAAGATCGTAAATTTTGCATAACATTTTTGTTATTAAAAACAGAGCTTTCATTTAAAAACTGTCAAGTACTCCTTGCAAAGGGGCACCTTGTACGTAATTATCAAAAACTGAAAAAATTATAGTTTTTGAGAAAAATCGAAATTTTGATTTTTTACAATTAACATGTACTTTTTTAGATCGTAAATTTTGCATAACTTTTTTGTTATTAAAGATAGAGCTTTCATTTAAAAACTGTCAAGTACTCCTTACAAAGGGGCACCTTATACGTAATAATAAAAAACTAAAAAAATTGTAGTTTTAAAAAAAAATCGAAATTTCGGTTTTTTACAATTAGCATGTACTTTTTTAGATCGAAAATTTTGCATAACTTTTTTGTTATTAAAGATAGAGCTTTCATTTAAAAACTGTCAAGTACTCCTTACAAAGGGGCACCTTATACGTAATAATAAAAAACTAAAAAAATTGTAGTTTTAAAAAAAAATCGAAATTTCGGTTTTTTACAATTAGCATGTACTTTTTTAGATCGAAAATTTTGCATAACTTTTTTGTTATTAAAGATAGAGCTTTTATTTAAAAACAGTCAAGTACTCCTAGCGAAGGGGCACCTTGCACATAATTATTAAAATTGAAAAAATTAAAATTTTTGAGAAAAATCGAAATTTCGGTTTTTCTACAATTAACATGTACTTTTTTAGATCGAAAATTTTGCATAACTTTTTTGTTATTAAGGATAGAGCTTTCAATTAAAAACTGTCAAGTACTCCTTGCAAAGGGGCACCTTATACGTAATAATAAAAAACTAAAAAAATTGTAGTTTTTGAAAAAAATTGAAATTTCGGCTTTTTACAATTAACATGTACTTTTTTAGATCGAAAATTTTGCATAACTTTTTTGTTATTAAAGATAGAGCTTTCATTTAAAAACTGTCAAGTACTCCTTACAAAGGGGCACCTTATACGTAATAATAAAAAACTAAAAAAATTGTAGTTTTAAAAAAAAATCGAAATTTCGGTTTTTTACAATTAACATGTACTTTTTTAGATCGAAAATTTTGCATAACTTTTTTGTTATTAAAGATAGAGCTTTTAATTAAAAACTGTCAAGTACTCCTTGCAAAGGGGCACCTTATACGTAATAATAAAAAACTAAAAAAATTGTAGTTTTTGAAAAAAATCGAAATTTCGGTTTTTTACAATTAACATGTACTTTTTTAGATCGAAAATTTTGCATAACTTTTTTGTTATTAAAGATAGAGCTTTCATTTAAAAAGTGTTAAGTACGTCTTGCAAAGGGGCACCTTGCACACAATTATCAAAATTAAAAAAATTACAGTTTTTGAGAAAAATCGAAATTTCGGCTTTTTACAATTAACATGTACTTTTTTAGATCGAAAATTTTGCATAACTTTTTTGTTATTAAAGATAGAGCTTTTAATTAAAAACTGTCAAGTACTCCTTGCAAAGGGGCACCTTATACGTAATAATAAAAAACTAAAAAAATTGTAGTTTTTGAAAAAAATTGAAATTTCGGCTTTTTACAATTAACATGTACTTTTTTAGATCGAAAATTTTGCATAACTTTTTTGTTATTAAAGATAGAGCTTTCATTTAAAAACTGTCAAGTACTCCTTACAAAGGGGCACCTTATACGTAATAATAAAAAACTAAAAAAATTGTAGTTTTAAAAAAAAATCGAAATTTCGGTTTTTTACAATTAACATGTACTTTTTTAGATCGAAAATTTTGCATAACTTTTTTGTTATTAAAGATAGAGCTTTCATTTAAAAACTGCCAAGCACTCCTGGCAAAGGGGCACCTTGCACATAATTATTAAAATTGAAAAAATTATAGTTTTTGAGAAAAATCGAAATTTCGGTTTTTTTACAATTAACATGTACTTTTTTAGATCGAAAATTTTGCATAACTTTTTTGTTATTAAAGATAGAGCTTTCATTTAAAAACTGTCAAGTACTCCTAGCGAAGGGGCACCTTTCACATACTTATTAAAATTGAAAAAATTATAGTTTTTGAGAAAAATCGAAATTTCGGTTTTTTACAATTAACATGTACTTTTTTAGATCGAAAATTTTGCATAACTTTTTTGTTATTAAAGATAGAGCTTTTATTTAAAAACTGTCAAGTACTCCTAGCGAAGGGGCACCTTGCACATAATTATCAAAATTGTAAAAATTAAAGTTTTTGAGAAAAATCGAAATTTCGATTTTTTACAATTAACATGTACTTTTTTAGATGGAAAATTTTGCATAACTTCTTTGTTATTAAAGATAGAGCTTTCATTTAAAAAGTGTTAAGTACGTCTTGCAAAGGGGCACCTTGCACACAATTATGAAAATTAAAAAAATTACAGTTTTTGAGAAAAATCGAAATTTCGGTTTTTTACCATTAACATATACTTTATAAGATCGTAAATTTTGCATAACTTTTTTGTTATGAAAGATAGAGCTTTCATTTAAAAACTGCCAAGCACTCCTGGCAAAGGGGCACCTTGCACATAATTATTAAAATTGAAAAAATTATAGTTTTTGAGAAAAATCGAAATTTGGTTTTTTTACAATTAACATGTACTTTTTTAGATCGAAAATTTTGCATAACTTTTTTGTTATTAAAGATAGAGCTTTCATTTAAAAACTGTCAAGTACTCCTTACAAAGGGGCACCTTATACGTAATAATAAAAAAACTAAAAAAATTGTAGTTTTTAAAAACAATCGAAATTTCGGTTTTTTACAATTAACATGTACTTTTTTAGATGGAAAATTTTGCATAACTTTTTTGTTATTAAAGATACAGCTTTCATTTAAAATCTGCCAAGAACTCCTGGCAAAGGGGCACCTTGCACATAATTATTAAAATTAAAAAAATTACAGTTTTTGAGAAAAATCGAAATTTCGGTTTTTTACCATTAACATATACTTTTTTAGATCGAAAATTTTGCATAACTTTTTTGTTATTAAAGATAGAGCTTTCATTTAAAAACTGTCAAGTACTCCTTGCAAAGGGGCACCTTATACGTAATAATAAAAAACTAAAAAAATTGTAGTTTTTGAAAAAAATCGAAATTTCGGTTTTTTACATTTAACATGTACTTTTTTAGATCGAAAATTTTGCATAACTTTTTTGTTATTAAAGATAGAGCTTTCATTTAAAAACTGCCAAGCACTCCTGGCAAAGGGGCACCTTGCACATAATTATTAAAATTGAAAAAATTATAGTTTTTGAAAAAAATCTAAATTTTGGTTTTTTACAATTAACATGTACTTTTTTAGATCGAAAATTTTGCATAACTTTTTTGTTATTAAAGATAGAGCTATCATTTAAAAACTGTCAAGTACTCCTAGCGAAGGGGCACCTCTCACATACTTATCAAAATTGAAAAAATTAACGTTTTTGAGAAAAATCGAAACTTCGGTTTTTTACAATTAACATGTACTTTTTTAGATGGAAAATTTTGCATAACTTTTTTGTTATTAAAGATACAGCTTTCATTTAAAATCTGCCAAGAACTCCTGGCAAAGGGGCACCTTGCACATAATTATTAAAATTGAAAAAATTATAGTTTTTGAGAAAAATCGAAATTTCGGTTTTTTTACAATTAACATGTACTTTTTTAGATCGAAAATTTTGCATAACTTTTTTGTTATTAAAGATAGAGCTTTCATTTAAAACTGTCAAGTACTCCTAGCAAAGGGGCACCTTTCACATACTTATTAAAATTGAAAAAATTATAGTTTTTGAGAAAAATCGAAATTTTCATTTTTTACAATTAACATGTACTTTTTTAGATCGAAAATTTTGCATAACTTTTTTGTTATTAAAGATAGAGCTTTCATTTAAAAACTGTCAAGTACTCCTTACAAAGGGGCACCTTATACGTAATAATAAAAAACTAAAAAAATTGTAGTTTTAAAAAAAAATCGAAATTTCGGTTTTTTACAATTAGCATGTACTTTTTTAGATCGAAAATTTTGCATAACTTTTTTGTTATTAAAGATAGAGCTTTTATTTAAAAACAGTCAAGTACTCCTAGCGAAGGGGCACCTTGCACATAATTATTAAAATTGAAAAAATTAAAATTTTTGAGAAAAATCGAAATTTCGGTTTTTCTACAATTAACATGTACTTTTTTAGATCGAAAATTTTGCATAACTTTTTTGTTATTAAGGATAGAGCTTTCAATTAAAAACTGTCAAGTACTCCTTGCAAAGGGGCACCTTATACGTAATAATAAAAAACTAAAAAAATTGTAGTTTTTGAAAAAAATTGAAATTTCGGCTTTTTACAATTAACATGTACTTTTTTAGATCGAAAATTTTGCATAACTTTTTTGTTATTAAAGATAGAGCTTTCATTTAAAAACTGTCAAGTACTCCTTACAAAGGGGCACCTTATACGTAATAATAAAAAACTAAAAAAATTGTAGTTTTAAAAAAAAATCGAAATTTCGGTTTTTTACAATTAACATGTACTTTTTTAGATCGAAAATTTTGCATAACTTTTTTGTTATTAAAGATAGAGCTTTTAATTAAAAACTGTCAAGTACTCCTTGCAAAGGGGCACCTTATACGTAATAATAAAAAACTAAAAAAATTGTAGTTTTTGAAAAAAATCGAAATTTCGGTTTTTTACAATTAACATGTACTTTTTTAGATCGAAAATTTTGCATAACTTTTTTGTTATTAAAGATAGAGCTTTCATTTAAAAAGTGTTAAGTACGTCTTGCAAAGGGGCACCTTGCACACAATTATCAAAATTAAAAAAGTTACAGTTTTTGAGAAAAATCGAAATTTCGGCTTTTTACAATTAACATGTACTTTTTTAGATCGAAAATTTTGCATAACTTTTTTGTTATTAAAGATAGAGCTTTTAATTAAAAACTGTCAAGTACTCCTTGCAAAGGGGCACCTTATACGTAATAATAAAAAACTAAAAAAATTGTAGTTTTTGAAAAAAATTGAAATTTCGGCTTTTTACAATTAACATGTACTTTTTTAGATCGAAAATTTTGCATAACTTTTTTGTTATTAAAGATAGAGCTTTTATTTAAAAACTGTCAAGTACTCCTTACAAAGGGGCACCTTATACGTAATAATAAAAAACTAAAAAAATTGTAGTTTTAAAAAAAAATCGAAATTTCGGTTTTTTACAATTAACATGTACTTTTTTAGATCGTAAATTTTGCATAACTTTTTTGTTATTAAAGACAGAGCTTTCATTTAAAAACTGTCAAGTACTCCTTGCAAAGGGGCACCTTGTACGTAATTATCAAAAACTGAAAAAATTATAGTTTTTGAGAAAAATCGAAATTTTGATTTTTTACAATTAACATGTACTTTTTTAGATCGTAAATTTTGCATAACTTTTTTGTTATTAAAGATAGAGCTTTCATTTAAAAAGTGCTAAGTACGTCTTGCAAAGGGGCACCTTGCACACAATTATCAAAATTAAAAAAATTACAGTTTTTGAGAAAAATCGAAATTTTGGTTTTTTACCATTAACATATACTTTATAAGATCGTAAATTTTGCATAACTTTTTTGTTATGAAAGATAGAGCTTTCATTTAAAAACTGTCAAGTACTCCTTGCAAAGGGGCACCTTGTAAGTAATTATCAAAAACTGAAAAAATTATAGTTTTTGAGAAAAATCGAAATTTTAATTTTTTACAATTAACATGTACTTTTTTAGATCGAAAATTTTGCATAACTTTTTTGTTATTAAAGATAGAGCTTTTATTTAAAAACAGTCAAGTACTCCTAGCGAAGGGGCACCTTGCACATAATTATCAAAATTTAAAAAATAATAGTTTTTGAGAAAAATCGAAATTTCGGTTTTTTTACAATTAACATATACTTTTTTAGATCGAAAATTTTGCATAACTTTTTTGTTATTAAAGATAGAGCTTTCATTTAAAAAGTGTTAAGTACGTCTTGCAAAGGGGCACCTTGCACATAATTATGAAAATTAAAAAAATTACAGTTTTTGAGAAAAATCGAAATTTCGGTTTTTTACCATTAACATATACTTTTTTAGATCGAAAATTTTGCATAACTTTTTTGTTATTAAAGATAGAGCTTTCATTTAAAAACTGTCAAGTACTCCTTGCAAAGGGGCACCTTATACGTAATAATAAAAAACTAAAAAAATTGTAGTTTTTGAAAAAAATCGAAATTTCGGTTTTTTACATTTAACATGTACTTTTTTAGATCGAAAATTTTGCATAACTTTTTTGTTATTAAAGATAGAGCTTTCATTTAAAAACTGCCAAGCACTCCTGGCAAAGGGGCACCTTGCACATAATTATTAAAATTGAAAAAATTATAGTTTTTGAAAAAAATCTAAATTTTGGTTTTTTACAATTAACATGTACTTTTTTAGATCGAAAATTTTGCATAACTTTTTTGTTATTAAAGATAGAGCTTTCATTTAAAAACTGCCAAGCACTCCTAGCGAAGGGGCACCTTGCACATAATTATCAAAAGTTAAAAAATTATAGTTTTTGAGAAAAATCGAAATTTCGGTTTTTTTACAATTAACATGTACTTTTTTAGATCGAAAATTTTGCATAACTCTTTTGTTATTAAAGATAGAGCTTTCATTTAAAAACTGTCAAGTACTCCTTGCAAAGGGGCACCTTATACGTAATAATAAAAAAACTAAAAAAATTGTAGTTTTTAAAAACAATCGAAATTTCGGTTTTTTACAATTAACATGTACTTTTTTAGATCGAAAATTTTGCATAACTTTTTTGTTATTAAAGATAGAGCTTTCAATTAAAAACTGTCAAGTACTCCTTGCAAAGAGGCACCTTATACGTAATAATAAAAAACTAAAAAAATTGTAGTTTTTGAAAAAAATCGAAATTTCGGTTTTTTACAATTAACATGTACTTTTTTAGATCGAAAATTTTGCATAACTGTTTTGTTATTAAAGATAGAGCTTTCATTTAAAAACTGTCAAGTACTCCTTGCAAAGGGGCACCTTATACGTAATAACAAAAAACTAAAAAAATTGTAGTTTTTGAAAAAAATTGAAATTTCGGCTTTTTACAATTAACATGTACTTTTTTAGATCGAAAATTTTGCATAACTTTTTTGTTATTAAAGATAGAGCTTTCATTTAAAAACTGTCATGTACTCCTTACAAAGGGGCACCTTATACGTAATAATAAAAAACTAAAAAAATTGTAGTTTTAAAAAAAAATCGAAATTTCGGTTTTTTACAATTAACATGTACTTTTTTAGATCGAAAATTTTGCATAACTTTTTTGTTATTAAAGATAGAGCTTTCATTTAAAAACTGTCAAGTACTCCTAGCGAAGGGGCACCTTTCACATACTTATTAAAATTGAAAAAATTATAGTTTTTGAGAAAAATCGAAATTTCGGTTTTTTTACAATTAACATGTACTTTTTTAGATCGAAAATTTTGCATAACTTTTTTGTTATTAAAGATAGAGCTTTCATTTAAAAACTGCCAAGTACTCCTAGCGAAGGGGCACCTTGCACATAATTATCAAAATTTAAAAAATTATAGTTTTTGAGAAAAATCGAAATTTCGGTTTTTTTACAATTAACATGTACTTTTTTAGATCGAAAATTTTGCATAACTTTTTTGTTATTAAAGATAGAGCTATCATTTAAAAACTGTCAAGTACTCCTAGCGAAGGGGCACCTTTCACATACTTATCAAAATTGAAAAAATTAACGTTTTTGAGAAAAATCGAAACTTCGGTTTTTTACAATTAACATGTACTTTTTTAGATGGAAAATTTTGCATAACTTTTTTGTTATTAAAGATAGAGCTTTCATTTAAAATCTGCCAAGAACTCCTGGCAAAGGGGCACCTTGCACATAATTATTAAAATTGAAAAAATTATAGTTTTTGAGAAAAATCGAAATTTCAGTTTTTTTACAATTAACATGTACTTTTTTAGATCGAAAATTTTGCATAACTTTTTTGTTATTAAAGATAGAGCTTTCATTTAAAAACTGTCAAGTACTCCTAGCAAAGGGGCACCTTTCACATACTTATTAAAATTGAAAAAATTATAGTTTTTGAGAAAAATCGAAATTTCGGTTTTTTACAATTAACATGTACTTTTTTAGATCGAAAATTTTGCATAACTTTTTTGTTATTAAAGATAGAGCTTTCATTTAAAAACTGTCAAGTACTTCTAGCGAAGGGGCACCTTATACGTAATAATAAAAAACTAAAAAAAAATGTATTTTTTGAAAAAAATCGAAATTTCGGTTTTTTACAATTAACATGTACTTTTTTAGATCGAAAATTTTGCATAACTTTTTTGTTATTAAAGATAGAGCTTTCATTTAAAAAGTGTTAAGTAGGTCTTGCAAAGGGGCACCTTGCACACAATTATGAAAATTAAAAAAATTACAGTTTTTGAGAAAAATCGAAATTTCGGTTTTTTACCATTAACATATACTTTATAAGATCGTAAATTTTGCATAACTTTTTTGTTATTAAAAACAGAGCTTTCATTTAAAAACTGTCAAGTACTCCTTACAAAGGGGCACCTTGTACGTAATTATCAAAAACTGAAAAAATTATAGTTTTTGAGAAAAATCGAAATTTTGATTTTTTACAATTAACATGTACTTTTTTAGATCGTAAATTTTGCATAACTTTTTTGTTATTAAAGATAGAGCTTTTATTTAAAAACTGCCAAGCACTCCTGGCAAAGGGGCACCTTGCACATAATTATTAAAATTGAAAAAATTATAGTTTTTGAGAAAAATCGAAATTTTCATTTTTTACAATTAACATGTACTTTTTTAGATGGAAAATTTTGCATAACTTTTTTGTTAATAAAGATAGAGCTTTCACTTAAAAAGTGTTAAGTAGGTCTTGCAAAGGGGCACCTTGCACACAATTATGAAAATAAAAAAAATTACAGTTTTTGAGAAAAATCGAAATTTCGGTTTTTTACCATTAACATATACTTTATAAGATCGTAAATTTTGCATAACATTTTTGTTATTAAAAACAGAGCTTTCATTTAAAAACTGTCAAGTACTCCTTGCAAAGGGGCACCTTGTACGTAATTATCAAAAACTGAAAAAATTATAGTTTTTGAGAAAAATCGAAATTTTGATTTTTTACAATTAACATGTACTTTTTTAGATCGTAAATTTTGCATAACTTTTTTGTTATTAAAGATAGAGCTTTTATTTAAAAACTGCCAAGCACTCCTGGCAAAGGGGCACCTTGCACATAATTATTAAAATTGAAAAAATTATAGTTTTTGAGAAAAATCGAAATTTTCATTTTTTACAATTAACATGTACTTTTTTAGATCGAAAATTTTGCATAACTTTTTTGTTATTAAAGATAGAGCTTTCATTTAAAAACTGTCAAGTACTCCTTACAAAGGGGCACCTTATACGTAATAATAAAAAACTAAAAAAATTGTAGTTTTAAAAAAAAATCGAAATTTCGGTTTTTTACAATTAGCATGTACTTTTTTAGATCGAAAATTTTGCATAACTTTTTTGTTATTAAAGATAGAGCTTTTATTTAAAAACAGTCAAGTACTCCTAGCGAAGGGGCACCTTGCACATAATTATTAAAATTGAAAAAATTAAAATTTTTGAGAAAAATCGAAATTTCGGTTTTTCTACAATTAACATGTACTTTTTTAGATCGAAAATTTTGCATAACTTTTTTGTTATTAAGGATAGAGCTTTCAATTAAAAACTGTCAAGTACTCCTTGCAAAGGGGCACCTTATACGTAATAATAAAAAACTAAAAAAATTGTAGTTTTTGAAAAAAATTGAAATTTCGGCTTTTTACAATTAACATGTACTTTTTTAGATCGAAAATTTTGCATAACTTTTTTGTTATTAAAGATAGAGCTTTCATTTAAAAACTGTCAAGTACTCCTTACAAAGGGGCACCTTATACGTAATAATAAAAAACTAAAAAAATTGTAGTTTTAAAAAAAAATCGAAATTTCGGTTTTTTACAATTAACATGTACTTTTTTAGATCGAAAATTTTGCATAACTTTTTTGTTATTAAAGATAGAGCTTTTAATTAAAAACTGTCAAGTACTCCTTGCAAAGGGGCACCTTATACGTAATAATAAAAAACTAAAAAAATTGTAGTTTTTGAAAAAAATCGAAATTTCGGTTTTTTACAATTAACATGTACTTTTTTAGATCGAAAATTTTGCATAACTTTTTTGTTATTAAAGATAGAGCTTTCATTTAAAAAGTGTTAAGTACGTCTTGCAAAGGGGCACCTTGCACACAATTATCAAAATTAAAAAAATTACAGTTTTTGAGAAAAATCGAAATTTCGGCTTTTTACAATTAACATGTACTTTTTTAGATCGAAAATTTTGCATAACTTTTTTGTTATTAAAGATAGAGCTTTTAATTAAAAACTGTCAAGTACTCCTTGCAAAGGGGCACCTTATACGTAATAATAAAAAACTAAAAAAATTGTAGTTTTTGAAAAAAATTGAAATTTCGGCTTTTTACAATTAACATGTACTTTTTTAGATCGAAAATTTTGCATAACTTTTTTGTTATTAAAGATAGAGCTTTCATTTAAAAACTGTCAAGTACTCCTTACAAAGGGGCACCTTATACGTAATAATAAAAAACTAAAAAAATTGTAGTTTTAAAAAAAAATCGAAATTTCGGTTTTTTACAATTAACATGTACTTTTTTAGATCGAAAATTTTGCATAACTTTTTTGTTATTAAAGATAGAGCTTTCATTTAAAAACTGCCAAGCACTCCTGGCAAAGGGGCACCTTGCACATAATTATTAAAATTGAAAAAATTATAGTTTTTGAGAAAAATCGAAATTTCGGTTTTTTTACAATTAACATGTACTTTTTTAGATCGAAAATTTTGCATAACTTTTTTGTTATTAAAGATAGAGCTTTCATTTAAAAACTGTCAAGTACTCCTAGCGAAGGGGCACCTTTCACATACTTATTAAAATTGAAAAAATTATAGTTTTTGAGAAAAATCGAAATTTCGGTTTTTTACAATTAACATGTACTTTTTTAGATCGAAAATTTTGCATAACTTTTTTGTTATTAAAGATAGAGCTTTTATTTAAAAACTGTCAAGTACTCCTAGCGAAGGGGCACCTTGCACATAATTATCAAAATTGTAAAAATTAAAGTTTTTGAGAAAAATCGAAATTTCGATTTTTTACAATTAACATGTACTTTTTTAGATGGAAAATTTTGCATAACTTCTTTGTTATTAAAGATAGAGCTTTCATTTAAAAAGTGTTAAGTACGTCTTGCAAAGGGGCACCTTGCACACAATTATGAAAATTAAAAAAATTACAGTTTTTGAGAAAAATCGAAATTTCGGTTTTTTACCATTAACATATACTTTATAAGATCGTAAATTTTGCATAACTTTTTTGTTATGAAAGATAGAGCTTTCATTTAAAAACTGCCAAGCACTCCTGGCAAAGGGGCACCTTGCACATAATTATTAAAATTGAAAAAATTATAGTTTTTGAGAAAAATCGAAATTTGGTTTTTTTTACAATTAACATGTACTTTTTTAGATCGAAAATTTTGCATAACTTTTTTGTTATTAAAGATAGAGCTTTCATTTAAAAACTGTCAAGTACTCCTTACAAAGGGGCACCTTATACGTAATAATAAAAAACTAAAAAAATTGTAGTTTTAAAAAAAAATCGAAATTTCGGTTTTTTACAATTAACATGTACTTTTTTAGATCGTAAATTTTGCATAACTTTTTTGTTATTAAAGACAGAGCTTTCATTTAAAAACTGTCAAGTACTCCTTGCAAAGGGGCACCTTGTACGTAATTATCAAAAACTGAAAAAATTATAGTTTTTGAGAAAAATCGAAATTTTGATTTTTTACAATTAACATGTACTTTTTTAGATCGTAAATTTTGCATAACTTTTTTGTTATTAAAGATAGAGCTTTCATTTAAAAAGTGCTAAGTACGTCTTGCAAAGGGGCACCTTGCACACAATTATCAAAATTAAAAAAATTACAGTTTTTGAGAAAAATCGAAATTTTGGTTTTTTACCATTAACATATACTTTATAAGATCGTAAATTTTGCATAACTTTTTTGTTATGAAAGATAGAGCTTTCATTTAAAAACTGTCAAGTACTCCTTGCAAAGGGGCACCTTGTAAGTAATTATCAAAAACTGAAAAAATTATAGTTTTTGAGAAAAATCGAAATTTTAATTTTTTACAATTAACATGTACTTTTTTAGATCGAAAATTTTGCATAACTTTTTTGTTATTAAAGATAGAGCTTTTATTTAAAAACAGTCAAGTACTCCTAGCGAAGGGGCACCTTGCACATAATTATCAAAATTTAAAAAATAATAGTTTTTGAGAAAAATCGAAATTTCGGTTTTTTTACAATTAACATATACTTTTTTAGATCGAAAATTTTGCATAACTTTTTTGTTATTAAAGATAGAGCTTTCATTTAAAAAGTGTTAAGTACGTCTTGCAAAGGGGCACCTTGCACATAATTATGAAAATTAAAAAAATTACAGTTTTTGAGAAAAATCGAAATTTCGGTTTTTTACCATTAACATATACTTTTTTAGATCGAAAATTTTGCATAACTTTTTTGTTATTAAAGATAGAGCTTTCATTTAAAAACTGTCAAGTACTCCTTGCAAAGGGGCACCTTATACGTAATAATAAAAAACTAAAAAAATTGTAGTTTTTGAAAAAAATCGAAATTTCGGTTTTTTACATTTAACATGTACTTTTTTAGATCGAAAATTTTGCATAACTTTTTTGTTATTAAAGATAGAGCTTTCATTTAAAAACTGCCAAGCACTCCTGGCAAAGGGGCACCTTGCACATAATTATTAAAATTGAAAAAATTATAGTTTTTGAAAAAAATCTAAATTTTGGTTTTTTACAATTAACATGTACTTTTTTAGATCGAAAATTTTGCATAACTTTTTTGTTATTAAAGATAGAGCTTTCATTTAAAAACTGCCAAGCACTCCTAGCGAAGGGGCACCTTGCACATAATTATCAAAAGTTAAAAAATTATAGTTTTTGAGAAAAATCGAAATTTCGGTTTTTTTACAATTAACATGTACTTTTTTAGATCGAAAATTTTGCATAACTCTTTTTGTTATTAAAGATAGAGCTTTCATTTAAAAACTGTCAAGTACTCCTTGCAAAGGGGCACCTTATACGTAATAATAAAAAAACTAAAAAAATTGTAGTTTTTAAAAACAATCGAAATTTCGGTTTTTTTACAATTAACATGTACTTTTTTAGATCGAAAATTTTGCATAACTTTTTGTTATTAAAGATAGAGCTTTCAATTAAAAACTGTCAAGTACTCCTTGCAAAGAGGCACCTTATACGTAATAATAAAAAACTAAAAAAATTGTAGTTTTTGAAAAAAATCGAAATTTCGGTTTTTTACAATTAACATGTACTTTTTTAGATCGAAAATTTTGCATAACTGTTTTGTTATTAAAGATAGAGCTTTCATTTAAAAACTGTCATGTACTCCTTACACCTCACGAGATGTGTCGTAATAATAAAAAACTAAAAAAATTGTAGTTTTAAAAAAAAATCGAAATTTCGGTTTTTTACAATTAACATGTACTTTTTTAGATCGAAAATTTTGCATAACTTTTTTGTTATTAAAGATAGAGCTTTCATTTAAAAACTGTCAAGTACTCCTAGCGAAGGGGCACCTTTCACATACTTATTAAAATTGAAAAAATTATAGTTTTTGAGAAAAATCGAAATTTCGGTTTTTTTACAATTAACATGTACTTTTTTAGATCGAAAATTTTGCATAACTTTTTTGTTATTAAAGATAGAGCTTTCATTTAAAAACTGCCAAGTACTCCTAGCGAAGGGGCACCTTGCACATAATTATCAAAATTTAAAAAATTATAGTTTTTGAGAAAAATCGAAATTTCGGTTTTTTTTACAATTAACATGTACTTTTTTAGATCGAAAATTTTGCATAACTTTTTTGTTATTAAAGATAGAGCTATCATTTAAAAACTGTCAAGTACTCCTAGCGAAGGGGCACCTCTCACATACTTATCAAAATTGAAAAAATTAACGTTTTTGAGAAAAATCGAAACTTCGGTTTTTTACAATTAACATGTACTTTTTTAGATGGAAAATTTTGCATAACTTTTTTGTTATTAAAGATACAGCTTTCATTTAAAATCTGCCAAGAACTCCTGGCAAAGGGGCACCTTGCACATAATTATTAAAATTGAAAAAATTATAGTTTTTGAGAAAAATCGAAATTTCGGTTTTTTTACAATTAACATGTACTTTTTTAGATCGAAAATTTTGCATAACTTTTTTGTTATTAAAGATAGAGCTTTCATTTAAAACTGTCAAGTACTCCTAGCAAAGGGGCACCTTTCACATACTTATTAAAATTGAAAAAATTATAGTTTTTGAGAAAAATCGAAATTTTCATTTTTTACAATTAACATGTACTTTTTTAGATCGAAAATTTTGCATAACTTTTTTGTTATTAAAGATAGAGCTTTCATTTAAAAACTGTCAAGTACTCCTTACAAAGGGGCACCTTATACGTAATAATAAAAAACTAAAAAAATTGTAGTTTTAAAAAAAAATCGAAATTTCGGTTTTTTACAATTAGCATGTACTTTTTTAGATCGAAAATTTTGCATAACTTTTTTGTTATTAAAGATAGAGCTTTTATTTAAAAACAGTCAAGTACTCCTAGCGAAGGGGCACCTTGCACATAATTATTAAAATTGAAAAAATTAAAATTTTTGAGAAAAATCGAAATTTCGGTTTTTCTACAATTAACATGTACTTTTTTAGATCGAAAATTTTGCATAACTTTTTTGTTATTAAGGATAGAGCTTTCAATTAAAAACTGTCAAGTACTCCTTGCAAAGGGGCACCTTATACGTAATAATAAAAAACTAAAAAAATTGTAGTTTTTGAAAAAAATTGAAATTTCGGCTTTTTACAATTAACATGTACTTTTTTAGATCGAAAATTTTGCATAACTTTTTTGTTATTAAAGATAGAGCTTTCATTTAAAAACTGTCAAGTACTCCTTACAAAGGGGCACCTTATACGTAATAATAAAAAACTAAAAAAATTGTAGTTTTAAAAAAAAATCGAAATTTCGGTTTTTTACAATTAACATGTACTTTTTTAGATCGAAAATTTTGCATAACTTTTTTGTTATTAAAGATAGAGCTTTTAATTAAAAACTGTCAAGTACTCCTTGCAAAGGGGCACCTTATACGTAATAATAAAAAACTAAAAAAATTGTAGTTTTTGAAAAAAATCGAAATTTCGGTTTTTTACAATTAACATGTACTTTTTTAGATCGAAAATTTTGCATAACTTTTTTGTTATTAAAGATAGAGCTTTCATTTAAAAAGTGTTAAGTACGTCTTGCAAAGGGGCACCTTGCACACAATTATCAAAATTAAAAAAGTTACAGTTTTTGAGAAAAATCGAAATTTCGGCTTTTTACAATTAACATGTACTTTTTTAGATCGAAAATTTTGCATAACTTTTTTGTTATTAAAGATAGAGCTTTTAATTAAAAACTGTCAAGTACTCCTTGCAAAGGGGCACCTTATACGTAATAATAAAAAACTAAAAAAATTGTAGTTTTTGAAAAAAATTGAAATTTCGGCTTTTTACAATTAACATGTACTTTTTTAGATCGAAAATTTTGCATAACTTTTTTGTTATTAAAGATAGAGCTTTTATTTAAAAACTGTCAAGTACTCCTTACAAAGGGGCACCTTATACGTAATAATAAAAAACTAAAAAAATTGTAGTTTTAAAAAAAAATCGAAATTTCGGTTTTTTACAATTAACATGTACTTTTTTAGATCGTAAATTTTGCATAACTTTTTTGTTATTAAAGACAGAGCTTTCATTTAAAAACTGTCAAGTACTCCTTGCAAAGGGGCACCTTGTACGTAATTATCAAAAACTGAAAAAATTATAGTTTTTGAGAAAAATCGAAATTTTGATTTTTTACAATTAACATGTACTTTTTTAGATCGTAAATTTTGCATAACTTTTTTGTTATTAAAGATAGAGCTTTCATTTAAAAAGTGCTAAGTACGTCTTGCAAAGGGGCACCTTGCACACAATTATCAAAATTAAAAAAATTACAGTTTTTGAGAAAAATCGAAATTTTGGTTTTTTACCATTAACATATACTTTATAAGATCGTAAATTTTGCATAACTTTTTTGTTATGAAAGATAGAGCTTTCATTTAAAAACTGTCAAGTACTCCTTGCAAAGGGGCACCTTGTAAGTAATTATCAAAAACTGAAAAAATTATAGTTTTTGAGAAAAATCGAAATTTTAATTTTTTACAATTAACATGTACTTTTTTAGATCGAAAATTTTGCATAACTTTTTTGTTATTAAAGATAGAGCTTTTATTTAAAAACAGTCAAGTACTCCTAGCGAAGGGGCACCTTGCACATAATTATCAAAATTTAAAAAATAATAGTTTTTGAGAAAAATCGAAATTTCGGTTTTTTTACAATTAACATATACTTTTTTAGATCGAAAATTTTGCATAACTTTTTTGTTATTAAAGATAGAGCTTTCATTTAAAAAGTGTTAAGTACGTCTTGCAAAGGGGCACCTTGCACATAATTATGAAAATTAAAAAAATTACAGTTTTTGAGAAAAATCGAAATTTCGGTTTTTTACCATTAACATATACTTTTTTAGATCGAAAATTTTGCATAACTTTTTTGTTATTAAAGATAGAGCTTTCATTTAAAAACTGTCAAGTACTCCTTGCAAAGGGGCACCTTATACGTAATAATAAAAAACTAAAAAAATTGTAGTTTTTGAAAAAAATCGAAATTTCGGTTTTTTACATTTAACATGTACTTTTTTAGATCGAAAATTTTGCATAACTTTTTTGTTATTAAAGATAGAGCTTTCATTTAAAAACTGCCAAGCACTCCTGGCAAAGGGGCACCTTGCACATAATTATTAAAATTGAAAAAATTATAGTTTTTGAAAAAAATCTAAATTTTGGTTTTTTACAATTAACATGTACTTTTTTAGATCGAAAATTTTGCATAACTTTTTTGTTATTAAAGATAGAGCTTTCATTTAAAAACTGCCAAGCACTCCTAGCGAAGGGGCACCTTGCACATAATTATCAAAAGTTAAAAAATTATAGTTTTTGAGAAAAATCGAAATTTCGGTTTTTTTACAATTAACATGTACTTTTTTAGATCGAAAATTTTGCATAACTCTTTTGTTATTAAAGATAGAGCTTTCATTTAAAAACTGTCAAGTACTCCTTGCAAAGGGGCACCTTATACGTAATAATAAAAAAACTAAAAAAATTGTAGTTTTTAAAAACAATCGAAATTTCGGTTTTTTACAATTAACATGTACTTTTTTAGATCGAAAATTTTGCATAACTTTTTTGTTATTAAAGATAGAGCTTTCAATTAAAAACTGTCAAGTACTCCTTGCAAAGAGGCACCTTATACGTAATAATAAAAAACTAAAAAAATTGTAGTTTTTGAAAAAAATCGAAATTTCGGTTTTTTACAATTAACATGTACTTTTTTAGATCGAAAATTTTGCATAACTGTTTTGTTATTAAAGATAGAGCTTTCATTTAAAAACTGTCAAGTACTCCTTGCAAAGGGGCACCTTATACGTAATAACAAAAAACTAAAAAAATTGTAGTTTTTGAAAAAAATTGAAATTTCGGCTTTTTACAATTAACATGTACTTTTTTAGATCGAAAATTTTGCATAACTTTTTTGTTATTAAAGATAGAGCTTTCATTTAAAAACTGTCATGTACTCCTTACAAAGGGGCACCTTATACGTAATAATAAAAAACTAAAAAAATTGTAGTTTTAAAAAAAAATCGAAATTTCGGTTTTTTACAATTAACATGTACTTTTTTAGATCGAAAATTTTGCATAACTTTTTTGTTATTAAAGATAGAGCTTTCATTTAAAAACTGTCAAGTACTCCTAGCGAAGGGGCACCTTTCACATACTTATTAAAATTGAAAAAATTATAGTTTTTGAGAAAAATCGAAATTTCGGTTTTTTTACAATTAACATGTACTTTTTTAGATCGAAAATTTTGCATAACTTTTTTGTTATTAAAGATAGAGCTTTCATTTAAAAACTGCCAAGTACTCCTAGCGAAGGGGCACCTTGCACATAATTATCAAAATTTAAAAAATTATAGTTTTTGAGAAAAATCGAAATTTCGGTTTTTTTACAATTAACATGTACTTTTTTAGATCGAAAATTTTGCATAACTTTTTTGTTATTAAAGATAGAGCTATCATTTAAAAACTGTCAAGTACTCCTAGCGAAGGGGCACCTTTCACATACTTATCAAAATTGAAAAAATTAACGTTTTTGAGAAAAATCGAAACTTCGGTTTTTTACAATTAACATGTACTTTTTTAGATGGAAAATTTTGCATAACTTTTTTGTTATTAAAGATAGAGCTTTCATTTAAAATCTGCCAAGAACTCCTGGCAAAGGGGCACCTTGCACATAATTATTAAAATTGAAAAAATTATAGTTTTTGAGAAAAATCGAAATTTCAGTTTTTTTACAATTAACATGTACTTTTTTAGATCGAAAATTTTGCATAACTTTTTTGTTATTAAAGATAGAGCTTTCATTTAAAAACTGTCAAGTACTCCTAGCAAAGGGGCACCTTTCACATACTTATTAAAATTGAAAAAATTATAGTTTTTGAGAAAAATCGAAATTTCGGTTTTTTACAATTAACATGTACTTTTTTAGATCGAAAATTTTGCATAACTTTTTTGTTATTAAAGATAGAGCTTTCATTTAAAAACTGTCAAGTACTTCTAGCGAAGGGGCACCTTATACGTAATAATAAAAAACTAAAAAAAAATGTATTTTTTGAAAAAAATCGAAATTTCGGTTTTTTACAATTAACATGTACTTTTTTAGATCGAAAATTTTGCATAACTTTTTTGTTATTAAAGATAGAGCTTTCATTTAAAAAGTGTTAAGTACGTCTTGCAAAGGGGCACCTTGCACACAATTATGAAAATTAAAAAAATTACAGTTTTTAAGAAAAATCGAAATTTCGGTTTTTTACCATTAACATATACTTTATAAGATCGTAAATTTTGCATAACTTTTTTGTTATTAAAGACAGAGCTTTCATTTAAAAACTTTCAAGTACTCCTTGCAAAGGGGCACCTTATACGTAATAATAAAAAAATAAAAAAATTGTAGTTTTTGAAAAAAATCGAAATTTTGATTTTTTACAATTAACATGTACTTTTTTAGATCGTAAATTTTGCATAACTTTTTTGGTATTAAAGATAGAGCTTTCATTTAAAAAGTGTTAAGTACGTCTTGCAAAGGGGCACCTTGCACACAATTATCAAAATTAAAAAAATTTCAGTTTTTGAGAAAAATCGAAATTTCGGTTTTTTTCCATTAACATATACTTTATAAGATCGTAAATTTTGCATAACTTTTTTGTTATTAAAGATAGAGCTTTCATTTAAAAACTGTCAAGTACTCCTAGCGAAGGGGCACCTTTCACATACTTATTAAAATTGAAAAAATTATAGTTTTTGAGAAAAATCGAAATTTCGGTTTTTTACAATTAACATGTACTTTTTTAGATCGAAAATTTTGCATAACTTTTTTGTTATTAAAGATAGAGCTTTCATTTAAAAACTGTCAAGTACTCCTTGCAAAGGGGCACCTTGTAAGTAATTATCAAAAACTGAAAAAATTATAGTTTTTGAGAAAAATCGAAATTTTAATTTTTTACAATTAACATGTACTTTTTTAGATCGAAAATTTTGCATAACTTTTTTGTTATTAAAGATAGAGCTTTTATTTAAAAACAGTCAAGTACTCCTAGCGAAGGGGCACCTTGCACATAATTATCAAAATTTAAAAAATAATAGTTTTTGAGAAAAATCGAAATTTCGGTTTTTTTACAATTAACATATACTTTTTTAGATCGAAAATTTTGCATAACTTTTTTGTTATTAAAGATAGAGCTTCCATTTATAAACTGCCAAGCACTCCTAGCGAAGGGGCACCTTGCAGATAATTATCAAAAGTTAAAAAATTATAGTTTTTGAGAAAAATCTTTTTGGGTTGGGTACTTTTTTAGATCGAAAATTTTGCATAACTTTTTTGTTATTAAAGATAGAGCTTTCATTTAAAAACTGTCAAGTACTCCTAGCGAAGGGGCACCTTGCACCCTATTATTAAAATTGAAAAAATTATAGTTTTTGAGAAAAATCGAAATTTCGGTTTTTTACAATTAACATGTACTTTTTTAGATCGAAAATTTTGCATAACTTTTTTGTTATTAAAGATAGTGCTTTCATTTAAAAACAGTCAAGTACTCCTAGCGAAGGGGCACCTTGTACGTAATAATCAAAAACTAAAAAAATTGTAGTTTTTGAGAAAAATCGAAATTTCGGTTTTTTACAATTAACATGTACTTTTTTAGATCGAAAATTTTGCATAACTTTTTTGTTATTAAAGATAGAGCTTTCATTTAAAAACTGTCAAGTACTCCTAGCGAAGGGGCACCTTGCACCCTATTATTAAAATTGAAAAAATTATAGTTTTTGAGAAAAATCGAAATTTCGGTTTTTTACAATTAAAATGTACTTTTTTAAATCGAAAATTTTGCATGACTTTTTTGTTATTAAAGATAGAGCTTTCATTTAAAAACTGTCAAATACTCCTAGCGAAGGGGCACCTTGCACCCTATTATTAAAATTGAAAAAATTATAGTTTTTGAGAAAAATCGAAATTTCGGTTTTTTACAATTAACATGTACTTTTTTAGATCGAAAATTTTGCATAACTTTTTTGTTATTAAAGATAGTGCTTTCATTTAAAAACAGTCAAGTACTCCTAGCGAAGGGGCACCTTGTACGTAATAATCAAAAACTAAAAAAATTGTTGTTTTTGAGAAAAATCGAAATTTCAGTTTTTTACAATTAACATGTACTTTTTTAGATCGAAAATTTTGCATAACTTTTTTGTTATTAAAGATAGAGCTTTCATTTAAAAACTGTCAAGTACTCCTAGCGAAGGGGCACCTTGCACCCTATTATTAAAATTGAAAAAATTATAGTTTTTGAGAAAAATCGAAATTTCGGTTTTTTACAATTAAAATGTACTTTTTTAAATCGAAAATTTTGCATAATTTTTTTGTTATTAAAGATAGAGCTTTCATTTAAAAACTGTCAAGTACTCCTAGCGAAGAAGCACCTTGCACATAATTATCAAAATTGTAAAAATTAAAGTTTTTGAGAAAAATCGAAATTTCGATTTTTTACAATTAACATGTACTTTTTTAGATGGAAAATTTTGCATAACTTTTTTGTTATTAAAGATAGAGCTTTCATTTAAAAAGTGTTAAGTACGTCTTGCAAAGGGGCACCTTGCACACAATTATGAAAATTAAAAAAATTACAGTTTTTAAGAAAAATCGAAATTTCGGTTTTTTACCATTAACATATACTTTATAAGATCGTAAATTTTGCATAACTTTTTTGTTATTAAAGACAGAGCTTTCATTTAAAAACTGTCAAGTACTCCTTGCAAAGGGGCACCTTGTACGTAATTATCAAAAACTGAAAAAATTATAGTTTTTGAGAAAAATCGAAATTTTGATTTTTTACAATTAACATGTACTTTTTTAGATCGTAAATTTTGCATAACTTTTTTGTTATTAAAGATAGAGCTTTCATTTAAAAAGTGTTAAGTACGTCTTGCAAAGGGGCACCTTGCACACAATTATCAAAATTAAAAAAATTACAGTTTTTGAGAAAAATCGAAATTTCGGTTTTTTACCATTAACATATACTTTATAAGATCGTAAATTTTGCATAACTTTTTTGTTATGAAAGATAGAGCTTTCATTTAAAAACTGTCAAGTACTCCTTGCAAAGAGGCACCTTGTACGTAATTATCAAAAACTGAAAAAATTATAGTTTTTGAGAAAAATCGAAATTTTCATTTTGTACAATTAACATGTACTTTTTTAGATCGAAAATTTTGCACAACTTTTTTGTTATTAAAGATAGAGCTTTTATTTAAAAACAGTCAAGTACTCCTAGCGAAGGGGCACCTTGCACATTATTATCAAAATTTAAAAAATAATAGTTTTTGAGAAAACTCGAAATTTCGGTTTTTTTACAATTAACATATACTTTTTTAGATCGAAAATTTTGCATAACTTTTTTGTTATTAAAGATAGAGCTTTCATTTAAAAAGTGTTAAGTACGTCTTGCAAAGGGGCACCTTGCACACAATTATGAAAATTAAAAAAATTACAGTTTTTGAGAAAAATCGAAATTTCGATTTTTTACAATTAACATGTACTTTTTTAGATGGAAAATTTTGCATAACTTTTTTGTTATTAAAGATAGAGCTTTCATTTAAAAAGTGTTAAGTACGTCTTGCAAAGGGGCACCTTGCACACAATTATGAAAATTAAAAAAATTACAGTTTTTAAGAAAAATCGAAATTTCGGTTTTTTACCATTAACATATACTTTATAAGATCGTAAATTTTGCATAACTTTTTTGTTATTAAAGACAGAGCTTTCATTTAAAAACTGTCAAGTACTCCTTGCAAAGGGGCACCTTGTACGTAATTATCAAAAACTGAAAAAATTATAGTTTTTGAGAAAAATCGAAATTTTGATTTTTTACAATTAACATGTACTTTTTTAGATCGTAAATTTTGCATAACTTTTTTGTTATTAAAGATAGAGCTTTCATTTAAAAAGTGTTAAGTACGTCTTGCAAAGGGGCACCTTGCACACAATTATCAAAATTAAAAAAATTACAGTTTTTGAGAAAAATCGAAATTTCGGTTTTTTACCATTAACATATACTTTATAAGATCGTAAATTTTGCATAACTTTTTTGTTATGAAAGATAGAGCTTTCATTTAAAAACTGTCAAGTACTCCTTGCAAAGAGGCACCTTGTACGTAATTATCAAAAACTGAAAAAATTATAGTTTTTGAGAAAAATCGAAATTTTCATTTTGTACAATTAACATGTACTTTTTTAGATCGAAAATTTTGCACAACTTTTTTGTTATTAAAGATAGAGCTTTTATTTAAAAACAGTCAAGTACTCCTAGCGAAGGGGCACCTTGCACATTATTATCAAAATTTAAAAAATAATAGTTTTTGAGAAAACTCGAAATTTCGGTTTTTTTACAATTAACATATACTTTTTTAGATCGAAAATTTTGCATAACTTTTTTGTTATTAAAGATAGAGCTTTCATTTAAAAAGTGTTAAGTACGTCTTGCAAAGGGGCACCTTGCACACAATTATGAAAATTAAAAAAATTACAGTTTTTGAGAAAAATCGAAATTTCGGTTTTTTACCATTAACATATACTTTTTTAGATCGAAAATTTTGCATAACTTTTTTGTTATTAAAGATAGAGCTTTCATTTAAAAACTGTCAAGTACTCCTTGCAAAGGGGCACCTTATACGTAATAATAAAAAACTAAAAAAATTGTAGTTTTTGAAAAAAACCGAAATTTCGGTTTTTTACATTTAACATGTACTTTTTTAGATCGAAAATTTTGCATAACTTTTTTGTTATTAATGATAGAGCTTTCATTTAAAAACTGCCAAGCACTCCTGGCAAAGGGGCACCTTGCACATAATTATTAAAATTGAAAAAATTATAGTTTTTGAAAAAAATCTAAATTTTGGTTTTTTACAATTAACATGTACTTTTTTAGATCGAAAATTTTGCATAACTTTTTTGTTATTAAAGATAGAGCTTTCATTTAAAAACTGCCAAGCACTCCTAGCGAAGGGGCACCTTGCACATAATTATCAAAAGTTAAAAAATTATAGTTTTTGAGAAAAATCGAAATTTCGGTTTTTTACAATTAACATGTACTTTTTTAGATCGAAAATTTTGCATAACTTTTTTGTTATTAAAGATAGAGCTTTCATTTAAAAACTGTCAAGTACTCCTAGCGAAGGGGCACCTTGCACATAATTATCAAAATTGTAAAAATTAAAGTTTTTGAGAAAAATCGAAATTTCGATTGTTTACAATTAACATGTACTTTTTTAGATGGAAAATTTTGCATAACTTTTTTGTTATTAAAGATAGAGCTTTCATTTAAAAAGTGTTAAGTACGTCTTGCAAAGGGGCACCTTGCACACAATTATGAAAATTAAAAAAATTACAGTTTTTGAGAAAAATCGAAATTTCGGTTTTTTACCATTAACATATACTTTATAAGATCGTAAATTTTGCATAACTTTTTTGTTATTAAAGATAGAGCTTTCATTTAAAAACTGTCAAGTACTCCTTGCAAAGGGGCACCTTGTCCGTAATTATCAAAAACTGAAAAAATTATAGTTTTTGAGAAAAATCGAAATTTTCATTTTTTACAATTAACATGTACTTTTTTAGATCGAAAATTTTGCATAACTTTTTTGTTATTAAAGATAGAGCTTTCATTTAAATACTGTCAAGTACTCCTAGCGAAGGGGCACCTTGCACATAATTCTTAAAATTAAAAAATTTATAGTTTTTGAGAAAAATCGAAATTTCGGTTTTTTACAATTAAAATGTACTTTTTTAAATCGAAAATTTTGCATGACTTTTTTGTTATTAAAGATAGAGCTTTCATTTAAAAACTGTCAAATACTCCTAGCGAAGGGGCACCTTGCACCCTATTAATAAAATTGAAAAAATTATAGTTTTTGAGAAAAATCGAAATTTCGGTTTTTTACAATTAACATGTACTTTTTTAGATCGAAAATTTTGCATAACTTTTTTGTTATTAAAGATAGTGCTTTCATTTAAAAACAGTCAAGTACTCCTAGCGAAGGGGCACCTTGTACGTAATAATCAAAAACTAAAAAAATTGTAGTTTTTGAGAAAAATCGAAATTTCGGTTTTTTACAATTAACATGTACTTTTTTAGATCGAAAATTTTGCATAACTTTTTTGTTATTAAAGATAGAGCTTTCATTTAAAAACTGTCAAGTACTCCTAGCGAAGGGGCACCTTGCACATAATTATCAAAATTGTAAAAATTAAAGTTTTTGAGAAAAATCGAAATTTCGCTTTTTTACAATTAACATGTACTTTTTTAGATGGAAAATTTTGCATAACTTTTTTGTTATTAAAGATAGAGCTTTCATTTAAAAACTGTCAAGTACTCCTTGCAAAGGGGCACCTTGTACGTAATTATCAAAAACTGAAAAAAATATAGTTTTTGAGAAAAATCGAAATTTTCATTTTTTACAATTAACATGTACTTTTTTAGATCGAAAATTTTGCATAACTTTTTTGTTATTAAAGATAGAGCTTTTATTTAAAAACAGTTAAGTACTCCTAGCGAAGGGGCACCTTGCACATAATTATCAAAATTTAAAAAATAATAGTTTTTGAGAAAACTCGAAATTTCGGTTTTTTTACAATTAACATATAGTTTTTTAGATCGAAAATTTTGCATAACTTTTTTGTTATTAAAGATAGAGCTTTCATTTAAAAAGTGTTAAGTACGCCTTGCAAAGGGGCACCTTGCACACAATTATGAAAATTAAAAAAATTACAGTTTTTGAGAAAAATCGAAATTTCGGTTTTTTACCATTAACATATACTTTTTTAGATCGAAAATTTTGCATAACTTTTTTGTTATTAAAGATAGAGCTTTCATTTAAAAACTGTCAAATACTCCTTGCAAAGGGGCACCTTATACGTAATAATAAAAAACTAAAAAAATTGTAGTTTTTGAAAAAAATCGAAATTTCGGTTTTTTACATTTAACATGTACTTTTTTAGATCGAAAATTTTGCATAACTTTTTTGTTATTAAAGATAGAGCTTTCATTTAAAAACTGCCAAGCACTCCTGGCAAAGGGGCACCTTGCACATAATTATCAAAAGTTAAAAAATTATAGTTTTTGAGAAAAATCGAAATTTCGGTTTTTTACAATTAACATGTACTTTTTTAGATCGAAAATTTTGCATAACTTTTTTGTTATTAAAGATAGAGCTTTCATTTAAAAACTGTCAAGTACTCCTAGCGAAGGGGCACCTTGCACATAATTATCAAAATTGTAAAAATTAAAGTTTTTGAGAAAAATCGAAATTTCGATTTTTTACAATTAACATGTACTTTTTTAGATGGAAAATTTTGCATAACTTTTTTGTTATTAAAGATAGAGCTTTCATTTAAAAAGTGTTAAGTACGTCTTGCAAAGGGGCACCTTGCACACAATTATGAAAATTAAAAAAATTACAGTTTTTGAGAAAAATCGAAATTTCGGTTTTTTACCATTAACATGTACTTTTTTAGATCGGAAATTTTGCATAACTTTTTTGATATTAAAGATAGAGCTTTCATTTAAAAACTGCCAAGCACTCCTAGCGAAGGGGCACCTTGCAGATAATTATCAAAAGTTAAAAAATTATAGTTTTTGAGAAAAATCGAAATTTCGGTTTTTTTACAATTAACATGTACTTTTTTAGATCGAAAATTTTGCATAACTTTTTTGTTATTAAAGATAGAGCTTTCATTTAAAAACTGTCAAGTACTCCTTGCAAAGGGGCACCTTGTACGTAATTATCAAAAACTGAAAAAATTATAGTTTTTGAGAAAAATCGAAATTTTCATTTTTTACAATTAACATGTACTTTTTTAGATCGTAAATTTTGCATAACTTTTTTGGTATTAAAGATAGAGCTTTCATTTAAAAAGTGTTAAGTACGTCTTGCAAAGGGGCACCTTGCACACAATTATCAAAATTAAAAAAATTACAGTTTTTGAGAAAAATCGAAATTTCGGTTTTTTACCATTAACATATACTTTATAAGATCGTAAATTTTGCATAACTTTTTTGTTATTAAAGATAGAGCTTTTATTTAAAAACTGTCAAGTACTCCTTGCAAAGGGGCACCTTATACGTAATAATAAAAAACTAAAAAAAATTGTAGTTTTTGAAAAAAATCGAAATTTCGGTTTTTTACAATTAACATGTACTTTTTTAGATCGAAAATTTTGCATAACTTTTTTGATATTAAAGATAGAGCTTTCATTTAAAAACTGCCAAGCACTCCTAGCGAAGGGGCACCTTGCAGATAATTATCAAAAGTTAAAAAATTATAGTTTTTGAGAAAAATCGAAATTTCGGTTTTTTTACAATTAACATGTACTTTTTTAGATCGAAAATTTTGCATAACTTTTTTGTTATTAAAGATAGAGCTTTCAATTAAAAACTGTCAAGTACTCCTGGCAAAGGGGCACCTTGCACATAATTATTAAAATTGAAAAAATTATAGTTTTTGAAAAAAATCTAAATTTTGATTTTTTACAATTAACATGTACTTTTTTAGATCGAAAATTTTGCATAACTTTTTTGTTATTAAAGATAGAGCTTTCATTTAAAAACTGCCAAGCACTCCTAGCGAAGGGGCACCTTGCAGATAATTATCAAAAGTTAAAAAATTATAGTTTTTGAGAAAAATCGAAATTTCGGTTTTTTTACAATTAACATGTACTTTTTTAGATCGAAAATTTTGCATAACTTTTTTGTTATTAAAGATAGAGCTTTCAATTAAAAACTGTCAAGTACTCCTTGCAAAGGGGCACCTTATACGTAATAATAAAAAACTAAAAAAATTGTAGTTTTTGAAAAAAATCGAAATTTCGGTTTTTTACAATTAACATGTACTTTTTTAGATCGAAAATTTTGCATAACTTTTTTGTTATTAAAGATAGAGCTTTCATTTAAAAACTGTCAAGTACTCCTTGCAAAGGGGCACCTTATACGTAATAATAAAAAACTAAAAAAATTGTAGTTTTTGAAAAAAATCGAAATTTCGGTTTTTTACAATTAACATGTACTTTTTTAGATCGAAAATTTTGCATAACTCTTTTGTTATTAAAGATAGAGCTTTCATTTAAAAACTGCCAAGCACTCCTGGCAAAGGGGCACCTTGCACATAATTATTAAAGTTGAAAAAATTAAAGTTTTTGAGAAAAATCGAAATTTCGGTTTTTCTACAATTAACATGTACTTTTTTAGATCGAAAATTTTGCATAACTTTTTTGTTATTAAAGATAGAGCTTTCATTTAAAAACTGTCAAGTACTCCTTGCAAAGGGGCACCTTATACGTAATAATAAAAAACTAAAAAAATTGTAGTTTTTGAAAAAAATCGAAATTTCGGTTTTTTACATTTAACATGTACTTTTTTAGATCGAAAATTTTGCATAACTTTTTTGTTATTAAAGATAGAGCTTTCATTTAAAAACTGCCAAGCACTCCTGGCAAAGGGGCACCTTGCACATAATTATTAAAATTGAAAAAATTATAGTTTTTGAAAAAAATCTAAATTTTGGTTTTTTACAATTAACATGTACTTTTTTAGATCGAAAATTTTGCATAACTTTTTTGTTATTAAAGATAGAGCTTTCATTTAAAAACTGCCAAGCACTCCTAGCGAAGGGGCACCTTGCACATAATTATCAAAAGTTAAAAAATTATAGTTTTTGAGAAAAATCGAAATTTCGGTTTTTTACAATTAACATGTACTTTTTTAGATCGAAAATTTTGCATAACTTTTTTGTTATTAAAGATAGAGCTTTCATTTAAAAACTGTCAAGTACTCCTAGCGAAGGGGCACCTTGCACATAATTATCAAAATTGTAAAAATTAAAGTTTTTGAGAAAAATCGAAATTTCGATTTTTTACAATTAACATGTACTTTTTTAGATGGAAAATTTTGCATAACTTTTTTGTTATTAAAGATAGAGCTTTCATTTAAAAAGTGTTAAGTACGTCTTGCAAAGGGGCACCTTGCACACAATTATGAAAATTAAAAAAATTACAGTTTTTGAGAAAAATCGAAATTTCGGTTTTTTACCATTAACATATACTTTATAAGATCGTAAATTTTGCATAACTTTTTTGTTATTAAAGATAGAGCTTTCATTTAAAAACTGTCAAGTACTCCTTGCAAAGGGGCACCTTATACGTAATAATAAAAAACTAAAAAAATTGTAGTTTTTGAAAAAAATCGAAATTTCGGTTTTTTACATTTAACATGTACTTTTTTAGATCGAAAATTTTGCATAACTTTTTTGTTATTAAAGATAGAGCTTTCATTTAAAAACTGCCAAGCACTCCTGGCAAAGGGGCACCTTGCACATAATTATTAAAATTGAAAAAATTATAGTTTTTGAAAAAAATCTAAATTTTGGTTTTTTACAATTAACATGTACTTTTTTAGATCGAAAATTTTGCATAACTTTTTTGTTATTAAAGATAGAGCTTTCATTTAAAAACTGCCAAGCACTCCTAGCGAAGGGGCACCTTGCACATAATTATCAAAAGTTAAAAAATTATAGTTTTTGAGAAAAATCGAAATTTCGGTTTTTTACAATTAACATGTACTTTTTTAGATCGAAAATTTTGCATAACTTTTTTGTTATTAAAGATAGAGCTTTCATTTAAAAACTGTCAAGTACTCCTAGCGAAGGGGCACCTTGCACATAATTATCAAAATTGTAAAAATTAAAGTTTTTGAGAAAAATCAAAATTTCGATTTTTTACAATTAACATGTACTTTTTTAGATGGAAAATTTTGCATAACTTTTTTGTTATTAAAGATAGAGCTTTCATTTAAAAAGTGTTAAGTACGTCTTGCAAAGGGGCACCTTGCACACAATTATGAAAATTAAAAAAATTACAGTTTTTGAGAAAAATCGAAATTTCGGTTTTTTACCATTAACATATACTTTATAAGATCGTAAATTTTGCATAACTTTTTTGTTATTAAAGATAGAGCTTTCATTTAAAAACTGTCAAGTACTCCTTGCAAAGGGGCACCTTGTCCGTAATCATCAAAAACTAAAAAAATTATAGTTTTTGAGAAAAATCGAAATTTTCATTTTTTACAATTAACATGTACTTTTTTAGATCGAAAATTTTGCATAACTTTTTTGTTATTAAAGATAGAGCTTTCATTTAAAAACTGTCAAGTACTCCTAGCGAAGGGGCACCTTGCACATAATTCTTAAAATTAAAAAATTTATAGTTTTTGAGAAAAATCGAAATTTCGGTTTTTTACAATTAAAATGTACTTTTTTAAATCGAAAATTTTGCATGACTTTTTTGTTATTAAAGATAGAGCTTTCATTTAAAAACTCTCAAATACTCCTAGCGAAGGGGCACCTTGCACCCTATTAATAAAATTGAAAAAATTATAGTTTTTGAGAAAAATCGAAATTTCGGTTTTTTACAATTAACATGTTTTTTTTTAGATCGAAAATTTTGCATGACTTTTTTGTTATTAAAGATAGAGCTTTCATTTAAAAACAGTCAAGTACTCCTAGCGAAGGGGCACCTTGTACGTAATAATCAAAAACTAAAAAAATTGTAGTTTTTGAGAAAAATCGAAATTTCGGTTTTTTACAATTAACATGTTTTTTTTTAGATCGAAAATTTTGCATAACTTTTTTGTTATTAAAGATAGAGCTTTCATTTAAAAACTGTCAAGTACTCCTAGCGAAGGGGCACCTTGCACTTTATTATTAAAATTGAAAAAATTATAGTTTTTGAGAAAAATCGAAATTTCGGTTTTTTACAATTAAAATGTACTTTTTTAAATCGAAAATTTTGCATAACTTTTTTGTTATTAAAGATAGAGCTTTCATTTAAAAACTGTCAAGTACTCCTAGCGAAGGGGCACCTTGCACATAATTATCAAAATTGTAAAAATTAAAGTTTTTGAGAAAAATCGAAATTTCGATTTTTTACAATTAACATGTACTTTTTTAGATGGAAAATTTTGCATAACTTTTTTGTTATTAAAGATAGAGCTTTCATTTAAAAACTGTCAAGTACTCCTTGCAAAGGGGCACCTTGTACGTAATTATTAAAAACTGAAAAAAATATAGTTTTTGAGAAAAATCGAAATTTTCATTTTTTACAATTAACATGTACTTTTTTAGATCGAAAATTTTGCATAACTTTTTTGTTATTAAAGATAGAGCTTTTATTTAAAAACAGTTAAGTACTCCTAGCGAAGGGGCACCTTGCACATAATTATCAAAATTTAAAAAATAATAGTTTTTGAGAAAACTCGAAATTTCGGTTTTTTTACAATTAACATATACTTTTTTAGATCGAAAATTTTGCATAACTTTTTTGTTATTAAAGATAGAGCTTTCATTTAAAAAGTGTTAAGTACGTCTTGCAAAGGGGCACCTTGCACACAATTATGAAAATTAAAAAAATTACAGTTTTTGAGAAAAATCGAAATTTCGGTTTTTTACCATTAACATATACTTTTTTAGATCGAAAATTTTGCATAACTTTTTTGTTATTAAAGATAGAGCTTTCATTTAAAAACTGTCAAGTACTCCTTGCAAAGGGGCACCTTATACGTAATAATAAAAAACTAAAAAAATTGTAGTTTTTGAAAAAAATCGAAATTTCGGTTTTTTACATTTAACATGTACTTTTTTAGATCGAAAATTTTGCATAACTTTTTTGTTATTAAAGATAGAGCTTCCATTTAAAAACTGTCAAGTACTCCTAGCGAAGGGGCATCTTGCACATAATTATTAAAATTAAAAAAATTATAGTTTTTAAGAAAAATCGAAATTTCGGTTTTTTTACAATTAACATGTACTTTTTTAGATCGAAAATTTTGCATAACTTTTTTGTTATTAAAGATAGAGCTTTCATTTAAAAACTGTCAAGTACTCCTTGCAAAGGGGCACCTTATACGTAATAATAAAAAACTAAAAAAAATTGTAGTTTTTGAAAAAAATCGAAATTTCGGTTTTTTACAATTAACATGTACTTTTTTAGATCGAAAATTTTGCATAACTTTTTTGTTATTAAAGATAGAGCTTTCATTTAAAAACTGCCAAGCACTCCTGGCAAAGGGGCACCTTGCACATAATTATTAAAATTGAAAAAATTATAGTTTTTGAAAAAAATCTAAATTTTGATTTTTTACAATTAACATGTACTTTTTTAGATCGAAAATTTTGCATAACTTTTTTGTTATTAAAGATAGAGCTTTCATTTAAAAACTGCCAAGCACTCCTAGCGAAGGGGCACCTTGCAGATAATTATCAAAAGTTAAAAAATTATAGTTTTTGAGAAAAATCGAAATTTCGGTTTTTTTACAATTAACATGTACTTTTTTAGATCGAAAATTTTGCATAACTTTTTTGTTATTAAAGATAGAGCTTTCAATTAAAAACTGTCAAGTACTCCTTGCAAAGGGGCACCTTGTACGTAATAATCAAAAACTAAAAAAATTGTAGTTTTTGAGAAAAATCGAAATTTCGGTTTTTTACAATTAACATGTACTTTTTTAGATCGAAAATTTTGCATAACTTTTTTGTTATTAAAGATAGAGCTTTCATTTAAAAACTGTCAAGTACTCCTAGCGAAGGGGCACCTTGCACAAAATTCTTAAAATTAAAAAATTTATAGTTTTTGAGAAAAATCGAAATTTCGGTTTTTTACAATTAAAATGTACTTTTTTAAATCGAAAATTTTGCATAACTTTTTTGTTATTAAAGATAGAGCTTTCATTTAAAAACTGTCAAATACTCCTAGCGAAGGGGCACCTTGCACCCTATTATTAAAATTGAAAAAATTATAGTTTTTGAGAAAAATCGAAATTTCGGTTTTTTACAATTAACATGTACTTTTTTAGATCGAAAATTTTGCATAACTTTTTTGTTATTAAAGATAGAACCTTCATTTAAAAACAGTCAAGTACTCCTAGCGAAGGGGCACCTTGCACATAATTATCAAAATTAAAAAAATTATAGTTTTTGAGAAAAATCGAAATTTCGGTTTTTTTACAATTAACATGTACTTTTTTAGATCGAAAATTTTGCATAACTTTTTTGTTATTAAAGATAGAGCTTTCATTTAAAAACTGCCAAACACTCCTAGCGAAGGGGCACCTTGTACGTAATTATCAAAAACTGAAAAAATTATAGTTTTTGAGAAAAATCGAAATTTTCATTTTTTACAATTAACATGTACTTTTTTAGATCGAAAATTTTGCATGACTTTTTTGTTATTAAAGATAGAGCTTTTATTTAAAAACAGTCAAGTACTCCTAGCGAAGGGGCACCTTGCACATAATTATCAAAATTTAAAAAATAATAGTTTTTGAGAAAAATCGAAATTTCGGTTTTTTTACAATTAACATATACTTTTTTAGATCGAAAATTTTGCATAACTTTTTTGTTATTAAAGATAGAGCTTTCATTTAAAAACTGCCAAGCACTCCTAGCGAAGGGGCACCTTGCACATAATTATCAAATTTTAAAAAATTATAGTTTTTGAGAAAAATCGAAATTTCGGTTTTTTTACAATTAACATGTACTTTTTTAGATCGAAAATTTTGCATAACTTTTTTGTTATTAAAGATAGAGCTTCCATTAAGAAACTGTCAAGTACTCCTAGCAAAGGGGCATCTTGCACATAATTATTAAAATTAAAAAAATTATAGTTTTTAAGAAAAATCGAAATTTCGGTTTTTTTACAATTAACATGTACTTTTTTAGATCGAAAATTTTGCATAACTTTTTTGTTATTAAAGATAGAGCTTTCATTTAAAAACTGTCAAGTACTCCTTGCAAAGGGGCACCTTATACGTAATAATAAAAAACTAAAAAAAATTGTAGTTTTTGAAAAAAATCGAAATTTCGGTTTTTTACAATTAACATGTACTTTTTTAGATCGAAAATTTTGCATAACTTTTTTGTTATTAAGGATAGAGCTTTCATTTAAACACTGTTAAGCACTCCTGGCAAAGGGGCACCTTGCACATAATTATTAAAATTGAAAAAATTATAGTTTTTGAAAAAAATCAAAATTTTGGTTTTTTACAATTAACATGTACTTTTTTAGATCGAAAATTTTGCATAACTTTTTTGTTATTAAAGATAGAGCTTTCATTTAAAAACTGCCAAGTACTCCTTGCAAAGGGGCACCTTATACGTAATAATAAAAAACTAAAAAAATTGTAGTTTTTGAAAAAAATCGAAATTTCGGATTTTTACAATTAACATGTACTTTTTTAGATCGAAAATTTTGCATAACTTTTTTGTTATTAAAGATAGAGCTTTCATTTAAAAATTGCCAAGCACTCCTAGCGAAGGGGCACCTTATACGTAATAATAAAAAACTAAAAAAATTGTAGTTTTTGAAAAAAATCGAAATTTCGGTTTTTTACAATTAACATGTACTTTTTTAGATCGAAAATTTTGCATAACTTTTTTGTTATTAAAGATAGAGCTTTCATTTAAAAATTGCCAAGCACTCCTAGCGAAGGGGCACCTTGCAGATAATTATCAAAAGTTAAAAAATTATAGTTTTTGAGAAAAATAGAAATTTCGGTTTTTTTACAATTAACATGTACTTTTTTAGATCGAAAATTTTGAATAACTTTTTTGTTATTAAAGATAGAGCTTTCAATTAAAAACTGTCAAGTACTCCTTGCAAAGGGGCACCTTATACGTAATAATAAAAAACTAAAAAAATTGTAGTTTTTGAAAAAAATCGAAATTTCGGTTTTTTACAATTAACATGTACTTTTTTAGATCGAAAATTTTGCATAACTTTTTTGTTATTAAAGATAGAGCTTTCATTTAAAAACAGTCAAGTACTCCTAGCGAAGGGGCACCTTGTACGTAATAATCAAAAACTAAAAAAATTGTAGTTTTTGAGAAAAATCGAAATTTCGGTTTTTTACAATTAACATGTACTTTTTTAGATCGAAAATTTTGCATAACTTTTTTGTTATTAAAGATAGAGCTTTCATTTAAAAACTGTCAAATACTCCTAGCGAAGGGGCACCTTGCACACAATTATTAAAATATAAAAAATTACAGTTTTTGAGAAAAATCGAAATTTCGGTTTTTTACAATTAACATGTACTTTTTTAGATCGAAAATTTTGCATAACTTTTTTTTTATTAAAGATAGAGCTTTCATTTAAAAACTGTCAAGTACTCCTAGCGAAGGGGCACCTTGCACCCTATTATTAAAATTAAAAAAATTATAGTTTTTGAGAAAAATCGAAATTTCGATTTTTTACAATTAACATGAACTTTTTTAGATCGAAAATTTTGCATAACTTTTTTGTTATTAAAGATAGAGCTTTCACTTAAAAACTGTCAAGTACTCCTAGCAAAGGGACACCTTGCACATAATTATCAAAATTGAAAAAATTAAAGTTTTTGAGAAAAATCGAAATTTCGATTTTTTACAATTAACATGTACTTTTTTAGATCGAAAATTTTGCATAACTTTTTTGTTATTAAAGATAGAGCTTTCACTTAAAAACTGTCAAGTACTCCTTGCAAAGGGGCACCTTATACGTAATAATAAAAAACTAAAAAAGTTGTGGTTTTTGAAGGAAATCGAAATTTTGGTTTTTTACCATTAACGTGTACTTTATTAGATCGAACATTTTGCATAACTTTTTTATTAGTTCAAGTTCCCTAGGTACTATAATGAGCTAGACAAGGATATTATTATTAAATTAAGTATACTTCCCGCATATTCTTTTGTAAGGAGAAAGAGGGGATAAATAAAATTTTCCTTTGCGATATTTAATAAGTACCATTTATTGTATCCAATAGACTTTTAGGAATAGAACGCTTTGAATCTTTATAGTTAAGTGGACATTAAATAATAATAAAATATTAATAAACTTGATTTTGTTGTTTCTTTAATTAATAACCCAATTTTTCGTTCAAACTGGTACGACCGTCTCCGGTTTGATCGGTCGGTGGTACCCACATGCTGTAGTTCTCCTTTGAGGCGTCTTCGGCGTAACCCTTGCGTTTCCCTATCTCTGTTTTGTGTTGTCTTTGTTCGTTACGTTTCTAATTCTTCTTCTTTCTCTCGTCCTCGGTGGTCGAGTGGTCATCTGCAAATTTTACAACATTAAAGAAGGAGAAGAAGAAGAAGCGAAATAATGATGGTACTCTAGAAGTACCATCAAATAGAAGCCTAAGTTGGGACAAAAGAATACAGTTTAATGTACTAAGAAAATTTGACCTTGAAAGGTATTTTCAAGGTCACTTGAAGGTCGAATCAAGGTAAGTAGTTCCTAGAAAAATTGGTGCAAGTGAGTTTGACCTCGCAGATAATTTTCAAGGTCACTAGAAGGGCGAGACAAGTTAAGTAAATCGTAGAAAATAAGTGCAAGTGAATATGACCTCGCGGATAATTTTCAAGGTCACTAGAAAGTCGAGACAAGGTGACAGGGTCGAAGAAAAATTGGTGCAAGTGAGTTTGACCTCGCAGATAATTTTCAAGGTCACTAGAAGGGCGAGACAAGTTAAATAGATCGTAGAAAATAAGTGCAAGTGAATATGACCTCGCGGATAATTTTAAAGGTCACTAGAAGGTCGACACAAGGTGAGTAGTTGTTAGAAAAATTGTTGCAAGTGAGTTTGACTTCGCGGATAATTTTCAAGGTCACTACAAGGTCGACACAAGGTGAGTAAGTGTTAGAAAAATTGGTGCAAGTGAGTTTGACCTTGCAGAAAATTTTCAAGGTCACTCGAAGGTCGAGACAAGTTAAATAGATCGTAGAAAATAAGTGCAAGTGAATATGACCTCGCGGATAATTTTCAAGGTCACTAGAAGGTCGACACAAGGTGAGTAGTTGTTAGAAAAATTGGTGCAAGTGAGTTTGTCCTCGCGGATAATTTTCAAGGTCACTCGAAGGTCGAGAAAAGTTAAATAGATCGTAGAAAATAAGTGCAAGTGAATATGACCTCGCGGATAATTTTCAAGGTCACTACAAGGTCGACACAAGGTGAGTAGTTGTTAGAAAAATTGATGCAAGTGAGTTTGTCCTCGCGGATAATTTTCAAGGTCACTCGAAGGTCGAGAAAAGTTAAATAGATCGTAGAAAATAAGTGCAAGTGAATATGACCTCGCCGATAATTTTCAAGGTCACTAGAAGGTCGAGACAAGTTAAGTAGATCGTAGAAAATAAGTGCAAGTGAATATGACCTCGCGGATAATTTTCAAGGTCACTCGAAGGTTGAGACAAGTTAAATAGATCGTAGAAAATAAGTGCAAGTGAATATGACCTCGCGGATAATTTTCAAGGTCACTAGAAGGTCGACACAAGGTGAGTAGTTGTTAGAAAAATTGGTGCAAGTGAGTTTGACCTCGCGGATAATTTTCAAGGTCACTAGAAGGTCGACACAAGGTGAGTAGTTGTTAGAAAAATTGGTGCAAGTAAGTTTGACCTCGCAGGTAATTTTCAAGGTCACTAGAAGGTCGACACAAGGTGAGTAGTTTGTAGAAAAATCGGTGCAAGTGAGTTTGACCTTGCGGATAATGTTCAAGGTCACTAGAAGGTCGAGACGAGGTGAGTAGTTGTTAGAAAAATTGTTGCAAGTGAGTTTGACCTCGCGGATAATTTTCAAGGTCACTACAAGATCGACACAAAATAAGTAGTTCCTAGAAAAATTGGTGCAAGTAAGTTTGACCTCGCAGAAAATTTTCAAGGTCACTCAAAGGTCGAGACAAGTTAAGTAGATCGTAGAAAATAAGTGCAAGTGAATATGACCTCGTGGATAATTTTCAAGGTCACTAGAAGGTCGACAAAAGGTGAGTAGATGTTAGAAAAATTGATTCAAGGGAGTTTGACCTCGCGGATAATTTTCAAGGTCACTAGAAGGTCGTGACAAGGTAAGTAGATCGCAGAAATTAAGTGCAAGTGAGTTTGACCTCGCAGAAAATTTTCAAGGTCACTCGAAGGTCGAGACAAGTTAAGTAGATCGTAGAAAATAAGTGCAAGTGAATATGACCTCGCGATTAATTTTCAAGGTCACTACAAGGTCGGCACAAGGTAAGTAGTTCCTAGAAAAATTGGTGCAAGTGAGTTTGACCTCGCGGATAATTTTCAAGGTCACTAGAAGGTCGAGACAAGTTAAGTAGATCGTAGAAAATAAGTGCAAGTGAATATGACCTCGCGGATAATTTTCAAGGTCACTCGAAGGTTGAGACAAGTTAAATAGATCGTAGAAAATAAGTGCAAGTGAATATGACCTCGCGGATAATTTTCAAGGTCACTAGAAGGTCGACACAAGGTGAGTAGTTGTTAGAAAAATTGGTGCAAGTGAGTTTGACCTCGCGGATAATTTTCAAGGTCACTACAAGGTCGACACAAGGTGAGTAGTTGTTAGAAAAATTGATGCAAGTGAGTTTGACCTCGCGGATAATTTTCAAGGTCACTCGAAGGTCGAGAAAAGTTAAATAGATCGTAGAAAATAAGTGCAAGTGAATATGACCTCGCGGATAATTTTCAAGGTCACTAGAAGGTCGAGACAAGTTAAGTAGATCGTAGAAAATAAGTGCAAGTGAATATGACCTCGCGGATAATTTTCAAGGTCACTAGAAGGTCGAGACAAGTTAAGTAGATCGTAGAAAATAAGTGCAAGTGAATATGACCTCGCGGATAATTTTCAAGGTCACTCGAAGGTTGAGACAAGTTAAATAGATCGTAGAAAATAAGTGCAAGTGAATATGACCTCGCGGATAATTTTCAAGGTCACTAGAAGGTCGACACAAGGTGAGTAGTTGTTAGAAAAATTGGTGCAAGTGAGTTTGACCTCGCGGATAATTTTCAAGGTCACTAGAAGGTCGACACAAGGTGAGTAGTTGTTAGAAAAATTGGTGCAAGTAAGTTTGACCTCGCAGGTAATTTTCAAGGTCACTAGAAGGTCGACACAAGGTGAGTAGTTTGTAGAAAAATCGGTGCAAGTGAGTTTGACCTTGCGGATAATGTTCAAGGTCACTAGAAGGTCGAGACGAGGTGAGTAGTTGTTAGAAAAATTGTTGCAAGTGAGTTTGACCTCGCGGATAATTTTCAAGGTCACTACAAGATCGACACAAAATAAGTAGTTCCTAGAAAAATTGGTGCAAGTAAGTTTGACCTCGCAGAAAATTTTCAAGGTCACTCAAAGGTCGAGACAAGTTAAGTAGATCGTAGAAAATAAGTGCAAGTGAATATGACCTCGTGGATAATTTTCAAGGTCACTAGAAGGTCGAGACAAGTTAAGTAGATCGTAGAAAATAAGTGCAAGTGAATATGACCTCGCGGATAATTTTCAAGGTCACTCGAAGGTTGAGACAAGTTAAATAGATCGTAGAAAATAAGTGCAAGTGAATATGACCTCGCGGATAATTTTCAAGGTCACTAGAAGGTCGTGACAAGGTAAGTAGATCGCAGAAATTAAGTGCAAGTGAGTTTGACCTCGCAGAAAATTTTCAAGGTCACTCGAAGGTCGAGACAAGTTAAGTAGATCGTAGAAAATAAGTGCAAGTGAATATGACCTCGCGATTAATTTTCAAGGTCACTACAAGGTCGGCACAAGGTAAGTAGTTCCTAGAAAAATTGGTGCAAGTGAGTTTGACCTCGCGGATAATTTTCAAGGTCACTAGAAGGTCGACACAAGGTGACAGGGTCGAAGAAAAATTGGTGAAGAATTATTTACCTTGATTTGGCCTTTAAGTGACCTTGAAAATTATCCGCGAGGTCAAACTCACTTGCACCAATTTTTCTTCGACGCTGTCACCTTGTCTCGACCTTCTAGTGACCTTGAAAATTATCCGCGAGGTCAAACTCACTTACACCAATTTTTCTTCGACCCTGTCACCTTGTCTCGACCTTCTAGTGACCTTGAGAATTAACCGCGAGGTCAAAATCACTAACACCAATTTTTCTCCGATCCTGTCACCTTATGTCGACCTTCTAGTGACCTTGAAAATTATCCGCAAGGACAAACTCACTTGCACCAATTTTTCTTCGACCCTGTCACCTTGTATCGACCTTCTTGTGACCTTGAGAATTAACCGCGAGGTAAAAATCACTTGCACCAATTTTTCTTCGATCCTATCGCCTTGTCTCAACCTTCTAGTGACCTTGAAAATTAACCGCGAGGTCAAAATCACTTGCACCAATTTTTCTAACAAATACTCACCTTGTGTCGACCTTCTAGTGACCTTGAAAATTAACCGCGAGGTCAAAATCACTTGCACCCATTTTTCTAACAACTACTCACCTTGTGTCGACCTTGTAGTGACCTTGAAAATTATCCGCGAGGTCAAAATCACTTGCACCAATTTTTCTTCGATCCTATCACCTTGTCTCGACCTTCTAGTGACCTTGAAAATTATCCGCGAGGACAAACTCACTTGCACCAATTTTTCTTCGACCCTGTCACCTTGTCTCGACCTTCTAGTGACCTTGAAAATTAACCGCGAGGTCAAAATCACTTGCACCCATTTTTCTAACAACTACTCACCTTGTGTCGACCTTGTAGTGACCTTGAAAATTATCCGCGAGGTCAAAATCACTTGCACCAATTTTTCTTCGATCCTATCACCTTGTCTCGACCTTCTAGTGACCTTGAAAATTATCCGCGAGGACAAACTCACTTGCACCAATTTTTCTTCGACCCTGTCACCTTGTCTCGACCTTCTAGTGACCTTGAAAATTATCCGCGAGGTCAAAATCACTTGCACCAATTTTTCTTCGATCCTATCACCTTCTCTCGACCTTCTAGTGACCTTGAAAATTATTCGCGAGGTCAAAATCCCTTGCACCAATTTTTCTTCGACCCTGTCACCTTGTTTTGACATTCTAGTGACCTTGAAAATTAACCGTGAGGTCAGACTCACTTGCACTAATTTTTCTTCGAAACTCGCACCTTGTGTCAACCTTCTAGTGACCTTGAAAATTATCCGCGAGGTCAAACTCACTTGCACCAATTTTTCTTCGACCCTGTCACCTTGTCTCGACCTTCTAGTGACCTTGAAAATTATCCGCGAGGTCAGACTCACTTGCACCAATGTTTCTTAGACCCTGTCGCCTTATGTCGACCTTCTAGTGACCTTGAGATATAACAGCGAGGTCAAACTCACTTGCACCAATTTTTCTTTGACCCTGTCACCTTGCGTCGAACTTCTAGTGACCTTGAAAATTATCCGCGAGGTCAAACTCACTTGCAACAATTTTTCTAAGAGCTACTTACCTTGTGTCGACTTTGTAGTGACCTTGAAAATTATCCGCGAGGTCAAACTCACTTGCACCAACTTTTCTAACAACTACTCACCTTGTGTCGACCTTCTAGTGACCTTGAAAATTATCCGCGAGGTCAAAATCACTTGCACCAATTTTTCTAACAAATACTCACCTTGTGTCGACCTTCTAGTGACCTTGAAAATTAACCGCGAGGTCAAAATCACTTGCACCCATTTTTCTAACAACTACTCACCTTGTGTCGACCTTGTAGTGACCTTGAAAATTATCCGCGAGGTCAAAATCACTTGCACCAATTTTTCTTCGACCCTGTCACCTTGTTTTGACATTCTAGTGACCTTGAAAATTAACCGTGAGGTCAGACTCACTTGCACTAATTTTTCTTCGAAACTCGCACCTTGTGTCAACCTTCTAGTGACCTTGAAAATTATCCGCGAGTTCAAACTCACTTGCACCAATTTTTCTTCGACCCTGTCACCTTGTCTCGACCTTCTAGTGACCTTGAAAATTATCCGCGAGGTCAGACTCACTTGCACCAATGTTTCTTAGACCCTGTCGCCTTATGTCGACCTTCTAGTGACCTTGAGATATAACAGCGAGGTCAAACTCACTTGCACCAATTTTTCTTTGACCCTGTCACCTTGCGTCGAACTTCTAGTGACCTTGAAAATTATCCGCGAGGTCAAACTCACTTGCAACAATTTTTCTAAGAGCTACTTACCTTGTGTCGACCTTGTAGTGACCTTGAAAAATATCCACGAGGTTAAACTCACTTGCACCAGTGTTTCTTGAACCCTCTCACCTTGTCTCGACCTTCTAGTGACCTTGAAAATTACCCGCGAGGTCAAACTCACTTGCACCAATTTTTCTTTGACCCTGTCACCTTGTCTCGACCTTTTAGTGACCCTGAAGATTATCCGCGAGGTCAAACTCACTTGCACCAATTTTTCTTCGACCCTGTCACCTTGTGTCGACCTTCTAGTGACCTTGAAAATTAACCGCGAGGTAAAAATCACTTGCACTAATTTTTCTTCAGTCCTATCACCTTGTCTCGACCTTCTAGTGACCTTGAAAATTAACCGCGAGGTCAAAATCACTTACACCAATTTTTCTTCGACCCTGTCACCTTGTCTCGACCTTCTAGTGACCTTGAAAATTATCCGCGAGGTCAAACTCACTTTCACCAATTTTTTCCGACCCTGTCACCTTGGGTCGACCTTCTAGTGACCTTGAAAATTAACCGCGAGGTCAGGCTCACTTGCACCAATTTTTTAAAGATTGGGAAAATTTTACGTGTAAAAACATATAAAACTACATGGGTAAAAATACGCCTGGAAAATTTAGAATCTCTCAACAGGCTTTTCCTCATTTTCTCAAAAACTAGTAGGAAAATGGAAATTTTTCATTCAGCATTAGATTCACAATCGAAAATAGAACAAATCATATATAACAAATTTTTACTTTCCATATATATGCACCAAAAACCCAAAGTTTGGAAATCTATATCTCGACTTCTATCAGTACTAGCTTTAAAAATCCAACGGTTCTCTCTTAGTTTCGTCGTTCTAAATCCAACGCGACTATTCCCAAAGTCGTAGCTCCTTTAATAACCGAGATACAAATTTTCAGTTTCCATATATGTGCACCAAAAACCCAAAGTTTGGAAATCTATATCTCGACTTCTGTCAATACTAGCTTAAAAAATCCAACGGTTCTTTTTTAGTTTCGTCGTTCTGAATCCAACGAGACTATTCCCAAAGTCGTAGCATTTTTAGTAACCGAGATACAAATTTTCAGTTTCCATATATGTGCACCAAAAACCCAAAGTTTGGAAATCTATATCTCGACTTCTGTCAGTACTAGCTTTAAAAATCCAACGGTTCTCTCTTAGTTTCGTCGTTCTGAATCCAACGAGACTATTCCCAAAGTCGTAGCTCCTTTAATAACCGAGATACAAATTTTCAGTTTCCATATATGTGCACCAAAAACCCAAAGTTTGGAAGTCTATATCTCGGCTTCTGTAAGCACTATCTTTAAAAATCCAACAGTATTATCTTATTTTTGTCGTTTTAAATCCAACGAGACTACTCTTAAAGTTGTAGCTCCTTTATTAACCGAGATACAAAGTTTTAGTTTCCATATATGTGCTCCAAAAACCCAAAGTTTGGAAATCTATATCTCGACTTCTGTCAGTACTAGCTTAAAAAATCCAACGGTTCTGTCTTAGTTTCGTCGTTCTGAATCCAACGAGACTATTCCCAAAGTTGTAGCTCCTTTAATAACCGAGATACAAATTTTCAGTTTCCATATATGTGCACCAAAAACCCAAAGTTTGGAAATCTATATCTCGACTTCTGTCAGTGCTAGCTTAAAAAATCCAACGGTTCTGTCTTAGTTTCGTCGTTCTGAATCCAACGAGACTATTCCCAAAGTCGTAGCTCCTTTAATAACCGAGATACAAATTTTCAGTTTCCATATATGTGCACCAAAAACCCAAAGTTTGGAAACCTATATCTCGACTTCTGTCAGTACTGTCTTTAAAAATCCAACGGTTCTCTCTTAGTTTCGTCGTTCTGAATCCAACGAGACTATTCCCAAAGTCGTAGCTCCTTTAATAACCGAGATACAAATTTTCAGTTTCCATATATGTGCACCAAAAACCCAAAGTTTGGAAACCTATATCTCGACTTCTGTCAGTGCTAGCTTAAAAAATCCAACGGTTCTGTCTTAGTTTCGTCGTTCTGAATCCAACGAGACTATTCCCAAAGTCGTAGCTCCTTTAATAACCGAGATACAAAATTTCAGTTTCCATATATGTGCTCCAAAAACCCAAAGTTTGGAAATCTATATCTCGACTTCTGTCAGTACTAGCTTAAAAAATCCAACAATTATGTCTTAGTTTCGTCATTCTGAATCCAACGAGACTATTCCCAAAGTCGTAGCTCCTTTATTAACCGAGATACAAATTTTTAGTTTCCATATACAGTACATATATGCACCAAAAACCCAAAGTTTGGAAATCTATATCTCGACTTCTGTCAGTGCTAGCTTAAAAAATCCAACGGTTCTGTCTTAGTTTCGTCGTTCTGAATCCAACGAGACTATTCCCAAAGTCGTAGCTCCTTTAATAACCGAGATACAAATTTTCAGTTTCCATATATGTGCTCCAAAAACCCAAAGTTTGGAAATCTATATCTCGACTTCTGTCAGTACTAGCTTAAAAAATCCAACGGTTCTGTCTTAATTTCGTCGTTCTGAATCCAACGAGACTATTCCCAAAGTCGTAGCTCCTTTAATAACCGAGATACAAATTTTCAGTTTCCATATATGTGCTCCAAAAACCCAAAGTTTGGAAATCTATATCTCGACTTCTGTCAGTACTAGCTTAAAAAATCCAACGGTTCTCTCGTAGTTTCGTCGTTCTAAATCCAACGCGACTATTCCCAAAGTCGTAACTCCTTTAATAACCGAGATACAAATTTTCAGTTTCCATATATGTGCTCCAAAAACCCAAAGTTTGGAAATCTATATCTCGACTTCTGTCAGTACTAGCTTAAAAAATCCAACGGTTCTGTCTTAGTTTCGTCGTTCTGAATCCAACGAGACTATTCCCAAAGTCGTAGCTCCTTTATTAACCGAGATACAAATTTTTAGTTTCCATATACAGTACATATATGCACCAAAAACCCAAAGTTTGGAAATCTATATCTCGACTTCTGTCAGTGCTAGCTTAAAAAATCCAACGGTTCTGTCTTAGTTTCGTCGTTCTGAATCCAACGAGACTATTCCCAAAGTCGTAGCTCCTTTAATAACCGAGATACAAATTTTCAGTTTCCATATATGTGCACCAAAAACCCAAAGTTTGGAAATCTATATCTCGACTTCTGTCAGTACTAGCTTTAAAAATTTAACGGTTCTCTCTTAGTTTCGTCGTTCTGAATCCAACGAGACTATTCCCAAAGTCGTAGCTCCTTTAATAACCGAGATACAAATTTTCAGTTTCCATATATGTGCACCAAAAACCCAAAGTTTGGAAATCTATATCTCGACTTCTGTCAGTACTAGCTTTAAAAATTTAACGGTTCTCTCTTAGTTTCGTCGTTCTGAATCCAACGAGACTATTCCCAAAGTCGTAGCTCCTTTAATAACCGAGATACAAATTTTCAGTTTCCATATATGTGCTCCAAAAACCCAAAGTTTGGAAATCTATATCTCGACTTCTGTCAGTACTAGCTTAAAAAATCCAACGGTTCTCTCTTAGTTTCGTCGTTCTAAATCCAACGCGACTATTCCCAAAGTCGTAGCTCCTTTAATAACCGAGATACAAATTTTCAGTTTCCATATATGTGCTCCAAAAACCCAAAGTTTGGAAATCTATATCTCGACTTCTGTCAGTACTAGCTTAAAAAATCCAACGGTTCTGTCTTAGTTTCGTCGTTCTGAATCCAACGAGACTATTCCCAAAGTCGTAGCTCCTTTAATAATCGAGATACAAATTTTCAGTTTCCATATATGTGCACCAAAAACCCAAAGTTTGGAAATCTATATCTCGACTTCTGTCAGTACTAGCTTTAAAAATTTAAGGGTTCTCTCTTAGTTTCGTCGTTCTGAATTCAACGAGACTATTCCCAAAGTCGTAGCTCCTTTAATAACCGAGATACAAATTTTCAGTTTCCATATATGTGCACCAAAAACCCAAAGTTTGGAAATCTATATCTCGACTTCTGTCAGTGCTAGCTTAAAAAATCCAACGGTTCTGTCTTAGTTTCGTCGTTCTGAATCCAACGAGACTATTCCCAAAGTCGTAGCTCCTTTAATAACCGAGATACAAATTTTCAGTTTCCATATATGTGCACCAAAAACCCAAAGTTTGGAAATCTATATCTCGACTTCTGTCAGTACTAGCTTTAAAAATTTAACGGTTCTCTCTTAGTTTTGTCGTTCTGAATCCAACGAGACTATTCCCAAAGTCGTAGCTCCTTTAGTAACCGAGATACAAATTTTCAGTTTCCATATATGTGCTCCAAAAACCCAAAGTTTGGAAATCTATATCTCGACTTCTGTCAGTACTAGCTTAAAAAATCCAACGGTTCTGTCTTAGTTTCGTCGTTCTGAATCCAACGAGACTATTCCCAAAGTCGTAGCTCCTTTAATAACCGAGATACAAATTTTCAGTTTCCATATATGTGCTCCAAAAACCCAAAGTTTGGAAATCTATATCTCGACTTCTGTCAGTACTAGCTTAAAAAATCCAACGGTTCTCTCTTAGTTTCGTCGTTCTGAATCCAACGAGACTATTCCCAAAGTCGTAGCTCCTTTAATAACCGAGATACAAATTTTCAGTTTCCATATATGTGCACCAAAAACCCAAAGTTTGGAAACCTATATCTCGACTTCTGTCAGTACTAGCTTTAAAAATCCAACGGTTCTCTCTTAGTTTCGTAATTCTGAATCCAACGAGACTATTCCCAAAGTCGTAGCTCCTTTAATAACCGAGATACAAATTTTCAGTTTCCATATATGTGCTCCAAAAACCCAAAGTTTGGAAATCTATATCTCGACTTCTGTCAGTACTAGCTTAAAAAATCCAACGGTTCTGTCTTAGTTTCGTCGTTCTGAATCCAACGAGACTATTCCCAAAGTCGTAGCTCCTTTAATAACCGAGATACAAATTTTCAGTTTCCATATATGTGCTCCAAAAACCCAAAGTTTGGAAATCTATATCTCGACTTCTGTCAGTACTAGCTTAAAAAATCCAACGGTTCTGTCTTAGTTTCGTCGTTCTGAATCCAACGAGACTATTCCCAAAGTCGTAGCTCCTTTAATAATCGAGATACAAATTTTCAGTTTCCATATATGTGCACCAAAAACCCAAAGTTTGGAAATCTATATCTCGACTTCTGTCAGTACTAGCTTTAAAAATTTAACGGTTCTCTCTTAGTTTTGTCGTTCTGAATCCAACGAGACTATTCCCAAAGTCGTAGCTCCTTTAATAACCGAGATACAAATTTTCAGTTTCCATATATGTGCACCAAAAACCCAAAGTTTGGAAACCTATATCTCGACTTCTGTCAGTACTAGCTTTAAAAATCCAACAACTCTGTCTTAGTTTCGTCGTTCTGAATCCAACGAGACTATTCCCAAAGTCGTAGCTCCTTTATTAACCGAGATACAAATTTTTAGTTTCCATATACAGTACATATATGCACCAAAAACCCAAAGTTTGGAAATCTATATCTCGACTTCTGTCAGTGCTAGCTTAAAAAATCCAACGGTTCTGTCTTAGTTTCGTCGTTCTGAATCCAACGAGACTATTCCCAAAGTCGTAGCTCCTTTATTAACCGAGATACAAATTTTTAGTTTCCATATACAGTACATATATGCACCAAAAACCCAAAGTTTGGAAATCTATATCTCGACTTCTGTCAGTGCTAGCTTAAAAAATCCAACGGTTCTGTCTTAGTTTCGTCGTTCTGAATCCAACGAGACTATTCCCAAAGTCGTAGCTCCTTTAATAACCGAGATACAAATTTTCAGTTTCCATATATGTGCACCAAAAACCTAAAGTTTGGAAATCTATATCTCGACTTCTGTCAGTACTAGCTTTAAAAATTTAACGGTTCTCTCTTAGTTTCGTCGTTCTAAATCCAACGAGACTATTCCCAAAGTCGTAGCTCCTTTAATAACCGAGATACAAATTTTCAGTTTCCATATATGTGCACCAAAAATCCAAAGTTTGGAAACCTATATCTCGACTTCTGTCAGTACTGTCTTTAAAAATCCAACGGTTCTCTCTTAGTTTCGTCGTTCTGAATCCAACGAGACTATTCCCAAAGTCGTAGCTCCTTTAATAACCGAGATACAAATTTTCAGTTTCCATATATGTGCACCAAAAACCCAAAGTTTGGAAACCTATATCTCGACTTCTGTCAGTGCTAGCTTAAAAAATCCAACGGTTCTGTCTTAGTTTCGTCGTTCTGAATCCAACGAGACTATTCCCAAAGTCGTAGCTCCTTTAATAACCGAGATACAAATTTTCAGTTTCCATATATGTGCACCAAAAACCCAAAGTTTGGAAATCTATATCTCGACTTCTGTCAGTACTAGCTTTAAAAATTTAACGGTTCTCTCTTAGTTTTGTCGTTCTGAATCCAACGAGACTATTCCCAAAGTCGTAGCTCCTTTAATAACCGAGATACAAATTTTCAGTTTCCATATATGTGCACCAAAAACCCAAAGTTTGGAAACCTATATCTGGACTTCTGTCAGTACTAGCTTTAAAAATCCAACGGTTCTCTCTTAGTTTCGTCGTTCTGAATCCAACGAGACTATTCCCAAAGTCGTAGCTCCTTTAATAACCGAGATACAAAATTTCAGTTTCCATATATGTGCTCCAAAAACCCAAAGTTTGGAAATTTATATCTCGACTTCTGTCAGTACTAGCTTAAAAAATCCAACAATTATGTCTTAGTTTCGTCGTTCTGAATCCAACGAGACTATTCCCAAAGTCGTAGCTCCTTTAATAACCGAGATACAAATTTTCAGTTTCCATATATGTGCTCCAAAAACCCAAAGTTTGGAAATCTATATCTCGACTTCTGTCAGTACTAGCTTAAAAAATCCAACGGTTCTCTCTTAGTTTCGTCGTTCTAAATCCAACGCGACTATTCCCAAAGTCGTAGCTCCTTTAATAACCGAGATACAAATTTTCAGTTTCCATATATGTGCTCCAAAAACCCAAAGTTTGGAAATCTATATCTCGACTTCTGTCAGTACTAGCTTAAAAAATCCAACGGTTCTCTCTTAGTTTCGTCGTTCTAAATCCAACGCGACTATTCCCAAAGTCGTAGCTCCTTTAATAACCGAGATACAAATTTTCAGTTTCCATATATGTGCTCCAAAAACCCAAAGTTTGGAAATCTATATCTCGACTTCTGTCAGTACTAGCTTAAAAAATCCAACGGTTCTGTCTTAGTTTCGTCGTTCTGAATCCAACGAGACTATTCCCAAAGTTGTAGCTCCTTTAATAACCGAGATACAAATTTTCAGTTTCCATATATGTGCACCAAAAACCCAAAGTTTGGAAATCTATATCTCGACTTCTGTCAGTGCTGGCTTAAAAAATCCAACGGTTCTGTCTTAGTTTCGTCGTTCTGAATCCAACGAGACTATTCCCAAAGTCGTAGCTCCTTTAATAACCGAGATACAAATTTTCAGTTTCCATATATGTGCACCAAAAACCCAAAGTTTGGAAACCTATATCTCGACTTCTGTCAGTACTGTCTTTAAAAATCCAACGGTTCTCTCTTAGTTTCGTCGTTCTGAATCCAACGAGACTATTCCCAAAGTCGTAGCTCCTTTAATAACCGAGATACAAATTTTCAGTTTCCATATATGTGCACCAAAAACCCAAAGTTTGGAAACCTATATCTCGACTTCTGTCAGCGCTAGCTTAAAAAATCCAACGGTTCTGTCTTAGTTTCGTCGTTCTGAATCCAACGAGACTATTCCCAAAGTCGTAGCTCCTTTAATAACCGAGATACAAAATTTCAGTTTCCATATATGTGCTCCAAAAACCCAAAGTTTGGAAATCTATATCTCGACTTCTGTCAGTACTAGCTTAAAAAATCCAACAATTATGTCTTAGTTTCGTCGTTCTGAATCCAACGAGACTATTCCCAAAGTCGTAGCTCCTTTATTAACCGAGATACAAATTTTTAGTTTCCATATACAGTACATATATGCACCAAAAACCCAAAGTTTGGAAATCTATATCTCGACTTCTGTCAGTGCTAGCTTAAAAAATCCAACGGTTCTGTCTTAGTTTCGTCGTTCTGAATCCAACGAGACTATTCCCAAAGTCGTAGCTCCTTTAATAACCGAGATACAAATTTTCAGTTTCCATATATGTGCTCCAAAAACCCAAAGTTTGGAAATCTATATCTCGACTTCTGTCAGTACTAGCTTAAAAAATCCAACGGTTCTGTCTTAATTTCGTCGTTCTGAATCCAACGAGACTATTCCCAAAGTCGTAGCTCCTTTAATAACCGAGATACAAATTTTCAGTTTCCATATATGTGCTCCAAAAACCCAAAGTTTGGAAATCTATATCTCGACTTCTGTCAGTACTAGCTTAAAAAATCCAACGGTTCTCTCTTAGTTTCGTCGTTCTAAATCCAACGCGACTATTCCCAAAGTCGTAACTCCTTTAATAACCGAGATACAAATTTTCAGTTTCCATATATGTGCTCCAAAAACCCAAAGTTTGGAAATCTATATCTCGACTTCTGTCAGTACTAGCTTAAAAAATCCAACGGTTCTGTCTTAGTTTCGTCGTTCTGAATCCAACGAGACTATTCCCAAAGTCGTAGCTCCTTTATTAACCGAGATACAAATTTTTAGTTTCCATATACAGTACATATATGCACCAAAAACCCAAAGTTTGGAAATCTATATCTCGACTTCTGTCAGTGCTAGCTTAAAAAATCCAACGGTTCTGTCTTAGTTTCGTCGTTCTGAATCCAACGAGACTATTCCCAAAGACGTAGCTCCTTTAATAACCGAGATACAAATTTTCAGTTTCCATATATGTGCACCAAAAACCCAAAGTTTGGAAATCTATATCTCGACTTCTGTCAGTACTAGCTTTAAAAATTTAACGGTTCTCTCTTAGTTTCGTCGTTCTGAATCCAACGAGACTATTCCCAAAGTCGTAGCTCCTTTAATAACCGAGATACAAATTTTCAGTTTCCATATATGTGCACCAAAAACCCAAAGTTTGGAAATCTATATCTCGACTTCTGTCAGTACTAGCTTTAAAAATTTAACGGTTCTCTCTTAGTTTCGTCGTTCTGAATCCAACGAGACTATTCCCAAAGTCGTAGCTCCTTTAATAACCGAGATACAAATTTTCAGTTTCCATATATGTGCTCCAAAAACCCAAAGTTTGGAAATCTATATCTCGACTTCTGTCAGTACTAGCTTAAAAAATCCAACGGTTCTCTCTTAGTTTCGTCGTTCTAAATCCAACGCGACTATTCCCAAAGTCGTAGCTCCTTTAATAACCGAGATACAAATTTTCAGTTTCCATATATGTGCTCCAAAAACCCAAAGTTTGGAAATCTATATCTCGACTTCTGTCAGTACTAGCTTAAAAAATCCAACGGTTCTGTCTTAGTTTCGTCGTTCTGAATCCAACGAGACTATTCCCAAAGTCGTAGCTCCTTTAATAATCGAGATACAAATTTTCAGTTTCCATATATGTGCACCAAAAACCCAAAGTTTGGAAATCTATATCTCGACTTCTGTCAGTACTAGCTTTAAAAATTTAACGGTTCTCTCTTAGTTTCGTCGTTCTGAATTCAACGAGACTATTCCCAAAGTCGTAGCTCCTTTAATAACCGAGATACAAATTTTCAGTTTCCATATATGTGCACCAAAAACCCAAAGTTTGGAAATCTATATCTCGACTTCTGTCAGTGCTAGCTTAAAAAATCCAACGGTTCTGTCTTAGTTTCGTCGTTCTGAATCCAACGAGACTATTCCCAAAGTCGTAGCTCCTTTAATAACCGAGATACAAATTTTCAGTTTCCATATATGTGCACCAAAAACCCAAAGTTTGGAAATCTATATCTCGACTTCTGTCAGTACTAGCTTTAAAAATTTAACGGTTCTCTCTTAGTTTTGTCGTTCTGAATCCAACGAGACTATTCCCAAAGTCGTAGCTCCTTTAATAACCGAGATACAAATTTTCAGTTTCCATATATGTGCACCAAAAACCCAAAGTTTGGAAACCTATATCTCGACTTCTGTCAGTACTAGCTTAAAAAATCCAACGGTTCTGTCTTAGTTTCGTCGTTCTGAATCCAACGAGACTATTCCCAAAGTCGTAGCTCCTTTAATAACCGAGATAAAAATTTTCAGTTTCCATATATGTGCTCCAAAAACCCAAAGTTTGGAAATCTATATCTCGACTTCTGTCAGTACTAGCTTAAAAAATCCAACGGCTCTCTCTTAGTTTCGTCGTTCTAAATCCAACGCGACTATTCCCAAAGTCGTAGCTCCTTTAATAACCGAGATACAAATTTTCAGTTTCCATATATGTGCTCCAAAAACCCAAAGTTTGGAAATCTATATCTCGACTTCTGTCAGTGCTAGCTTAAAAAATCCAACGGTTCTGTCTTAGTTTCGTCGTTCTGAATCCAACGAGACTATTCCCAAAGTCGTAGCTCCTTTATTAACCGAGATACAAATTTTTAGTTTCCATATACAGTACATATATGCACCAAAAACCCAAAGTTTGGAAATCTATATCTCGACTTCTGTCAGTGCTAGCTTAAAAAATCCAACGGTTCTGTCTTAGTTTCGTCGTTCTGAATCCAACGAGACTATTCCCAAAGTCGTAGCTCCTTTAATAACCGAGATACAAATTTTCAGTTTCCATATATGTGCTCCAAAAACCCAAAGTTTGGAAATCTATATCTCGACTTCTGTCAGTACTAGCTTAAAAAATCCAACGGTTCTGTCTTAGTTTCGTCGTTCTGAATCCAACGAGACTATTCCCAAAGTCGTAGCTCCTTTATTAACCGAGATACAAATTTTTAGTTTCCATATACAGTACATATATGCACCAAAAACCCAAAGTTTGGAAATCTATATCTCGACTTCTGTCAGTGCTAGCTTAAAAAATCTAACGGTTCTGTCTTAGTTTCGTCGTTCTGAATCCAACGAGACTATTCCCAAAGTCGTAGCTCCTTTATTAACCGAGATACAAATTTTTAGTTTCCATATACAGTACATATATGCACCAAAAACCCAAAGTTTGGAAATCTATATCTCGACTTCTGTCAGTGCTAGCTTAAAAAATCCAACGGTTCTGTCTTAGTTTCGTCGTTCTGAATCCAACAAGACTATTCCCAAAGTCGTAGCTCCTTTAATAACCGAGATACAAATTTTCAGTTTCCATATATGTGCTCCAAAAACCCAAAGTTTGGAAATCTATATCTCGACTTCTGTCAGTACTAGCTTAAAAAATCCAACGGTTCTCTCTTAGTTTCGTCGTTCTAAATCGAACGCGACTATTCCCAAAGTCGTAGCTCCTTTAATAACCGAGATACAAATTTTCAGTTTCCATATATGTGCTCCAAAAACCCAAAGTTTGGAAATCTATATCTCGACTTCTGTCAGTACTAGCTTAAAAAATCCAACGGTTCTGTCTTAGTTTCGTCGTTCTGAATCCAACGAGACTATTCCCAAAGTCGTAGCTCCTTTATTAACCGAGATACAAATTTTTAGTTTCCATATACAGTACATATATGCACCAAAAACCCAAAGTTTGGAAATCTATATCTCGACTTCTGTCAGTGCTAGCTTAAAAAATCCAACGGTTCTGTCTTAGTTTCGTCGTTCTGAATCCAACAAGACTATTCCCAAAGTCGTAGCTCCTTTAATAACCGAGATACAAATTTTCAGTTTCCATATATGTGCTCCAAAAACCCAAAGTTTGGAAATCTATATCTCGACTTCTGTCAGTACTAGCTTAAAAAATCCAACGGTTCTGTCTTAGTTTCGTCGTTCTGAATCCAACGAGACTATTCCCAAAGTCGTAGCTCCTTTATTAACCGAGATACAAATTTTTAGTTTCCATATACAGTACATATATGCACCAAAAACCCAAAGTTTGGAAATCTATATCTCGACTTCTGTCAGTGCTAGCTTAAAAAATCCAACGGTTCTGTCTTAGTTTCGTCGTTCTGAATCCAACGAGACTATTCCCAAAGTCGTAGCTCCTTTATTAACCGAGATACAAATTTTTAGTTTCCATATACAGTACATATATGCACCAAAAACCCAAAGTTTGGAAATCTATATCTCGACTTCTTTCAGTGCTAGCTTAAAAAATCCAACGGTTCTGTCTTAGTTTCGTCGTTCTGAATCCAACGAGACTATTCCCAAAGTCGTAGCTCCTTTAATAACCGAGATACAAATTTTCAGTTTCCATATATGTGCTCCAAAAACCCAAAGTTTGGAAATCTATATCTCGACTTCTGTCAGTACTAGCTTAAAAAATCCAACGGTTCTGTCTTAGTTTCGTCGTTCTGAATCCAACGAGACTATTCCCAAAGTCGTAGCTCCTTTATTAACCGAGATACAAATTTTTAGTTTCCATATACAGTACATATATGCACCAAAAACCCAAAGTTTGGAAATCTATATCTCGACTTCTGTCAGTGCTAGCTTAAAAAATCCAACGGTTCTGTCTTAGTTTCGTCGTTCTGAATCCAACGAGACTATTCCCAAAGTCGTAGCTCCTTTATTAACCGAGATACAAATTTTTAGTTTCCATATACAGTACATATATGCACCAAAAACCCAAAGTTTGGAAATCTATATCTCGACTTCTGTCAGTGCTAGCTTAAAAAATCCAACGGTTCTGTCTTAGTTTCGTCGTTCTGAATCCAACAAGACTATTCCCAAAGTCGTAGCTCCTTTAATAACCGAGATACAAATTTTCAGTTTCCATATATGTGCTCCAAAAACCCAAAGTTTGGAAATCTATATCTCGACTTCTGTCAGTACTAGCTTAAAAAATCCAACGGTTCTCTCTTAGTTTCGTCGTTCTAAATCGAACGCGACTATTCCCAAAGTCGTAGCTCCTTTAATAACCGAGATACAAATTTTCAGTTTCCATATATGTGCTCCAAAAACCCAAAGTTTGGAAATCTATATCTCGACTTCTGTCAGTACTAGCTTAAAAAATCCAACGGTTCTGTCTTAGTTTCGTCGTTCTGAATCCAACGAGACTATTCCCAAAGTCGTAGCTCCTTTATTAACCGAGATACAAATTTTTAGTTTCCATATACAGTACATATATGCACCAAAAACCCAAAGTTTGGAAATCTATATCTCGACTTCTGTCAGTGCTAGCTTAAAAAATCCAACGGTTCTGTCTTAGTTTCGTCGTTCTGAATCCAACGAGACTATTCCCAAAGTCGTAGCTCCTTTAATAACCGAGATACAAATTTTCAGTTTCCATATATGTGCACCAAAAACCCAAAGTTTGGAAATCTATATCTCGACTTCTGTCAGTACTAGCTTTAAAAATTTAACGGTTCTCTCTTAGTTTCGTCGTTCTGAATCCAACGAGACTATTCCCAAAGTCGTAGCTCCTTTAATAACCGAGATACAAATTTTCAGTTTCCATATATGTGCTCCAAAAACCCAAAGTTTGGAAATCTATATCTCGACTTCTGTCAGTACTAGCTTAAAAAATCCAACGGTTCTCTCTTAGTTTCGTCGTTCTAAATCCAACGCGACTATTCCCAAAGTCGTAGCTCCTTTAATAACCGAGATACAAATTTTCAGTTTCCATATATGTGCTCCAAAAACCCAAAGTTTGGAAATCTATATCTCGACTTCTGTCAGTACTAGCTTAAAAAATCCAACGGTTCTGTCTTAGTTTCGTCGTTCTGAATCCAACGAGACTATTCCCAAAGTCTTAGCTCCTTTAATAACCGAGATACAAATTTTCAGTTTCCATATATAAGCACCAAAAACCCAAAGTTTGGAAACCTATATCTCGACTTCTGTCAGTACTAGCTTTAAAAATTTAACGGTTCTCTCTTAGTTTCGTCATTCTGAATCCAACGAGACTATTCCCAAAGTCGTAGCTCCTTTAATAACCGAGATACAAATTTTCAGTTTCCATATATGTGCTCCAAAAACCCAAAGTTTGGAAATCTATATCTCGACTTCTGTCAGTACTAGCTTTAAAAATTTAACGGTTCTCTCTTAGTTTCGTCGTTCTGAATCCAACGAGACTATTCCCAAAGTCGTAGCTCCTTTAATAACCGAGATACAAATTTTCAGTTTCCATATATATGCACCAAAAACCCAAAGTTTGGAAATCTATATCTCGACTTCTGTCAGTGCTAGCTTAAAAAATCCAACGGTTCTGTCTTAGTTTCGTCGTTCTGAATCCAACGAGACTATTCCCAAAGTCGTAGCTCCTTTAATAACCGAGATACAAATTTTCAGTTTCCATATATGTGCACCAAAAACCCAAAGTTTGGAAATCTATATCTCGACTTCTGTCAGTACTAGCTTTAAAAATTTAACGGTTCTCTCTTAGTTTCGTCATTCTGAATCCAACGAGACTATTCCCAAAGTCGTAGCTCCTTTAATAACCGAGATACAAATTTTCAGTTTCCATATATGTGCACCAAAAACCCAAAGTTTGGAAATCTATATCTCGACTTCTGTCAGTACTAGCTTTAAAAATTTAACGGTTCTCTCTTAGTTTCGTCATTCTGAATCCAACGAGACTATTCCCAAAGTCGTAGCTCCTTTAATAACCGAGATACAAATTTTCAGTTTCCATATATGTGCTCCAAAAACCCAAAGTTTGGAAATCTATATCTCGACTTCTGTCAGTACTAGCTTAAAAAATCCAACGGTTCTCTCTTAGTTTCGTCGTTCTAAATCCAACGCGACTATTCCCAAAGTCGTAGCTCCTTTAATAACCGAGATACAAATTTTCAGTTTCCATATATGTGCTCCAAAAACCCAAAGTTTGGAAATCTATATCTCGACTTCTGTCAGCACTAGCTTAAAAAATCCAACGGTTCTGTCTTAGTTTCGTCGTTCTGAATCCAACGAGACTATTCCCAAAGTCGTAGCTCCTTTATTAACCGAGATACAAATTTTTAGTTTCCATATACAGTACATATATGCACCAAAAACCCAAAGTTTGGAAATCTATATCTCGACTTCTGTCAGTGCTAGCTTAAAAAATCCAACGGTTCTGTCTTAGTTTCGTCGTTCTGAATCCAACGAGACTATTCCCAAAGTCGTAGCTCCTTTATTAACCGAGATACAAATTTTTAGTTTCCATATACAGTACATATATGCACCAAAAACCCAAAGTTTGGAAATCTATATCTCGACTTCTGTCAGTGCTAGCTTAAAAAATCCAACGGTTCTGTCTTAGTTTCGTCGTTCTGAATCCAACAAGACTATTCCCAAAGTCGTAGCTCCTTTAATAACCGAGATACAAATTTTCAGTTTCCATATATGTGCTCCAAAAACCCAAAGTTTGGAAATCTATATCTCGACTTCTGTCAGTACTAGCTTAAAAAATCCAACGGTTCTCTCTTAGTTTCGTCGTTCTAAATCGAACGCGACTATTCCCAAAGTCGTAGCTCCTTTAATAACCGAGATACAAATTTTCAGTTTCCATATATGTGCTCCAAAAACCCAAAGTTTGGAAATCTATATCTCGACTTCTGTCAGTACTAGCTTAAAAAATCCAACGGTTCTGTCTTAGTTTCGTCGTTCTGAATCCAACGAGACTATTCCCAAAGTCGTAGCTCCTTTATTAACCGAGATACAAATTTTTAGTTTCCATATACAGTACATATATGCACCAAAAACCCAAAGTTTGGAAATCTATATCTCGACTTCTGTCAGTGCTAGCTTAAAAAATCCAACGGTTCTGTCTTAGTTTCGTCGTTCTGAATCCAACGAGACTATTCCCAAAGTCGTAGCTCCTTTAATAACCGAGATACAAATTTTCAGTTTCCATATATGTGCACCAAAAACCCAAAGTTTGGAAATCTATATCTCGACTTCTGTCAGTACTAGCTTTAAAAATTTAACGGTTCTCTCTTAGTTTCGTCGTTCTGAATCCAACGAGACTATTCCCAAAGTCGTAGCTCCTTTAATAACCGAGATACAAATTTTCAGTTTCCATATATGTGCTCCAAAAACCCAAAGTTTGGAAATCTATATCTCGACTTCTGTCAGTACTAGCTTAAAAAATCCAACGGTTCTCTCTTAGTTTCGTCGTTCTAAATCCAACGCGACTATTCCCAAAGTCGTAGCTCCTTTAATAACCGAGATACAAATTTTCAGTTTCCATATATGTGCTCCAAAAACCCAAAGTTTGGAAATCTATATCTCGACTTCTGTCAGTACTAGCTTAAAAAATCCAACGGTTCTGTCTTAGTTTCGTCGTTCTGAATCCAACGAGACTATTCCCAAAGTCTTAGCTCCTTTAATAACCGAGATACAAATTTTCAGTTTCCATATATAAGCACCAAAAACCCAAAGTTTGGAAACCTATATCTCGACTTCTGTCAGTACTAGCTTTAAAAATTTAACGGTTCTCTCTTAGTTTCGTCATTCTGAATCCAACGAGACTATTCCCAAAGTCGTAGCTCCTTTAATAACCGAGATACAAATTTTCAGTTTCCATATATGTGCTCCAAAAACCCAAAGTTTGGAAATCTATATCTCGACTTCTGTCAGTACTAGCTTTAAAAATTTAACGGTTCTCTCTTAGTTTCGTCGTTCTGAATCCAACGAGACTATTCCCAAAGTCGTAGCTCCTTTAATAACCGAGATACAAATTTTCAGTTTCCATATATATGCACCAAAAACCCAAAGTTTGGAAATCTATATCTCGACTTCTGTCAGTGCTAGCTTAAAAAATCCAACGGTTCTGTCTTAGTTTCGTCGTTCTGAATCCAACGAGACTATTCCCAAAGTCGTAGCTCCTTTAATAACCGAGATACAAATTTTCAGTTTCCATATATGTGCACCAAAAACCCAAAGTTTGGAAATCTATATCTCGACTTCTGTCAGTACTAGCTTTAAAAATTTAACGGTTCTCTCTTAGTTTCGTCATTCTGAATCCAACGAGACTATTCCCAAAGTCGTAGCTCCTTTAATAACCGAGATACAAATTTTCAGTTTCCATATATGTGCACCAAAAACCCAAAGTTTGGAAATCTATATCTCGACTTCTGTCAGTACTAGCTTTAAAAATTTAACGGTTCTCTCTTAGTTTCGTCATTCTGAATCCAACGAGACTATTCCCAAAGTCGTAGCTCCTTTAATAACCGAGATACAAATTTTCAGTTTCCATATATGTGCTCCAAAAACCCAAAGTTTGGAAATCTATATCTCGACTTCTGTCAGTACTAGCTTAAAAAATCCAACGGTTCTCTCTTAGTTTCGTCGTTCTAAATCCAACGCGACTATTCCCAAAGTCGTAGCTCCTTTAATAACCGAGATACAAATTTTCAGTTTCCATATATGTGCTCCAAAAACCCAAAGTTTGGAAATCTATATCTCGACTTCTGTCAGCACTAGCTTAAAAAATCCAACGGTTCTGTCTTAGTTTCGTCGTTCTGAATCCAACGAGACTATTCCCAAAGTCGTAGCTCCTTTATTAACCGAGATACAAATTTTTAGTGTCCATATACAGTACATATATGCACCAAAAACCCAAAGTTTGGAAATCTATATCTCGACTTCTGTCAGTACTAGCTTTAAAAATTTAACGGTTCTCTCTTAGTTTCGTCGTTCTGAATCCAACGAGACTATTCCCAAAGTCGTAGCTCCTTTAATAACCGAGATACAAATTTTCAGTTTCCATATATGTGCACCAAAAACCCAAAGTTTGGAAACCTATATCTCGACTTCTGTCAGTACTAGCTTTAAAAATTTAACGGTTCTCTCTTAGTTTCGTCATTCTGAATCCAACGAGACTATTCCCAAAGTCGTAGCTCCTTTAATAACTGAGATACAAATTTTCAGTTTCCATATATGTGCACCAAAAACCCAAAGTTTGGAAACCTATATCTCGACTTCTGTCAGTACTAGCTTAAAAAATCCAACGGTTCTGTCTTAGTTTCGTCGTTCTGAATCCAACGAGACTATTCCCAAAGTCGTAGCTCCTTTATTAACCGAGATACAAATTTTTAGTTTCCATATACAGTACATATATGCACCAAAAACCCAAAGTTTGGAAATCTATATCTCGACTTCTGTCAGTACTAGCTTTAAAAATTTAACGGTTCTCTCTTAGTTTCGTCGTTCTGAATCCAACGAGACTATTCCCAAAGTCTTAGCTCCTTTAATAACCGAGATACAAATTTTCAGTTTCCATATATGTGCACCAAAAACCCAAAGTTTGGAAACCTATATCTCGACTTCTGTCAGTACTAGCTTTAAAAATTTAACGGTTCTCTCTTAGTTTCGTCATTCTGAATCCAACGAGACTATTCCCAAAGTCGTAGCTCCTTTAGTAACCGAGATACAAATTTTCAGTTTCCATATATGTGCTCCAAAAACCCAAAGTTTGGAAATCTATATCTCGACTTCTGTCAGTACTAGCTTAAAAAATCCAACGGTTCTGTCTTAGTTTCGTCGTTCTAAATCCAACGAGACTATTCCCAAAGTCGTAGCTCCTTTAATAACCGAGATACAAATTTTCAGTTTCCATATATGTGCTCCAAAAACCCAAAGTTTGGAAATCTATATCTCGACTTCTGTCAGTACTAGCTTAAAAAATCCAACGGTTCTCTCTTAGTTTCGTCGTTCTGAATCCAACGAGACTATTCCCAAAGTCGTAGCTCCTTTAATAACCGAGATACAAATTTTCAGTTTCCATATATGTGCACCAAAAACCCAAAGTTTGGAAACCTATATCTCGACTTCTGTCAGTACTAGCTTTAAAAATCCAACGGTTCTCTCTTAGTTTCGTAATTCTGAATCCAACGAGACTATTCCCAAAGTCGTAGCTCCTTTAATAACCGAGATACAAATTTTCAGTTTCCATATATGTGCTCCAAAAACCCAAAGTTTGGAAATCTATATCTCGACTTCTGTCAGTACTAGCTTAAAAAATCCAACGGTTCTGTCTTAGTTTCGTCGTTCTGAATCCAACGAGACTATTCCCAAAGTCGTAGCTCCTTTAATAACCGAGATACAAATTTTCAGTTTCCATATATGTGCTCCAAAAACCCAAAGTTTGGAAATCTATATCTCGACTTCTGTCAGTACTAGCTTAAAAAATCCAACGGTTCTGTCTTAGTTTCGTCGTTCTGAATCCAACGAGACTATTCCCAAAGTCGTAGCTCCTTTAATAATCGAGATACAAATTTTCAGTTTCCATATATGTGCACCAAAAACCCAAAGTTTGGAAATCTATATCTCGACTTCTGTCAGTACTAGCTTTAAAAATTTAACGGTTCTCTCTTAGTTTTGTCGTTCTGAATCCAACGAGACTATTCCCAAAGTCGTAGCTCCTTTAATAACCGAGATACAAATTTTCAGTTTCCATATATGTGCACCAAAAACCCAAAGTTTGGAAACCTATATCTCGACTTCTGTCAGTACTAGCTTTAAAAATCCAACAATTCTGTCTTAGTTTCGTCGTTCTGAATCCAACGAGACTATTCCCAAAGTCGTAGCTCCTTTATTAACCGAGATACAAATTTTTAGTTTCCATATACAGTACATATATGCACCAAAAACCCAAAGTTTGGAAATCTATATCTCGACTTCTGTCAGTGCTAGCTTAAAAAATCCAACGGTTCTGTCTTAGTTTCGTCGTTCTGAATCCAACGAGACTATTCCCAAAGTCGTAGCTCCTTTATTAACCGAGATACAAATTTTTAGTTTCCATATACAGTACATATATGCACCAAAAACCCAAAGTTTGGAAATCTATATCTCGACTTCTGTCAGTGCTAGCTTAAAAAATCCAACGGTTCTGTCTTAGTTTCGTCGTTTTGAATCCAACGAGACTATTCCCAAAGTCGTAGCTCCTTTAATAACCGAGATACAAATTTTCAGTTTCCATATATGTGCACCAAAAACCTAAAGTTTGGAAATCTATATCTCGACTTCTGTCAGTACTAGCTTTAAAAATTTAACGGTTCTCTCTTAGTTTCGTCGTTCTAAATCCAACGAGACTATTCCCAAAGTCGTAGCTCCTTTAATAACCGAGATACAAATTTTCAGTTTCCATATATGTGCACCAAAAACCCAAAGTTTGGAAACCTATATCTCGACTTCTGTCAGTACTGTCTTTAAAAATCCAACGGTTCTCTCTTAGTTTCGTCGTTCTGAATCCAACGAGACTATTCCCAAAGTCGTAGCTCCTTTAATAACCGAGATACAAATTTTCAGTTTCCATATATGTGCACCAAAAACCCAAAGTTTGGAAACCTATATCTCGACTTCTGTCAGTGCTAGCTTAAAAAATCCAACGGTTCTGTCTTAGTTTCGTCGTTCTGAATCCAACGAGACTATTCCCAAAGTCGTAGCTCCTTTAATAACCGAGATACAAATTTTCAGTTTCCATATATGTGCACCAAAAACCCAAAGTTTGGAAATCTATATCTCGACTTCTGTCAGTACTAGCTTTAAAAATTTAACGGTTCTCTCTTAGTTTTGTCGTTCTGAATCCAACGAGACTATTCCCAAAGTCGTAGCTCCTTTAATAACCGAGATACAAATTTTCAGTTTCCATATATGTGCACCAAAAACCCAAAGTTTGGAAACCTATATCTGGACTTCTGTCAGTACTAGCTTTAAAAATCCAACGGTTCTCTCTTAGTTTCGTCGTTCTGAATCCAACGAGACTATTCCCAAAGTCGTAGCTCCTTTAATAACCGAGATACAAAATTTCAGTTTCCATATATGTGCTCCAAAAACCCAAAGTTTGGAAATTTATATCTCGACTTCTGTCAGTACTAGCTTAAAAAATCCAACAATTATGTCTTAGTTTCGTCGTTCTGAATCCAACGAGACTATTCCCAAAGTCGTAGCTCCTTTAATAACCGAGATACAAATTTTCAGTTTCCATATATGTGCTCCAAAAACCCAAAGTTTGGAAATCTATATCTCGACTTCTGTCAGTACTAGCTTAAAAAATCCAAGGGTTCTCTCTTAGTTTCGTCGTTCTAAATCCAACGCGACTATTCCCAAAGTCGTAGCTCCTTTAATAACCGAGATACAAATTTTCAGTTTCCATATATGTGCTCCAAAAACCCAAAGTTTGGAAATCTATATCTCGACTTCTGTCAGTACTAGCTTAAAAAATCCAACGGTTCTGTCTTAGTTTCGTCGTTCTGAATCCAACGAGACTATTCCCAAAGTTGTAGCTCCTTTAATAACCGAGATACAAATTTTCAGTTTCCATATATGTGCACCAAAAACCCAAAGTTTGGAAATCTATATCTCGACTTCTGTCAGTGCTAGCTTAAAAAATCCAACGGTTCTGTCTTAGTTTCGTCGTTCTGAATCCAACGAGACTATTCCCAAAGTCGTAGCTCCTTTAATAACCGAGATACAAATTTTCAGTTTCCATATATGTGCACCAAAAACCCAAAGTTTGGAAACCTATATCTCGACTTCTGTCAGTACTGTCTTTAAAAATCCAACGGTTCTCTCTTAGTTTCGTCGTTCTGAATCCAACGAGACTATTCCCAAAGTCGTAGCTCCTTTAATAACCGAGATACAAATTTTCAGTTTCCATATATGTGCACCAAAAACCCAAAGTTTGGAAACCTATATCTCGACTTCTGTCAGTGCTAGCTTAAAAAATCCAACGGTTCTGTCTTAGTTTCGTCGTTCTGAATCCAACGAGACTATTCCCAAAGTCGTAGCTCCTTTAATAACCGAGATACAAAATTTCAGTTTCCATATATGTGCTCCAAAAACCCAAAGTTTGGAAATCTATATCTCGACTTCTGTCAGTACTAGCTTAAAAAATCCAACAATTATGTCTTAGTTTCGTCGTTCTGAATCCAACGAGACTATTCCCAAAGTCGTAGCTCCTTTATTAACCGAGATACAAATTTTTAGTTTCCATATACAGTACATATATGCACCAAAAACCCAAAGTTTGGAAATCTATATCTCGACTTCTGTCAGTGCTAGCTTAAAAAATCCAACGGTTCTGTCTTAGTTTCGTCGTTCTGAATCCAACGAGACTATTCCCAAAGTCGTAGCTCCTTTAATAACCGAGATACAAATTTTCAGTTTCCATATATGTGCTCCAAAAACCCAAAGTTTGGAAATCTATATCTCGACTTCTGTCAGTACTAGCTTAAAAAATCCAACGGTTCTGTCTTAATTTCGTCGTTCTGAATCCAACGAGACTATTCCCAAAGTCGTAGCTCCTTTAATAACCGAGATACAAATTTTCAGTTTCCATATATGTGCTCCAAAAACCCAAAGTTTGGAAATCTATATCTCGACTTCTGTCAGTACTAGCTTAAAAAATCCAACGGTTCTCTCTTAGTTTCGTCGTTCTAAATCCAACGCGACTATTCCCAAAGTCGTAACTCCTTTAATAACCGAGATACAAATTTTCAGTTTCCATATATGTGCTCCAAAAACCCAAAGTTTGGAAATCTATATCTCGACTTCTGTCAGTACTAGTTAAAAAAATCCAACGGTTCTGTCTTAGTTTCGTCGTTCTGAATCCAACGAGACTATTCCCAAAGTCGTAGCTCCTTTATTAACCGAGATACAAATTTTTAGTTTCCATATACAGTACATATATGCACCAAAAACCCAAAGTTTGGAAATCTATATCTCGACTTCTGTCAGTGCTAGTCTAAAAAATCCAACGGTTCTGTCTTAGTTTCGTCGTTCTGAATCCAACGAGACTATTCCCAAAGTCGTAGCTCCTTTAATAACCGAGATACAAATTTTCAGTTTCCATATATGTGCACCAAAAACCCAAAGTTTGGAAATCTATATCTCGACTTCTGTCAGTACTAGCTTTAAAAATTTAACGGTTCTCTCTTAGTTTCGTCGTTCTGAATCCAACGAGACTATTCCCAAAGTCGTAGCTCCTTTAATAACCGAGATACAAATTTTCAGTTTCCATATATGTGCACCAAAAACCCAAAGTTTGGAAATCTATATCTCGACTTCTGTCAGTACTAGCTTTAAAAATTTAACGGTTCTCTCTTAGTTTCGTCGTTCTGAATCCAACGAGACTATTCCCAAAGTCGTAGCTCCTTTAATAACCGAGATACAAATTTTCAGTTTCCATATATGTGCTCCAAAAACCCAAAGTTTGGAAATCTATATCTCGACTTCTGTCAGTACTAGCTTAAAAAATCCAACGGTTCTCTCTTAGTTTCGTCGTTCTAAATCCAACGCGACTATTCCCAAAGTCGTAGCTCCTTTAATAACCGAGATACAAATTTTCAGTTTCCATATATGTGCTCCAAAAACCCAAAGTTTGGAAATCTATATCTCGACTTCTGTCAGTACTAGCTTAAAAAATCCAACGGTTCTGTCTTAGTTTCGTCGTTCTGAATCCAACGAGACTATTCCCAAAGTCGTAGCTCCTTTAATAATCGAGATACAAATTTTCAGTTTCCATATATGTGCACCAAAAACCCAAAGTTTGGAAATCTATATCTCGACTTCTGTCAGTACTAGCTTTAAAAATTTAAGGGTTCTCTCTTAGTTTCGTCGTTCTGAATTCAACGAGACTATTCCCAAAGTCGTAGCTCCTTTAATAACCGAGATACAAATTTTCAGTTTCCATATATGTGCACCAAAAACCCAAAGTTTGGAAATCTATATCTCGACTTCTGTCAGTGCTAGCTTAAAAAATCCAACGGTTCTGTCTTAGTTTCGTCGTTCTAAATCCAACGAGACTATTCCCAAAGTCGTAGCTCCTTTAATAACCGAGATACAAATTTTCAGTTTCCATATATGTGCACCAAAAACCCAAAGTTTGGAAATCTATATCTCGACTTCTGTCAGTACTAGCTTTAAAAATTTAACGGTTCTCTCTTAGTTTTGTCGTTCTGAATCCAACGAGACTATTCCCAAAGTCGTAGCTCCTTTAATAACCGAGATACAAATTTTCAGTTTCCATATATGTGCACCAAAAACCCAAAGTTTGGAAACCTATATCTCGACTTCTGTCAGTACTAGCTTAAAAAATCCAACGGTTCTGTCTTAGTTTCGTCGTTCTGAATCCAACGAGACTATTCCCAAAGTCGTAGCTCCTTTAATAACCGAGATAAAAATTTTCAGTTTCCATATATGTGCTCCAAAAACCCAAAGTTTGGAAATCTATATCTCGACTTCTGTCAGTACTAGCTTAAAAAATCCAACGGTTCTCTCTTAGTTTCGTCGTTCTAAATCCAACGCGACTATTCCCAAAGTCGTAGCTCCTTTAATAACCGAGATACAAATTTTCAGTTTCCATATATGTGCTCCAAAAACCCAAAGTTTGGAAATCTATATCTCGACTTCTGTCAGTGCTAGCTTAAAAAATCCAACGGTTCTGTCTTAGTTTCGTCGTTCTGAATCCAACGAGACTATTCCCAAAGTCGTAGCTCCTTTATTAACCGAGATACAAATTTTTAGTTTCCATATACAGTACATATATGCACCAAAAACCCAAAGTTTGGAAATCTATATCTCGACTTCTGTCAGTGCTAGCTTAAAAAATCCAACGGTTCTGTCTTAGTTTCGTCGTTCTGAATCCAACGAGACTATTCCCAAAGTCGTAGCTCCTTTAATAACCGAGATACAAATTTTCAGTTTCCATATATGTGCTCCAAAAACCCAAAGTTTGGAAATCTATATCTCGACTTCTGTCAGTACTAGCTTAAAAAATCCAACGGTTCTGTCTTAGTTTCGTCGTTCTGAATCCAACGAGACTATTCCCAAAGTCGTAGCTCCTTTATTAACCGAGATACAAATTTTTAGTTTCCATATACAGTACATATATGCACCAAAAACCCAAAGTTTGGAAATCTATATCTCGACTTCTGTCAGTGCTAGCTTAAAAAATCTAACGGTTCTGTCTTAGTTTCGTCGTTCTGAATCCAACGAGACTATTCCCAAAGTCGTAGCTCCTTTATTAACCGAGATACAAATTTTTAGTTTCCATATACAGTACATATATGCACCAAAAACCCAAAGTTTGGAAATCTATATCTCGACTTCTGTCAGTGCTAGCTTAAAAAATCCAACGGTTCTGTCTTAGTTTCGTCGTTCTGAATCCAACAAGACTATTCCCAAAGTCGTAGCTCCTTTAATAACCGAGATACAAATTTTCAGTTTCCATATATGTGCTCCAAAAACCCAAAGTTTGGAAATCTATATCTCGACTTCTGTCAGTACTAGCTTAAAAAATCCAACGGTTCTCTCTTAGTTTCGTCGTTCTAAATCGAACGCGACTATTCCCAAAGTCGTAGCTCCTTTAATAACCGAGATACAAATTTTCAGTTTCCATATATGTGCTCCAAAAACCCAAAGTTTGGAAATCTATATCTCGACTTCTGTCAGTACTAGCTTAAAAAATCCAACGGTTCTCTCTTAGTTTCGTCGTTCTAAATCCAACGCGACTATTCCCAAAGTCGTAGCTCCTTTAATAACCGAGATACAAATTTTCAGTTTCCATATATGTGCACCAAAAACCCAAAGTTTGGAAACCTATATCTCGACTTCTGTCAGTACTGTCTTTAAAAATCCAACGGTTCTCTCTTAGTTTCGTCGTTCTGAATCCAACGAGACTATTCCCAAAGTCGTAGCTCCTTTAATAACCGAGATACAAATTTTCAGTTTCCATATATGTGCACCAAAAACCCAAAGTTTGGAAACCTATATCTCGACTTCTGTCAGTGCTAGCTTAAAAAATCCAACGGTTCTGTCTTAGTTTCGTCGTTCTGAATCCAACGAGACTATTCCCAAAGTCGTAGCTCCTTTAATAACCGAGATACAAATTTTCAGTTTCCATATATGTGCACCAAAAACCCAAAGTTTGGAAATCTATATCTCGACTTCTGTCAGTACTAGCTTTAAAAATTTAACGGTTCTCTCTTAGTTTTGTCGTTCTGAATCCAACGAGACTATTCCCAAAGTCGTAGCTCCTTTAATAACCGAGATACAAATTTTCAGTTTCCATATATGTGCACCAAAAACCCAAAGTTTGGAAACCTATATCTGGACTTCTGTCAGTACTAGCTTTAAAAATCCAACGGTTCTCTCTTAGTTTCGTCGTTCTGAATCCAACGAGACTATTCCCAAAGTCGTAGCTCCTTTAATAACCGAGATACAAAATTTCAGTTTCCATATATGTGCTCCAAAAACCCAAAGTTTGGAAATTTATATCTCGACTTCTGTCAGTACTAGCTTAAAAAATCCAACAATTATGTCTTAGTTTCGTCGTTCTGAATCCAACGAGACTATTCCCAAAGTCGTAGCTCCTTTAATAACCGAGATACAAATTTTCAGTTTCCATATATGTGCTCCAAAAACCCAAAGTTTGGAAATCTATATCTCGACTTCTGTCAGTACTAGCTTAAAAAATCCAAGGGTTCTCTCTTAGTTTCGTCGTTCTAAATCCAACGCGACTATTCCCAAAGTCGTAGCTCCTTTAATAACCGAGATACAAATTTTCAGTTTCCATATATGTGCTCCAAAAACCCAAAGTTTGGAAATCTATATCTCGACTTCTGTCAGTACTAGCTTAAAAAATCCAACGGTTCTGTCTTAGTTTCGTCGTTCTGAATCCAACGAGACTATTCCCAAAGTTGTAGCTCCTTTAATAACCGAGATACAAATTTTCAGTTTCCATATATGTGCACCAAAAACCCAAAGTTTGGAAATCTATATCTCGACTTCTGTCAGTGCTAGCTTAAAAAATCCAACGGTTCTGTCTTAGTTTCGTCGTTCTGAATCCAACGAGACTATTCCCAAAGTCGTAGCTCCTTTAATAACCGAGATACAAATTTTCAGTTTCCATATATGTGCACCAAAAACCCAAAGTTTGGAAACCTATATCTCGACTTCTGTCAGTACTGTCTTTAAAAATCCAACGGTTCTCTCTTAGTTTCGTCGTTCTGAATCCAACGAGACTATTCCCAAAGTCGTAGCTCCTTTAATAACCGAGATACAAATTTTCAGTTTCCATATATGTGCACCAAAAACCCAAAGTTTGGAAACCTATATCTCGACTTCTGTCAGTGCTAGCTTAAAAAATCCAACGGTTCTGTCTTAGTTTCGTCGTTCTGAATCCAACGAGACTATTCCCAAAGTCGTAGCTCCTTTAATAACCGAGATACAAAATTTCAGTTTCCATATATGTGCTCCAAAAACCCAAAGTTTGGAAATCTATATCTCGACTTCTGTCAGTACTAGCTTAAAAAATCCAACAATTATGTCTTAGTTTCGTCGTTCTGAATCCAACGAGACTATTCCCAAAGTCGTAGCTCCTTTATTAACCGAGATACAAATTTTTAGTTTCCATATACAGTACATATATGCACCAAAAACCCAAAGTTTGGAAATCTATATCTCGACTTCTGTCAGTGCTAGCTTAAAAAATCCAACGGTTCTGTCTTAGTTTCGTCGTTCTGAATCCAACGAGACTATTCCCAAAGTCGTAGCTCCTTTAATAACCGAGATACAAATTTTCAGTTTCCATATATGTGCTCCAAAAACCCAAAGTTTGGAAATCTATATCTCGACTTCTGTCAGTACTAGCTTAAAAAATCCAACGGTTCTGTCTTAATTTCGTCGTTCTGAATCCAACGAGACTATTCCCAAAGTCGTAGCTCCTTTAATAACCGAGATACAAATTTTCAGTTTCCATATATGTGCTCCAAAAACCCAAAGTTTGGAAATCTATATCTCGACTTCTGTCAGTACTAGCTTAAAAAATCCAACGGTTCTCTCTTAGTTTCGTCGTTCTAAATCCAACGCGACTATTCCCAAAGTCGTAACTCCTTTAATAACCGAGATACAAATTTTCAGTTTCCATATATGTGCTCCAAAAACCCAAAGTTTGGAAATCTATATCTCGACTTCTGTCAGTACTAGCTTAAAAAATCCAACGGTTCTGTCTTAGTTTCGTCGTTCTGAATCCAACGAGACTATTCCCAAAGTCGTAGCTCCTTTATTAACCGAGATACAAATTTTTAGTTTCCATATACAGTACATATATGCACCAAAAACCCAAAGTTTGGAAATCTATATCTCGACTTCTGTCAGTGCTAGCTTAAAAAATCCAACGGTTCTGTCTTAGTTTCGTCGTTCTGAATCCAACGAGACTATTCCCAAAGTCGTAGCTCCTTTAATAACCGAGATACAAATTTTCAGTTTCCATATATGTGCACCAAAAACCCAAAGTTTGGAAATCTATATCTCGACTTCTGTCAGTACTAGCTTTAAAAATTTAACGGTTCTCTCTTAGTTTCGTCGTTCTGAATCCAACGAGACTATTCCCAAAGTCGTAGCTCCTTTAATAACCGAGATACAAATTTTCAGTTTCCATATATGTGCACCAAAAACCCAAAGTTTGGAAATCTATATCTCGACTTCTGTCAGTACTAGCTTTAAAAATTTAACGGTTCTCTCTTAGTTTCGTCGTTCTGAATCCAACGAGACTATTCCCAAAGTCGTAGCTCCTTTAATAACCGAGATACAAATTTTCAGTTTCCATATATGTGCTCCAAAAACCCAAAGTTTGGAAATCTATATCTCGACTTCTGTCAGTACTAGCTTAAAAAATCCAACGGTTCTCTCTTAGTTTCGTCGTTCTAAATCCAACGCGACTATTCCCAAAGTCGTAGCTCCTTTAATAACCGAGATACAAATTTTCAGTTTCCATATATGTGCTCCAAAAACCCAAAGTTTGGAAATCTATATCTCGACTTCTGTCAGTACTAGCTTAAAAAATCCAACGGTTCTGTCTTAGTTTCGTCGTTCTGAATCCAACGAGACTATTCCCAAAGTCGTAGCTCCTTTAATAATCGAGATACAAATTTTCAGTTTCCATATATGTGCACCAAAAACCCAAAGTTTGGAAATCTATATCTCGACTTCTGTCAGTACTAGCTTTAAAAATTTAAGGGTTCTCTCTTAGTTTCGTCGTTCTGAATTCAACGAGACTATTCCCAAAGTCGTAGCTCCTTTAATAACCGAGATACAAATTTTCAGTTTCCATATATGTGCACCAAAAACCCAAAGTTTGGAAATCTATATCTCGACTTCTGTCAGTGCTAGCTTAAAAAATCCAACGGTTCTGTCTTAGTTTCGTCGTTCTGAATCCAACGAGACTATTCCCAAAGTCGTAGCTCCTTTAATAACCGAGATACAAATTTTCAGTTTCCATATATGTGCACCAAAAACCCAAAGTTTGGAAATCTATATCTCGACTTCTGTCAGTACTAGCTTTAAAAATTTAACGGTTCTCTCTTAGTTTTGTCGTTCTGAATCCAACGAGACTATTCCCAAAGTCGTAGCTCCTTTAATAACCGAGATACAAATTTTCAGTTTCCATATATGTGCACCAAAAACCCAAAGTTTGGAAACCTATATCTCGACTTCTGTCAGTACTAGCTTAAAAAATCCAACGGTTCTGTCTTAGTTTCGTCGTTCTGAATCCAACGAGACTATTCCCAAAGTCGTAGCTCCTTTAATAACCGAGATAAAAATTTTCAGTTTCCATATATGTGCTCCAAAAACCCAAAGTTTGGAAATCTATATCTCGACTTCTGTCAGTACTAGCTTAAAAAATCCAACGGTTCTCTCTTAGTTTCGTCGTTCTAAATCCAACGCGACTATTCCCAAAGTCGTAGCTCCTTTAATAACCGAGATACAAATTTTCAGTTTCCATATATGTGCTCCAAAAACCCAAAGTTTGGAAATCTATATCTCGACTTCTGTCAGTGCTAGCTTAAAAAATCCAACGGTTCTGTCTTAGTTTCGTCGTTCTGAATCCAACGAGACTATTCCCAAAGTCGTAGCTCCTTTATTAACCGAGATACAAATTTTTAGTTTCCATATACAGTACATATATGCACCAAAAACCCAAAGTTTGGAAATCTATATCTCGACTTCTGTCAGTGCTAGCTTAAAAAATCCAACGGTTCTGTCTTAGTTTCGTCGTTCTGAATCCAACGAGACTATTCCCAAAGTCGTAGCTCCTTTAATAACCGAGATACAAATTTTCAGTTTCCATATATGTGCTCCAAAAACCCAAAGTTTGGAAATCTATATCTCGACTTCTGTCAGTACTAGCTTAAAAAATCCAACGGTTCTGTCTTAATTTCGTCGTTCTGAATCCAACGAGACTATTCCCAAAGTCGTAGCTCCTTTAATAACCGAGATACAAATTTTCAGTTTCCATATATGTGCTCCAAAAACCCAAAGTTTGGAAATCTATATCTCGACTTCTGTCAGTACTAGCTTAAAAAATCCAACGGTTCTCTCTTAGTTTCGTCGTTCTAAATCCAACGCGACTATTCCCAAAGTCGTAACTCCTTTAATAACCGAGATACAAATTTTCAGTTTCCATATATGTGCTCCAAAAACCCAAAGTTTGGAAATCTATATCTCGACTTCTGTCAGTACTAGCTTAAAAAATCCAACGGTTCTGTCTTAGTTTCGTCGTTCTGAATCCAACGAGACTATTCCCAAAGTCGTAGCTCCTTTATTAACCGAGATACAAATTTTTAGTTTCCATATACAGTACATATATGCACCAAAAACCCAAAGTTTGGAAATCTATATCTCGACTTCTGTCAGTGCTAGCTTAAAAAATCCAACGGTTCTGTCTTAGTTTCGTCGTTCTGAATCCAACGAGACTATTCCCAAAGTCGTAGCTCCTTTAATAACCGAGATACAAATTTTCAGTTTCCATATATGTGCACCAAAAACCCAAAGTTTGGAAATCTATATCTCGACTTCTGTCAGTACTAGCTTTAAAAATTTAACGGTTCTCTCTTAGTTTCGTCGTTCTGAATCCAACGAGACTATTCCCAAAGTCGTAGCTCCTTTAATAACCGAGATACAAATTTTCAGTTTCCATATATGTGCACCAAAAACCCAAAGTTTGGAAATCTATATCTCGACTTCTGTCAGTACTAGCTTTAAAAATTTAACGGTTCTCTCTTAGTTTCGTCGTTCTGAATCCAACGAGACTATTCCCAAAGTCGTAGCTCCTTTAATAACCGAGATACAAATTTTCAGTTTCCATATATGTGCTCCAAAAACCCAAAGTTTGGAAATCTATATCTCGACTTCTGTCAGTACTAGCTTAAAAAATCCAACGGTTCTCTCTTAGTTTCGTCGTTCTAAATCCAACGCGACTATTCCCAAAGTCGTAGCTCCTTTAATAACCGAGATACAAATTTTCAGTTTCCATATATGTGCTCCAAAAACCCAAAGTTTGGAAATCTATATCTCGACTTCTGTCAGTACTAGCTTAAAAAATCCAACGGTTCTGTCTTAGTTTCGTCGTTCTGAATCCAACGAGACTATTCCCAAAGTCGTAGCTCCTTTAATAATCGAGATACAAATTTTCAGTTTCCATATATGTGCACCAAAAACCCAAAGTTTGGAAATCTATATCTCGACTTCTGTCAGTACTAGCTTTAAAAATTTAAGGGTTCTCTCTTAGTTTCGTCGTTCTGAATTCAACGAGACTATTCCCAAAGTCGTAGCTCCTTTAATAACCGAGATACAAATTTTCAGTTTCCATATATGTGCACCAAAAACCCAAAGTTTGGAAATCTATATCTCGACTTCTGTCAGTGCTAGCTTAAAAAATCCAACGGTTCTGTCTTAGTTTCGTCGTTCTGAATCCAACGAGACTATTCCCAAAGTCGTAGCTCCTTTAATAACCGAGATACAAATTTTCAGTTTCCATATATGTGCACCAAAAACCCAAAGTTTGGAAATCTATATCTCGACTTCTGTCAGTACTAGCTTTAAAAATTTAACGGTTCTCTCTTAGTTTTGTCGTTCTGAATCCAACGAGACTATTCCCAAAGTCGTAGCTCCTTTAATAACCGAGATACAAATTTTCAGTTTCCATATATGTGCACCAAAAACCCAAAGTTTGGAAACCTATATCTCGACTTCTGTCAGTACTAGCTTAAAAAATCCAACGGTTCTGTCTTAGTTTCGTCGTTCTGAATCCAACGAGACTATTCCCAAAGTCGTAGCTCCTTTAATAACCGAGATAAAAATTTTCAGTTTCCATATATGTGCTCCAAAAACCCAAAGTTTGGAAATCTATATCTCGACTTCTGTCAGTACTAGCTTAAAAAATCCAACGGTTCTCTCTTAGTTTCGTCGTTCTAAATCCAACGCGACTATTCCCAAAGTCGTAGCTCCTTTAATAACCGAGATACAAATTTTCAGTTTCCATATATGTGCTCCAAAAACCCAAAGTTTGGAAATCTATATCTCGACTTCTGTCAGTGCTAGCTTAAAAAATCCAACGGTTCTGTCTTAGTTTCGTCGTTCTGAATCCAACGAGACTATTCCCAAAGTCGTAGCTCCTTTATTAACCGAGATACAAATTTTTAGTTTCCATATACAGTACATATATGCACCAAAAACCCAAAGTTTGGAAATCTATATCTCGACTTCTGTCAGTGCTAGCTTAAAAAATCCAACGGTTCTGTCTTAGTTTCGTCGTTCTGAATCCAACGAGACTATTCCCAAAGTCGTAGCTCCTTTAATAACCGAGATACAAATTTTCAGTTTCCATATATGTGCTCCAAAAACCCAAAGTTTGGAAATCTATATCTCGACTTCTGTCAGTACTAGCTTAAAAAATCCAACGGTTCTGTCTTAGTTTCGTCGTTCTGAATCCAACGAGACTATTCCCAAAGTCGTAGCTCCTTTATTAACCGAGATACAAATTTTTAGTTTCCATATACAGTACATATATGCACCAAAAACCCAAAGTTTGGAAATCTATATCTCGACTTCTGTCAGTGCTAGCTTAAAAAATCTAACGGTTCTGTCTTAGTTTCGTCGTTCTGAATCCAACGAGACTATTCCCAAAGTCGTAGCTCCTTTATTAACCGAGATACAAATTTTTAGTTTCCATATACAGTACATATATGCACCAAAAACCCAAAGTTTGGAAATCTATATCTCGACTTCTGTCAGTGCTAGCTTAAAAAATCCAACGGTTCTGTCTTAGTTTCGTCGTTCTGAATCCAACAAGACTATTCCCAAAGTCGTAGCTCCTTTAATAACCGAGATACAAATTTTCAGTTTCCATATATGTGCTCCAAAAACCCAAAGTTTGGAAATCTATATCTCGACTTCTGTCAGTACTAGCTTAAAAAATCCAACGGTTCTCTCTTAGTTTCGTCGTTCTAAATCGAACGCGACTATTCCCAAAGTCGTAGCTCCTTTAATAACCGAGATACAAATTTTCAGTTTCCATATATGTGCTCCAAAAACCCAAAGTTTGGAAATCTATATCTCGACTTCTGTCAGTACTAGCTTAAAAAATCCAACGGTTCTCTCTTAGTTTCGTCGTTCTAAATCCAACGCGACTATTCCCAAAGTCGTCGTAGCTCCTTTAATAACCGAGATACAAATTTTCAGTTTCCATATATGTGCTCCAAAAACCCAAAGTTTGGAAATCTATATCTCGACTTCTGTCAGTACTAGCTTAAAAAATCCAACGGTTCTGTCTTAGTTTCGTCGTTCTGAATCCAACGAGACTATTCCCAAAGTCGTAGCTCCTTTATTAACCGAGATACAAATTTTTAGTTTCCATATACAGTACATATATGCACCAAAAACCCAAAGTTTGGAAATCTATATCTCGACTTCTGTCAGTGCTAGCTTAAAAAATCCAACGGTTCTGTCTTAGTTTCGTCGTTCTGAATCCAACGAGACTATTCCCAAAGTCGTAGCTCCTTTATTAACCGAGATACAAATTTTTAGTTTCCATATACAGTACATATATGCACCAAAAACCCAAAGTTTGGAAATCTATATCTCGACTTCTGTCAGTGCTAGCTTAAAAAATCCAACGGTTCTGTCTTAGTTTCGTCGTTCTGAATCCAACGAGACTATTCCCAAAGTCGTAGCTCCTTTAATAACCGAGATACAAATTTTCAGTTTCCATATATGTGCTCCAAAAACCCAAAGTTTGGAAATCTATATCTCGACTTCTGTCAGTACTAGCTTAAAAAATCCAACGGTTCTCTCTTAGTTTCGTCGTTCTAAATCCAACGCGACTATTCCCAAAGTCGTAGCTCCTTTAATAACCGAGATACAAATTTTCAGTTTCCATATATGTGCTCCAAAAACCCAAAGTTTGGAAATCTATATCTCGACTTCTGTCAGCACTAGCTTAAAAAATCCAACGGTTCTGTCTTAGTTTCGTCGTTCTGAATCCAACGAGACTATTCCCAAAGTCGTAGCTCCTTTATTAACCGAGATACAAATTTTTAGTGTCCATATACAGTACATATATGCACCAAAAACCCAAAGTTTGGAAATCTATATCTCGACTTCTGTCAGTACTAGCTTTAAAAATTTAACGGTTCTCTCTTAGTTTCGTCGTTCTGAATCCAACGAGACTATTCCCAAAGTCGTAGCTCCTTTAATAACCGAGATACAAATTTTCAGTTTCCATATATGTGCACCAAAAACCCAAAGTTTGGAAACCTATATCTCGACTTCTGTCAGTACTAGCTTTAAAAATTTAACGGTTCTCTCTTAGTTTCGTCATTCTGAATCCAACGAGACTATTCCCAAAGTCGTAGCTCCTTTAATAACTGAGATACAAATTTTCAGTTTCCATATATGTGCACCAAAAACCCAAAGTTTGGAAACCTATATCTCGACTTCTGTCAGTACTAGCTTAAAAAATCCAACGGTTCTGTCTTAGTTTCGTCGTTCTGAATCCAACGAGACTATTCCCAAAGTCGTAGCTCCTTTATTAACCGAGATACAAATTTTTAGTTTCCATATACAGTACATATATGCACCAAAAACCCAAAGTTTGGAAATCTATATCTCGACTTCTGTCAGTACTAGCTTTAAAAATTTAACAGTCCTCTCTTAGTTTCGTCGTTCTGAATCCAACGAGACTATTCCCAAAGTCGTAGCTCCTTTAGTAACCGAGATACAAATTTTCAGTTTCCATATATGTGCTCCAAAAACCCAAAGTTTGGAAATCTATATCTCGACTTCTGTCAGTACTAGCTTAAAAAATCCAACGGTTCTGTCTTAGTTTCGTCGTTCTGAATCCAACGAGACTATTCCCAAAGTCGTAGCTCCTTTAATAACCGAGATACAAATTTTCAGTTTCCATATATGTGCTCCAAAAACCCAAAGTTTGGAAATCTATATCTCGACTTCTGTCAGTACTAGCTTAAAAAATCCAACGGTTCTCTCTTAGTTTCGTCGTTCTGAATCCAACGAGACTATTCCCAAAGTCGTAGCTCCTTTAATAACCGAGATACAAATTTTCAGTTTCCATATATGTGCACCAAAAACCCAAAGTTTGGAAACCTATATCTCGACTTCTGTCAGTACTAGCTTTAAAAATCCAACGGTTCTCTCTTAGTTTCGTAATTCTGAATCCAACGAGACTATTCCCAAAGTCGTAGCTCCTTTAATAACCGAGATACAAATTTTCAGTTTCCATATATGTGCTCCAAAAACCCAAAGTTTGGAAATCTATATCTCGACTTCTGTCAGTACTAGCTTAAAAAATCCAACGGTTCTGTCTTAGTTTCGTCGTTCTGAATCCAACGAGACTATTCCCAAAGTCGTAGCTCCTTTAATAACCGAGATACAAATTTTCAGTTTCCATATATGTGCTCCAAAAACCCAAAGTTTGGAAATCTATATCTCGACTTCTGTCAGTACTAGCTTAAAAAATCCAACGGTTCTGTCTTAGTTTCGTCGTTCTGAATCCAACGAGACTATTCCCAAAGTCGTAGCTCCTTTAATAATCGAGATACAAATTTTCAGTTTCCATATATGTGCACCAAAAACCCAAAGTTTGGAAATCTATATCTCGACTTCTGTCAGTACTAGCTTTAAAAATTTAACGGTTCTCTCTTAGTTTTGTCGTTCTGAATCCAACGAGACTATTCCCAAAGTCGTAGCTCCTTTAATAACCGAGATACAAATTTTCAGTTTCCATATATGTGCACCAAAAACCCAAAGTTTGGAAACCTATATCTCGACTTCTGTCAGTACTAGCTTTAAAAATCCAACAATTCTGTCTTAGTTTCGTCGTTCTGAATCCAACGAGACTATTCCCAAAGTCGTAGCTCCTTTATTAACCGAGATACAAATTTTTAGTTTCCATATACAGTACATATATGCACCAAAAACCCAAAGTTTGGAAATCTATATCTCGACTTCTGTCAGTGCTAGCTTAAAAAATCCAACGGTTCTGTCTTAGTTTCGTCGTTCTGAATCCAACGAGACTATTCCCAAAGTCGTAGCTCCTTTATTAACCGAGATACAAATTTTTAGTTTCCATATACAGTACATATATGCACCAAAAACCCAAAGTTTGGAAATCTATATCTCGACTTCTGTCAGTGCTAGCTTAAAAAATCCAACGGTTCTGTCTTAGTTTCGTCGTTCTGAATCCAACGAGACTATTCCCAAAGTCGTAGCTCCTTTAATAACCGAGATACAAATTTTCAGTTTCCATATATGTGCACCAAAAACCTAAAGTTTGGAAATCTATATCTCGACTTCTGTCAGTACTAGCTTTAAAAATTTAACGGTTCTCTCTTAGTTTTGTCGTTCTGAATCCAACGAGACTATTCCCAAAGTCGTAGCTCCTTTAATAACCGAGATACAAATTTTCAGTTTCCATATATGTGCACCAAAAACCCAAAGTTTGGAAACCTATATCTGGACTTCTGTCAGTACTAGCTTTAAAAATCCAACGGTTCTCTCTTAGTTTCGTCGTTCTGAATCCAACGAGACTATTCCCAAAGTCGTAGCTCCTTTAATAACCGAGATACAAAATTTCAGTTTCCATATATGTGCTCCAAAAACCCAAAGTTTGGAAATTTATATCTCGACTTCTGTCAGTACTAGCTTAAAAAATCCAACAATTATGTCTTAGTTTCGTCGTTCTGAATCCAACGAGACTATTCCCAAAGTCGTAGCTCCTTTAATAACCGAGATACAAATTTTCAGTTTCCATATATGTGCTCCAAAAACCCAAAGTTTGGAAATCTATATCTCGACTTCTGTCAGTACTAGCTTAAAAAATCCAACGGTTCTCTCTTAGTTTCGTCGTTCTAAATCCAACGCGACTATTCCCAAAGTCGTAGCTCCTTTAATAACCGAGATACAAATTTTCAGTTTCCATATATGTGCTCCAAAAACCCAAAGTTTGGAAATCTATATCTCGACTTCTGTCAGTACTAGCTTAAAAAATCCAACGGTTCTGTCTTAGTTTCGTCGTTCTGAATCCAACGAGACTATTCCCAAAGTTGTAGCTCCTTTAATAACCGAGATACAAATTTTCAGTTTCCATATATGTGCACCAAAAACCCAAAGTTTGGAAATCTATATCTCGACTTCTGTCAGTACTAGCTTAAAAAATCCAACGGTTCTCTCTTAGTTTCGTCGTTCTAAATCCAACGCGACTATTCCCAAAGTCGTAGCTCCTTTAATAACCGAGATACAAATTTTCAGTTTCCATATATGTGCTCCAAAAACCCAAAGTTTGGAAATCTATATCTCGACTTCTGTCAGTACTAGCTTAAAAAATCCAACGGTTCTGTCTTAGTTTCGTCGTTCTGAATCCAACGAGACTATTCCCAAAGTTGTAGCTCCTTTAATAACCGAGATACAAATTTTCAGTTTCCATATATGTGCACCAAAAACCCAAAGTTTGGAAATCTATATCTCGACTTCTGTCAGTGCTAGCTTAAAAAATCCAACGGTTCTGTCTTAGTTTCGTCGTTCTGAATCCAACGAGACTATTCCCAAAGTCGTAGCTCCTTTAATAACCGAGATACAAATTTTCAGTTTCCATATATGTGCACCAAAAACCCAAAGTTTGGAAACCTATATCTCGACTTCTGTCAGTACTGTCTTTAAAAATCCAACGGTTCTCTCTTAGTTTCGTCGTTCTGAATCCAACGAGACTATTCCCAAAGTCGTAGCTCCTTTAATAACCGAGATACAAATTTTCAGTTTCCATATATGTGCACCAAAAACCCAAAGTTTGGAAACCTATATCTCGACTTCTGTCAGTGCTAGCTTAAAAAATCCAACGGTTCTGTCTTAGTTTCGTCGTTCTGAATCCAACGAGACTATTCCCAAAGTCGTAGCTCCTTTAATAACCGAGATACAAAATTTCAGTTTCCATATATGTGCTCCAAAAACCCAAAGTTTGGAAATCTATATCTCGACTTCTGTCAGTACTAGCTTAAAAAATCCAACAATTATGTCTTAGTTTCGTCGTTCTGAATCCAACGAGACTATTCCCAAAGTCGTAGCTCCTTTATTAACCGAGATACAAATTTTTAGTTTCCATATACAGTACATATATGCACCAAAAACCCAAAGTTTGGAAATCTATATCTCGACTTCTGTCAGTGCTAGCTTAAAAAATCCAACGGTTCTGTCTTAGTTTCGTCGTTCTGAATCCAACGAGACTATTCCCAAAGTCGTAGCTCCTTTAATAACCGAGATACAAATTTTCAGTTTCCATATATGTGCTCCAAAAACCCAAAGTTTGGAAATCTATATCTCGACTTCTGTCAGTACTAGCTTAAAAAATCCAACGGTTCTGTCTTAATTTCGTCGTTCTGAATCCAACGAGACTATTCCCAAAGTCGTAGCTCCTTTAATAACCGAGATACAAATTTTCAGTTTCCATATATGTGCTCCAAAAACCCAAAGTTTGGAAATCTATATCTCGACTTCTGTCAGTACTAGCTTAAAAAATCCAACGGTTCTCTCTTAGTTTCGTCGTTCTAAATCCAACGCGACTATTCCCAAAGTCGTAACTCCTTTAATAACCGAGATACAAATTTTCAGTTTCCATATATGTGCTCCAAAAACCCAAAGTTTGGAAATCTATATCTCGACTTCTGTCAGTACTAGCTTAAAAAATCCAACGGTTCTGTCTTAGTTTCGTCGTTCTGAATCCAACGAGACTATTCCCAAAGTCGTAGCTCCTTTATTAACCGAGATACAAATTTTTAGTTTCCATATACAGTACATATATGCACCAAAAACCCAAAGTTTGGAAATCTATATCTCGACTTCTGTCAGTGCTAGCTAAAAAATCCAACGGTTCTGTCTTAGTTTCGTCGTTCTGAATCCAACGAGACTATTCCCAAAGTCGTAGCTCCTTTAATAACCGAGATACAAATTTTCAGTTTCCATATATGTGCACCAAAAACCCAAAGTTTGGAAATCTATATCTCGACTTCTGTCAGTACTAGCTTTAAAAATTTAACGGTTCTCTCTTAGTTTCGTCGTTCTGAATCCAACGAGACTATTCCCAAAGTCGTAGCTCCTTTAATAACCGAGATACAAATTTTCAGTTTCCATATATGTGCACCAAAAACCCAAAGTTTGGAAATCTATATCTCGACTTCTGTCAGTACTAGCTTTAAAAATTTAACGGTTCTCTCTTAGTTTCGTCGTTCTGAATCCAACGAGACTATTCCCAAAGTCGTAGCTCCTTTAATAACCGAGATACAAATTTTCAGTTTCCATATATGTGCTCCAAAAACCCAAAGTTTGGAAATCTATATCTCGACTTCTGTCAGTACTAGCTTAAAAAATCCAACGGTTCTCTCTTAGTTTCGTCGTTCTAAATCCAACGCGACTATTCCCAAAGTCGTAGCTCCTTTAATAACCGAGATACAAATTTTCAGTTTCCATATATGTGCTCCAAAAACCCAAAGTTTGGAAATCTATATCTCGACTTCTGTCAGTACTAGCTTAAAAAATCCAACGGTTCTGTCTTAGTTTCGTCGTTCTGAATCCAACGAGACTATTCCCAAAGTCGTAGCTCCTTTAATAATCGAGATACAAATTTTCAGTTTCCATATATGTGCACCAAAAACCCAAAGTTTGGAAATCTATATCTCGACTTCTGTCAGTACTAGCTTTAAAAATTTAACGGTTCTCTCTTAGTTTCGTCGTTCTGAATTCAACGAGACTATTCCCAAAGTCGTAGCTCCTTTAATAACCGAGATACAAATTTTCAGTTTCCATATATGTGCACCAAAAACCCAAAGTTTGGAAATCTATATCTCGACTTCTGTCAGTGCTAGCTTAAAAAATCCAACGGTTCTGTCTTAGTTTCGTCGTTCTGAATCCAACGAGACTATTCCCAAAGTCGTAGCTCCTTTAATAACCGAGATACAAATTTTCAGTTTCCATATATGTGCACCAAAAACCCAAAGTTTGGAAATCTATATCTCGACTTCTGTCAGTACTAGCTTTAAAAATTTAACGGTTCTCTCTTAGTTTTGTCGTTCTGAATCCAACGAGACTATTCCCAAAGTCGTAGCTCCTTTAATAACCGAGATACAAATTTTCAGTTTCCATATATGTGCACCAAAAACCCAAAGTTTGGAAACCTATATCTCGACTTCTGTCAGTACTAGCTTAAAAAATCCAACGGTTCTGTCTTAGTTTCGTCGTTCTGAATCCAACGAGACTATTCCCAAAGTCGTAGCTCCTTTAATAACCGAGATAAAAATTTTCAGTTTCCATATATGTGCTCCAAAAACCCAAAGTTTGGAAATCTATATCTCGACTTCTGTCAGTACTAGCTTAAAAAATCCAACGGCTCTCTCTTAGTTTCGTCGTTCTAAATCCAACGCGACTATTCCCAAAGTCGTAGCTCCTTTAATAACCGAGATACAAATTTTCAGTTTCCATATATGTGCTCCAAAAACCCAAAGTTTGGAAATCTATATCTCGACTTCTGTCAGTGCTAGCTTAAAAAATCCAACGGTTCTGTCTTAGTTTCGTCGTTCTGAATCCAACGAGACTATTCCCAAAGTCGTAGCTCCTTTATTAACCGAGATACAAATTTTTAGTTTCCATATACAGTACATATATGCACCAAAAACCCAAAGTTTGGAAATCTATATCTCGACTTCTGTCAGTGCTAGCTTAAAAAATCCAACGGTTCTGTCTTAGTTTCGACGTTCTGAATCCAACGAGACTATTCCCAAAGTCGTAGCTCCTTTAATAACCGAGATACAAATTTTCAGTTTCCATATATGTGCTCCAAAAACCCAAAGTTTGGAAATCTATATCTCGACTTCTGTCAGTACTAGCTTAAAAAATCCAACGGTTCTGTCTTAGTTTCGTCGTTCTGAATCCAACGAGACTATTCCCAAAGTCGTAGCTCCTTTATTAACCGAGATACAAATTTTTAGTTTCCATATACAGTACATATATGCACCAAAAACCCAAAGTTTGGAAATCTATATCTCGACTTCTGTCAGTGCTAGCTTAAAAAATCTAACGGTTCTGTCTTAGTTTCGTCGTTCTGAATCCAACGAGACTATTCCCAAAGTCGTAGCTCCTTTATTAACCGAGATACAAATTTTTAGTTTCCATATACAGTACATATATGCACCAAAAACCCAAAGTTTGGAAATCTATATCTCGACTTCTGTCAGTGCTAGCTTAAAAAATCCAACGGTTCTGTCTTAGTTTCGTCGTTCTGAATCCAACAAGACTATTCCCAAAGTCGTAGCTCCTTTAATAACCGAGATACAAATTTTCAGTTTCCATATATGTGCTCCAAAAACCCAAAGTTTGGAAATCTATATCTCGACTTCTGTCAGTACTAGCTTAAAAAATCCAACGGTTCTCTCTTAGTTTCGTCGTTCTAAATCGAACGCGACTATTCCCAAAGTCGTAGCTCCTTTAATAACCGAGATACAAATTTTCAGTTTCCATATATGTGCTCCAAAAACCCAAAGTTTGGAAATCTATATCTCGACTTCTGTCAGTACTAGCTTAAAAAATCCAACGGTTCTCTCTTAGTTTCGTCGTTCTAAATCCAACGCGACTATTCCCAAAGTCGTAGCTCCTTTAATAACCGAGATACAAATTTTCAGTTTCCATATATGTGCTCCAAAAACCCAAAGTTTGGAAATCTATATCTCGACTTCTGTCAGTACTAGCTTAAAAAATCCAACGGTTCTGTCTTAGTTTCGTCGTTCTGAATCCAACGAGACTATTCCCAAAGTCGTAGCTCCTTTATTAACCGAGATACAAATTTTTAGTTTCCATATACAGTACATATATGCACCAAAAACCCAAAGTTTGGAAATCTATATCTCGACTTCTGTCAGTGCTAGCTTAAAAAATCCAACGGTTCTGTCTTAGTTTCGTCGTTCTGAATCCAACGAGACTATTCCCAAAGTCGTAGCTCCTTTATTAACCGAGATACAAATTTTTAGTTTCCATATACAGTACATATATGCACCAAAAACCCAAAGTTTGGAAATCTATATCTCGACTTCTGTCAGTGCTAGCTTAAAAAATCCAACGGTTCTGTCTTAGTTTCGTCGTTCTGAATCCAACGAGACTATTCCCAAAGTCGTAGCTCCTTTAATAACCGAGATACAAATTTTCAGTTTCCATATATGTGCTCCAAAAACCCAAAGTTTGGAAATCTATATCTCGACTTCTGTCAGTACTAGCTTAAAAAATCCAACGGTTCTGTCTTAGTTTCGTCGTTCTGAATCCAACGAGACTATTCCCAAAGTCGTAGCTCCTTTATTAACCGAGATACAAATTTTTAGTTTCCATATACAGTACATATATGCACCAAAAACCCAAAGTTTGGAAATCTATATCTCGACTTCTGTCAGTGCTAGCTTAAAAAATCCAACGGTTCTGTCTTAGTTTCGTCGTTCTGAATCCAACGAGACTATTCCCAAAGTCGTAGCTCCTTTATTAACCGAGATACAAATTTTTAGTTTCCATATACAGTACATATATGCACCAAAAACCCAAAGTTTGGAAATCTATATCTCGACTTCTGTCAGTGCTAGCTTAAAAAATCCAACGGTTCTGTCTTAGTTTCGTCGTTCTGAATCCAACAAGACTATTCCCAAAGTCGTAGCTCCTTTAATAACCGAGATACAAATTTTCAGTTTCCATATATGTGCTCCAAAAACCCAAAGTTTGGAAATCTATATCTCGACTTCTGTCAGTACTAGCTTAAAAAATCCAACGGTTCTCTCTTAGTTTCGTCGTTCTAAATCGAACGCGACTATTCCCAAAGTCGTAGCTCCTTTAATAACCGAGATACAAATTTTCAGTTTCCATATATGTGCTCCAAAAACCCAAAGTTTGGAAATCTATATCTCGACTTCTGTCAGTACTAGCTTAAAAAATCCAACGGTTCTGTCTTAGTTTCGTCGTTCTGAATCCAACGAGACTATTCCCAAAGTCGTAGCTCCTTTATTAACCGAGATACAAATTTTTAGTTTCCATATACAGTACATATATGCACCAAAAACCCAAAGTTTGGAAATCTATATCTCGACTTCTGTCAGTGCTAGCTTAAAAAATCCAACGGTTCTGTCTTAGTTTCGTCGTTCTGAATCCAACGAGACTATTCCCAAAGTCGTAGCTCCTTTAATAACCGAGATACAAATTTTCAGTTTCCATATATGTGCACCAAAAACCCAAAGTTTGGAAATCTATATCTCGACTTCTGTCAGTACTAGCTTTAAAAATTTAACGGTTCTCTCTTAGTTTCGTCGTTCTGAATCCAACGAGACTATTCCCAAAGTCGTAGCTCCTTTAATAACCGAGATACAAATTTTCAGTTTCCATATATGTGCACCAAAAACCCAAAGTTTGGAAACCTATATCTCGACTTCTGTCAGTACTAGCTTTAAAAATCCAACGGTTCTCTCTTAGTTTCGTCGTTCTGAATCCAACGAGACTATTCCCAAAGTCGTAGCTCCTTTAATAACCGAGATACAAATTTTCAGTTTCCATATATGTGCTCCAAAAACCCAAAGTTTGGAAATCTATATCTCGACTTCTGTCAGTACTAGCTTAAAAAATCCAACGGTTCTCTCTTAGTTTCGTCGTTCTAAATCCAACGCGACTATTCCCAAAGTCGTAGCTCCTTTAATAACCGAGATACAAATTTTCAGTTTCCATATATGTGCTCCAAAAACCCAAAGTTTGGAAATCTATATCTCGACTTCTGTCAGTACTAGCTTAAAAAATCCAACGGTTCTGTCTTAGTTTCGTCGTTCTGAATCCAACGAGACTATTCCCAAAGTCGTAGCTCCTTTATTAACCGAGATACAAATTTTTAGTTTCCATATACAGTACATATATGCACCAAAAACCCAAAGTTTGGAAATCTATATCTCGACTTCTGTCAGTGCTAGCTTAAAAAATCCAACGGTTCTGTCTTAGTTTCGTCGTTCTGAATCCAACGAGACTATTCCCAAAGTCGTAGCTCCTTTATTAACCGAGATACAAATTTTTAGTTTCCATATATGTGCTCCAAAAACCCAAAGTTTGGAAATCTATATCTCGACTTCTGTCAGTACTAGCTTAAAAAATCCAACGGTTCTCTCTTAGTTTCGTCGTTCTAAATCCAACGCGACTATTCCCAAAGTCGTAGCTCCTTTAATAACCGAGATACAAATTTTCAGTTTCCATATATGTGCTCCAAAAACCCAAAGTTTGGAAATCTATATCTCGACTTCTGTCAGTACTAGCTTAAAAAATCCAACGGTTCTGTCTTAGTTTCGTCGTTCTCAATCCAACGAGACTATTCCCAAAGTCGTAGCTCCTTTAATAACCGAGATACAAATTTTTAGTTTCCATATATGTGCTCCAAAAACCCAAAGTTTGGAAATCTATATCTCGACTTCTGTCAGTACTAGCTTAAAAAATCCAACGGTTCTCTCTTAGTTTCGTCGTTCTAAATCCAACGCGACTATTCCCAAAGTCGTAGCTCCTTTAATAACCGAGATACAAATTTTCAGTTTCCATATATGTGCACCAAAAACCCAAAGTTTGGAAATCTATATCTCGACTTCTGTCAGTACTAGCTTTAAAAATTTAACGGTTCTCTCTTAGTTTCGTCGTTCTGAATCCAACGAGACTATTCCCAAAGTCGTAGCTCCTTTAATAACCGAGATACAAATTTTCAGTTTCCATATATGTGCACCAAAAACCCAAAGTTTGGAAATCTATATCTCGACTTCTGTCAGTGCTAGCTTAAAAAATCCAACGGTTCTGTCTTAGTTTCGTCGTTCTGAATCCAACGAGACTATTCCCAAAGTCGTAGCTCCTTTAATAACCGAGATACAAATTTTCAGTTTCCATATATGTGCACCAAAAACCCAAAGTTTGGAAATCTATATCTCGACTTCTGTCAGTACTAGCTTTAAAAATTTAACGGTTCTCTCTTAGTTTTGTCGTTCTGAATCCAACGAGACTATTCCCAAAGTCGTAGCTCCTTTAATAACCGAGATACAAATTTTCAGTGTCCATATATGTGCACCAAAAACCCAAAGTTTGGAAACCTATATCTCGACTTCTGTCAGTACTAGCTTTAAAAATCCAACGGTTCTCTCTTAGTTTCGTCATTCTGAATCCAACGAGACTATTCCCAAAGTCGTAGCTCCTTTAATAACCGAGATACAAAATTTCAGTTTCCATATATGTGCTCCAAAAACCCAAAGTTTGGAAATCTATATCTCGACTTCTGTCAGTACTAGCTTAAAAAATCCAACGGTTCTCACTTAGTTTCGTCGTTCTAAATCCAACGCGACTATTCCCAAAGTCGTAGCTCCTTTAATAACCGAGATACAAATTTTCAGTTTCCATATATGTGCTCCAAAAACCCAAAGTTTGGAAATCTATATCTCGACTTCTGTCAGTACTAGCTTAAAAAATCCAACGGTTCTGTCTTAGTTTCGTCGTTCTGAATCCAACGAGACTATTCCCAAAGTCGTAGCTCCTTTATTAACCGAGATACAAATTTTTAGTTTCCATATACAGTACATATATGCACCAAAAACCCAAAGTTTGGAAATCTATATCTCGACTTCTGTCAGTGCTAGCTTAAAAAATCCAACGGTTCTGTCTTAGTTTCGTCGTTCTGAATCCAACGAGACTATTCCCAAAGTCGTAGCTCCTTTATTAACCGAGATACAAATTTTTAGTTTCCATATACAGTACATATATGCACCAAAAACCCAAAGTTTGGAAATCTATATCTCGACTTCTGTCAGTGCTAGCTTAAAAAATCCAACGGTTCTGTCTTAGTTTCGTCGTTCTGAATCCAACGAGACTATTCCCAAAGTCGTAGCTCCTTTAATAACCGAGATACAAATTTTCAGTTTCCATATATGTGCTCCAAAAACCCAAAGTTTGGAAATCTATATCTCGACTTCTGTCAGTACTAGCTTAAAAAATCCAACGGTTCTGTCTTAGTTTCGTCGTTCTGAATCCAACGAGACTATTCCCAAAGTCGTAGCTCCTTTATTAACCGAGATACAAATTTTTAGTTTCCATATACAGTACATATATGCACCAAAAACCCAAAGTTTGGAAATCTATATCTCGACTTCTGTCAGTGCTAGCTTAAAAAATCCAACGGTTCTGTCTTAGTTTCGTCGTTCTGAATCCAACGAGACTATTCCCAAAGTCGTAGCTCCTTTATTAACCGAGATACAAATTTTTAGTTTCCATATACAGTACATATATGCACCAAAAACCCAAAGTTTGGAAATCTATATCTCGACTTCTGTCAGTGCTAGCTTAAAAAATCCAACGGTTCTGTCTTAGTTTCGTCGTTCTGAATCCAACAAGACTATTCCCAAAGTCGTAGCTCCTTTAATAACCGAGATACAAATTTTCAGTTTCCATATATGTGCTCCAAAAACCCAAAGTTTGGAAATCTATATCTCGACTTCTGTCAGTACTAGCTTAAAAAATCCAACGGTTCTCTCTTAGTTTCGTCGTTCTAAATCGAACGCGACTATTCCCAAAGTCGTAGCTCCTTTAATAACCGAGATACAAATTTTCAGTTTCCATATATGTGCTCCAAAAACCCAAAGTTTGGAAATCTATATCTCGACTTCTGTCAGTACTAGCTTAAAAAATCCAACGGTTCTGTCTTAGTTTCGTCGTTCTGAATCCAACGAGACTATTCCCAAAGTCGTAGCTCCTTTATTAACCGAGATACAAATTTTTAGTTTCCATATACAGTACATATATGCACCAAAAACCCAAAGTTTGGAAATCTATATCTCGACTTCTGTCAGTGCTAGCTTAAAAAATCCAACGGTTCTGTCTTAGTTTCGTCGTTCTGAATCCAACGAGACTATTCCCAAAGTCGTAGCTCCTTTAATAACCGAGATACAAATTTTCAGTTTCCATATATGTGCACCAAAAACCCAAAGTTTGGAAATCTATATCTCGACTTCTGTCAGTACTAGCTTTAAAAATTTAACGGTTCTCTCTTAGTTTCGTCGTTCTGAATCCAACGAGACTATTCCCAAAGTCGTAGCTCCTTTAATAACCGAGATACAAATTTTCAGTTTCCATATATGTGCACCAAAAACCCAAAGTTTGGAAACCTATATCTCGACTTCTGTCAGTACTAGCTTTAAAAATCCAACGGTTCTCTCTTAGTTTCGTCGTTCTGAATCCAACGAGACTATTCCCAAAGTCGTAGCTCCTTTAATAACCGAGATACAAATTTTCAGTTTCCATATATGTGCTCCAAAAACCCAAAGTTTGGAAATCTATATCTCGACTTCTGTCAGTACTAGCTTAAAAAATCCAACGGTTCTCTCTTAGTTTCGTCGTTCTAAATCCAACGCGACTATTCCCAAAGTCGTAGCTCCTTTAATAACCGAGATACAAATTTTTAGTTTCCATATATGTGCTCCAAAAACCCAAAGTTTGGAAATCTATATCTCGACTTCTGTCAGTACTAGCTTAAAAAATCCAACGGTTCTGTCTTAGTTTCGTCGTTCTGAATCCAACGAGACTATTCCCAAAGTCGTAGCTCCTTTATTAACCGAGATACAAATTTTTAGTTTCCATATACAGTACATATATGCACCAAAAACCCAAAGTTTGGAAATCTATATCTCGACTTCTGTCAGTGCTAGCTTAAAAAATCCAACGGTTCTGTCTTAGTTTCGTCGTTCTGAATCCAACGAGACTATTCCCAAAGTCGTAGCTCCTTTATTAACCGAGATACAAATTTTTAGTTTCCATATATGTGCTCCAAAAACCCAAAGTTTGGAAATCTATATCTCGACTTCTGTCAGTACTAGCTTAAAAAATCCAACGGTTCTCTCTTAGTTTCGTCGTTCTAAATCCAACGCGACTATTCCCAAAGTCGTAGCTCCTTTAATAACCGAGATACAAATTTTCAGTTTCCATATATGTGCTCCAAAAACCCAAAGTTTGGAAATCTATATCTCGACTTCTGTCAGTACTAGCTTAAAAAATCCAACGGTTCTGTCTTAGTTTCGTCGTTCTCAATCCAACGAGACTATTCCCAAAGTCGTAGCTCCTTTAATAACCGAGATACAAATTTTTAGTTTCCATATATGTGCTCCAAAAACCCAAAGTTTGGAAATCTATATCTCGACTTCTGTCAGTACTAGCTTAAAAAATCCAACGGTTCTCTCTTAGTTTCGTCGTTCTAAATCCAACGCGACTATTCCCAAAGTCGTAGCTCCTTTAATAACCGAGATACAAATTTTCAGTTTCCATATATGTGCACCAAAAACCCAAAGTTTGGAAATCTATATCTCGACTTCTGTCAGTACTAGCTTTAAAAATTTAACGGTTCTCTCTTAGTTTCGTCGTTCTGAATCCAACGAGACTATTCCCAAAGTCGTAGCTCCTTTAATAACCGAGATACAAATTTTCAGTTTCCATATATGTGCACCAAAAACCCAAAGTTTGGAAATCTATATCTCGACTTCTGTCAGTGCTAGCTTAAAAAATCCAACGGTTCTGTCTTAGTTTCGTCGTTCTGAATCCAACGAGACTATTCCCAAAGTCGTAGCTCCTTTAATAACCGAGATACAAATTTTCAGTTTCCATATATGTGCACCAAAAACCCAAAGTTTGGAAATCTATATCTCGACTTCTGTCAGTACTAGCTTTAAAAATTTAACGGTTCTCTCTTAGTTTTGTCGTTCTGAATCCAACGAGACTATTCCCAAAGTCGTAGCTCCTTTAATAACCGAGATACAAATTTTCAGTGTCCATATATGTGCACCAAAAACCCAAAGTTTGGAAACCTATATCTCGACTTCTGTCAGTACTAGCTTTAAAAATCCAACGGTTCTCTCTTAGTTTCGTCATTCTGAATCCAACGAGACTATTCCCAAAGTCGTAGCTCCTTTAATAACCGAGATACAAAATTTCAGTTTCCATATATGTGCTCCAAAAACCCAAAGTTTGGAAATCTATATCTCGACTTCTGTCAGTACTAGCTTAAAAAATCCAACAATTATGTCTTAGTTTCGTCGTTCTGAATCCAACGAGACTATTCCCAAAGTCGTAGCTCCTTTATTAACCGAGATACAAATTTTTAGTTTCCATATACAGTACATATATGCACCAAAAACCCAAAGTTTGGAAATCTATATCTCGACTTCTGTCAGTGCTAGCTTAAAAAATCCAACGGTTCTGTCTTAGTTTCGTCGTTCTGAATCCAACGAGACTATTCCCAAAGTCGTAGCTCCTTTATTAACCGAGATACAAATTTTTAGTTTCCATATATGTGCTCCAAAAACCCAAAGTTTGGAAATCTATATCTCGACTTCTGTCAGTACTAGCTTAAAAAATCCAACGGTTCTCTCTTAGTTTCGTCGTTCTAAATCCAACGCGACTATTCCCAAAGTCGTAGCTCCTTTAATAACCGAGATACAAATTTTCAGTTTCCATATATGTGCACCAAAAACCCAAAGTTTGGAAATCTATATCTCGACTTCTGTCAGTACTAGCTTTAAAAATTTAACGGTTCTCTCTTAGTTTCGTCGTTCTGAATCCAACGAGACTATTCCCAAAGTCGTAGCTCCTTTAATAACCGAGATACAAATTTTCAGTTTCCATATATGTGCACCAAAAACCCAAAGTTTGGAAATCTATATCTCGACTTCTGTCAGTGCTAGCTTAAAAAATCCAACGGTTCTGTCTTAGTTTCGTCGTTCTGAATCCAACGAGACTATTCCCAAAGTCGTAGCTCCTTTAATAACCGAGATACAAATTTTCAGTTTCCATATATGTGCACCAAAAACCCAAAGTTTGGAAATCTATATCTCGACTTCTGTCAGTACTAGCTTTAAAAATTTAACGGTTCTCTCTTAGTTTTGTCGTTCTGAATCCAACGAGACTATTCCCAAAGTCGTAGCTCCTTTAATAACCGAGATACAAATTTTCAGTTTCCATATATGTGCACCAAAAACCCAAAGTTTGGAAACCTATATCTCGACTTCTGTCAGTACTAGCTTTAAAAATCCAACGGTTCTCTCTTAGTTTCGTCGTTCTGAATCCAACGAGACTATTCCCAAAGTCGTAGCTCCTTTAATAACCGAGATACAAAATTTCAGTTTCCATATATGTGCTCCAAAAACCCAAAGTTTGGAAATCTATATCTCGACTTCTGTCAGTACTAGCTTAAAAAATCCAACAATTATGTCTTAGTTTCGTCGTTCTGAATCCAACGAGACTATTCCCAAAGTCGTAGCTCCTTTATTAACCGAGATACAAATTTTTAGTTTCCATATACAGTACATATATGCACCAAAAACCCAAAGTTTGGAAATCTATATCTCGACTTCTGTCAGTGCTAGCTTAAAAAATCCAACGGTTCTGTCTTAGTTTCGTCGTTCTGAATCCAACGAGACTATTCCCAAAGTCGTAGCTCCTTTAATAACCGAGATACAAATTTTTAGTTTCCATATACAGTACATATATGCACCAAAAACCCAAAGTTTGGAAATCTATATCTCGACTTCTGTCAGTACTAGCTTAAAAAATCCAACGGTTCTCTCTTAGTTTCGTCGCTCTAAATCCAACGCGACTATTCCCAAAGTCGTAGCTCCTTTAATAACCGAGATACAAATTTTCAGTTTCCATATATGTGCTCCAAAAACCCAAAGTTTGGAAATCTATATCTCGACTTCTGTCAGTACTAGCTTTAAAAATTTAACGGTTCTCTCTTAGTTTCGTCGTTTTGAATCCAACGAGACTATTCCCAAAGTCGTAGCTCCTTTAATAACCGAGATACAAATTTTCAGTTTCCATATATGTGCACCAAAAACCCAAAGTTTGGAAACCTATATCTCGACTTCTGTCAGTACTAGCTTTAAAAATCCAACGGTTCTCTCTTAGTTTCGTCATTCTGAATCCAACGAGACTATTCCCAAAGTCGTAGCTCCTTTAATAACCGAGATACAAATTTTCAGTTTCCATATATGTGCTCCAAAAACCCAAAGTTTGGAAATCTATATCTCGACTTCTGTCAGTACTAGCTTAAAAAATCCAACGGTTCTGTCTTAGTTTCGTCGTTCTGAATCCAACGAGAGTATTCCCAAAGTCGTAGCTCCTTTAATAACCGAGATACAAATTTTCAGTTTCCATATATGTGCACCAAAAACCCAAAGTTTGGAAACCTATATCTCGACTTCTGTCAGTACTAGCTTAAAAAATCCAACGGTTCTCTCTTAGTTTCGTCGTTCTAAATCCAACGCGACTATTCCCAAAGTCGTAGCTCCTTTAATAACCGAGATACAAATTTTCAGTTTCCATATATGTGCACCAAAAACCCAAAGTTTGGAAATCTATATCTCGACTTCTGTCAGTACTAGCTTTAAAAATTTAACGGTTCTCTCTTAGTTTTGTCGTTCTGAATCCAACGAGACTATTCCCAAAGTCGTAGCTCCTTTAATAACCGAGATACAAATTTTCAGTTTCCATATATGTGCACCAAAAACCCAAAGTTTGGAAACCTATATCTCGACTTCTGTCAGTACTAGCTTTAAAAATCCAACGGTTCTCTCTTAGTTTCGTCGTTCTGAATCCAACGAGACTATTCCCAAAGTCGTAGCTCCTTTAATAACCGAGATACAAAATTTCAGTTTCCATATATGTGCTCCAAAAACCCAAAGTTTGGAAATCTATATCTCGACTTCTGTCAGTACTAGCTTAAAAAATCCAACAATTATGTCTTAGTTTCGTCGTTCTGAATCCAACGAGACTATTCCCAAAGTCGTAGCTCCTTTATTAACCGAGATACAAATTTTTAGTTTCCATATACAGTACATATATGCACCAAAAACCCAAAGTTTGGAAATCTATATCTCGACTTCTGTCAGTGCTAGCTTAAAAAATCCAACGGTTCTGTCTTAGTTTCGTCGTTCTGAATCCAACGAGACTATTCCCAAAGTCGTAGCTCCTTTAATAACCGAGATACAAATTTTCAGTTTCCATATATGTGCTCCAAAAACCCAAAGTTTGGAAATCTATATCTCGACTTCTGTCAGTACTAGCTTAAAAAATCCAACGGTTCTCTCTTAGTTTCGTCGTTCTAAATCCAACGCGACTATTCCCAAAGTCGTAGCTCCTTTAATAACCGAGATACAAATTTTCAGTTTCCATATATGTGCTCCAAAAACCCAAAGTTTGGAAATCTATATCTCGACTTCTGTCAGTACTAGCTTAAAAAATCCAACGGTTCCCTCTTAGTTTCGTCGTTCTAAATCCAACGCGACTATTCCCAAAGTCGTAGCACCTTTAATAACCGAGATACAAATTTTCAGTTTCCATATATGTGCTCCAAAAACCCAAAGTTTGGAAATCTATATCTCGACTTCTGTCAGTACTAGCTTAAAAAATCCAACGGTTCTGTCTTAGTTTCGTCGTTCTGAATCCAACGAGACTATTCCCAAAGTTGTAGCTCCTTTAATAACCGAGATACAAATTTTCAGTTTCCATATATGTGCACCAAAAACCCAAAGTTTGGAAATCTATATCTCGACTTCTGTCAGTACTAGCTTTAAAAATTTAACGGTTCTCTCTTAGTTTCGTCGTTCTGAATCCAACGAGACTATTCCCAAAGTCGTAGCTCCTTTAATAACCGAGATACAAATTTTCAGTTTCCATATATGTGCACCAAAAACCCAAAGTTTGGAAACCTATATCTCGACTTCTGTCAGTACTAGCTTTAAAAATCCAACGGTTCTCTCTTAGTTTCGTCATTCTGAATCCAACGAGACTATTCCCAAAGTCGTAGCTCCTTTAATAACCGAGATACAAATTTTCAGTTTCCATATATGTGCTCCAAAAACCCAAAGTTTGGAAATCTATATCTCGACTTCTGTCAGTACTAGCTTAAAAAATCCAACGGTTCTGTCTTAGTTTCGTCGTTCTGAATCCAACGAGACTATTCCCAAAGTCGTAGCTCCTTTAATAACCGAGATACAAATTTTCAGTATCCATATATGTGCTCCAAAAACCCAAAGTTTGGAAATCTATATCTCGACTTCTGTCAGTACTAGCTTAAAAAATCCAACGGTTCTCTCTTAGTTTCGTCGCTCTAAATCCAACGCGACTATTCCCAAAGTCGTAGCTCCTTTAATAACCGAGATACAAATTTTCAGTTTCCATATATGTGCACCAAAAACCCAAAGTTTGGAAATCTATATCTCGACTTCTGTCAGTGCTAGCTTAAAAAATCCAACGGTTCTGTCTTAGTTTCGTCGTTCTGAATCCAACGAGACTATTCCCAAAGTCGTAGCTCCTTTAATAACCGAGATACAAATTTTCAGTTTCCATATATGTGCTCCAAAAACCCAAAGTTTGGAAATCTATATCTCGACTTCTGTCAGTACTAGCTTAAAAAATCCAACGGTTCTCTCTTAGTTTCGTCGCTCTAAATCCAACGCGACTATTCCCAAAGTCGTAGCTCCTTTAATAACCGAGATACAAATTTTCAGTTTCCATATATGTGCACCAAAAACCCAAAGTTTGGAAATCTATATCTCGACTTCTGTCAGTGCTAGCTTAAAAAATCCAACGGTTCTGTCTTAGTTTCGTCGTTCTGAATCCAACGAGACTATTCCCAAAGTCGTAGCTCCTTTAATAACCGAGATACAAATTTTCAGTTTCCATATATGTGCACCAAAAACCCAAAGTTTGGAAATCTATATCTCGACTTCTGTCAGTACTAGCTTTAAAAATTTAACGGTTCTCTCTTAGTTTTGTCGTTCTGAATCCAACGAGACTATTCCCAAAGTCGTAGCTCCTTTAATAACCGAGATACAAATTTTCAGTGTCCATATATGTGCACCAAAAACCCAAAGTTTGGAAACCTATATCTCGACTTCTGTCAGTACTAGCTTTAAAAATCCAACGGTTCTCTCTTAGTTTCGTCATTCTGAATCCAACGAGACTATTCCCAAAGTCGTAGCTCCTTTAATAACCGAGATACAAAATTTCAGTTTCCATATATGTGCTCCAAAAACCCAAAGTTTGGAAATCTATATCTCGACTTCTGTCAGTACTAGCTTAAAAAATCCAACGGTTCTCACTTAGTTTCGTCGTTCTAAATCCAACGCGACTATTCCCAAAGTCGTAGCTCCTTTAATAACCGAGATACAAATTTTCAGTTTCCATATATGTGCTCCAAAAACCCAAAGTTTGGAAATCTATATCTCGACTTCTGTCAGTACTAGCTTAAAAAATCCAACGGTTCTGTCTTAGTTTCGTCGTTCTGAATCCAACGAGACTATTCCCAAAGTCGTAGCTCCTTTATTAACCGAGATACAAATTTTTAGTTTCCATATACAGTACATATATGCACCAAAAACCCAAAGTTTGGAAATCTATATCTCGACTTCTGTCAGTGCTAGCTTAAAAAATCCAACGGTTCTGTCTTAGTTTCGTCGTTCTGAATCCAACGAGACTATTCCCAAAGTCGTAGCTCCTTTATTAACCGAGATACAAATTTTTAGTTTCCATATACAGTACATATATGCACCAAAAACCCAAAGTTTGGAAATCTATATCTCGACTTCTGTCAGTGCTAGCTTAAAAAATCCAACGGTTCTGTCTTAGTTTCGTCGTTCTGAATCCAACGAGACTATTCCCAAAGTCGTAGCTCCTTTAATAACCGAGATACAAATTTTCAGTTTCCATATATGTGCTCCAAAAACCCAAAGTTTGGAAATCTATATCTCGACTTCTGTCAGTACTAGCTTAAAAAATCCAACGGTTCTGTCTTAGTTTCGTCGTTCTGAATCCAACGAGACTATTCCCAAAGTCGTAGCTCCTTTATTAACCGAGATACAAATTTTTAGTTTCCATATACAGTACATATATGCACCAAAAACCCAAAGTTTGGAAATCTATATCTCGACTTCTGTCAGTGCTAGCTTAAAAAATCCAACGGTTCTGTCTTAGTTTCGTCGTTCTGAATCCAACGAGACTATTCCCAAAGTCGTAGCTCCTTTATTAACCGAGATACAAATTTTTAGTTTCCATATACAGTACATATATGCACCAAAAACCCAAAGTTTGGAAATCTATATCTCGACTTCTGTCAGTGCTAGCTTAAAAAATCCAACGGTTCTGTCTTAGTTTCGTCGTTCTGAATCCAACAAGACTATTCCCAAAGTCGTAGCTCCTTTAATAACCGAGATACAAATTTTCAGTTTCCATATATGTGCTCCAAAAACCCAAAGTTTGGAAATCTATATCTCGACTTCTGTCAGTACTAGCTTAAAAAATCCAACGGTTCTCTCTTAGTTTCGTCGTTCTAAATCGAACGCGACTATTCCCAAAGTCGTAGCTCCTTTAATAACCGAGATACAAATTTTCAGTTTCCATATATGTGCTCCAAAAACCCAAAGTTTGGAAATCTATATCTCGACTTCTGTCAGTACTAGCTTAAAAAATCCAACGGTTCTGTCTTAGTTTCGTCGTTCTGAATCCAACGAGACTATTCCCAAAGTCGTAGCTCCTTTATTAACCGAGATACAAATTTTTAGTTTCCATATACAGTACATATATGCACCAAAAACCCAAAGTTTGGAAACCTATATCTCGACTTCTGTCAGTACTAGCTTTAAAAATCCAACGGTTCTCTCTTAGTTTCGTCGTTCTGAATCCAACGAGACTATTCCCAAAGTCGTAGCTCCTTTAATAACCGAGATACAAATTTTCAGTTTCCATATATGTGCTCCAAAAACCCAAAGTTTGGAAATCTATATCTCGACTTCTGTCAGTACTAGCTTAAAAAATCCAACGGTTCTCTCTTAGTTTCGTCGTTCTAAATCCAACGCGACTATTCCCAAAGTCGTAGCTCCTTTAATAACCGAGATACAAATTTTCAGTTTCCATATATGTGCTCCAAAAACCCAAAGTTTGGAAATCTATATCTCGACTTCTGTCAGTACTAGCTTAAAAAATCCAACGGTTCTGTCTTAGTTTCGTCGTTCTGAATCCAACGAGACTATTCCCAAAGTCGTAGCTCCTTTATTAACCGAGATACAAATTTTTAGTTTCCATATATGTGCTCCAAAAACCCAAAGTTTGGAAATCTATATCTCGACTTCTGTCAGTACTAGCTTAAAAAATCCAACGGTTCTCTCTTAGTTTCGTCGTTCTAAATCCAACGCGACTATTCCCAAAGTCGTAGCTCCTTTAATAACCGAGATACAAATTTTCAGTTTCCATATATGTGCTCCAAAAACCCAAAGTTTGGAAATTTATATCTCGACTTCTGTCAGTACTAGCTTAAAAAATCCAACGGTTCTGTCTTAGTTTCGTCGTTCTCAATCCAACGAGACTATTCCCAAAGTCGTAGCTCCTTTAATAACCGAGATACAAATTTTTAGTTTCCATATATGTGCTCCAAAAACCCAAAGTTTGGAAATCTATATCTCGACTTCTGTCAGTACTAGCTTAAAAAATCCAACGGTTCTCTCTTAGTTTCGTCGTTCTAAATCCAACGCGACTATTCCCAAAGTCGTAGCTCCTTTAATAACCGAGATACAAATTTTCAGTTTCCATATATGTGCACCAAAAACCCAAAGTTTGGAAATCTATATCTCGACTTCTGTCAGTACTAGCTTTAAAAATTTAACGGTTCTCTCTTAGTTTCGTCGTTCTGAATCCAACGAGACTATTCCCAAAGTCGTAGCTCCTTTAATAACCGAGATACAAATTTTCAGTTTCCATATATGTGCACCAAAAACCCAAAGTTTGGAAATCTATATCTCGACTTCTGTCAGTGCTAGCTTAAAAAATCCAACGGTTCTGTCTTAGTTTCGTCGTTCTGAATCCAACGAGACTATTCCCAAAGTCGTAGCTCCTTTAATAACCGAGATACAAATTTTCAGTTTCCATATATGTGCACCAAAAACCCAAAGTTTGGAAATCTATATCTCGACTTCTGTCAGTACTAGCTTTAAAAATTTAACGGTTCTCTCTTAGTTTTGTCGTTCTGAATCCAACGAGACTATTCCCAAAGTCGTAGCTCCTTTAATAACCGAGATACAAATTTTCAGTGTCCATATATGTGCACCAAAAACCCAAAGTTTGGAAACCTATATCTCGACTTCTGTCAGTACTAGCTTTAAAAATCCAACGGTTCTCTCTTAGTTTCGTCATTCTGAATCCAACGAGACTATTCCCAAAGTCGTAGCTCCTTTAATAACCGAGATACAAAATTTCAGTTTCCATATATGTGCTCCAAAAACCCAAAGTTTGGAAATCTATATCTCGACTTCTGTCAGTACTAGCTTAAAAAATCCAACAATTATGTCTTAGTTTCGTCGTTCTGAATCCAACGAGACTATTCCCAAAGTCGTAGCTCCTTTATTAACCGAGATACAAATTTTTAGTTTCCATATACAGTACATATATGCACCAAAAACCCAAAGTTTGGAAATCTATATCTCGACTTCTGTCAGTGCTAGCTTAAAAAATCCAACGGTTCTGTCTTAGTTTCGTCGTTCTGAATCCAACGAGACTATTCCCAAAGTCGTAGCTCCTTTATTAACCGAGATACAAATTTTTAGTTTCCATATATGTGCTCCAAAAACCCAAAGTTTGGAAATCTATATCTCGACTTCTGTCAGTACTAGCTTAAAAAATCCAACGGTTCTCTCTTAGTTTCGTCGTTCTAAATCCAACGCGACTATTCCCAAAGTCGTAGCTCCTTTAATAACCGAGATACAAATTTTCAGTTTCCATATATGTGCACCAAAAACCCAAAGTTTGGAAATCTATATCTCGACTTCTGTCAGTACTAGCTTTAAAAATTTAACGGTTCTCTCTTAGTTTCGTCGTTCTGAATCCAACGAGACTATTCCCAAAGTCGTAGCTCCTTTAATAACCGAGATACAAATTTTCAGTTTCCATATATGTGCACCAAAAACCCAAAGTTTGGAAATCTATATCTCGACTTCTGTCAGTGCTAGCTTAAAAAATCCAACGGTTCTGTCTTAGTTTCGTCGTTCTGAATCCAACGAGACTATTCCCAAAGTCGTAGCTCCTTTAATAACCGAGATACAAATTTTCAGTTTCCATATATGTGCACCAAAAACCCAAAGTTTGGAAATCTATATCTCGACTTCTGTCAGTACTAGCTTTAAAAATTTAACGGTTCTCTCTTAGTTTTGTCGTTCTGAATCCAACGAGACTATTCCCAAAGTCGTAGCTCCTTTAATAACCGAGATACAAATTTTCAGTTTCCATATATGTGCACCAAAAACCCAAAGTTTGGAAACCTATATCTCGACTTCTGTCAGTACTAGCTTTAAAAATCCAACGGTTCTCTCTTAGTTTCGTCGTTCTGAATCCAACGAGACTATTCCCAAAGTCGTAGCTCCTTTAATAACCGAGATACAAAATTTCAGTTTCCATATATGTGCTCCAAAAACCCAAAGTTTGGAAATCTATATCTCGACTTCTGTCAGTACTAGCTTAAAAAATCCAACAATTATGTCTTAGTTTCGTCGTTCTGAATCCAACGAGACTATTCCCAAAGTCGTAGCTCCTTTATTAACCGAGATACAAATTTTTAGTTTCCATATACAGTACATATATGCACCAAAAACCCAAAGTTTGGAAATCTATATCTCGACTTCTGTCAGTGCTAGCTTAAAAAATCCAACGGTTCTGTCTTAGTTTCGTCGTTCTGAATCCAACGAGACTATTCCCAAAGTCGTAGCTCCTTTAATAACCGAGATACAAATTTTTAGTTTCCATATACAGTACATATATGCACCAAAAACCCAAAGTTTGGAAATCTATATCTCGACTTCTGTCAGTACTAGCTTAAAAAATCCAACGGTTCTCTCTTAGTTTCGTCGCTCTAAATCCAACGCGACTATTCCCAAAGTCGTAGCTCCTTTAATAACCGAGATACAAATTTTCAGTTTCCATATATGTGCTCCAAAAACCCAAAGTTTGGAAATCTATATCTCGACTTCTGTCAGTACTAGCTTTAAAAATTTAACGGTTCTCTCTTAGTTTCGTCGTTCTGAATCCAACGAGACTATTCCCAAAGTCGTAGCTCCTTTAATAACCGAGATACAAATTTTCAGTTTCCATATATGTGCACCAAAAACCCAAAGTTTGGAAACCTATATCTCGACTTCTGTCAGTACTAGCTTTAAAAATCCAACGGTTCTCTCTTAGTTTCGTCATTCTGAATCCAACGAGACTATTCCCAAAGTCGTAGCTCCTTTAATAACCGAGATACAAATTTTCAGTTTCCATATATGTGCTCCAAAAACCCAAAGTTTGGAAATCTATATCTCGACTTCTGTCAGTACTAGCTTAAAAAATCCAACGGTTCTGTCTTAGTTTCGTCGTTCTGAATCCAACGAGAGTATTCCCAAAGTCGTAGCTCCTTTAATAACCGAGATACAAATTTTCAGTTTCCATATATGTGCACCAAAAACCCAAAGTTTGGAAACCTATATCTCGACTTCTGTCAGTACTAGCTTAAAAAATCCAACGGTTCTCTCTTAGTTTCGTCGTTCTAAATCCAACGCGACTATTCCCAAAGTCGTAGCTCCTTTAATAACCGAGATACAAATTTTCAGTTTCCATATATGTGCACCAAAAACCCAAAGTTTGGAAATCTATATCTCGACTTCTGTCAGTACTAGCTTTAAAAATTTAACGGTTCTCTCTTAGTTTTGTCGTTCTGAATCCAACGAGACTATTCCCAAAGTCGTAGCTCCTTTAATAACCGAGATACAAATTTTCAGTTTCCATATATGTGCACCAAAAACCCAAAGTTTGGAAACCTATATCTCGACTTCTGTCAGTACTAGCTTTAAAAATCCAACGGTTCTCTCTTAGTTTCGTCGTTCTGAATCCAACGAGACTATTCCCAAAGTCGTAGCTCCTTTAATAACCGAGATACAAAATTTCAGTTTCCATATATGTGCTCCAAAAACCCAAAGTTTGGAAATCTATATCTCGACTTCTGTCAGTACTAGCTTAAAAAATCCAACAATTATGTCTTAGTTTCGTCGTTCTGAATCCAACGAGACTATTCCCAAAGTCGTAGCTCCTTTATTAACCGAGATACAAATTTTTAGTTTCCATATACAGTACATATATGCACCAAAAACCCAAAGTTTGGAAATCTATATCTCGACTTCTGTCAGTGCTAGCTTAAAAAATCCAACGGTTCTGTCTTAGTTTCGTCGTTCTGAATCCAACGAGACTATTCCCAAAGTCGTAGCTCCTTTAATAACCGAGATACAAATTTTCAGTTTCCATATATGTGCTCCAAAAACCCAAAGTTTGGAAATCTATATCTCGACTTCTGTCAGTACTAGCTTAAAAAATCCAACGGTTCTCTCTTAGTTTCGTCGTTCTAAATCCAACGCGACTATTCCCAAAGTCGTAGCTCCTTTAATAACCGAGATACAAATTTTCAGTTTCCATATATGTGCTCCAAAAACCCAAAGTTTGGAAATCTATATCTCGACTTCTGTCAGTACTAGCTTAAAAAATCCAACGGTTCTCTCTTAGTTTCGTCGTTCTAAATCCAACGCGACTATTCCCAAAGTCGTAGCACCTTTAATAACCGAGATACAAATTTTCAGTTTCCATATATGTGCTCCAAAAACCCAAAGTTTGGAAATCTATATCTCGACTTCTGTCAGTACTAGCTTAAAAAATCCAACGGTTCTGTCTTAGTTTCGTCGTTCTGAATCCAACGAGACTATTCCCAAAGTTGTAGCTCCTTTAATAACCGAGATACAAATTTTCAGTTTCCATATATGTGCACCAAAAACCCAAAGTTTGGAAATCTATATCTCGACTTCTGTCAGTACTAGCTTTAAAAATTTAACGGTTCTCTCTTAGTTTCGTCGTTCTGAATCCAACGAGACTATTCCCAAAGTCGTAGCTCCTTTAATAACCGAGATACAAATTTTCAGTTTCCATATATGTGCACCAAAAACCCAAAGTTTGGAAACCTATATCTCGACTTCTGTCAGTACTAGCTTTAAAAATCCAACGGTTCTCTCTTAGTTTCGTCATTCTGAATCCAACGAGACTATTCCCAAAGTCGTAGCTCCTTTAATAACCGAGATACAAATTTTCAGTTTCCATATATGTGCTCCAAAAACCCAAAGTTTGGAAATCTATATCTCGACTTCTGTCAGTACTAGCTTAAAAAATCCAACGGTTCTGTCTTAGTTTCGTCGTTCTGAATCCAACGAGACTATTCCCAAAGTCGTAGCTCCTTTAATAACCGAGATACAAATTTTCAGTATCCATATATGTGCTCCAAAAACCCAAAGTTTGGAAATCTATATCTCGACTTCTGTCAGTACTAGCTTAAAAAATCCAACGGTTCTCTCTTAGTTTCGTCGCTCTAAATCCAACGCGACTATTCCCAAAGTCGTAGCTCCTTTAATAACCGAGATACAAATTTTCAGTTTCCATATATGTGCACCAAAAACCCAAAGTTTGGAAATCTATATCTCGACTTCTGTCAGTGCTAGCTTAAAAAATCCAACGGTTCTGTCTTAGTTTCGTCGTTCTGAATCCAACGAGACTATTCCCAAAGTCGTAGCTCCTTTAATAACCGAGATACAAATTTTCAGTTTCCATATATGTGCTCCAAAAACCCAAAGTTTGGAAATCTATATCTCGACTTCTGTCAGTACTAGCTTAAAAAATCCAACGGTTCTCTCTTAGTTTCGTCGCTCTAAATCCAACGCGACTATTCCCAAAGTCGTAGCTCCTTTAATAACCGAGATACAAATTTTCAGTTTCCATATATGTGCACCAAAAACCCAAAGTTTGGAAATCTATATCTCGACTTCTGTCAGTGCTAGCTTAAAAAATCCAACGGTTCTGTCTTAGTTTCGTCGTTCTGAATCCAACGAGACTATTCCCAAAGTCGTAGCTCCTTTAATAACCGAGATACAAATTTTCAGTTTCCATATATGTGCACCAAAAACCCAAAGTTTGGAAACCTATATCTCGACTTCTGTCAGTACTAGCTTTAAAAATCCAACGGTTCTGTCTTAGTTTCGTCGTTCTGAATCCAACGAGACTATTCCCAAAGTCGTAGCTCCTTTAATAACCGAGATACAAATTTTCAGTTTCCATATATGTGCTCCAAAAACCCAAAGTTTGGAAATCTATATCTCGACTTCTGTCAGTACTAGCTTAAAAAATCCAACGGTTCTCTCTTAGTTTCGTCGCTCTAAATCCAACGCGACTATTCCCAAAGTCGTAGCTCCTTTAATAACCGAGATACAAATTTTCAGTTTCCATATATGTGCTCCAAAAACCCAAAGTTTGGAAATCTATATCTCGACTTCTGTCAGTACTAGCTTTAAAAATTTAACGGTTCTCTCTTAGTTTCGTCGTTCTGAATCCAACGAGACTATTCCCAAAGTCGTAGCTCCTTTAATAACCGAGATACAAATTTTCAGTTTCCATATATGTGCACCAAAAACCCAAAGTTTGGAAACCTATATCTCGACTTCTGTCAGTACTAGCTTTAAAAATCCAACGGTTCTCTCTTAGTTTCGTCATTCTGAATCCAACGAGACTATTCCCAAAGTCGTAGCTCCTTTAATAACCGAGATACAAATTTTCAGTTTCCATATATGTGCTCCAAAAACCCAAAGTTTGGAAATCTATATCTCGACTTCTGTCAGTACTAGCTTAAAAAATCCAACGGTTCTGTCTTAGTTTCGTCGTTCTGAATCCAACGAGACTATTCCCAAAGTCGTAGCTCCTTTAATAACCGAGATACAAATTTTCAGTTTCCATATATGTGCTCCAAAAACCCAAAGTTTGGAAATCTATATCTCGACTTCTGTCAGTACTAGCTTAAAAAATCCAACGGTTCTCTCTTAGTTTCGTCGCTCTAAATCCAACGCGACTATTCCCAAAGTCGTAGCTCCTTTAATAACCGAGATACAAATTTTCAGTTTCCATATATGTGCTCCAAAAACCCAAAGTTTGGAAATCTATATCTCGACTTCTGTCAGTACTAGCTTAAAAAATCCAACGGTTCTGTCTTAGTTTCGTCGTTCTGAATCCAACGAGACTATTCCCAAAGTCGTAGCTCCTTTAATAACCGAGATACAAATTTTCAGTTTCCATATATGTGCACCAAAAACCCAAAGTTTGGAAATCTATATCTCGACTTCTGTCAGTACTAGCTTTAAAAATTTAACGGTTCTCTCTTAGTTTCGTCGTTCTGAATCCAACGAGACTATTCCCAAAGTCGTAGCTCCTTTAATAACCGAGATACAAATTTTCAGTTTCCATATATGTGCTCCAAAAACCCAAAGTTTGGAAATCTATATCTCGACTTCTGTCAGTACTAGCTTAAAAAATCCAACGGTTCTCTCTTAGTTTCGTCGTTCTAAATCCAACGCGACTATTCCCAAAGTCTTAGCTCCTTTAATAACCGAGATACAAATTTTCAGTTTCCATATATGTGCTCCAAAAACCCAAAGTTTGGAAATCTATATCTCGACTTCTGTCAGTACTAGCTTAAAAAATCCAACGGTTCTGTCTTAGTTTCGTCGTTCTGAATCCAACGAGACTATTCCCAAAGTCGTAGCTCCTTTAATAATCGAGATACAAATTTTCAGTTTCCATATATGTGCACCAAAAACCCAAAGTTTGGAAATCTATATCTCGACTTCTGTCAGTACTAGCTTTAAAAATTTAACGGTTCTCTCTTAGTTTCGTCGTTCTGAATCCAACGAGACTATTCCCAAAGTCGTAGCTCCTTTAATAACCGAGATACAAATTTTCAGTTTCCATATATGTGCACCAAAAACCCAAAGTTTGGAAATCTATATCTCGACTTCTGTCAGTGCTAGCTTAAAAAATCCAACGGTTCTGTCTTAGTTTCGTCGTTCTGAATCCAACGAGACTATTCCCAAAGTCGTAGCTCCTTTAATAACCGAGATACAAATTTTCAGTTTCCATATATGTGCACCAAAAACCCAAAGTTTGGAAATCTATATCTCGACTTCTGTCAGTACTAGCTTTAAAAATTTAACGGTTCTCTCTTAGTTTTGTCGTTCTGAATCCAACGAGACTATTCCCAAAGTCGTAGCTCCTTTAATAACCGAGATACAAATTTTCAGTTTCCATATATGTGCACCAAAAACCCAAAGTTTGGAAACCTATATCTCGACTTCTGTCAGTGCTAGCTTAAAAAATCCAACGGTTCTGTCTTAGTTTCGTCGTTCTGAATCCAACGAGACTATTCCCAAAGTCGTAGCTCCTTTAATAACCGAGATACAAATTTTCAGTTTCCATATATGTGCACCAAAAACCTAAAGTTTGGAAATCTATATCTCGACTTCTGTCAGTACTAGCTTTAAAAATTTAACGGTTCTCTCTTAGTTTCGTCGTTCTGAATCCAACGAGACTATTCTTAAAGTCGTAGCTCCTTTAATAACCGAGATAAAAATTTTCAGTTTCCATATATGTGCACCAAAAACCCAAAGTTTGGAAACCTATATCTCGACTTCTGTCAGTACTAGCTTTAAAAATCCAACGGTTCTGTCTTAGTTTCGTCGTTCTGAATCCAACGAGACTATTCATAAAGTCGTAGCTCCTTTATTAACCGAGATACAAATTTTTAGTTTCCATATACAGTACATATATGCACCAAAAACCCAAAGTTTGGAAATCTATATCTCGACTTCTGTCAGTGCTAGCTTAAAAAATCCAACGGTTCTGTCTTAGTTTCGTCGTTCTGAATCCAACGAGACTATTCCCAAAGTCGTAGCTCCTTTAATAACCGAGATACAAATTTTCAGTTTCCATATATGTGCTCCAAAAACCCAAAGTTTGGAAATCTATATCTCGACTTCTGTCAGTACTAGCTTAAAAAATCCAACGGTTCTGTCTTAGTTTCGTCGTTCTGAATCCAACGAGACTATTCCCAAAGTCGTAGCTCCTTTATTAACCGAGATACAAATTTTTAGTTTCCATATACAGTACATATATGCACCAAAAACCCAAAGTTTGGAAATCTATATCTCGACTTCTGTCAGTGCTAGCTTAAAAAATCCAACGGTTCTGTCTTAGTTTCGTCGTTCTGAATCCAACGAGACTATTCCCAAAGTCGTAGCTCCTTTAATAACCGAGATACAAATTTTCAGTTTCCATATATGTGCTCCAAAAACCCAAAGTTTGGAAATCTATATCTCGATTTCTGTCAGTACTAGCTTAAAAAATCCAACGGTTCTCTCTTAGTTTCGTCGTTCTAAATCCAACGCGACTATTCCCAAAGTCGTAGCTCCTTTAATAACCGAGATACAAATTTTCAGTTTCCATATATGTGCTCCAAAAACCCAAAGTTTGGAAATCTATATCTCGACTTCTGTCAGTACTAGCGTAAAAAATCCAACGGTTCTGTCTTAGTTTCGTCGTTCTGAATCCAACGAGACTATTCCCAAAGTCGTAGCTCCTTTATTAACCGAGATACAAATTTTTAGTTTCCATATACAGTACATATATGCACCAAAAACCCAAAGTTTGGAAATCTATATCTCGACTTCTGTCAGTGCTAGCTTAAAAAATCCAACGGTTCTGTCTTAGTTTCGTCGTTCTGAATCCAACGAGACTATTCCCAAAGTCGTAGCTCCTTTAATAACCGAGATACAAATTTTCAGTTTCCATATATGTGCTCCAAAAACCCAAAGTTTGGAAATCTATATCTCGACTTCTGTCAGTACTAGCTTAAAAAATCCAACGGTTCTGTCTTAGTTTCGTCGTTCTGAATCCAACGAGACTATTCCCAAAGTCGTAGCTCCTTTAATAACCGAGATACAAATTTTCAGTTTCCATATATGTGCTCCAAAAACCCAAAGTTTGGAAATCTATATCTCGACTTCTGTCAGTACTAGCTTAAAAAATCCAACGGTTCTCTCTTAGTTTCGTCGTTCTAAATCGAACGCGACTATTCCCAAAGTCGTAGCTCCTTTAATAACCGAGATACAAATTTTCAGTTTCCATATATGTGCTCCAAAAACCGAAAGTTTGGAAATCTATATCTCGACTTCTGTCAGTACTAGCTTAAAAAATCCAACGGTTCTGTCTTAGTTTCGTCGTTCTGAATCCAACGAGACTATTCCCAAAGTCGTAGCTCCTTTATTAACCGAGATACAAATTTTTAGTTTCCATATACAGTACATATATGCACCAAAAACCCAAAGTTTGGAAATCTATATCTCGACTTCTGTCAGTGCTAGCTTAAAAAATCCAACGGTTCTGTCTTAGTTTCGTCGTTCTGAATCCAACGAGACTATTCCCAAAGTCGTAGCTCCTTTAATAACCGAGATACAAATTTTCAGTTTCCATATATGTGCACCAAAAACCCAAAGTTTGGAAATCTATATCTCGACTTCTGTCAGTACTAGCTTTAAAAATTTAACGGTTCTCTCTTAGTTTCGTCGTTCTGAATCCAACGAGACTATTCCCAAAGTCGTAGCTCCTTTAATAACCGAGATACAAATTTTCAGTTTCCATATATGTGCACCAAAAACCCAAAGTTTGGAAACCTATATCTCGACTTCTGTCAGTACTAGCTTTAAAAATCCAACGGTTCTCTCTTAGTTTCGTCGTTCTGAATCCAACGAGACTATTCCCAAAGTCGTAGCTCCTTTAATAACCGAGATACAAATTTTCAGTTTCCATATATGTGCTCCAAAAACCCAAAGTTTGGAAATCTATATCTCGACTTCTGTCAGTACTAGCTTAAAAAATCCAACGGTTCTGTCTTAGTTTCGTCGTTCTGAATCCAACGAGACTATTCCCAAAGTCGTAGCTCCTTTATTAACCGAGATACAAATTTTTAGTTTCCATATACAGTACATATATGCACCAAAAACCCAAAGTTTGGAAATCTATATCTCGACTTCTGTCAGTGCTAGCTTAAAAAATCCAACGGTTCTGTCTTAGTTTCGTCGTTCTGAATCCAACGAGACTATTCCCAAAGTCGTAGCTCCTTTAATAACCGAGATACAAATTTTCAGTTTCCATATATGTGCTCCAAAAACCCAAAGTTTGGAAATCTATATCTCGACTTCTGTCAGTACTAGCTTAAAAAATCCAACGGTTCTGTCTTAGTTTCGTCGTTCTGAATCCAACGAGACTATTCCCAAAGTCGTAGCTCCTTTAATAACCGAGATACAAATTTTCAGTTTCCATATATGTGCACCAAAAACCCAAAGTTTGGAAACCTATATCTCGACTTCTGTCAGTGCTAGCTTAAAAAATCCAACGGTTCTGTCTTAGTTTCGTCGTTCTGAATCCAACGAGACTATTCCCAAAGTCGTAGCTCCTTTAATAACCGAGATACAAATTTTCAGTTTCCATATATGTGCTCCAAAAACCCAAAGTTTGGAAATCTATATCTCGACTTCTGTCAGTACTAGCTTAAAAAATCCAACGGTTCTCTCTTAGTTTCGTCGCTCTAAATCCAACGCGACTATTCCCAAAGTCGTAGCTCCTTTAATAACCGAGATACAAATTTTCAGTTTCCATATATGTGCACCAAAAACCCAAAGTTTGGAAATCTATATCTCGACTTCTGTCAGTACTAGCTTAAAAAATCCAACGGTTCTCTCTTAGTTTCGTCGCTCTAAATCCAACGCGACTATTCCCAAAGTCGTAGCTCCTTTAATAACCGAGATACAAATTTTCAGTTTCCATATATGTGCTCCAAAAACCCAAAGTTTGGAAATCTATATCTCGACTTCTGTCAGTACTAGCTTAAAAAATCCAACGGTTCTCTCTTAGTTTCGTCGCTCTAAATCCAACGCGACTATTCCCAAAGTCGTAGCTCCTTTAATAACCGAGATACAAATTTTCAGTTTCCATATATGTGCTCCAAAAACCCAAAGTTTGGAAATCTATATCTCGACTTCTGTCAGTACTAGCTTAAAAAATCCAACGGTTCTGTCTTAGTTTCGTCGTTCTGAATCCAACGAGAACCCAAAGTTTGGAAATCTATATCTCGACTTCTGTCAGTACTAGCTTAAAAAATCCAACGGTTCTCTCTTAGTTTCGTCGTTCTGAATCCAACGAGACTATTCCCAAAGTCGTAGCTCCTTTAATAACCGAGATACAAATTTTCAGTTTCCATATATGTGCTCCAAAAACCCAAAGTTTGGAAATCTATATCTCGACTTCTGTCAGTACTAGCTTAAAAAATCCAACGGTTCTCTCTTAGTTTCGTCGTTCTGAATCCAACGAGACTATTCCCAAAGTCGTAGCTCCTTTAATAACCGAGATACAAATTTTCAGTTTCCATATATGTGCTCCAAAAACCCAAAGTTTGGAAATCTATATCTCGACTTCTGTCAGTACTAGCTTTAAAAATTTAACGGTTCTCTCTTAGTTTCGTCGTTCTGAATCCAACGAGACTATTCCCAAAGTCGTAGCTCCTTTAATAACCGAGATACAAATTTTCAGTTTCCATATATGTGCACCAAAAACCCAAAGTTTGGAAATCTATATCTCGACTTCTGTCAGTACTAGCTTAAAAAATCCAACGGTTCTGTCTTAGTTTCGTCGTTCTGAATCCAACGAGACTATTCCCAAAGTCGTAGCTCCTTTATTAACCGAGATACAAATTTTTAGTTTCCATATACAGTACATATATGCACCAAAAACCCAAAGTTTGGAAATCTATATCTCGACTTCTGTCAGTGCTAGCTTAAAAAATCCAACGGTTCTGTCTTAGTTTCGTCGTTCTGAATCCAACGAGACTATTCCCAAAGTCGTAGCTCCTTTAATAACCGAGATACAAATTTTCAGTTTCCATATATGTGCACCAAAAACCCAAAGTTTGGAAATCTATATCTCGACTTCTGTCAGTACTAGCTTTAAAAATTTAACGGTTCTCTCTTAGTTTTGTCGTTCTGAATCCAACGAGACTATTCCCAAAGTCGTAGCTCCTTTAATAACCGAGATACAAATTTTCAGTTTCCCTATATGTGCACCAAAAACCCAAAGTTTGGAAACCTATATCTCGACTTCTGTCAGTACTAGCTTTAAAAATCCAACGGTTCTCTCTTAGTTTCGTCGTTCTGAATCCAGCGAGACTATTCCCAAAGTCGTAGCTCCTTTAATAACCGAGATACAAATTTTCAGTTTCCATATATGTGCTCCAAAAACCCAAAGTTTGGAAATCTATATCTCGACTTCTGTCAGTACTAGCTTAAAAAATCCAACGGTTCTCTCTTAGTTTCGTCGTTCTAAATCCAACGCGACTATTCCCAAAGTCGTAGCTCCTTTAATAACCGAGATACAAATTTTCAGTTTCCATATATGTGCTCCAAAAACCCAAAGTTTGGAAATCTATATCTCGACTTCTGTCAGTACCAGCTTAAAAAATCCAACGGTTCTGTCTTAGTTTCGTCGTTCTGAATCCAACGAGACTATTCCCAAAGTCGTAGCTCCTTTATTAACCGAGATACAAATTTTTAGTTTCCATATACAGTACATATATGCACCAAAAACCCAAAGTTTGGAAATCTATATCTCGACTTCTGTCTGTGCTAGCTTAAAAAATCCAACGGTTCTGTCTTAGTTTCGTCGTTCTGAATCCAACGAGACTATTCCCAAAGTCGTAGCTCCTTTAATAACCGAGATACAAATTTTCAGTTTCCATATATGTGCTCCAAAAACCCAAAGTTTGGAAATCTATATCTCGACTTCTGTCAGTACTAGCTTAAAAAATCCAACGGTTCTGTCTTAGTTTCGTCGTTCTGAATCCAACGAGACTATTCCCAAAGTCGTAGCTCCTTTATTAACCGAGATACAAATTTTTAGTTTCCATATACAGTACATATATGCACCAAAAACCCAAAGTTTGGAAATCTATATCTCGACTTCTGTCAGTGCTAGCTTAAAAAATCCAACGGTTCTGTCTTAGTTTCGTCGTTCTGAATCCAACGGGACTATTCCCAAAGTCGTAGCTCCTTTAATAACCGAGATACAAATTTTCAGTTTCCATATATGTGCTCCAAAAACCCAAAGTTTGGAAATCTATATCTCGACTTCTGTCAGTACTAGCTTAAAAAATCCAACGGTTCTCTCTTAGTTTCGTCGTTCTAAATCCAACGCGACTATTCCCAAAGTCGTAGCTCCTTTAATAACCGAGATACAAATTTTCAGTTTCCATATATGTGCTCCAAAAACCCAAAGTTTGGAAATCTATATCTCGACTTCTGTCAGTACTAGCTTAAAAAATCCAACGGTTCTGTCTTAGTTTCGTCGTTCTGAATCCAACGAGACTATTTCCAAAGTCGTAGCTCCTTTATTAACCGAGATACAAATTTTTAGTTTCCATATACAGTACATATATGCACCAAAAACCCAAAGTTTGGAAATCTATATCGCGACTTCTGTCAGTGCTAGCTTAAAAAATCCAACGGTTCTGTCTTAGTTTCGTCGTTCTGAATCCAACGAGACTATTCCCAAAGTCGTAGCTCCTTTAATAACCGAGATACAAATTTTCAGTTTCCATATATGTGCACCAAAAACCCAAAGTTTGGAAATCTATATCTCGACTTCTGTCAGTACTAGCTTTAAAAATTTAACGGTTCTCTCTTAGTTTCGTCGTTCTGAATCCAACGAGACTATTCCCAAAGTCGTAGCTCCTTTAATAACCGAGATACAAATTTTCAGTTTCCATATATGTGCTCCAAAAACCCAAAGTTTGGAAATCTATATCTCGACTTCTGTCAGTACTAGCTTAAAAAATCCAACGGTTCTCTCTTAGTTTCGTCGTTCTAAATCCAACACGACTATTCCCAAAGTCGTAGCTCCTTTAATAACCGAGATACAAATTTTCAGTTTCCATATATGTGCTCCAAAAACCCAAAGTTTGGAAATCTATATCTCGACTTCTGTCAGTACTAGCTTAAAAAATCCAACGGTTCTGTTTTAGTTTCGTCGTTCTGAATCCAACGAGACTATTCCCAAAGTCGTAGCTCCTTTATTAACCGAGATACAAATTTTTAGTTTCCATATACAGTACATATATGCACCAAAAACCCAAAGTTTGGAAATCTATATCTCGACTTCTGTCAGTGCTAGCTTAAAAAATCCAACGGTTCTGTCTTAGTTTCGTCGTTCTGAATCCAACGAGACTATTCTCAAAGTCGTAGCTCCTTTAATAACCGAGATACAAATTTTCAGTTTCCATATATGTGCACCAAAAACCCAAAGTTTGGAAATCTATATCTCGACTTCTGTCAGTACTAGCTTAAAAAATCCAACGGTTCTGTCTTAGTTTTGTCGTTCTGAATCCAACGAGACTATTCCCAAAGTCGTAGCTCCTTTAATAACCGAGATACAAATTTTCAGTTTCCATCTATGTGCTCCAAAAACCCAAAGTTTGGAAATCTATATCTCGACTTCTGTCAGTACTAGCTTAAAAAATCCAACGGTTCTCTCTTAGTTTCGTCGTTCTAAATCCAACGCGACTATTCCCAAAGTCGTAGCTCCTTTAATAACCGAGATACAAATTTTCAGTTTCCATATATGTGCTCCAAAAACCCAAAGTTTGGAAATCTATATCTCGACTTCTGTCAGTACTAGCTTAAAAAATCCAACGGTTCTCTCTTAGTTTCGTCGTTCTGAATCCAACGAGACTATTCCCAAAGTCGTAGCTCCTTTAATAACCGAGATACAAATTTTCAGTTTCCATATATGTGCTCCAAAAACCCAAAGTTTGGAAATCTATATCTCGACTTCTGTCAGTACTAGCTTAAAAAATCCAACGGTTCTCTCTTAGTTTCGTCGTTCTAAATCCAACGCGACTATTCCCAAAGTCGTAGCTCCTTTAATAACCGAGATACAAATTTTCAGTTTCCATATATGTGCTCCAAAAACCCAAAGTTTGGAAATCTATATCTCGACTTCTGTCAGTACTAGCTTAAAAAATCCAACGGTTCTGTCTTAGTTTCGTCGTTCTGAATCCAACGAGACTATTCCCAAAGTCGTAGCTCCTTCAGTAACCGAGATACAAATTTTCAGTTTCCATATATGTGCACCAAAAACCCAAAGTTTGGAAATCTATATCTCGACTTCTGTCAGTACTAGCTTTAAAAATTTAACGGTTCTCTCTTAGTTTCGTCGTTCTGAATCCAACGAGACTATTCCCAAAGTCGTAGCTCCTTTAATAACCGAGATACAAATTTTCAGTTTCCATATATGTGCACCAAAAACCCAAAGTTTGGAAACCTATATCTCGACTTCTGTCAGTACTAGCTTTAAAAATCCAACGGTTCTCTCTTAGTTTCGTCATTCTGAATCCAACGAGACTATTCCCAAAGTCGTAGCTCCTTTAATAACCGAGATACAAATTTTCAGTTTCCATATATGTGCTCCAAAAACCCAAAGTTTGGAAATCTATATCTCGACTTCTGTCAGTACTAGCTTAAAAAATCCAACGGTTCTGTCTTAGTTTCGTCGTTCTGAATCCAACGAGACTATTCCCAAAGTCGTAGCTCCTTTAATAACCGAGATACAAATTTTCAGTTTCCATATATGTGCTCCAAAAACCCAAAGTTTGGAAATCTATATCTCGACTTCTGTCAGTACTAGCTTAAAAAATCCAACGGTTCTCTCTTAGTTTCGTCGCTCTAAATGCAACGCGACTATTCCCAAAGTCGTAGCTCCTTTAATAACCGAGATACAAATTTTCAGTTTCCATATATGTGCACCAAAAACCCAAAGTTTGGAAATCTATATCTCGACTTTTGTCAGTACTAGCTTTAAAAATTTAACGGTTCTCTCTTAGTTTCGTCGTTCTGAATCCAACGAGACTATTCCCAAAGTCGTAGCTCCTTTAATAACCGAGATACAAATTTTCAGTTTCCATATATGTGCTCCAAAAACCCAAAGTTTGGAAATCTATATCTCGACTTCTGTCAGTACTAGCTTAAAAAATCTAACGGTTCTGTCTTAGTTTCATCGTTCTGAATCCAACGAGACTATTCCCAAAGTCGTAGCTCCTTTAATAACCGAGATACAAATTTTCAGTTTCCATATATGTGCTCCAAAAACCCAAAGTTTGGAAATCTATATCTCGACTTCTGTCAGTACTAGCTTAAAAAATCCAACGGTTCTCTCTTAGTTTCGTCGTTCTAAATCCAACGCGACTATTCCCAAAGTCGTAGCTCCTTTAATAACCGAGATACAAATTTTCAGTTTCCATATATGTGCTCCAAAAACCCAAAGTTTGGAAATCTATATCTCGACTTCTGTCAGTACTAGCTTAAAAAATCCAACGGTTCTCTCTTAGTTTCGTCGTTCTGAATCCAACGAGACTATTCCCAAAGTCGTAGCTCCTTTAATAACCGAGATACAAATTTTCAGTTTCCATATATGTGCTCCAAAAACCCAAAGTTTGGAAATCTATATCTCGACTTCTGTCAGTACTAGCTTAAAAAATCCAACGGTTCTCTCTTAGTTTCGTCGTTCTAAATCCAACGCGACTATTCCCAAAGTCGTAGCTCCTTTAGTAACCGAGATACAAATTTTCAGTTTCCATATATGTGCTCCAAAAACCCAAAGTTTGGAAATCTATATCTCGACTTCTGTCAGTACTAGCTTAAAAAATCCAACGGTTCTCTCTTAGTTTCGTCGTTCTGAATCCAACGAGACTATTCTCAAAGTCGTAGCTCCTTTAATAACCGAGATACAAATTTTCAGTTTCCATATATGTGCTCCAAAAACCCAAAGTTTGGAAATCTATATCTCGACTTCTGTCAGTACTAGCTTTAAAAATTTAACGGTTCTCTCTTAGTTTCGTCGTTCTGAATCCAACGAGACTATTCCCAAAGTCGTAGCTCCTTTAATAACCGAGATACAAATTTTCAGTTTCCATATATGTGCACCAAAAACCCAAAGTTTGGAAACCTATATCTCGACTTCTGTCAGTACTAGCTTTAAAAATCCAACAATTCTCTCTTAGTTTCGTCATTCTGAATCCAACGAGACTATTCCCAAAGTCGTAGCTCCTTTAATAACCGAGATACAAATTTTCAGTTTCCATATATGTGCACCAAAAACCCAAAATTTGGAAATCTATATCTCGACTTCTGTCAGTACTAGCTTAAAAAATCCAACGGTTCTGTCTTAGTTTCGTCGTTCTGAATCCAACGAGACTATTCCCAAAGTCGTAGCTCCTTTATTAACCGAGATACAAATTTTTAGTTTCCATATACAGTACATATATGCACCAAAAACCCAAAGTTTGGAAATCTATATCTCGACTTCTGTCAGTGCTAGCTTAAAAAATCCAACGGTTCTGTCTTAGTTTCGTCGTTCTGAATTCAACGAGACTATTCCCAAAGTCGTAGCTCCTTTAATAACCGAGATACAAATTTTCAGTTTCCATATATGTGCACCAAAAACCCAAAGTTTGGAAATCTATATCTCGACTTCTGTCAGTACTAGCTTAAAAAATCCAACGGTTCTCTCTTAGTTTCGTCGCTCTAAATCCAACGCGACTATTCCCAAAGTCGTAGCTCCTTTAATAACCGAGATACAAATTTTCAGTTTCCATATATGTGCACCAAAAACCCAAAGTTTGGAAATCTATATCTCGACTTCTGTCAGTACTAGCTTAAAAAATCCAACGGTTCTGTCTTAGTTTCGTCGTTCTGAATCCAACGAGACTATTCCCAAAGTCGTAGCTCCTTTATTAACCGAGATACAAATTTTTAGTTTCCATATACAGTACATATATGCACCAAAAACCCAAAGTTTGGAAATCTATATCTCGACTTCTGTCAGTGCTAGCTTAAAAAATCCAACGGTTCTGTCTTAGTTTCGTCGTTCTGAATCCAACGAGACTATTCCCAAAGTCGTAGCTCCTTTAATAACCGAGATACAAATTTTCAGTTTCCATATATGTGCACCAAAAACCCAAAGTTTGGAAATCTATATCTCGACTTCTGTCAGTACTAGCTTTAAAAATTTAACGGTTCTCTCTTAGTTTCGTCGTTCTGAATCCAACGAGACTATTCCCAAAGTCGTAGCTCCTTTAATAACCGAGATACAAATTTTCAGTTTCCATATATGTGCTCTAAAAACCCAAAGTTTGGAAATCTATATCTCGACTTCTGTCAGTACTAGCTTAAAAAATCTAACGGTTCTGTCTTAGTTTCATCGTTCTGAATCCAACGAGACTATTCCTAAAGTCGTAGCTCCTTTAATAACCGAGATACAAATTTTCAGTTTCCATATATGTGCTCCAAAAACCCAAAGTTTGGAAATCTATATCTCGACTTCTGTCAGTACTAGCTTAAAAAATCCAACGGTTCTCTCTTAGTTTCGTCGTTCTAAATCCAACGCGACTATTCCCAAAGTCGTAGCTCCTTTAATAACCGAGATACAAATTTTCAGTTTCCATATATGTGCTCCAAAAACCCAAAGTTTGGAAATCTATATCTCGACTTCTGTCAGTACTAGCTTAAAAAATCCAACGGTTCTCTCTTAGTTTCGTCGTTCTGAATCCAACGAGACTATTCCCAAAGTCGTAGCTCCTTTAATAACCGAGATACAAATTTTCAGTTTCCATATATGTGCTCCAAAAACCCAAAGTTTGGAAATCTATATCTCGACTTCTGTCAGTACTAGCGTTAAATATTTAACGTTTCTCTCTTAGTTTCGTCGTTCTGAATCCAACGAGACTATTCCCAAAGTCGTAGCTCCTTTAATAACCGAGATACAAATTTTCAGTTTCCATATATGTGCACCAAAAACCCAAAGTTTGGAAACCTATATCTCGACTTCTGTCAGTACTAGCTTTAAAAATCCAACAATTCTCTCTTAGTTTCGTCATTCTGAATCCAACGAGACTATTCCCAAAGTCGTAGCTCCTTTAATAACCGAGATACAAATTTTCAGTTTCCATATATGTGCTCCAAAAACCCAAAGTTTGGAAATCTATATCTCGACTTCTGTCAGTACTAGCTTAAAAAATCCAACGGTTCTGTCTTAGTTTCGTCGTTCTGAATCCAACGAGACTATTCCCAAAGTCGTAGCTCCTTTATTAACCGAGATACAAATTTTTAGTTTCCATATACAGTACATATATGCACCAAAAACCCAAAGTTTGGAAATCTATATCTCGACTTCTGTCAGTGCTAGCTTAAAAAATCCAACGGTTCTGTCTTAGTTTCGTCGTTCTGAATCCAACGAGACTATTCCCAAAGTCGTAGCTCCTTTATTAACCGAGATACAAATTTTTAGTTTCCATATACAGTACATATATGCACCAAAAACCCAAAGTTTGGAAATCTATATCTCGACTTCTGTCAGTGCTAGCTTAAAAAATCCAACGGTTCTGTCTTAGTTTCGTCGTTCTGAATCCAACGAGACTATTCCCAAAGTCGTAGCTCCTTTAATAACCGAGATACAAATTTTCAGTTTCCATATATGTGCTCCAAAAACCCAAAGTTTGGAAATCTATATCTCGACTTCTGTCAGTACTAGCTTAAAAAATCCAACGGTTCTGTCTTAGTTTCGTCGTTCTGAATCCAACGAGACTATTCCCAAAGTCGTAGCTCCTTTATTAACCGAGATACAAATTTTTAGTTTCCATATACAGTACATATATGCACCAAAAACCCAAAGTTTGGAAATCTATATCTCGACTTCTGTCAGTGCTAGCTTAAAAAATCCAACGGTTCTGTCTTAGTTTCGTCGTTCTGAATCCAACGAGACTATTCCCAAAGTCGTAGCTCCTTTAATAACCGAGATACAAATTTTCAGTTTCCATATATGTGCACCAAAAACCCAAAGTTTGGAAATCTATATCTCGACTTCTGTCAGTACTAGCTTAAAAAATCCAACGGTTCTCTCTTAGTTTCGTCGCTCTAAATCCAACGCGACTATTCCCAAAGTCGTAGCTCCTTTAATAACCGAGATACAAATTTTCAGTTTCCATATATGTGCACCAAAAACCCAAAGTTTGGAAATCTATATCTCGACTTCTGTCAGTACTAGCTTAAAAAATCCAACGGTTCTGTCTTAGTTTCGTCGTTCTGAATCCAACGAGACTATTCCCAAAGTCGTAGCTCCTTTATTAACCGAGATACAAATTTTTAGTTTCCATATACAGTACATATATGCACCAAAAACCCAAAGTTTGGAAATCTATATCTCGACTTCTGTCAGTGCTAGCTTAAAAAATCCAACGGTTCTGTCTTAGTTTCGTCGTTCTGAATCCAACGAGACTATTCCTAAAGTCGTAGCTCCTTTAATAACCGAGATACAAATTTTCAGTTTCCATATATGTGCACCAAAAACCCAAAGTTTGGAAATCTATATCTCGACTTCTGTCAGTACTAGCTTAAAAAATCCAACGGTTCTCTCTTAGTTTCGTCGCTCTAAATCCAACGCGACTATTCCCAAAGTCGTAGCTCCTTTAATAACCGAGATACAAATTTTCAGTTTCCATATATGTGCACCAAAAACCCAAAGTTTGGAAATCTATATCTCGACTTCTGTCAGTACTAGCTTAAAAAATCCAACGGTTCTGTCTTAGTTTCGTCGTTCTGAATCCAACGAGACTATTCCCAAAGTCGTAGCTCCTTTATTAACCGAGATACAAATTTTCAGTTTCCATATATGTGCACCAAAAACCCAAAGTTTGGAAATCTATATCTCGACTTCTGTCAGTACTAGCTTAAAAAATCTAACGGTTCTGTCTTAGTTTCATCGTTCTGAATCCAACGAGACTATTCCTAAAGTCGTAGCTCCTTTAATAACCGAGATACAAATTTTCAGTTTCCATATATGTGCACCAAAAACCCAAAGTTTGGAAATCTATATCTCGACTTTTGTCAGTACTAGCTTTAAAAATTTAACGGTTCTCTCTTAGTTTCGTCGTTCTGAATCCAACGAGACTATTCCCAAAGTCGTAGCTCCTTTAATAACCGAGATACAAATTTTCAGTTTCCATATATGTGCTCCAAAAACCCAAAGTTTGGAAATCTATATCTCGACTTCTGTCAGTACTAGCTTAAAAAATCTAACGGTTCTGTCTTAGTTTCATCGTTCTGAATCCAACGAGACTATTCCCAAAGTCGTAGCTCCTTTAATAACCGAGATACAAATTTTCAGTTTCCATATATGTGCTCCAAAAACCCAAAGTTTGGAAATCTATATCTCGACTTCTGTCAGTACTAGCTTAAAAAATCCAACGGTTCTCTCTTAGTTTCGTCGTTCTAAATCCAACGCGACTATTCCCAAAGTCGTAGCTCCTTTAATAACCGAGATACAAATTTTCAGTTTCCATATATGTGCTCCAAAAACCCAAAGTTTGGAAATCTATATCTCGACTTCTGTCAGTACTAGCTTAAAAAATCCAACGGTTCTCTCTTAGTTTCGTCGTTCTGAATCCAACGAGACTATTCCCAAAGTCGTAGCTCCTTTAATAACCGAGATACAAATTTTCAGTTTCCATATATGTGCTCCAAAAACCCAAAGTTTGGAAATCTATATCTCGACTTCTGTCAGTACTAGCTTAAAAAATCCAACGGTTCTCTCTTAGTTTCGTCGTTCTAAATCCAACGCGACTATTCCCAAAGTCGTAGCTCCTTTAGTAACCGAGATACAAATTTTCAGTTTCCATATATGTGCTCCAAAAACCCAAAGTTTGGAAATCTATATCTCGACTTCTGTCAGTACTAGCTTAAAAAATCCAACGGTTCTCTCTTAGTTTCGTCGTTCTGAATCCAACGAGACTATTCCCAAAGTCGTAGCTCCTTTAATAACCGAGATACAAATTTTCAGTTTCCATATATGTGCTCCAAAAACCCAAAGTTTGGAAATCTATATCTCGACTTCTGTCAGTACTAGCTTTAAAAATTTAACGGTTCTCTCTTAGTTTCGTCGTTCTGAATCCAAAGAGACTATTCCCAAAGTCGTAGCTCCTTTAATAACCGAGATACAAATTTTCAGTTTCCATATATGTGCACCAAAAACCCAAAGTTTGGAAACCTATATCTCGACTTCTGTCAGTACTAGCTTTAAAAATCCAACAATTCTCTCTTAGTTTCGTCATTCTGAATCCAACGAGACTATTCCCAAAGTCGTAGCTCCTTTAATAACCGAGATACAAATTTTCAGTTTCCATATATGTGCACCAAAAACCCAAAATTTGGAAATCTATATCTCGACTTCTGTCAGTACTAGCTTAAAAAATCCAACGGTTCTGTCTTAGTTTCGTCGTTCTGAATCCAACGAGACTATTCCCAAAGTCGTAGCTCCTTTATTAACCGAGATACAAATTTTTAGTTTCCATATACAGTACATATATGCACCAAAAACCCAAAGTTTGGAAATCTATATCTCGACTTCTGTCAGTGCTAGCTTAAAAAATCCAACGGTTCTGTCTTAGTTTCGTCGTTCTGAATCCAACGAGACTATTCCCAAAGTCGTAGCTCCTTTAATAACCGAGATACAAATTTTCAGTTTCCATATATGTGCACCAAAAACCCAAAGTTTGGAAATCTATATCTCGACTTCTGTCAGTACTAGCTTAAAAAATCCAACGGTTCTCTCTTAGTTTCGTCGCTCTAAATCCAACGCGACTATTCCCAAAGTCGTAGCTCCTTTAATAACCGAGATACAAATTTTCAGTTTCCATATATGTGCACCAAAAACCCAAAGTTTGGAAATCTATATCTCGACTTCTGTCAGTACTAGCTTAAAAAATCCAACGGTTCTGTCTTAGTTTCGTCGTTCTGAATCCAACGAGACTATTCCCAAAGTCGTAGCTCCTTTATTAACCGAGATACAAATTTTTAGTTTCCATATACAGTACATATATGCACCAAAAACCCAAAGTTTGGAAATCTATATCTCGACTTCTGTCAGTGCTAGCTTAAAAAATCCAACGGTTCTGTCTTAGTTTCGTCGTTCTGAATCCAACGAGACTATTCCCAAAGTCGTAGCTCCTTTAATAACCGAGATACAAATTTTCAGTTTCCATATATGTGCACCAAAAACCCAAAGTTTGGAAATCTATATCTCGACTTCTGTCAGTACTAGCTTTAAAAATTTAACGGTTCTCTCTTAGTTTCGTCGTTCTGAATCCAACGAGACTATTCCCAAAGTCGTAGCTCCTTTAATAACCGAGATACAAATTTTCAGTTTCCATATATGTGCTCTAAAAACCCAAAGTTTGGAAATCTATATCTCGACTTCTGTCAGTACTAGCTTAAAAAATCTAACGGTTCTGTCTTAGTTTCATCGTTCTGAATCCAACGAGACTATTCCTAAAGTCGTAGCTCCTTTAATAACCGAGATACAAATTTTCAGTTTCCATATATGTGCTCCAAAAACCCAAAGTTTGGAAATCTATATCTCGACTTCTGTCAGTACTAGCTTAAAAAATCCAACGGTTCTCTCTTAGTTTCGTCGTTCTAAATCCAACGCGACTATTCCCAAAGTCGTAGCTCCTTTAATAACCGAGATACAAATTTTCAGTTTCCATATATGTGCTCCAAAAACCCAAAGTTTGGAAATCTATATCTCGACTTCTGTCAGTACTAGCTTAAAAAATCCAACGGTTCTCTCTTAGTTTCGTCGTTCTGAATCCAACGAGACTATTCCCAAAGTCGTAGCTCCTTTAATAACCGAGATACAAATTTTCAGTTTCCATATATGTGCTCCAAAAACCCAAAGTTTGGAAATCTATATCTCGACTTCTGTCAGTACTAGCGTTAAATATTTAACGTTTCTCTCTTAGTTTCGTCGTTCTGAATCCAACGAGACTATTCCCAAAGTCGTAGCTCCTTTAATAACCGAGATACAAATTTTCAGTTTCCATATATGTGCACCAAAAACCCAAAGTTTGGAAACCTATATCTCGACTTCTGTCAGTACTAGCTTTAAAAATCCAACAATTCTCTCTTAGTTTCGTCATTCTGAATCCAACGAGACTATTCCCAAAGTCGTAGCTCCTTTAATAACCGAGATACAAATTTTCAGTTTCCATATATGTGCTCCAAAAACCCAAAGTTTGGAAATCTATATCTCGACTTCTGTCAGTACTAGCTTAAAAAATCCAACGGTTCTGTCTTAGCTTCGTCGTTCTGAATCCAACGAGACTATTCCCAAAGTCGTAGCTCCTTTATTAACCGAGATACAAATTTTTAGTTTCCATATACAGTACATATATGCACCAAAAACCCAAAGTTTGGAAATCTATATCTCGACTTCTGTCAGTGCTAGCTTAAAAAATCCAACGGTTCTGTCTTAGTTTCGTCGTTCTGAATCCAACGAGACTATTCCCAAAGTCGTAGCTCCTTTATTAACCGAGATACAAATTTTTAGTTTCCATATACAGTACATATATGCACCAAAAACCCAAAGTTTGGAAATCTATATCTCGACTTCTGTCAGTGCTAGCTTAAAAAATCCAACGGTTCTGTCTTAGTTTCGTCGTTCTGAATCCAACGAGACTATTCCCAAAGTCGTAGCTCCTTTAATAACCGAGATACAAATTTTCAGTTTCCATATATGTGCTCCAAAAACCCAAAGTTTGGAAATCTATATCTCGACTTCTGTCAGTACTAGCTTAAAAAATCCAACGGTTCTGTCTTAGTTTCGTCGTTCTGAATCCAACGAGACTATTCCCAAAGTCGTAGCTCCTTTATTAACCGAGATACAAATTTTTAGTTTCCATATACAGTACATATATGCACCAAAAACCCAAAGTTTGGAAATCTATATCTCGACTTCTGTCAGTGCTAGCTTAAAAAATCCAACGGTTCTGTCTTAGTTTCGTCGTTCTGAATCCAACGAGACTATTCCCAAAGTCGTAGCTCCTTTAATAACCGAGATACAAATTTTCAGTTTCCATATATGTGCACCAAAAACCCAAAGTTTGGAAATCTATATCTCGACTTCTGTCAGTACTAGCTTAAAAAATCCAACGGTTCTCTCTTAGTTTCGTCGCTCTAAATCCAACGCGACTATTCCCAAAGTCGTAGCTCCTTTAATAACCGAGATACAAATTTTCAGTTTCCATATATGTGCACCAAAAACCCAAAGTTTGGAAATCTATATCTCGACTTCTGTCAGTACTAGCTTAAAAAATCCAACGGTTCTGTCTTAGTTTCGTCGTTCTGAATCCAACGAGACTATTCCCAAAGTCGTAGCTCCTTTATTAACCGAGATACAAATTTTTAGTTTCCATATACAGTACATATATGCACCAAAAACCCAAAGTTTGGAAATCTATATCTCGACTTCTGTCAGTGCTAGCTTAAAAAATCCAACGGTTCTGTCTTAGTTTCGTCGTTCTGAATCCAACGAGACTATTCTTAAAGTCGTAGCTCCTTTAATAACCGAGATACAAATTTTCAGTTTCCATATATGTGCACCAAAAACCCAAAGTTTGGAAATCTATATCTCGACTTCTGTCAGTACTAGCTTTAAAAATTTAACGGTTCTCTCTTAGTTTCGTCGTTCTGAATCCAACGAGACTATTCCCAAAGTCGTAGCTCCTTTAATAACCGAGATACAAATTTTCAGTTTCCATATATGTGCTCCAAAAACCCAAAGTTTGGAAATCTATATCTCGACTTCTGTCAGTACTAGCTTAAAAAATCCAACGGTTCTCTCTTAGTTTCGTCGTTCTAAATCCAACGCGACTATTCCCAAAGTCGTAGCTCCTTTAATAACCGAGATACAAATTTTCAGTTTCCATATATGTGCTCCAAAAACCCAAAGTTTGGAAATCTATATCTCGACTTCTGTCAGTACTAGCGTTAAATATTTAACGTTTCTCTCTTAGTTTCGTCGTTCTGAATCCAACGAGACTATTCCCAAAGTCGTAGCTCCTTTAATAACCGAGATACAAATTTTCAGTTTCCATATATGTGCACCAAAAACCCAAAGTTTGGAAACCTATATCTCGACTTCTGTCAGTACTAGCTTTAAAAATCCAACAATTCTCTCTTAGTTTCGTCATTCTGAATCCAACGAGACTATTCCCAAAGTCGTAGCTCCTTTAATAACCGAGATACAAATTTTCAGTTTCCATATATGTGCTCCAAAAACCCAAAGTTTGGAAATCTATATCTCGACTTCTGTCAGTACTAGCTTAAAAAATCCAACGGTTCTGTCTTAGTTTCGTCGTTCTGAATCCAACGAGACTATTCCCAAAGTCGTAGCTCCTTTATTAACCGAGATACAAATTTTTAGTTTCCATATACAGTACATATATGCACCAAAAACCCAAAGTTTGGAAATCTATATCTCGACTTCTGTCAGTGCTAGCTTAAAAAATCCAACGGTTCTGTCTTAGTTTCGTCGTTCTGAATCCAACGAGACTATTCCCAAAGTCGTAGCTCCTTTATTAACCGAGATACAAATTTTTAGTTTCCATATACAGTACATATATGCACCAAAAACCCAAAGTTTGGAAATCTATATCTCGACTTCTGTCAGTGCTAGCTTAAAAAATCCAACGGTTCTGTCTTAGTTTCGTCGTTCTGAATCCAACGAGACTATTCCCAAAGTCGTAGCTCCTTTAATAACCGAGATACAAATTTTCAGTTTCCATATATGTGCTCCAAAAACCCAAAGTTTGGAAATCTATATCTCGACTTCTGTCAGTGCTAGCTTAAAAAATCCAACGGTTCTGTCTTAGCTTCGTCGCTCTAAATCCAACGCGACTATTCCCAAAGTCGTAGCTCCTTTAATAACCGAGATACAAATTTTCAGTTTCCATATATGTGCACCAAAAACCCAAAGTTTGGAAATCTATATCTCGACTTCTGTCAGTACTAGCTTAAAAAATCCAACGGTTCTGTCTTAGTTTCGTCGTTCTGAATCCAACGAGACTATTCCCAAAGTCGTAGCTCCTTTATTAACCGAGATACAAATTTTTAGTTTCCATATACAGTACATATATGCACCAAAAACCCAAAGTTTGGAAATCTATATCTCGACTTCTGTCAGTGCTAGCTTAAAAAATCCAACGGTTCTGTCTTAGTTTCGTCGTTCTGAATCCAACGAGACTATTCCCAAAGTCGTAGCTCCTTTAATAACCGAGATACAAATTTTCAGTTTCCATATATGTGCACCAAAAACCCAAAGTTTGGAAATCTATATCTCGACTTCTGTCAGTACTAGCTTTAAAAATTTAACGGTTCTCTCTTAGTTTCGTCGTTCTGAATCCAACGAGACTATTCCCAAAGTCGTAGCTCCTTTAATAACCGAGATACAAATTTTCAGTTTCCATATATGTGCTCCAAAAACCCAAAGTTTGGAAATCTATATCTCGACTTCTGTCAGTACTAGCTTAAAAAATCCAACGGTTCTCTCTTAGTTTCGTCGTTCTGAATCCAACGAGACTATTCCCAAAGTCGTAGCTCCTTTAATAACCGAGATACAAATTTTCAGTTTCCATATATGTGCTCCAAAAACCCAAAGTTTGGAAATCTATATCTCGACTTCTGTCAGTACTAGCGTTAAATATTTAACGTTTCTCTCTTAGTTTCGTCGTTCTGAATCCAACGAGACTATTCCCAAAGTCGTAGCTCCTTTAATAACCGAGATACAAATTTTCAGTTTCCATATATGTGCACCAAAAACCCAAAGTTTGGAAACCTATATCTCGACTTCTGTCAGTACTAGCTTTAAAAATCCAACAATTCTCTCTTAGTTTCGTCATTCTGAATCCAACGAGACTATTCCCAAAGTCGTAGCTCCTTTAATAACCGAGATACAAATTTTCAGTTTCCATATATGTGCTCCAAAAACCCAAAGTTTGGAAATCTATATCTCGACTTCTGTCAGTACTAGCTTAAAAAATCCAACGGTTCTGTCTTAGTTTCGTCGTTCTGAATCCAACGAGACTATTCCCAAAGTCGTAGCTCCTTTATTAACCGAGATACAAATTTTTAGTTTCCATATACAGTACATATATGCACCAAAAACCCAAAGTTTGGAAATCTATATCTCGACTTCTGTCAGTGCTAGCTTAAAAAATCCAACGGTTCTGTCTTAGTTTCGTCGTTCTGAATCCAACGAGACTATTCCCAAAGTCGTAGCTCCTTTATTAACCGAGATACAAATTTTTAGTTTCCATATACAGTACATATATGCACCAAAAACCCAAAGTTTGGAAATCTATATCTCGACTTCTGTCAGTGCTAGCTTAAAAAATCCAACGGTTCTGTCTTAGTTTCGTCGTTCTGAATCCAACGAGACTATTCCCAAAGTCGTAGCTCCTTTAATAACCGAGATACAAATTTTCAGTTTCCATATATGTGCTCCAAAAACCCAAAGTTTGGAAATCTATATCTCGACTTCTGTCAGTACTAGCTTAAAAAATCCAACGGTTCTGTCTTAGTTTCGTCGTTCTGAATCCAACGAGACTATTCCCAAAGTCGTAGCTCCTTTATTAACCGAGATACAAATTTTTAGTTTCCATATACAGTACATATATGCACCAAAAACCCAAAGTTTGGAAATCTATATCTCGACTTCTGTCAGTACTAGCTTAAAAAATCCAACGGTTCTCTCTTAGTTTCGTCGTTCTAAATCCAACGCGACTATTCCCAAAGTCGTAGCTCCTTTAATAACCGAGATACAAATTTTCAGTTTCCATATATGTGCTCCAAAAACCCAAAGTTTGGAAATCTATATCTCGACTTCTGTCAGTACTAGCTTAAAAAATCCAACGGTTCTGTCTTAGTTTCGTCGTTCTGAATCCAACGAGACTATTCCCAAAGTCGTAGCTCCTTTATTAACCGAGATACAAATTTTTAGTTTCCATATACAGTACATATATGCACCAAAAACCCAAAGTTTGGAAATCTATATCTCGACTTCTGTCAGTGCTAGCTTAAAAAATCCAACGGTTCTGTCTTAGTTTCGTCGTTCTGAATCCAACGAGACTATTCCCAAAGTCGTAGCTCCTTTAATAACCGAGATACAAATTTTCAGTTTCCATATATGTGCTCCAAAAACCCAAAGTTTGGAAATCTATATCTCGACTTCTGTCAGTACTAGCTTAAAAAATCCAACGGTTCTCTCTTAGTTTCGTCGTTCTAAATTCAACGCGACTATTCCCAAAGTCGTAGCTCCTTTAATAACCGAGATACAAATTTTCAGTTTCCATATATGTGCTCCAAAAACCCAAAGTTTGGAAATCTATATCTCGACTTCTGTCAGTACTAGCTTAAAAAATCCAACGGTTCTCTCTTAGTTTCGTCGTTCTGAATCCAACGAGACTATTCCCAAAGTCGTAGCTCCTTTAATAACCGAGATACAAATTTTCAGTTTCCATATATGTGCTCCAAAAACCCAAAGTTTGGAAATCTATATCTCGACTTCTGTCAGTACTAGCTTAAAAAATCCAACGGTTCTCTCTTAGTTTCGTCGTTCTAAATCCAACGCGACTATTCCCAAAGTCGTAGCTCCTTTAATAACCGAGATACAAATTTTCAGTTTCCATATATGTGCTCCAAAAACCCAAAGTTTGGAAATCTATATCTCGACTTCTGTCAGTACTAGCTTAAAAAATCCAACGGTTCTGTCTTAGTTTCGTCGTTCTGAATCCAACGAGACTATTCCCAAAGTCGTAGCTCCTTCAATAACCGAGATACAAATTTTCAGTTTCCATATATGTGCACCAAAAACCCAAAGTTTGGAAATCTATATCTCGACTTCTGTCAGTACTAGCTTTAAAAATTTAACGGTTCTCTCTTAGTTTCGTCGTTCTGAATCCAACGAGACTATTCCCAAAGTCGTAGCTCCTTTAATAACCGAGATACAAATTTTCAGTTTCCATATATGTGCTCCAAAAACCCAAAGTTTGGAAATCTATATCTCGACTTCTGTCAGTACTAGCTTAAAAAATCCAACGGTTCTCTCTTAGTTTCGTCGTTCTGAATCCAACGAGACTATTCCCAAAGTCGTAGCTCCTTTAATAACCGAGATACAAATTTTCAGTTTCCATATATGTGCTCCAAAAACCCAAAGTTTGGAAATCTATATCTCGACTTCTGTCAGTACTAGCTTAAAAAATCCAACGGTTCTCTCTTAGTTTCGTCGTTCTAAATCCAACGCGACTATTCCCAAAGTCGTAGCTCCTTTAATAACCGAGATACAAATTTTCAGTTTCCATATATGTGCTCCAAAAACCCAAAGTTTGGAAATCTATATCTCGACTTCTGTCAGTACTAGCTTAAAAAATCCAACGGTTCTGTCTTAGTTTCGTCGTTCTGAATCCAACGAGACTATTCCCAAAGTCGTAGCTCCTTCAATAACCGAGATACAAATTTTCAGTTTCCATATATGTGCACCAAAAACCCAAAGTTTGGAAATCTATATCTCGACTTCTGTCAGTACTAGCTTTAAAAATTTAACGGTTCTCTCTTAGTTTCGTCGTTCTGAATCCAACGAGACTATTCCCAAAGTCGTAGCTCCTTTAATAACCGAGATACAAATTTTCAGTTTCCATATATGTGCACCAAAAACCCAAAGTTTGGAAACCTATATCTCGACTTCTGTCAGTACTAGCTTTAAAAATCCAACGGTTCTCTCTTAGTTTCGTCATTCTGAATCCAACGAGACTATTCCCAAAGTCGTAGCTCCTTTAATAACCGAGATACAAATTTTCAGTTTCCATATATGTGCTCCAAAAACCCAAAGTTTGGAAATCTATATCTCGACTTCTGTCAGTACTAGCTTAAAAAATCCAACGGTTCTGTCTTAGTTTCGTCGTTCTGAATCCAACGAGACTATTCCCAAAGTCGTAGCTCCTTTAATAACCGAGATACAAATTTTCAGTTTCCATATATGTGCTCCAAAAACCCAAAGTTTGGAAATCTATATCTCGACTTCTGTCAGTACTAGCTTAAAAAATCCAACGGTTCTCTCTTAGTTTCGTCGCTCTAAATGCAACGCGACTATTCCCAAAGTCGTAGCTCCTTTAATAACCGAGATACAAATTTTCAGTTTCCATATATGTGCACCAAAAACCCAAAGTTTGGAAATCTATATCTCGACTTTTGTCAGTACTAGCTTTAAAAATTTAACGGTTCTCTCTTAGTTTCGTCGTTCTGAATCCAACGAGACTATTCCCAAAGTCGTAGCTCCTTTAATAACCGAGATACAAATTTTCAGTTTCCATATATGTGCTCCAAAAACCCAAAGTTTGGAAATCTATATCTCGACTTCTGTCAGTACTAGCTTAAAAAATCTAACGGTTCTGTCTTAGTTTCATCGTTCTGAATCCAACGAGACTATTCCCAAAGTCGTAGCTCCTTTAATAACCGAGATACAAATTTTCAGTTTCCATATATGTGCTCCAAAAACCCAAAGTTTGGAAATCTATATCTCGACTTCTGTCAGTACTAGCTTAAAAAATCCAACGGTTCTCTCTTAGTTTCGTCGTTCTAAATCCAACGCGACTATTCCCAAAGTCGTAGCTCCTTTAATAACCGAGATACAAATTTTCAGTTTCCATATATGTGCTCCAAAAACCCAAAGTTTGGAAATCTATATCTCGACTTCTGTCAGTACTAGCTTAAAAAATCCAACGGTTCTCTCTTAGTTTCGTCGTTCTGAATCCAACGAGACTATTCCCAAAGTCGTAGCTCCTTTAATAACCGAGATACAAATTTTCAGTTTCCATATATGTGCTCCAAAAACCCAAAGTTTGGAAATCTATATCTCGACTTCTGTCAGTACTAGCTTAAAAAATCCAACGGTTCTCTCTTAGTTTCGTCGTTCTAAATCCAACGCGACTATTCCCAAAGTCGTAGCTCCTTTAGTAACCGAGATACAAATTTTCAGTTTCCATATATGTGCTCCAAAAACCCAAAGTTTGGAAATCTATATCTCGACTTCTGTCAGTACTAGCTTAAAAAATCCAACGGTTCTCTCTTAGTTTCGTCGTTCTGAATCCAACGAGACTATTCCCAAAGTCGTAGCTCCTTTAATAACCGAGATACAAATTTTCAGTTTCCATATATGTGCACCAAAAACCCAAAGTTTGGAAATCTATATCTCGACTTCTGTCAGTACTAGCTTAAAAAATCCAACGGTTCTGTCTTAGTTTCGTCGTTCTGAATCCAACGAGACTATTCCCAAAGTCGTAGCTCCTTTATTAACCGAGATACAAATTTTTAGTTTCCATATACAGTACATATATGCACCAAAAACCCAAAGTTTGGAAATCTATATCTCGACTTCTGTCAGTGCTAGCTTAAAAAATCCAACGGTTCTGTCTTAGTTTCGTCGTTCTGAATCCAACGAGACTATTCCCAAAGTCGTAGCTCCTTTAATAACCGAGATACAAATTTTCAGTTTCCATATATGTGCACCAAAAACCCAAAGTTTGGAAATCTATATCTCGACTTCTGTCAGTACTAGCTTAAAAAATCCAACGGTTCTCTCTTAGTTTCGTCGCTCTAAATCCAACGCGACTATTCCCAAAGTCGTAGCTCCTTTAATAACCGAGATACAAATTTTCAGTTTCCATATATGTGCACCAAAAACCCAAAGTTTGGAAATCTATATCTCGACTTCTGTCAGTACTAGCTTAAAAAATCCAACGGTTCTGTCTTAGTTTCGTCGTTCTGAATCCAACGAGACTATTCCCAAAGTCGTAGCTCCTTTATTAACCGAGATACAAATTTTTAGTTTCCATATACAGTACATATATGCACCAAAAACCCAAAGTTTGGAAATCTATATCTCGACTTCTGTCAGTGCTAGCTTAAAAAATCCAACGGTTCTGTCTTAGTTTCGTCGTTCTGAATCCAACGAGACTATTCCCAAAGTCGTAGCTCCTTTAATAACCGAGATACAAATTTTCAGTTTCCATATATGTGCACCAAAAACCCAAAGTTTGGAAATCTATATCTCGACTTCTGTCAGTACTAGCTTTAAAAATTTAACGGTTCTCTCTTAGTTTCGTCGTTCTGAATCCAACGAGACTATTCCCAAAGTCGTAGCTCCTTTAATAACCGAGATACAAATTTTCAGTTTCCATATATGTGCTCCAAAAACCCAAAGTTTGGAAATCTATATCTCGACTTCTGTCAGTACTAGCTTAAAAAATCTAACGGTTCTGTCTTAGTTTCATCGTTCTGAATCCAACGAGACTATTCCTAAAGTCGTAGCTCCTTTAATAACCGAGATACAAATTTTCAGTTTCCATATATGTGCTCCAAAAACCCAAAGTTTGGAAATCTATATCTCGACTTCTGTCAGTACTAGCTTAAAAAATCCAACGGTTCTCTCTTAGTTTCGTCGTTCTAAATCCAACGCGACTATTCCCAAAGTCGTAGCTCCTTTAATAACCGAGATACAAATTTTCAGTTTCCATATATGTGCTCCAAAAACCCAAAGTTTGGAAATCTATATCTCGACTTCTGTCAGTACTAGCTTAAAAAATCCAACGGTTCTCTCTTAGTTTCGTCGTTCTGAATCCAACGAGACTATTCCCAAAGTCGTAGCTCCTTCAATAACCGAGATACAAATTTTCAGTTTCCATATATGTGCACCAAAAACCCAAAGTTTGGAAATCTATATCTCGACTTCTGTCAGTACTAGCTTTAAAAATTTAACGGTTCTCTCTTAGTTTCGTCGTTCTGAATCCAACGAGACTATTCCCAAAGTCGTAGCTCCTTTAATAACCGAGATACAAATTTTCAGTTTCCATATATGTGCACCAAAAACCCAAAGTTTGGAAACCTATATCTCGACTTCTGTCAGTACTAGCTTTAAAAATCCAACGGTTCTCTCTTAGTTTCGTCATTCTGAATCCAACGAGACTATTCCCAAAGTCGTAGCTCCTTTAATAACCGAGATACAAATTTTCAGTTTCCATATATGTGCTCCAAAAACCCAAAGTTTGGAAATCTATATCTCGACTTCTGTCAGTACTAGCTTAAAAAATCCAACGGTTCTGTCTTAGTTTCGTCGTTCTGAATCCAACGAGACTATTCCCAAAGTCGTAGCTCCTTTAATAACCGAGATACAAATTTTCAGTTTCCATATATGTGCTCCAAAAACCCAAAGTTTGGAAATCTATATCTCGACTTCTGTCAGTACTAGCTTAAAAAATCCAACGGTTCTCTCTTAGTTTCGTCGCTCTAAATGCAACGCGACTATTCCCAAAGTCGTAGCTCCTTTAATAACCGAGATACAAATTTTCAGTTTCCATATATGTGCACCAAAAACCCAAAGTTTGGAAATCTATATCTCGACTTTTGTCAGTACTAGCTTTAAAAATTTAACGGTTCTCTCTTAGTTTCGTCGTTCTGAATCCAACGAGACTATTCCCAAAGTCGTAGCTCCTTTAATAACCGAGATACAAATTTTCAGTTTCCATATATGTGCTCCAAAAACCCAAAGTTTGGAAATCTATATCTCGACTTCTGTCAGTACTAGCTTAAAAAATCTAACGGTTCTGTCTTAGTTTCATCGTTCTGAATCCAACGAGACTATTCCCAAAGTCGTAGCTCCTTTAATAACCGAGATACAAATTTTCAGTTTCCATATATGTGCTCCAAAAACCCAAAGTTTGGAAATCTATATCTCGACTTCTGTCAGTACTAGCTTAAAAAATCCAACGGTTCTCTCTTAGTTTCGTCGTTCTGAATCCAACGAGACTATTCCCAAAGTCGTAGCTCCTTTAATAACCGAGATACAAATTTTCAGTTTCCATATATGTGCTCCAAAAACCCAAAGTTTGGAAATCTATATCTCGACTTCTGTCAGTACTAGCTTAAAAAATCCAACGGTTCTCTCTTAGTTTCGTCGTTCTAAATCCAACGCGACTATTCCCAAAGTCGTAGCTCCTTTAGTAACCGAGATACAAATTTTCAGTTTCCATATATGTGCTCCAAAAACCCAAAGTTTGGAAATCTATATCTCGACTTCTGTCAGTACTAGCTTAAAAAATCCAACGGTTCTCTCTTAGTTTCGTCGTTCTGAATCCAACGAGACTATTCCCAAAGTCGTAGCTCCTTTAATAACCGAGATACAAATTTTCAGTTTCCATATATGTGCTCCAAAAACCCAAAGTTTGGAAATCTATATCTCGACTTCTGTCAGTACTAGCTTTAAAAATTTAACGGTTCTCTCTTAGTTTCGTCGTTCTGAATCCAACGAGACTATTCCCAAAGTCGTAGCTCCTTTAATAACCGAGATACAAATTTTCAGTTTCCATATATGTGCACCAAAAACCCAAAGTTTGGAAACCTATATCTCGACTTCTGTCAGTACTAGCTTTAAAAATCCAACAATTCTCTCTTAGTTTCGTCATTCTGAATCCAACGAGACTATTCCCAAAGTCGTAGCTCCTTTAATAACCGAGATACAAATTTTCAGTTTCCATATATGTGCACCAAAAACCCAAAGTTTGGAAATCTATATCTCGACTTCTGTCAGTACTAGCTTAAAAAATCCAACGGTTCTGTCTTAGTTTCGTCGTTCTGAATCCAACGAGACTATTCCCAAAGTCGTAGCTCCTTTATTAACCGAGATACAAATTTTTAGTTTCCATATACAGTACATATATGCACCAAAAACCCAAAGTTTGGAAATCTATATCTCGACTTCTGTCAGTGCTAGCTTAAAAAATCCAACGGTTCTGTCTTAGTTTCGTCGTTCTGAATCCAACGAGACTATTCCCAAAGTCGTAGCTCCTTTAATAACCGAGATACAAATTTTCAGTTTCCATATATGTGCACCAAAAACCCAAAGTTTGGAAATCTATATCTCGACTTCTGTCAGTACTAGCTTAAAAAATCCAACGGTTCTCTCTTAGTTTCGTCGCTCTAAATCCAACGCGACTGTTCCCAAAGTCGTAGCTCCTTTAATAACCGAGATACAAATTTTCAGTTTCCATATATGTGCACCAAAAACCCAAAGTTTGGAAATCTATATCTCGACTTCTGTCAGTACTAGCTTAAAAAATCCAACGGTTCTGTCTTAGTTTCGTCGTTCTGAATCCAACGAGACTATTCCCAAAGTCGTAGCTCCTTTATTAACCGAGATACAAATTTTTAGTTTCCATATACAGTACATATATGCACCAAAAACCCAAAGTTTGGAAATCTATATCTCGACTTCTGTCAGTGCTAGCTTAAAAAATCCAACGGTTCTGTCTTAGTTTCGTCGTTCTGAATCCAACGAGACTATTCCCAAAGTCGTAGCTCCTTTAATAACCGAGATACAAATTTTCAGTTTCCATATATGTGCACCAAAAACCCAAAGTTTGGAAATCTATATCTCGACTTCTGTCAGTACTAGCTTTAAAAATTTAACGGTTCTCTCTTAGTTTCGTCGTTCTGAATCCAACGAGACTATTCCCAAAGTCGTAGCTCCTTTAATAACCGAGATACAAATTTTCAGTTTCCATATATGTGCTCCAAAAACCCAAAGTTTGGAAATCTATATCTCGACTTCTGTCAGTACTAGCTTAAAAAATCTAACGGTTCTGTCTTAGTTTCATCGTTCTGAATCCAACGAGACTATTCCTAAAGTCGTAGCTCCTTTAATAACCGAGATACAAATTTTCAGTTTCCATATATGTGCTCCAAAAACCCAAAGTTTGGAAATCTATATCTCGACTTCTGTCAGTACTAGCTTAAAAAATCCAACGGTTCTCTCTTAGTTTCGTCGTTCTAAATCCAACGCGACTATTCCCAAAGTCGTAGCTCCTTTAATAACCGAGATACAAATTTTCAGTTTCCATATATGTGCTCCAAAAACCCAAAGTTTGGAAATCTATATCTCGACTTCTGTCAGTACTAGCTTAAAAAATCCAACGGTTCTCTCTTAGTTTCGTCGTTCTGAATCCAACGAGACTATTCCCAAAGTCGTAGCTCCTTTAATAACCGAGATACAAATTTTCAGTTTCCATATATGTGCTCCAAAAACCCAAAGTTTGGAAATCTATATCTCGACTTCTGTCAGTACTAGCGTTAAATATTTAACGTTTCTCTCTTAGTTTCGTCGTTCTGAATCCAACGAGACTATTCCCAAAGTCGTAGCTCCTTTAATAACCGAGATACAAATTTTCAGTTTCCATATATGTGCACCAAAAACCCAAAGTTTGGAAACCTATATCTCGACTTCTGTCAGTACTAGCTTTAAAAATCCAACAATTCTCTCTTAGTTTCGTCATTCTGAATCCAACGAGACTATTCCCAAAGTCGTAGCTCCTTTAATAACCGAGATACAAATTTTCAGTTTCCATATATGTGCTCCAAAAACCCAAAGTTTGGAAATCTATATCTCGACTTCTGTCAGTACTAGCTTAAAAAATCCAACGGTTCTGTCTTAGTTTCGTCGTTCTGAATCCAACGAGACTATTCCCAAAGTCGTAGCTCCTTTATTAACCGAGATACAAATTTTTAGTTTCCATATACAGTACATATATGCACCAAAAACCCAAAGTTTGGAAATCTATATCTCGACTTCTGTCAGTGCTAGCTTAAAAAATCCAACGGTTCTGTCTTAGTTTCGTCGTTCTGAATCCAACGAGACTATTCCCAAAGTCGTAGCTCCTTTATTAACCGAGATACAAATTTTTAGTTTCCATATACAGTACATATATGCACCAAAAACCCAAAGTTTGGAAATCTATATCTCGACTTCTGTCAGTGCTAGCTTAAAAAATCCAACGGTTCTGTCTTAGTTTCGTCGTTCTGAATCCAACGAGACTATTCCCAAAGTCGTAGCTCCTTTAATAACCGAGATACAAATTTTCAGTTTCCATATATGTGCTCCAAAAACCCAAAGTTTGGAAATCTATATCTCGACTTCTGTCAGTACTAGCTTAAAAAATCCAACGGTTCTGTCTTAGTTTCGGCGTTCTGAATCCAACGAGACTATTCCCAAAGTCGTAGCTCCTTTATTAACCGAGATACAAATTTTTAGTTTCCATATACAGTACATATATGCACCAAAAACCCAAAGTTTGGAAATCTATATCTCGACTTCTGTCAGTGCTAGCTTAAAAAATCCAACGGTTCTGTCTTAGTTTCGTCGTTCTGAATCCAACGAGACTATTCCCAAAGTCGTAGCTCCTTTAATAACCGAGATACAAATTTTCAGTTTCCATATATGTGCACCAAAAACCCAAAGTTTGGAAATCTATATCTCGACTTCTGTCAGTACTAGCTTAAAAAATCCAACGGTTCTGTCTTAGTTTCGTCGTTCTGAATCCAACGAGACTATTCCCAAAGTCGTAGCTCCTTTATTAACCGAGATACAAATTTTTAGTTTCCATATACAGTACATATATGCACCAAAAACCCAAAGTTTGGAAATCTATATCTCGACTTCTGTCAGTGCTAGCTTAAAAAATCCAACGGTTCTGTCTTAGTTTCGTCGTTCTGAATCCAACGAGACTATTCCCAAAGTCGTAGCTCCTTTAATAACCGAGATACAAATTTTCAGTTTCCATATATGTGCACCAAAAACCCAAAGTTTGGAAATCTATATCTCGACTTCTGTCAGTACTAGCTTTAAAAATTTAACGGTTCTCTCTTAGTTTCGTCGTTCTGAATCCAACGAGACTATTCCCAAAGTCGTAGCTCCTTTAATAACCGAGATACAAATTTTCAGTTTCCATATATGTGCTCCAAAAACCCAAAGTTTGGAAATCTATATCTCGACTTCTGTCAGTACTAGCTTAAAAAATCTAACGGTTCTGTCTTAGTTTCATCGTTCTGAATCCAACGAGACTATTCCCAAAGTCGTAGCTCCTTTAATAACCGAGATACAAATTTTCAGTTTCCATATATGTGCTCCAAAAACCCAAAGTTTGGAAATCTATATCTCGACTTCTGTCAGTACTAGCTTAAAAAATCCAACGGTTCTCTCTTAGTTTCGTCGTTCTAAATCCAACGCGACTATTCCCAAAGTCGTAGCTCCTTTAATAACCGAGATACAAATTTTCAGTTTCCATATATGTGCTCCAAAAACCCAAAGTTTGGAAATCTATATCTCGACTTCTGTCAGTACTAGCTTAAAAAATCCAACGGTTCTCTCTTAGTTTCGTCGTTCTGAATCCAACGAGACTATTCCCAAAGTCGTAGCTCCTTTAATAACCGAGATACAAATTTTCAGTTTCCATATATGTGCTCCAAAAACCCAAAGTTTGGAAATCTATATCTCGACTTCTGTCAGTACTAGCGTTAAATATTTAACGTTTCTCTCTTAGTTTCGTCGTTCTGAATCCAACGAGACTATTCCCAAAGTCGTAGCTCCTTTAATAACCGAGATACAAATTTTCAGTTTCCATATATGTGCACCAAAAACCCAAAGTTTGGAAACCTATATCTCGACTTCTGTCAGTACTAGCTTTAAAAATCCAACAATTCTCTCTTAGTTTCGTCATTCTGAATCCAACGAGACTATTCCCAAAGTCGTAGCTCCTTTAATAACCGAGATACAAATTTTCAGTTTCCATATATGTGCTCCAAAAACCCAAAGTTTGGAAATCTATATCTCGACTTCTGTCAGTACTAGCTTAAAAAATCCAACGGTTCTGTCTTAGTTTCGTCGTTCTGAATCCAACGAGACTATTCCCAAAGTCGTAGCTCCTTTATTAACCGAGATACAAATTTTTAGTTTCCATATACAGTACATATATGCACCAAAAACCCAAAGTTTGGAAATCTATATCTCGACTTCTGTCAGTGCTAGCTTAAAAAATCCAACGGTTCTGTCTTAGTTTCGTCGTTCTGAATCCAACGAGACTATTCCCAAAGTCGTAGCTCCTTTATTAACCGAGATACAAATTTTTAGTTTCCATATACAGTACATATATGCACCAAAAACCCAAAGTTTGGAAATCTATATCTCGACTTCTGTCAGTGCTAGCTTAAAAAATCCAACGGTTCTGTCTTAGTTTCGTCGTTCTGAATCCAACGAGACTATTCCCAAAGTCGTAGCTCCTTTAATAACCGAGATACAAATTTTCAGTTTCCATATATGTGCACCAAAAACCCAAAGTTTGGAAATCTATATCTCGACTTCTGTCAGTACTAGCTTAAAAAATCCAACGGTTCTCTCTTAGTTTCGTCGCTCTAAATCCAACGCGACTATTCCCAAAGTCGTAGCTCCTTTAATAACCGAGATACAAATTTTCAGTTTCCATATATGTGCACCAAAAACCCAAAGTTTGGAAATCTATATCTCGACTTCTGTCAGTACTAGCTTAAAAAATCCAACGGTTCTGTCTTAGTTTCGTCGTTCTGAATCCAACGAGACTATTCCCAAAGTCGTAGCTCCTTTATTAACCGAGATACAAATTTTTAGTTTCCATATACAGTACATATATGCACCAAAAACCCAAAGTTTGGAAATCTATATCTCGACTTCTGTCAGTGCTAGCTTAAAAAATCCAACGGTTCTGTCTTAGTTTCGTCGTTCTGAATCCAACGAGACTATTCCCAAAGTCGTAGCTCCTTTAATAACCGAGATACAAATTTTCAGTTTCCATATATGTGCACCAAAAACCCAAAGTTTGGAAATCTATATCTCGACTTCTGTCAGTACTAGCTTTAAAAATTTAACGGTTCTCTCTTAGTTTCGTCGTTCTGAATCCAACGAGACTATTCCCAAAGTCGTAGCTCCTTTAATAACCGAGATACAAATTTTCAGTTTCCATATATGTGCTCCAAAAACCCAAAGTTTGGAAATCTATATCTCGACTTCTGTCAGTACTAGCTTAAAAAATCTAACGGTTCTGTCTTAGTTTCATCGTTCTGAATCCAACGAGACTATTCCTAAAGTCGTAGCTCCTTTAATAACCGAGATACAAATTTTCAGTTTCCATATATGTGCTCCAAAAACCCAAAGTTTGGAAATCTATATCTCGACTTCTGTCAGTACTAGCTTAAAAAATCCAACGGTTCTCTCTTAGTTTCGTCGTTCTAAATCCAACGCGACTATTCCCAAAGTCGTAGCTCCTTTAATAACCGAGATACAAATTTTCAGTTTCCATATATGTGCTCCAAAAACCCAAAGTTTGGAAATCTATATCTCGACTTCTGTCAGTACTAGCTTAAAAAATCCAACGGTTCTCTCTTAGTTTCGTCGTTCTGAATCCAACGAGACTATTCCCAAAGTCGTAGCTCCTTTAATAACCGAGATACAAATTTTCAGTTTCCATATATGTGCTCCAAAAACCCAAAGTTTGGAAATCTATATCTCGACTTCTGTCAGTACTAGCGTTAAATATTTAACGTTTCTCTCTTAGTTTCGTCGTTCTGAATCCAACGAGACTATTCCCAAAGTCGTAGCTCCTTTAATAACCGAGATACAAATTTTCAGTTTCCATATATGTGCACCAAAAACCCAAAGTTTGGAAACCTATATCTCGACTTCTGTCAGTACTAGCTTTAAAAATCCAACAATTCTCTCTTAGTTTCGTCATTCTGAATCCAACGAGACTATTCCCAAAGTCGTAGCTCCTTTAATAACCGAGATACAAATTTTCAGTTTCCATATATGTGCTCCAAAAACCCAAAGTTTGGAAATCTATATCTCGACTTCTGTCAGTACTAGCTTAAAAAATCCAACGGTTCTGTCTTAGTTTCGTCGTTCTGAATCCAACGAGACTATTCCCAAAGTCGTAGCTCCTTTATTAACCGAGATACAAATTTTTAGTTTCCATATACAGTACATATATGCACCAAAAACCCAAAGTTTGGAAATCTATATCTCGACTTCTGTCAGTGCTAGCTTAAAAAATCCAACGGTTCTGTCTTAGTTTCGTCGTTCTGAATCCAACGAGACTATTCCCAAAGTCGTAGCTCCTTTATTAACCGAGATACAAATTTTTAGTTTCCATATACAGTACATATATGCACCAAAAACCCAAAGTTTGGAAATCTATATCTCGACTTCTGTCAGTGCTAGCTTAAAAAATCCAACGGTTCTGTCTTAGTTTCGTCGTTCTGAATCCAACGAGACTATTCCCAAAGTCGTAGCTCCTTTAATAACCGAGATACAAATTTTCAGTTTCCATATATGTGCTCCAAAAACCCAAAGTTTGGAAATCTATATCTCGACTTCTGTCAGTACTAGCTTAAAAAATCCAACGGTTCTGTCTTAGTTTCGTCGTTCTGAATCCAACGAGACTATTCCCAAAGTCGTAGCTCCTTTATTAACCGAGATACAAATTTTTAGTTTCCATATACAGTACATATATGCACCAAAAACCCAAAGTTTGGAAATCTATATCTCGACTTCTGTCAGTGCTAGCTTAAAAAATCCAACGGTTCTGTCTTAGTTTCGTCGTTCTGAATCCAACGAGACTATTCCCAAAGTCGTAGCTCCTTTATTAACCGAGATACAAATTTTTAGTTTCCATATACAGTACATATATGCACCAAAAACCCAAAGTTTGGAAATCTATATCTCGACTTCTGTCAGTGCTAGCTTAAAAAATCCAACGGTTCTGTCTTAGTTTCGTCGTTCTGAATCCAACGAGACTATTCCCAAAGTCGTAGCTCCTTTAATAACCGAGATACAAATTTTCAGTTTCCATATATGTGCTCCAAAAACCCAAAGTTTGGAAATCTATATCTCGACTTCTGTCAGTACTAGCTTAAAAAATCCAACGGTTCTGTCTTAGTTTCGTCGTTCTGAATCCAACGAGACTATTCCCAAAGTCGTAGCTCCTTTATTAACCGAGATACAAATTTTTAGTTTCCATATACAGTACATATATGCACCAAAAACCCAAAGTTTGGAAATCTATATCTCGACTTCTGTCAGTGCTAGCTTAAAAAATCCAACGGTTCTGTCTTAGTTTCGTCGTTCTGAATCCAACGAGACTATTCCCAAAGTCGTAGCTCCTTTAATAACCGAGATACAAATTTTCAGTTTCCATATATGTGCACCAAAAACCCAAAGTTTGGAAATCTATATCTCGACTTCTGTCAGTACTAGCTTAAAAAATCCAACGGTTCTCTCTTAGTTTCGTCGCTCTAAATCCAACGCGACTATTCCCAAAGTCGTAGCTCCTTTAATAACCGAGATACAAATTTTCAGTTTCCATATATGTGCACCAAAAACCCAAAGTTTGGAAATCTATATCTCGACTTCTGTCAGTACTAGCTTAAAAAATCCAACGGTTCTGTCTTAGTTTCGTCGTTCTGAATCCAACGAGACTATTCCCAAAGTCGTAGCTCCTTTATTAACCGAGATACAAATTTTTAGTTTCCATATACAGTACATATATGCACCAAAAACCCAAAGTTTGGAAATCTATATCTCGACTTCTGTCAGTGCTAGCTTAAAAAATCCAACGGTTCTGTCTTAGTTTCGTCGTTCTGAATCCAACGAGACTATTCCCAAAGTCGTAGCTCCTTTAATAACCGAGATACAAATTTTCAGTTTCCATATATGTGCACCAAAAACCCAAAGTTTGGAAATCTATATCTCGACTTCTGTCAGTACTAGCTTTAAAAATTTAACGGTTCTCTCTTAGTTTCGTCGTTCTGAATCCAACGAGACTATTCCCAAAGTCGTAGCTCCTTTAGTAACCGAGATACAAATTTTCAGTTTCCATATATGTGCTCCAAAAACCCAAAGTTTGGAAATCTATATCTCGACTTCTGTCAGTACTAGCTTAAAAAATCTAACGGTTCTGTCTTAGTTTCATCGTTCTGAATCCAACGAGACTATTCCCAAAGTCGTAGCTCCTTTAATAACCGAGATACAAATTTTCAGTTTCCATATATGTGCTCCAAAAACCCAAAGTTTGGAAATCTATATCTCGACTTCTGTCAGTACTAGCTTAAAAAATCCAACGGTTCTCTCTTAGTTTCGTCGTTCTAAATCCAACGCGACTATTCCCAAAGTCGTAGCTCCTTTAATAACCGAGATACAAATTTTCAGTTTCCATATATGTGCTCCAAAAACCCAAAGTTTGGAAATCTATATCTCGACTTCTGTCAGTACTAGCTTAAAAAATCCAACGGTTCTCTCTTAGTTTCGTCGTTCTGAATCCAACGAGACTATTCCCAAAGTCGTAGCTCCTTTAATAACCGAGATACAAATTTTCAGTTTCCATATATGTGCTCCAAAAACCCAAAGTTTGGAAATCTATATCTCGACTTCTGTCAGTACTAGCGTTAAATATTTAACGTTTCTCTCTTAGTTTCGTCGTTCTGAATCCAACGAGACTATTCCCAAAGTCGTAGCTCCTTTAATAACCGAGATACAAATTTTCAGTTTCCATATATGTGCACCAAAAACCCAAAGTTTGGAAACCTATATCTCGACTTCTGTCAGTACTAGCTTTAAAAATCCAACAATTCTCTCTTAGTTTCGTCATTCTGAATCCAACGAGACTATTCCCAAAGTCGTAGCTCCTTTAATAACCGAGATACAAATTTTCAGTTTCCATATATGTGCTCCAAAAACCCAAAGTTTGGAAATCTATATCTCGACTTCTGTCAGTACTAGCTTAAAAAATCCAACGGTTCTGTCTTAGTTTCGTCGTTCTGAATCCAACGAGACTATTCCCAAAGTCGTAGCTCCTTTATTAACCGAGATACAAATTTTTAGTTTCCATATACAGTACATATATGCACCAAAAACCCAAAGTTTGGAAATCTATATCTCGACTTCTGTCAGTGCTAGCTTAAAAAATCCAACGGTTCTGTCTTAGTTTCGTCGTTCTGAATCCAACGAGACTATTCCCAAAGTCGTAGCTCCTTTATTAACCGAGATACAAATTTTTAGTTTCCATATACAGTACATATATGCACCAAAAACCCAAAGTTTGGAAATCTATATCTCGACTTCTGTCAGTGCTAGCTTAAAAAATCCAACGGTTCTGTCTTAGTTTCGTCGTTCTGAATCCAACGAGACTATTCCCAAAGTCGTAGCTCCTTTAATAACCGAGATACAAATTTTCAGTTTCCATATATGTGCTCCAAAAACCCAAAGTTTGGAAATCTATATCTCGACTTCTGTCAGTACTAGCTTAAAAAATCCAACGGTTCTGTCTTAGTTTCGTCGTTCTGAATCCAACGAGACTATTCCCAAAGTCGTAGCTCCTTTATTAACCGAGATACAAATTTTTAGTTTCCATATACAGTACATATATGCACCAAAAACCCAAAGTTTGGAAATCTATATCTCGACTTCTGTCAGTGCTAGCTTAAAAAATCCAACGGTTCTGTCTTAGTTTCGTCGTTCTGAATCCAACGAGACTATTCCCAAAGTCGTAGCTCCTTTAATAACCGAGATACAAATTTTCAGTTTCCATATATGTGCACCAAAAACCCAAAGTTTGGAAATCTATATCTCGACTTCTGTCAGTACTAGCTTAAAAAATCCAACGGTTCTCTCTTAGTTTCGTCGCTCTAAATCCAACGCGACTATTCCCAAAGTCGTAGCTCCTTTAATAACCGAGATACAAATTTTCAGTTTCCATATATGTGCACCAAAAACCCAAAGTTTGGAAATCTATATCTCGACTTCTGTCAGTACTAGCTTAAAAAATCCAACGGTTCTGTCTTAGTTTCGTCGTTCTGAATCCAACGAGACTATTCCCAAAGTCGTAGCTCCTTTATTAACCGAGATACAAATTTTTAGTTTCCATATACAGTACATATATGCACCAAAAACCCAAAGTTTGGAAATCTATATCTCGACTTCTGTCAGTGCTAGCTTAAAAAATCCAACGGTTCTGTCTTAGTTTCGTCGTTCTGAATCCAACGAGACTATTCCCAAAGTCGTAGCTCCTTTAATAACCGAGATACAAATTTTCAGTTTCCATATATGTGCACCAAAAACCCAAAGTTTGGAAATCTATATCTCGACTTCTGTCAGTACTAGCTTTAAAAATTTAACGGTTCTCTCTTAGTTTCGTCGTTCTGAATCCAACGAGACTATTCCCAAAGTCGTAGCTCCTTTAATAACCGAGATACAAATTTTCAGTTTCCATATATGTGCTCCAAAAACCCAAAGTTTGGAAATCTATATCTCGACTTCTGTCAGTACTAGCTTAAAAAATCCAACGGTTCTCTCTTAGTTTCGTCGTTCTGAATCCAACGAGACTATTCCCAAAGTCGTAGCTCCTTTAATAACCGAGATACAAATTTTCAGTTTCCATATATGTGCTCCAAAAACCCAAAGTTTGGAAATCTATATCTCGACTTCTGTCAGTACTAGCGTTAAATATTTAACGTTTCTCTCTTAGTTTCGTCGTTCTGAATCCAACGAGACTATTCCCAAAGTCGTAGCTCCTTTAATAACCGAGATACAAATTTTCAGTTTCCATATATGTGCACCAAAAACCCAAAGTTTGGAAACCTATATCTCGACTTCTGTCAGTACTAGCTTTAAAAATCCAACAATTCTCTCTTAGTTTCGTCATTCTGAATCCAACGAGACTATTCCCAAAGTCGTAGCTCCTTTAATAACCGAGATACAAATTTTCAGTTTCCATATATGTGCTCCAAAAACCCAAAGTTTGGAAATCTATATCTCGACTTCTGTCAGTACTAGCTTAAAAAATCCAACGGTTCTGTCTTAGTTTCGTCGTTCTGAATCCAACGAGACTATTCCCAAAGTCGTAGCTCCTTTATTAACCGAGATACAAATTTTTAGTTTCCATATACAGTACATATATGCACCAAAAACCCAAAGTTTGGAAATCTATATCTCGACTTCTGTCAGTGCTAGCTTAAAAAATCCAACGGTTCTGTCTTAGTTTCGTCGTTCTGAATCCAACGAGACTATTCCCAAAGTCGTAGCTCCTTTATTAACCGAGATACAAATTTTTAGTTTCCATATACAGTACATATATGCACCAAAAACCCAAAGTTTGGAAATCTATATCTCGACTTCTGTCAGTGCTAGCTTAAAAAATCCAACGGTTCTGTCTTAGTTTCGTCGTTCTGAATCCAACGAGACTATTCCCAAAGTCGTAGCTCCTTTATTAACCGAGATACAAATTTTTAGTTTCCATATACAGTACATATATGCACCAAAAACCCAAAGTTTGGAAATCTATATCTCGACTTCTGTCAGTGCTAGCTTAAAAAATCCAACGGTTCTGTCTTAGTTTCGTCGTTCTGAATCCAACGAGACTATTCCCAAAGTCGTAGCTCCTTTATTAACCGAGATACAAATTTTTAGTTTCCATATACAGTACATATATGCACCAAAAACCCAAAGTTTGGAAATCTATATCTCGACTTCTGTCAGTGCTAGCTTAAAAAATCCAACGGTTCTGTCTTAGTTTCGTCGTTCTGAATCCAACGAGACTATTCCCAAAGTCGTAGCTCCTTTATTAACCGAGATACAAATTTTTAGTTTCCATATACAGTACATATATGCACCAAAAACCCAAAGTTTGGAAATCTATATCTCGACTTCTGTCAGTGCTAGCTTTAAAAATCCAACGGTTCTCTCTTAGTTTCGTCATTCTGAATCCAACGAGACTATTCCCAAAGTCGTAGCTCCTTTAATAACCGAGATACAAATTTTCAGTTTCCATATATGTGCTCCAAAAACCCAAAGTTTGGAAATCTATATCTCGACTTCTGTCAGTACTAGCTTAAAAAATCCAACGGTTCTGTCTTAGTTTCGTCGTTCTGAATCCAACGAGACTATTCCCAAAGTCGTAGCTCCTTTAATAACCGAGATACAAATTTTCAGTTTCCATATATGTGCTCCAAAAACCCAAAGTTTGGAAATCTATATCTCGATTTCTGTCAGTACTAGCTTAAAAAATCCAACGGTTCTCTCTTAGTTTCGTCGTTCTAAATCCAACGCGACTATTCCCAAAGTCGTAGCTCCTTTAATAACCGAGATACAAATTTTCAGTTTCCATATATGTGCACCAAAAACCCAAAGTTTGGAAATCTATATCTCGACTTCTGTCAGTACTAGCTTAAAAAATCCAACGGTTCTGTCTTAGTTTCGTCGTTCTGAATCCAACGAGACTATTCCCAAAGTCGTAGCTCCTTTAATAACCGAGATACAAATTTTCAGTTTCCATATATGTGCTCCAAAAACCCAAAGTTTGGAAATCTATATCTCGACTTCTGTCAGTACTAGCTTAAAAAATCCAACGGTTCTGTCTTAGTTTCGTCGTTCTAAATCCAACGCGACTATTCCCAAAGTCGTAGCTCCTTTAATAACCGAGATACAAATTTTCAGTTTCCATATATGTGCTCCAAAAACCCAAAGTTTGGAAATCTATATCTCGACTTCTGTCAGTACTAGCTTAAAAAATCCAACGGTTCTGTCTTAGTTTCGTCGTTCTGAATCCAACGCGACTATTCCCAAAGTCGTAGCTCCTTTAATAACCGAGATACAAATTTTCAGTTTCCATATATGTGCTCCAAAAACCCAAAGTTTGGAAATCTATATCTCGACTTCTGTCAGTACTAGCTTAAAAAATCCAACGGTTCTGTCTTAGTTTCGTCGTTCTGAATCCAACGAGACTATTCCCAAAGTCGTAGCTCCTTTATTAACCGAGATACAAATTTTTAGTTTCCATATACAGTACATATATGCACCAAAAACCCAAAGTTTGGAAATCTATATCTCGACTTCTGTCAGTGCTAGCTTAAAAAATCCAACGGTTCTGTCTTAGTTTCGTCGTTCTCAATCCAACGAGACTATTCCCAAAGTCGTAGCTCCTTTAATAACCGAGATACAAATTTTCAGTTTCCATATATGTGCTCCAAAAACCCAAAGTTTGGAAATCTATATCTCGACTTCTGTCAGTACTAGCTTTAAAAATTTAACGGTTCTCTCTTAGTTTCGTCGTTCTGAATCCAACGAGACTATTCCCAAAGTCGTAGCTCCTTTAATAACCGAGATACAAATTTTCAGTTTCCATATATGTGCACCAAAAACCCAAAGTTTGGAAACCTATATCTCGACTTCTGTCAGTACTAGCTTTAAAAATCCAACGGTTCTGTCTTAGTTTCGTCGTTCTAAATCCAACGCGACTATTCCCAAAGTCGTAGCTCCTTTAGTAACCGAGATACAAATTTTTAGTTTCCATATACAGTACATATATGCACCAAAAACCCAAAGTTTGGAAATCTATATCTCGACTTCTGTCAGTGCTAGCTTAAAAAATCCAACGGTTCTGTCTTAGTTTCGTCGTTCTGAATCCAACGAGACTATTCCCAAAGTCGTAGCTCCTTTAATAACCGAGATACAAATTTTCAGTTTCCATATATGTGCACCAAAAACCCAAAGTTTGGAAATCTATATCTCGACTTCTGTCAGTACTAGCTTTAAAAATTTAACGGTTCTCTCTTAGTTTCGTCGTTCTGAATCCAACGAGACTATTCCCAAAGTCGTAGCTCCTTTAATAACCGAGATACAAATTTTCAGTTTCCATATATGTGCTCCAAAAACCCAAAGTTTGGAAATCTATATCTCGACTTCTGTCAGTACTAGCTTAAAAAATCCAACGGTTCTCTCTTAGTTTTGTCGTTCTGAATCCAACGAGACTATTCCCAAAGTCGTAGCTCCTTTAATAACCGAGATACAAATTTTCAGTTTCCATATATGTGCTCCAAAAACCCAAAGTTTGGAAATCTATATCTCGACTTCTGTCAGTACTAGCTTAAAAAATCCAACGGTTCTCTCTTAGTTTCGTCGTTCTAAATCCAACGCGACTATTCCCAAAGTCGTAGCTCCTTTAATAACCGAGATACAAATTTTCAGTTTCCATATATGTGCTCCAAAAACCCAAAGTTTGGAAATCTATATCTCGACTTCTGTCAGTACTAGCTTAAAAAATCCAACGGTTCTGTCTTAGTTTCGTCGTTCTGAATCCAACGAGACTATTCCCAAAGTCGTAGCTCCTTCAATAACCGAGATACAAATTTTCAGTTTCCATATATGTGCACCAAAAACCCAAAGTTTGGAAATCTATATCTCGACTTCTGTCAGTACTAGCTTTAAAAATTTAACGGTTCTCTCTTAGTTTCGTCGTTCTGAATCCAACGAGACTATTCCCAAAGTCGTAGCTCCTTTAATAACCGAGATACAAATTTTCAGTTTCCATATATGTGCACCAAAAACCCAAAGTTTGGAAACCTATATCTCGACTTCTGTCAGTACTAGCTTTAAAAATCCAACGGTTCTCTCTTAGTTTCGTCATTCTGAATCCAACGAGACTATTCCCAAAGTCGTAGCTCCTTTAATAACCGAGATACAAATTTTCAGTTTCCATATATGTGCTCCAAAAACCCAAAGTTTGGAAATCTATATCTCGACTTCTGTCAGTACTAGCTTAAAAAATCCAACGGTTCTGTCTTAGTTTCGTCGTTCTGAATCCAACGAGACTATTCCCAAAGTCGTAGCTCCTTTAATAACGGAGATACAAATTTTCAGTTTCCATATATGTGCACCAAAAACCCAAAGTTTGGAAATCTATATCTCGACTTCTGTCAGTACTAGCTTTAAAAATTTAACGGTTCTCTCTTAGTTTCGTCGTTCTGAATCCAACGAGACTATTCCCAAAGTCGTAGCTCCTTTAATAACCGAGATACAAATTTTCAGTTTCCATATATGTGCTCCAAAAACCCAAAGTTTGGAAATCTATATCTCGACTTCTGTCAGTACTAGCTTAAAAAATCCAACGGTTCTGTCTTAGTTTCGTCGTTCTGAATCCAACGAGACTATTCCCAAAGTCGTAGCTCCTTTAATAACCGAGATACAAATTTTCAGTTTCCATATATGTGCTCCAAAAACCCAAAGTTTGGAAATCTATATCTCGACTTCTGTCAGTACTAGCTTAAAAAATCCAACGGTTCTCTCTTAGTTTCGTCGTTCTGAATCCAACGAGACTATTCCCAAAGTCGTAGCTCCTTTAATAACCGAGATACAAATTTTCAGTTTCCATATATGTGCTCCAAAAACCCAAAGTTTGGAAATCTATATCTCGACTTCTGTCAGTACTAGCTTAAAAAATCCAACGGTTCTCTCTTAGTTTCGTCGTTCTAAATCCAACGCGACTATTCCCAAAGTCGTAGCTCCTTTAATAACCGAGATACAAATTTTCAGTTTCCATATATGTGCTCCAAAAACCCAAAGTTTGGAAATCTATATCTCGACTTCTGTCAGTACTAGCTTAAAAAATCCAACGGTTCTCTCTTAGTTTCGTCGTTCTGAATCCAACGAGACTATTCCCAAAGTCGTAGCTCCTTTAATAACCGAGATACAAATTTTCAGTTTCCATATATGTGCACCAAAAACCCAAAGTTTGGAAACCTATATCTCGACTTCTGTCAGTACTAGCTTTAAAAATCCAACGGTTCTCTCTTAGTTTCGTCATTCTGAATCCAACGAGACTATTCATAAAGTCGTAGCTCCTTTAATAACCGAGATACAAATTTTCAGTTTCCATATATGTGCTCCAAAAACCCAAAGTTTGGAAATCTATATCTCGACTTCTGTCAGTACTCGCTTAAAAAATCCAACGGTTTTGTCTTAGTTTCGTCGTTCTGAATCCAACGAGACTATTCCCAAAGTCGTAGCTCCTTTAATAACCGAGATACAAATTTTCAGTTTCCATATATGTGCTCCAAAAACCCAAAGTTTGGAAATCTATATCTCGACTTCTGTCAGTACTAGCTTAAAAAATCCAACGGTTCTCTCTTAGTTTCGTCGTTCTAAATCCAACGCGACTATTCCCAAAGTCGTAGCTCCTTTAATAACCGAGATACAAATTTTCAGTTTCCATATATGTGCTCCAAAAACCCAAAGTTTGGAAATCTATATCTCGACTTCTGTCAGTACTAGCTTAAAAAATCCAACGGTTCTGTCTTAGTTTCGTCGTTCTGAATCCAACGAGACTATTCCCAAAGTCGTAGCTCCTTTAATAACCGAGATACAAATTTTCAGTTTCCATATATGTGCACCAAAAACCCAAAGTTTGGAAATCTATATCTCGACTTCTGTCAGTACTAGCTTTAAAAATTTAACGGTTCTCTCTTAGTTTCGTCGTTCTGAATCCAACGAGACTATTCCCAAAGTCGTAGCTCCTTTAATAACCGAGATACAAATTTTCAGTTTCCATATATGTGCACCAAAAACCCAAAGTTTGGAAATCTATATCTCAACTTCTGTCAGTACTAGCTTTAAAAATTTAACGGTTCTCTCTTAGTTTCGTCGTTCTGAATCCAACGAGACTATTCCCAAAGTCGTAGCTCCTTTAATAACCGAGATACAAATTTTCAGTTTCCATATATGTGCTCCAAAAACCCAAAGTTTGGAAATCTATATCTCGACTTCTGTCAGTACTAGCTTAAAAAATCCAACGGTTCTGTCTTAGTTTCGTCGTTCTGAATCCAACGAGACTATTCCCAAAGTCGTAGCTCCTTTAATAACCGAGATACAAATTTTCAGTTTCCATATATGTGCTCCAAAAACCCAAAGTTTGGAAATCTATATCTCGATTTCTGTCAGTACTAGCTTAAAAAATCCAACGGTTCTCTCTTAGTTTCGTCGTTCTAAATCCAACGCGACTATTCCCAAAGTCGTAGCTCCTTTAATAACCGAGATACAAATTTTCAGTTTCCATATATGTGCACCAAAAACCCAAAGTTTGGAAATCTATATCTCGACTTCTGTCAGTACTAGCTTAAAAAATCCAACGGTTCTGTCTTAGTTTCGTCGTTCTGAATCCAACGAGACTATTCCCAAAGTCGTAGCTCCTTTAATAACCGAGATACAAATTTTCAGTTTCCATATATGTGCTCCAAAAACCCAAAGTTTGGAAATCTATATCTCGACTTCTGTCAGTACTAGCTTAAAAAATCCAACGGTTCTGTCTTAGTTTCGTCGTTCTGAATCCAACGAGACTATTCCCAAAGTCGTAGCTCCTTCAATAACCGAGATACAAATTTTCAGTTTCCATATATGTGCACCAAAAACCCAAAGTTTGGAAATCTATATCTCGACTTCTGTCAGTACTAGCTTTAAAAATTTAACGGTTCTCTCTTAGTTTCGTCGTTCTGAATCCAACGAGACTATTCCCAAAGTCGTAGCTCCTTTAATAACCGAGATACAAATTTTCAGTTTCCATATATGTGCACCAAAAACCCAAAGTTTGGAAACCTATATCTCGACTTCTGTCAGTACTAGCTTTAAAAATCCAACGGTTCTCTCTTAGTTTCGTCATTCTGAATCCAACGAGACTATTCCCAAAGTCGTAGCTCCTTTAATAACCGAGATACAAATTTTCAGTTTCCATATATGTGCTCCAAAAACCCAAAGTTTGGAAATCTATATCTCGACTTCTGTCAGTACTAGCTTAAAAAATCCAACGGTTCTGTCTTAGTTTCGTCGTTCTGAATCCAACGAGACTATTCCCAAAGTCGTAGCTCCTTTAATAACGGAGATACAAATTTTCAGTTTCCATATATGTGCACCAAAAACCCAAAGTTTGGAAATCTATATCTCGACTTCTGTCAGTACTAGCTTTAAAAATTTAACGGTTCTCTCTTAGTTTCGTCGTTCTGAATCCAACGAGACTATTCCCAAAGTCGTAGCTCCTTTAATAACCGAGATACAAATTTTCAGTTTCCATATATGTGCTCCAAAAACCCAAAGTTTGGAAATCTATATCTCGACTTCTGTCAGTACTAGCTTAAAAAATCCAACGGTTCTGTCTTAGTTTCGTCGTTCTGAATCCAACGAGACTATTCCCAAAGTCGTAGCTCCTTTAATAACCGAGATACAAATTTTCAGTTTCCATATATGTGCTCCAAAAACCCAAAGTTTGGAAATCTATATCTCGACTTCTGTCAGTACTAGCTTAAAAAATCCAACGGTTCTCTCTTAGTTTCGTCGTTCTGAATCCAACGAGACTATTCCCAAAGTCGTAGCTCCTTTAATAACCGAGATACAAATTTTCAGTTTCCATATATGTGCTCCAAAAACCCAAAGTTTGGAAATCTATATCTCGACTTCTGTCAGTACTAGCTTAAAAAATCCAACGGTTCTCTCTTAGTTTCGTCGTTCTAAATCCAACGCGACTATTCCCAAAGTCGTAGCTCCTTTAATAACCGAGATACAAATTTTCAGTTTCCATATATGTGCTCCAAAAACCCAAAGTTTGGAAATCTATATCTCGACTTCTGTCAGTACTAGCTTAAAAAATCCAACGGTTCTCTCTTAGTTTCGTCGTTCTGAATCCAACGAGACTATTCCCAAAGTCGTAGCTCCTTTAATAACCGAGATACAAATTTTCAGTTTCCATATATGTGCACCAAAAACCCAAAGTTTGGAAACCTATATCTCGACTTCTGTCAGTACTAGCTTTAAAAATCCAACGGTTCTCTCTTAGTTTCGTCATTCTGAATCCAACGAGACTATTCATAAAGTCGTAGCTCCTTTAATAACCGAGATACAAATTTTCAGTTTCCATATATGTGCTCCAAAAACCCAAAGTTTGGAAATCTATATCTCGACTTCTGTCAGTACTCGCTTAAAAAATCCAACGGTTTTGTCTTAGTTTCGTCGTTCTGAATCCAACGAGACTATTCCCAAAGTCGTAGCTCCTTTAATAACCGAGATACAAATTTTCAGTTTCCATATATGTGCTCCAAAAACCCAAAGTTTGGAAATCTATATCTCGACTTCTGTCAGTACTAGCTTAAAAAATCCAACGGTTCTCTCTTAGTTTCGTCGTTCTAAATCCAACGCGACTATTCCCAAAGTCGTAGCTCCTTTAATAACCGAGATACAAATTTTCAGTTTCCATATATGTGCTCCAAAAACCCAAAGTTTGGAAATCTATATCTCGACTTCTGTCAGTACTAGCTTAAAAAATCCAACGGTTCTGTCTTAGTTTCGTCGTTCTGAATCCAACGAGACTATTCCCAAAGTCGTAGCTCCTTTAATAACCGAGATACAAATTTTCAGTTTCCATATATGTGCACCAAAAACCCAAAGTTTGGAAATCTATATCTCGACTTCTGTCAGTACTAGCTTTAAAAATTTAACGGTTCTCTCTTAGTTTCGTCGTTCTGAATCCAACGAGACTATTCCCAAAGTCGTAGCTCCTTTAATAACCGAGATACAAATTTTCAGTTTCCATATATGTGCACCAAAAACCCAAAGTTTGGAAATCTATATCTCAACTTCTGTCAGTACTAGCTTTAAAAATTTAACGGTTCTCTCTTAGTTTCGTCGTTCTGAATCCAACGAGACTATTCCCAAAGTCGTAGCTCCTTTAATAACCGAGATACAAATTTTCAGTTTCCATATATGTGCTCCAAAAACCCAAAGTTTGGAAATCTATATCTCGACTTCTGTCAGTACTAGCTTAAAAAATCCAACGGTTCTGTCTTAGTTTCGTCGTTCTGAATCCAACGAGACTATTCCCAAAGTCGTAGCTCCTTTAATAACCGAGATACAAATTTTCAGTTTCCATATATGTGCTCCAAAAACCCAAAGTTTGGAAATCTATATCTCGATTTCTGTCAGTACTAGCTTAAAAAATCCAACGGTTCTCTCTTAGTTTCGTCGTTCTAAATCCAACGCGACTATTCCCAAAGTCGTAGCTCCTTTAATAACCGAGATACAAATTTTCAGTTTCCATATATGTGCACCAAAAACCCAAAGTTTGGAAATCTATATCTCGACTTCTGTCAGTACTAGCTTAAAAAATCCAACGGTTCTGTCTTAGTTTCGTCGTTCTGAATCCAACGAGACTATTCCCAAAGTCGTAGCTCCTTTAATAACCGAGATACAAATTTTCAGTTTCCATATATGTGCTCCAAAAACCCAAAGTTTGGAAATCTATATCTCGACTTCTGTCAGTACTAGCTTAAAAAATCCAACGGTTCTGTCTTAGTTTCGTCGTTCTAAATCCAACGCGACTATTCCCAAAGTCGTAGCTCCTTTAATAACCGAGATACAAATTTTCAGTTTCCATATATGTGCTCCAAAAACCCAAAGTTTGGAAATCTATATCTCGACTTCTGTCAGTACTAGCTTAAAAAATCCAACGGTTCTGTCTTAGTTTCGTCGTTCTGAATCCAACGCGACTATTCCCAAAGTCGTAGCTCCTTTAATAACCGAGATACAAATTTTCAGTTTCCATATATGTGCTCCAAAAACCCAAAGTTTGGAAATCTATATCTCGACTTCTGTCAGTACTAGCTTAAAAAATCCAACGGTTCTGTCTTAGTTTCGTCGTTCTGAATCCAACGAGACTATTCCCAAAGTCGTAGCTCCTTTATTAACCGAGATACAAATTTTTAGTTTCCATATACAGAACATATATGCACCAAAAACCCAAAGTTTGGAAATCTATATCTCGACTTCTGTCAGTGCTAGCTTAAAAAATCCAACGGTTCTGTCTTAGTTTCGTCGTTCTGAATCCAACGAGACTATTCCCAAAGTCGTAGCTCCTTTAATAACCGAGATACAAATTTTCAGTTTCCATATATGTGCTCCAAAAACCCAAAGTTTGGAAATCTATATCTCGACTTCTGTCAGTACTAGCTTAAAAAATCCAACGGTTCTCTCTTAGTTTCGTCGTTCTAAATCCAACGCGACTATTCCCAAAGTCGTAGCTCCTTTAATAACCGAGATACAAATTTTCAGTTTCCATATATGTGCTCCAAAAACCCAAAGTTTGGAAATCTATATCTCGACTTCTGTCAGTACTAGCTTAAAAAATCCAACGGTTCTGTCTTAGTTTCGTCGTTCTGAATCCAACGAGACTATTCCCAAAGTCGTAGCTCCTTTATTAACCGAGATACAAATTTTTAGTTTCCATATACAGTACATATATGCACCAAAAACCCAAAGTTTGGAAATCTATATCTCGACTTCTGTCAGTGCTAGCTTAAAAAATCCAACGGTTCTGTCTTAGTTTCGTCGTTCTGAATCCAACGAGACTATTCCCAAAGTCGTAGCTCCTTTAATAACCGAGATACAAATTTTCAGTTTCCATATATGTGCACCAAAAACCCAAAGTTTGGAAATCTATATCTCGACTTCTGTCAGTACTAGCTTTAAAAATTTAACGGTTCTCTCTTAGTTTCGTCGTTCTGAATCCAACGAGACTATTCCCAAAGTCGTAGCTCCTTTAATAACCGAGATACAAATTTTCAGTTTCCATATATGTGCACCAAAAACCCAAAGTTTGGAAACCTATATCTCGACTTCTGTCAGTACTAGCTTTAAAAATCCAACGGTTCTGTCTTAGTTTCGTCGTTCTAAATCCAACGCGACTATTCCCAAAGTCGTAGCTCCTTTAGTAACCGAGATACAAATTTTTAGTTTCCATATACAGTACATATATGCACCAAAAACCCAAAGTTTGGAAATCTATATCTCGACTTCTGTCAGTGCTAGCTTAAAAAATCCAACGGTTCTGTCTTAGTTTCGTCGTTCTGAATCCAACGAGACTATTCCCAAAGTCGTAGCTCCTTTAATAACCGAGATACAAATTTTCAGTTTCCATATATGTGCACCAAAAACCCAAAGTTTGGAAATCTATATCTCGACTTCTGTCAGTACTAGCTTTAAAAATTTAACGGTTCTCTCTTAGTTTCGTCGTTCTGAATCCAACGAGACTATTCCCAAAGTCGTAGCTCCTTTAATAACCGAGATACAAATTTTCAGTTTCCATATATGTGCTCCAAAAACCCAAAGTTTGAAAATCTATATCTCGACTTCTGTCAGTACTAGCTTAAAAAATCCAACGGTTCTGTCTTAGTTTCGTCGTTCTGAATCCAACGAGACTATTCCCAAAGTCGTAGCTCCTTTAATAACCGAGATACAAATTTTCAGTTTCCATATATGTGCTCCAAAAACCCAAAGTTTGGAAATCTATATCTCGACTTCTGTCAGTACTAGCTTAAAAAATCCAACGGATCTCTCTTAGTTTCGTCGTTCTAAATTCAACGCGACTATTCCCAAAGTCGTAGCTCCTTTAATAACCGAGATACAAATTTTCAGTTTCCATATATGTGCTCCAAAAACCCAAAGTTTGGAAATCTATATCTCGACTTCTGTCAGTACTAGCTTAAAAAATCCAACGGTTCTCTCTTAGTTTCGTCGTTCTGAATCCAACGAGACTATTCCCAAAGTCGTAGCTCCTTTAATAACCGAGATACAAATTTTCAGTTTCCATATATGTGCTCCAAAAACCCAAAGTTTGGAAATCTATATCTCGACTTCTGTCAGTACTAGCTTAAAAAATCCAACGGTTCTCTCTTAGTTTCGTCGTTCTAAATCCAACGCGACTATTCCCAAAGTCGTAGCTCCTTTAATAACCGAGATACAAATTTTCAGTTTCCATATATGTGCTCCAAAAACCCAAAGTTTGGAAATCTATATCTCGACTTCTGTCAGTACTAGCTTAAAAAATCCAACGGTTCTGTCTTAGTTTCGTCGTTCTGAATCCAACGAGACTATTCCCAAAGTCGTAGCTCCTTCAATAACCGAGATACAAATTTTCAGTTTCCATATATGTGCACCAAAAACCCAAAGTTTGGAAATCTATATCTCGACTTCTGTCAGTACTAGCTTTAAAAATTTAACGGTTCTCTCTTAGTTTCGTCGTTCTGAATCCAACGAGACTATTCCCAAAGTCGTAGCTCCTTTAATAACCGAGATACAAATTTTCAGTTTCCATATATGTGCACCAAAAACCCAAAGTTTGGAAACCTATATCTCGACTTCTGTCAGTACTAGCTTTAAAAATCCAACGGTTCTCTCTTAGTTTCGTCATTCTGAATCCAACGAGACTATTCCCAAAGTCGTAGCTCCTTTAATAACCGAGATACAAATTTTCAGTTTCCATATATGTGCTCCAAAAACCCAAAGTTTGGAAATCTATATCTCGACTTCTGTCAGTACTAGCTTAAAAAATCCAACGGTTCTCTCTTAGTTTCGTCGTTCTAAATCCAACGCGACTATTCCCAAAGTCGTAGCTCCTTTAATAACCGAGATACAAATTTTCAGTTTCCATATATGTGCACCAAAAACCCAAAGTTTGGAAATCTATATCTCGACTTCTGTCAGTACTAGCTTAAAAAATCCAACGGTTCTGTCTTAGTTTCGTCGTTCTGAATCCAACGAGACTATTCCCAAAGTCGTAGCTCCTTTATTAACCGAGATACAAATTTTTAGTTTCCATATACAGTACATATATGCACCAAAAACCCAAAGTTTGGAAATCTATATCTCGACTTCTGTCAGTGCTAGCTTAAAAAATCCAACGGTTCTGTCTTAGTTTCGTCGTTCTGAATCCAACGAGACTATTCCCAAAGTCGTAGCTCCTTTAATAACGGAGATACAAATTTTCAGTTTCCATATATGTGCACCAAAAACCCAAAGTTTGGAAATCTATATCTCGACTTCTGTCAGTACTAGCTTTAAAAATTTAACGGTTCTCTCTTAGTTTCGTCGTTCTGAATCCAACGAGACTATTCCCAAAGTCGTAGCTCCTTTAATAACCGAGATACAAATTTTCAGTTTCCATATATGTGCTCCAAAAACCCAAAGTTTGGAAATCTATATCTCGACTTCTGTCAGTGCTAGCTTAAAAAATCCAACGGTTCTGTCTTAGTTTCGTCGTTCTGAATCCAACGAGACTATTCCCAAAGTCGTAGCTCCTTTAATAACCGAGATACAAATTTTCAGTTTCCATATATGTGCTCCAAAAACCCAAAGTTTGGAAATCTATATCTCGACTTCTGTCAGTACTAGCTTAAAAAATCCAACGGTTCTCTCTTAGTTTCGTCGTTCTAAATCCAACGCGACTATTCCCAAAGTCGTAGCTCCTTTAATAACCGAGATACAAATTTTCAGTTTCCATATATGTGCTCCAAAAACCCAAAGTTTGGAAATCTATATCTCGACTTCTGTCAGTACTAGCTTAAAAAATCCAACGGTTCTGTCTTAGTTTCGTCGTTCTGAATCCAACGAGACTATTCCCAAAGTCGTAGCTCCTTTATTAACCGAGATACAAATTTTTAGTTTCCATATACAGTACATATATGCACCAAAAACCCAAAGTTTGGAAATCTATATCTCGACTTCTGTCAGTGCTAGCTTAAAAAATCCAACGGTTCTGTCTTAGTTTCGTCGTTCTGAATCCAACGCGACTATTCCCAAAGTCGTAGCTCCTTTAATAACCGAGATACAAATTTTCAGTTTCCATATATGTGCACCAAAAACCCAAAGTTTGGAAATCTATATCTCGACTTCTGTCAGTACTAGCTTAAAAAATCCAACGGTTCTGTCTTAGTTTCGTCGTTCTGAATCCAACGAGACTATTCCCAAAGTCGTAGCTCCTTTAATAACCGAGATACAAATTTTCAGTTTCCATATATGTGCACCAAAAACCCAAAGTTTGGAAATCTATATCTCGACTTCTGTCAGTACTAGCTTTAAAAATTTAACGGTTCTCTCTTAGTTTCGTCGTTCTGAATCCAACGAGACTATTCCCAAAGTCGTAGCTCCTTTAATAACCGAGATACAAATTTTCAGTTTCCATATATGTGCACCAAAAACCCAAAGTTTGGAAACCTATATCTCGACTTCTGTCAGTACTAGCTTTAAAAATCCAACGGTTCTGTCTTAGTTTCGTCGTTCTAAATCCAACGCGACTATTCCCAAAGTCGTAGCTCCTTTAGTAACCGAGATACAAATTTTTAGTTTCCATATACAGTACATATATGCACCAAAAACCCAAAGTTTGGAAATCTATATCTCGACTTCTGTCAGTGCTAGCTTAAAAAATCCAACGGTTCTGTCTTAGTTTCGTCGTTCTGAATCCAACGAGACTATTCCCAAAGTCGTAGCTCCTTTAATAACCGAGATACAAATTTTCAGTTTCCATATATGTGCACCAAAAACCCAAAGTTTGGAAATCTATATCTCGACTTCTATCAGTACTAGCTTTAAAAATTTAACGGTTCTCTCTTAGTTTCGTCGTTCTGAATCCAACGAGACTATTCCCAAAGTCGTAGCTCCTTTAATAACCGAGATACAAATTTTCAGTTTCCATATATGTGCTCCAAAAACCCAAAGTTTGAAAATCTATATCTCGACTTCTGTCAGTACTAGCTTAAAAAATCCAACGGTTCTGTCTTAGTTTCGTCGTTCTGAATCCAACGAGACTATTCCCAAAGTCGTAGCTCCTTTAATAACCGAGATACAAATTTTCAGTTTCCATATATGTGCTCCAAAAACCCAAAGTTTGGAAATCTATATCTCGACTTCTGTCAGTACTAGCTTAAAAAATCCAACGGATCTCTCTTAGTTTCGTCGTTCTAAATTCAACGCGACTATTCCCAAAGTCGTAGCTCCTTTAATAACCGAGATACAAATTTTCAGTTTCCATATATGTGCTCCAAAAACCCAAAGTTTGGAAATCTATATCTCGACTTCTGTCAGTACTAGCTTAAAAAATCCAACGGTTCTCTCTTAGTTTCGTCGTTCTGAATCCAACGAGACTATTCCCAAAGTCGTAGCTCCTTTAATAACCGAGATACAAATTTTCAGTTTCCATATATGTGCTCCAAAAACCCAAAGTTTGGAAATCTATATCTCGACTTCTGTCAGTACTAGCTTAAAAAATCCAACGGTTCTCTCTTAGTTTCGTCGTTCTAAATCCAACGCGACTATTCCCAAAGTCGTAGCTCCTTTAATAACCGAGATACAAATTTTCAGTTTCCATATATGTGCTCCAAAAACCCAAAGTTTGGAAATCTATATCTCGACTTCTGTCAGTACTAGCTTAAAAAATCCAACGGTTCTGTCTTAGTTTCGTCGTTCTGAATCCAACGAGACTATTCCCAAAGTCGTAGCTCCTTTATTAACCGAGATACAAATTTTTAGTTTCCATATACAGTACATATATGCACCAAAAACCCAAAGTTTGGAAATCTATATCTCGACTTCTGTCAGTGCTAGCTTAAAAAATCCAACGGTTCTGTCTTAGTTTCGTCGTTCTGAATCCAACGAGACTATTCCCAAAGTCGTAGCTCCTTTAATAACGGAGATACAAATTTTCAGTTTCCATATATGTGCACCAAAAACCCAAAGTTTGGAAATCTATATCTCGACTTCTGTCAGTACTAGCTTTAAAAATTTAACGGTTCTCTCTTAGTTTCGTCGTTCTGAATCCAACGAGACTATTCCCAAAGTCGTAGCTCCTTTAATAACCGAGATACAAATTTTCAGTTTCCATATATGTGCTCCAAAAACCCAAAGTTTGGAAATCTATATCTCGACTTCTGTCAGTACTAGCTTAAAAAATCCAACGGTTCTGTCTTAGTTTCGTCGTTCTGAATCCAACGAGACTATTCCCAAAGTCGTAGCTCCTTTAATAACCGAGATACAAATTTTCAGTTTCCATATATGTGCTCCAAAAACCCAAAGTTTGGAAATCTATATCTCGACTTCTGTCAGTACTAGCTTAAAAAATCCAACGGTTCTCTCTTAGTTTCGTCGTTCTGAATCCAACGAGACTATTCCCAAAGTCGTAGCTCCTTTAATAACCGAGATACAAATTTTCAGTTTCCATATATGTGCTCCAAAAACCCAAAGTTTGGAAATCTATATCTCGACTTCTGTCAGTACTAGCTTAAAAAATCCAACGGTTCTCTCTTAGTTTCGTCGTTCTAAATCCAACGCGACTATTCCCAAAGTCGTAGCTCCTTTAATAACCGAGATACAAATTTTCAGTTTCCATATATGTGCTCCAAAAACCCAAAGTTTGGAAATCTATATCTCGACTTCTGTCAGTACTAGCTTAAAAAATCCAACGGTTCTCTCTTAGTTTCGTCGTTCTGAATCCAACGAGACTATTCCCAAAGTCGTAGCTCCTTTAATAACCGAGATACAAATTTTCAGTTTCCATATATGTGCACCAAAAACCCAAAGTTTGGAAACCTATATCTCGACTTCTGTCAGTACTAGCTTTAAAAATCCAACGGTTCTCTCTTAGTTTCGTCATTCTGAATCCAACGAGACTATTCATAAAGTCGTAGCTCCTTTAATAACCGAGATACAAATTTTCAGTTTCCATATATGTGCTCCAAAAACCCAAAGTTTGGAAATCTATATCTCGACTTCTGTCAGTACTCGCTTAAAAAATCCAACGGTTCTGTCTTAGTTTCGTCGTTCTGAATCCAACGAGACTATTCCCAAAGTCGTAGCTCCTTTAATAACCGAGATACAAATTTTCAGTTTCCATATATGTGCTCCAAAAACCCAAAGTTTGGAAATCTATATCTCGACTTCTGTCAGTACTAGCTTAAAAAATCCAACGGTTCTCTCTTAGTTTCGTCGTTCTAAATCCAACGCGACTATTCCCAAAGTCGTAGCTCCTTTAATAACCGAGATACAAATTTTCAGTTTCCATATATGTGCTCCAAAAACCCAAAGTTTGGAAATCTATATCTCGACTTCTGTCAGTACTAGCTTAAAAAATCCAACGGTTCTGTCTTAGTTTCGTCGTTCTGAATCCAACGAGACTATTCCCAAAGTCGTAGCTCCTTTAATAACCGAGATACAAATTTTCAGTTTCCATATATGTGCACCAAAAACCCAAAGTTTGGAAATCTATATCTCGACTTCTGTCAGTACTAGCTTTAAAAATTTAACGGTTCTCTCTTAGTTTCGTCGTTCTGAATCCAACGAGACTATTCCCAAAGTCGTAGCTCCTTTAATAACCGAGATACAAATTTTCAGTTTCCATATATGTGCTCCAAAAACCCAAAGTTTGGAAATCTATATCTCGACTTCTGTCAGTACTAGCTTAAAAAATCCAACGGTTCTCTCTTAGTTTCGTCGTTCTAAATCCAACGCGACTATTCCCAAAGTCGTAGCTCCTTTAATAACCGAGATACAAATTTTCAGTTTCCATATATGTGCTCCAAAAACCCAAAGTTTGGAAATCTATATCTCGACTTCTGTCAGTACTAGCTTAAAAAATCCAACGGTTCTGTCTTAGTTTCGTCGTTCTGAATCCAACAAGACTATTCCCAAAGTCGTAGCTCCTTTAATAATCGAGATACAAATTTTCAGTTTCCATATATGTGCACCAAAAACCCAAAGTTTGGAAATCTATATCTCGACTTCTGTCAGTGCTAGCTTAAAAAATCCAACGGTTCTGTCTTAGTTTCGTCGTTCTGAATCCAACGAGACTATTCCCAAAGTCGTAGCTCCTTTAATAACCGAGATACAAATTTTCAGTTTCCATATATGTGCTCCAAAAACCCAAAGTTTGGAAATCTATATCTCGACTTCTGTCAGTACTAGCTTAAAAAATCCAACGGTTCTCTCTTAGTTTCGTCGTTCTAAATCCAACGCGACTATTCCCAAAGTCGTAGCTCCTTTAATAACCGAGATACAAATTTTCAGTTTCCATATATGTGCTCCAAAAACCCAAAGTTTGGAAATCTATATCTCGACTTCTGTCAGTACTAGCTTAAAAAATCCAACGGTTCTGTCTTAGTTTCGTCGTTCTGAATCCAACGAGACTATTCCCAAAGTCGTAGCTCCTTTATTAACCGAGATACAAATTTTTAGTTTCCATATACAGTACATATATGCACCAAAAACCCAAAGTTTGGAAATCTATATCTCGACTTCTGTCAGTGCTAGCTTAAAAAATCCAACGGTTCTGTCTTAGTTTCGTCGTTCTGAATCCAACGCGACTATTCCCAAAGTCGTAGCTCCTTTAATAACCGAGATACAAATTTTCAGTTTCCATATATGTGCACCAAAAACCCAAAGTTTGGAAATCTATATCTCGACTTCTGTCAGTACTAGCTTAAAAAATCCAACGGTTCTGTCTTAGTTTCGTCGTTCTGAATCCAACGAGACTATTCCCAAAGTCGTAGCTCCTTTAATAACCGAGATACAAATTTTCAGTTTCCATATATGTGCACCAAAAACCCAAAGTTTGGAAATCTATATCTCGACTTCTGTCAGTACTAGCTTTAAAAATTTAACGGTTCTCTCTTAGTTTCGTCGTTCTGAATCCAACGAGACTATTCCCAAAGTCGTAGCTCCTTTAATAACCGAGATACAAATTTTCAGTTTCCATATATGTGCACCAAAAACCCAAAGTTTGGAAACCTATATCTCGACTTCTGTCAATACTAGCTTAAAAAATCCAACGGTTCTGTCTTAGTTTCGTCGTTCTGAATCCAACGAGACTATTCCCAAAGTCGTAGCTCCTTTATTAACCGAGATACAAATTTTTAGTTTCCATATACAGTACATATATGCACCAAAAACCCAAAGTTTGGAAATCTATATCTCGACTTCTGTCAGTGCTAGCTTAAAAAATCCAACGGTTCTGTCTTAGTTTCGTCGTTCTGAATCCAACGAGACTATTCCCAAAGTCGTAGCTCCTTTAATAACGGAGATACAAATTTTCAGTTTCCATATATGTGCACCAAAAACCCAAAGTTTGGAAATCTATATCTCGACTTCTGTCAGTACTAGCTTTAAAAATTTAACGGTTCTCTCTTAGTTTCGTCGTTCTGAATCCAACGAGACTATTCCCAAAGTCGTAGCTCCTTTAATAACCGAGATACAAATTTTCAGTTTCCATATATGTGCTCCAAAAACCCAAAGTTTGGAAATCTATATCTCGACTTCTGTCAGTACTAGCTTAAAAAATCCAACGGTTCTGTCTTAGTTTCGTCGTTCTGAATCCAACGAGACTATTCCCAAAGTCGTAGCTCCTTTAATAACCGAGATACAAATTTTCAGTTTCCATATATGTGCTCCAAAAACCCAAAGTTTGGAAATCTATATCTCGACTTCTGTCAGTACTAGCTTAAAAAATCCAACGGTTCTCTCTTAGTTTCGTCGTTCTGAATCCAACGAGACTATTCCCAAAGTCGTAGCTCCTTTAATAACCGAGATACAAATTTTCAGTTTCCATATATGTGCTCCAAAAACCCAAAGTTTGGAAATCTATATCTCGACTTCTGTCAGTACTAGCTTAAAAAATCCAACGGTTCTCTCTTAGTTTCGTCGTTCTAAATCCAACGCGACTATTCCCAAAGTCGTAGCTCCTTTAATAACCGAGATACAAATTTTCAGTTTCCATATATGTGCTCCAAAAACCCAAAGTTTGGAAATCTATATCTCGACTTCTGTCAGTACTAGCTTAAAAAATCCAACGGTTCTCTCTTAGTTTCGTCGTTCTGAATCCAACGAGACTATTCCCAAAGTCGTAGCTCCTTTAATAACCGAGATACAAATTTTCAGTTTCCATATATGTGCACCAAAAACCCAAAGTTTGGAAACCTATATCTCGACTTCTGTCAGTACTAGCTTTAAAAATCCAACGGTTCTCTCTTAGTTTCGTCATTCTGAATCCAACGAGACTATTCATAAAGTCGTAGCTCCTTTAATACCCGAGATACAAATTTTCAGTTTCCATATATGTGCTCCAAAAACCCAAAGTTTGGAAATCTATATCTCGACTTCTGTCAGTACTCGCTTAAAAAATCCAACGGTTCTGTCTTAGTTTCGTCGTTCTGAATCCAACGAGACTATTCTTAAAGTCGTAGCTCCTTTAATAACCGAGATACAAATTTTCAGTTTCCATATATGTGCTCCAAAAACCCAAAGTTTGGAAATCTATATCTCGACTTCTGTCAGTACTAGCTTAAAAAATCCAACGGTTCTCTCTTAGTTTCGTCGTTCTAAATCCAACGCGACTATTCCCAAAGTCGTAGCTCCTTTAATAACCGAGATACAAATTTTCAGTTTCCATATATGTGCTCCAAAAACCCAAAGTTTGGAAATCTATATCTCGACTTCTGTCAGTACTAGCTTAAAAAATCTAACGGTTCTGTCTTAGTTTCGTCGTTCTGAATCCAACGAGACTATTCCCAAAGTCGTAGCTCCTTTAATAACCGAGATACAAATTTTCAGTTTCCATATATGTGCACCAAAAACCCAAAGTTTGGAAATCTATATCTCGACTTCTGTCAGTACTAGCTTTAAAAATTTAACGGTTCTCTCTTAGTTTCGTCGTTCTGAATCCAACGAGACTATTCCCAAAGTCGTAGCTCCTTTAATAACCGAGATACAAATTTTCAGTTTCCATATATGTGCTCCAAAAACCCAAAGTTTGGAAATCTATATCTCGACTTCTGTCAGTACTAGCTTAAAAAATCCAACGGTTCTCTCTTAGTTTCGTCGTTCTAAATCCAACGCGACTATTCCCAAAGTCGTAGCTCCTTTAATAACCGAGATACAAATTTTCAGTTTCCATATATGTGCTCCAAAAACCCAAAGTTTGGAAATCTATATCTCGACTTCTGTCAGTACTAGCTTAAAAAATCCAACGGTTCTGTCTTAGCTTCGTCGTTCTGAATCCAACAAGACTATTCCCAAAGTCGTAGCTCCTTTAATAATCGAGATACAAATTTTCAGTTTCCATATATGTGCACCAAAAACCCAAAGTTTGGAAATCTATATCTCGACTTCTGTCAGTACTAGCTTTAAAAATTTAACGGTTCTCTCTTAGTTTCGTCGTTCTGAATCCAACGAGACTATTCCCAAAGTCGTAGCTCCTTTAATAACCGAGATACAAATTTTCAGTTTCCATATATGTGCACCAAAAACCCAAAGTTTGGAAATCTATATCTCGACTTCTGTCAGTGCTAGCTTAAAAAATCCAACGGTTCTGTCTTAGTTTCGTCGTTCTGAATCCAACGAGACTATTCCCAAAGTCGTAGCTCCTTTAATAACCGAGATACAAATTTTCAGTTTCCATATATGTGCACCAAAAACCCAAAGTTTGGAAATCTATATCTCGACTTCTGTCAGTACTAGCTTTAAAAATTTAACGGTTCTCTCTTAGTTTTGTCGTTCTGAATCCAACGAGACTATTCCCAAAGTCGTAGCTCCTTTAATAACCGAGATACAAATTTTCAGTTTCCATATATGTGCACCAAAAACCCAAAGTTTGGAAACCTATATCTCGACTTCTGTCAGTACTAGCTTTAAAAATCCAACAATTCTGTCTTAGTTTCGTCGTTCTGAATCCAACGAGACTATTCCCAAAGTCGTAGCTCCTTTAATAACCGAGATACAAATTTTCAGTTTCCATATATGTGCACCAAAAACCCAAAGTTTGGAAATCTATATCTCGACTTCTGTCAGTGCTAGCTTAAAAAATCCAACGGTTCTGTCTTAGTTTCGTCGTTCTGAATCCAACGAGACTATTCCCAAAGTCGTAGCTCCTTTAATAACCGAGATACAAATTTTCAGTTTCCATATATGTGCACCAAAAACCCAAAGTTTGGAAATCTATATCTCGACTTCTGTCAGTACTAGCTTAAAAAATCCAACGGTTCTCTCTTAGTTTCGTCGCTCTAAATCCAACGCGACTATTCCCAAAGTCGTAGCTCCTTTAATAACCGAGATACAAATTTTCAGTTTCCATATATGTGCACCAAAAACCCAAAGTTTGGAAATCTATATCTCGACTTCTGTCAGTGCTAGCTTAAAAAATCCAACGGTTCTGTCTTAGTTTCGTCGTTCTGAATCCAACGAGACTATTCCCAAAGTCGTAGCTCCTTTAATAACCGAGATACAAATTTTCAGTTTCCATATATGTGCACCAAAAACCCAAAGTTTGGAAATCTATATCTCGACTTCTGTCAGTACTAGCTTTAAAAATTTAACGGTTCTCTCTTAGTTTCGTCGTTCTGAATCCAACGAGACTATTCCCAAAGTCGTAGCTCCTTTAATAACCGAGATACAAATTTTCAGTTTCCATATATGTGCTCCAAAAACCCAAAGTTTGGAAATCTATATCTCGACTTCTGTCAGTACTAGCTTAAAAAATCCAACGGTTCTGTCTTAGTTTCGTCGTTCTGAATCCAACGCGACTATTCCCAAAGTCGTAGCTCCTTTAATAACCGAGATACAAATTTTCAGTTTCCATATATGTGCACCAAAAACCCAAAGTTTGGAAATCTATATCTCGACTTCTGTCAGTACTAGCTTTAAAAATTTAACGGTTCTCTCTTAGTTTCGTCGTTCTGAATCCAACGAGACTATTCCCAAAGTCGTAGCTCCTTTAATAACCGAGATACAAATTTTCAGTTTCCATATATGTGCACCAAAAACCCAAAGTTTGGAAATCTATATCTCGACTTCTGTCAGTACTAGCTTTAAAAATTTAACGGTTCTCTCTTAGTTTCGTCGTTCTGAATCCAACGAGACTATTCCCAAAGTCGTAGCTCCTTTAATAACCGAGATACAAATTTTCAGTTTCCATATATGTGCACCAAAAACCCAAAGTTTGGAAACCTATATCTCGACTTCTGTCAGTACTAGCTTAAAAAATCCAACGGTTCTGTCTTAGTTTCGTCGTTCTGAATCCAACGAGACTATTCCCAAAGTCGTAGCTCCTTTAATAACCGAGATACAAATTTTCAGTTTCCATATATGTGCTCCAAAAACCCAAAGTTTGGAAATCTATATCTCGACTTCTGTCAGTACTAGCTTAAAAAATCCAACGGTTCTCTCTTAGTTTCGTCGCTCTAAATCCAACGCGACTATTCCCAAAGTCGTAGCTCCTTTAATAACCGAGATACAAATTTTCAGTTTCCATATATGTGCACCAAAAACCCAAAGTTTGGAAATCTATATCTCGACTTCTGTCAGTGCTAGCTTAAAAAATCCAACGGTTCTGTCTTAGTTTCGTCGTTCTGAATCCAACGAGACTATTCCCAAAGTCGTAGCTCCTTTAATAACCGAGATACAAATTTTCAGTTTCCATATATGTGCACCAAAAACCCAAAGTTTGGAAATCTATATCTCGACTTCTGTCAGTACTAGCTTTAAAAATTTAACGGTTCTCTCTTAGTTTCGTCGTTCTGAATCCAACGAGACTATTCCCAAAGTCGTAGCTCCTTTAATAACCGAGATACAAATTTTCAGTTTCCATATATGTGCACCAAAAACCCAAAGTTTGGAAATCTATATCTCGACTTCTGTCAGTACTAGCTTAAAAAATCCAACGGTTCTGTCTTAGTTTCGTCGTTCTGAATCCAACGAGACTATTCCCAAAGTCGTAGCTCCTTTATTAACCGAGATACAAATTTTTAGTTTCCATATACAGTACATATATGCACCAAAAACCCAAAGTTTGGAAATCTATATCTCGACTTCTGTCAGTGCTAGCTTAAAAAATCCAACGGTTCTGTCTTAGTTTCGTCGTTCTGAATCCAACGAGACTATTCCCAAAGTCGTAGCTCCTTTAATAACCGAGATACAAATTTTCAGTTTCCATATATGTGCACCAAAAACCCAAAGTTTGGAAATCTATATCTCGACTTCTGTCAGTACTAGCTTTAAAAATTTAACGGTTCTCTCTTAGTTTCGTCGTTCTGAATCCAACGAGACTATTCCCAAAGTCGTAGCTCCTTTAATAACCGAGATACAAATTTTCAGTTTCCATATATGTGCTCCAAAAACCCAAAGTTTGGAAATCTATATCTCGACTTCTGTCAGTACTAGCTTAAAAAATCCAACGGTTCTGTCTTAGTTTCGTCGTTCTGAATCCAACGAGACTATTCCCAAAGTCGTAGCTCCTTTAATAACCGAGATACAAATTTTCAGTTTCCATATATGTGCTCCAAAAACCCAAAGTTTGGAAATCTATATCTCGACTTCTGTCAGTACTAGCTTAAAAAATCCAACGGTTCTCTCTTAGTTTCGTCGTTCTGAATCCAACGAGACTATTCCCAAAGTCGTAGCTCCTTTAATAACCGAGATACAAATTTTCAGTTTCCATATATGTGCTCCAAAAACCCAAAGTTTGGAAATCTATATCTCGACTTCTGTCAGTACTAGCTTAAAAAATCCAACGGTTCTCTCTTAGTTTCGTCGTTCTAAATCCAACGCGACTATTCCCAAAGTCGTAGCTCTTTTAATAACCGAGATACAAATTTTCAGTTTCCATATATGTGCTCCAAAAACCCAAAGTTTGGAAATCTATATCTCGACTTCTGTCAGTACTAGCTTAAAAAATCCAACGGTTCTCTCTTAGTTTCGTCGTTCTGAATCCAACGAGACTATTCCCAAAGTCGTAGCTCCTTTAATAACCGAGATACAAATTTTCAGTTTCCATATATGTGCACCAAAAACCCAAAGTTTGGAAACCTATATCTCGACTTCTGTCAGTACTAGCTTTAAAAATCCAACGGTTCTCTCTTAGTTTCGTCATTCTGAATCCAACGAGACTATTCATAAAGTCGTAGCTCCTTTAATAACCGAGATACAAATTTTCAGTTTCCATATATGTGCTCCAAAAACCCAAAGTTTGGAAATCTATATCTCGACTTCTGTCAGTACTAGCTTAAAAAATCCAACGGTTCTCTCTTAGTTTCGTCGTTCTAAATCCAACGCGACTATTCCCAAAGTCGTAGCTCCTTTAATAACCGAGATACAAATTTTCAGTTTCCATATATGTGCTCCAAAAACCCAAAGTTTGGAAATCTATATCTCGACTTCTGTCAGTACTAGCTTAAAAAATCCAACGGTTCTGTCTTAGTTTCGTCGTTCTGAATCCAACGAGACTATTCCCAAAGTCGTAGCTCCTTTAATAACCGAGATACAAATTTTCAGTTTCCATATATGTGCACCAAAAACCCAAAGTTTGGAAATCTATATCTCGACTTCTGTCAGTACTAGCTTTAAAAATTTAACGGTTCTCTCTTAGTTTCGTCGTTCTGAATCCAACGAGACTATTCCCAAAGTCGTAGCTCCTTTAATAACCGAGATACAAATTTTCAGTTTCCATATATGTGCACCAAAAACCCAAAGTTTGGAAATCTATATCTCAACTTCTGTCAGTACTAGCTTTAAAAATTTAACGGTTCTCTCTTAGTTTCGTCGTTCTGAATCCAACGAGACTATTCCCAAAGTCGTAGCTCCTTTAATAACCGAGATACAAATTTTCAGTTTCCATATATGTGCTCCAAAAACCCAAAGTTTGGAAATCTATATCTCGACTTCTGTCAGTACTAGCTTAAAAAATCCAACGGTTCTCTCTTAGTTTCGTCGTTCTAAATCCAACGCGACTATTCCCAAAGTCGTAGCTCCTTTAATAACCGAGATACAAATTTTCAGTTTCCATATATGTGCTCCAAAAACCCAAAGTTTGGAAATCTATATCTCGACTTCTGTCAGTACTAGCTTAAAAAATCCAACGGTTCTGTCTTAGTTTCGTCGTTCTGAATCCAACAAGACTATTCCCAAAGTCGTAGCTCCTTTAATAATCGAGATACAAATTTTCAGTTTCCATATATGTGCACCAAAAACCCAAAGTTTGGAAATCTATATCTCGACTTCTGTCAGTACTAGCTTTAAAAATTTAACGGTTCTCTCTTAGTTTCGTCGTTCTGAATCCAACGAGACTATTCCCAAAGTCGTAGCTCCTTTATTAACCGAGATACAAATTTTTAGTTTCCATATACAGTACATATATGCACCAAAAACCCAAAGTTTGGAAATCTATATCTCGACTTCTGTCAGTGCTAGCTTAAAAAATCCAACGGTTCTGTCTTAGTTTCGTCGTTCTGAATCCAACGAGACTATTCCCAAAGTCGTAGCTCCTTTATTAACCGAGATACAAATTTTTAGTTTCCATATACAGTACATATATGCACCAAAAACCCAAAGTTTGGAAATCTATATCTCGACTTCTGTCAGTGCTAGCTTAAAAAATCCAACGGTTCTGTCTTAGTTTCGTCGTTCTGAATCCAACGAGACTATTCCCAAAGTCGTAGCTCCTTTATTAACCGAGATACAAATTTTTAGTTTCCATATACAGTACATATATGCACCAAAAACCCAAAGTTTGGAAATCTATATCTCGACTTCTGTCAGTGCTAGCTTAAAAAATCCAACGGTTCTGTCTTAGTTTCGTCGTTCTGAATCCAACGAGACTATTCCCAAAGTCGTAGCTCCTTTAATAACCGAGATACAAATTTTCAGTTTCCATATATGTGCTCCAAAAACCCAAAGTTTGGAAATCTATATCTCGACTTCTGTCAGTACTAGCTTAAAAAATCCAACGGTTCTGTCTTAGTTTCGTCGTTCTGAATCCAACGAGACTATTCCCAAAGTCGTAGCTCCTTTATTAACCGAGATACAAATTTTTAGTTTCCATATACAGTACATATATGCACCAAAAACCCAAAGTTTGGAAATCTATATCTCGACTTCTGTCAGTGCTAGCTTAAAAAATCCAACGGTTCTGTCTTAGTTTCGTCGTTCTGAATCCAACGAGACTATTCCCAAAGTCGTAGCTCCTTTAATAACCGAGATACAAATTTTCAGTTTCCATATATGTGCACCAAAAACCCAAAGTTTGGAAATCTATATCTCGACTTCTGTCAGTACTAGCTTTAAAAATTTAACGGTTCTCTCTTAGTTTCGTCGTTCTGAATCCAACGAGACTATTCCCAAAGTCGTAGCTCCTTTAATAACCGAGATACAAATTTTCAGTTTCCATATATGTGCACCAAAAACCCAAAGTTTGGAAACCTATATCTCGACTTCTGTCAGTACTAGCTTTAAAAATCCAACGGTTCTCTCTTAGCTTCGTCGTTCTGAATCCAACGAGACTATTCCCAAAGTCGTAGCTCCTTTAATAACCGAGATACAAATTTTCAGTTTCCATATATGTGCTCCAAAAACCCAAAGTTTGGAAATCTATATCTCGACTTCTGTCAGTACTAGCTTAAAAAATCCAACGGTTCTGTCTTAGTTTCGTCGTTCTGAATCCAACGAGACTATTCCCAAAGTCGTAGCTCCTTTATTAACCGAGATACAAATTTTTAGTTTCCATATACAGTACATATATGCACCAAAAACCCAAAGTTTGGAAATCTATATCTCGACTTCTGTCAGTGCTAGCTTAAAAAATCCAACGGTTCTGTCTTAGTTTCGTCGTTCTGAATCCAACGAGACTATTCCCAAAGTCGTAGCTCCTTTATTAACCGAGATACAAATTTTTAGTTTCCATATACAGTACATATATGCACCAAAAACCCAAAGTTTGGAAATCTATATCTCGACTTCTGTCAGTACTAGCTTAAAAAATCCAACGGTTCTCTCTTAGTTTCGTCGTTCTAAATCCAACGCGACTATTCCCAAAGTCGTAGCTCCTTTAATAACCGAGATACAAATTTTCAGTTTCCATATATGTGCTCCAAAAACCCAAAGTTTGGAAATCTATATCTCGACTTCTGTCAGTACTAGCTTAAAAAATCCAACGGTTCTGTCTTAGTTTCGTCGTTCTGAATCCAACGAGACTATTGCCAAAGTCGTAGCTCCTTTAATAACCGAGATACAAATTTTCAGTTTCCATATATGTGCTCCAAAAACCCAAAGTTTGGAAATCTATATCTCGACTTCTGTCAGTACTAGCTTAAAAAATCCAACGGTTCTGTCTTAGTTTCGTCGTTCTGAATCCAACGAGACTATTCCCAAAGTCGTAGCTCCTTTATTAACCGAGATACAAATTTTTAGTTTCCATATACAGTACATATATGCACCAAAAACCCAAAGTTTGGAAATCTATATCTCGACTTCTGTCAGTGCTAGCTTAAAAAATCCAACGGTTCTGTCTTAGTTTCGTCGTTCTGAATCCAACGAGACTATTCCCAAAGTCGTAGCTCCTTTAATAACCGAGATACAAATTTTCAGTTTCCATATATGTGCACCAAAAACCCAAAGTTTGGAAATCTATATCTCGACTTCTGTCAGTACTAGCTTTAAAAATTTAACGGTTCTCTCTTAGTTTCGTCGTTCTGAATCCAACGAGACTATTCCCAAAGTCGTAGCTCCTTTAATAACCGAGATACAAATTTTCAGTTTCCATATATGTGCTCCAAAAACCCAAAGTTTGAAAATCTATATCTCGACTTCTGTCAGTACTAGCTTAAAAAATCCAACGGTTCTGTCTTAGTTTCGTCGTTCTGAATCCAACGAGACTATTCCCAAAGTCGTAGCTCCTTTAATAACCGAGATACAAATTTTCAGTTTCCATATATGTGCTCCAAAAACCCAAAGTTTGGAAATCTATATCTCGACTTCTGTCAGTACTAGCTTAAAAAATCCAACGGTTCTCTCTTAGTTTCGTCGTTCTAAATTCAACGCGACTATTCCCAAAGTCGTAGCTCCTTTAATAACCGAGATACAAATTTTCAGTTTCCATATATGTGCTCCAAAAACCCAAAGTTTGGAAATCTATATCTCGACTTCTGTCAGTACTAGCTTAAAAAATCCAACGGTTCTCTCTTAGTTTCGTCGTTCTGAATCCAACGAGACTATTCCCAAAGTCGTAGCTCCTTTAATAACCGAGATACAAATTTTCAGTTTCCATATATGTGCTCCAAAAACCCAAAGTTTGGAAATCTATATCTCGACTTCTGTCAGTACTAGCTTTAAAAATTTAACGGTTCTCTCTTAGTTTCGTCGTTCTGAATCCAACGAGACTATTCCCAAAGTCGTAGCTCCTTTAATAACCGAGATACAAATTTTCAGTTTCCATATATGTGCACCAAAAACCCAAAGTTTGGAAACCTATATCTCGACTTCTGTCAGTACTAGCTTTAAAAATCCAACGGTTCTCTCTTAGTTTCGTCATTCTGAATCCAACGAGACTATTCCCAAAGTCGTAGCTCCTTTAATAACCGAGATACAAATTTTCAGTTTCCATATATGTGCTCCAAAAACCCAAAGTTTGGAAATCTATATCTCGACTTCTGTCAGTACTAGCTTAAAAAATCCAACGGTTCTGTCTTAGTTTCGTCGTTCTGAATCCAACGAGACTATTCCCAAAGTCGTAGCTCCTTCAATAACCGAGATACAAATTTTCAGTTTCCATATATGTGCACCAAAAACCCAAAGTTTGGAAATCTATATCTCGACTTCTGTCAGTACTAGCTTTAAAAATTTAACGGTTCTCTCTTAGTTTCGTCGTTCTGAATCCAACGAGACTATTCCCAAAGTCGTAGCTCCTTTAATAACCGAGATACAAATTTTCAGTTTCCATATATGTGCACCAAAAACCCAAAGTTTGGAAACCTATATCTCGACTTCTGTCAGTACTAGCTTAAAAAATCCAACGGTTCTGTCTTAGTTTCGTCGTTCTGAATCCAACGAGACTATTCCCAAAGTCGTAGCTCCTTCAATAACCGAGATACAAATTTTCAGTTTCCATATATGTGCACCAAAAACCCAAAGTTTGGAAATCTATATCTCGACTTCTGTCAGTACTAGCTTTAAAAATTTAACGGTTCTCTCTTAGTTTCGTCGTTCTGAATCCAACGAGACTATTCCCAAAGTCGTAGCTCCTTTAATAACCGAGATACAAATTTTCAGTTTCCATATATGTGCACCAAAAACCCAAAGTTTGGAAACCTATATCTCGACTTCTGTCAGTACTAGCTTTAAAAATCCAACGGTTCTCTCTTAGTTTCGTCATTCTGAATCCAACGAGACTATTCCCAAAGTCGTAGCTCCTTTAATAACCGAGATACAAATTTTCAGTTTCCATATATGTGCTCCAAAAACCCAAAGTTTGGAAATCTATATCTCGACTTCTGTCAGTACTAGCTTAAAAAATCCAACGGTTCTGTCTTAGTTTCGTCGTTCTGAATCCAACGAGACTATTCCCAAAGTCGTAGCTCCTTTAATAACCGAGATACAAATTTTCAGTTTCCATATATGTGCTCCAAAAACCCAAAGTTTGGAAATCTATATCTCGACTTCTGTCAGTACTAGCTTAAAAAATCCAACGGTTCTCTCTTAGTTTCGTCGTTCTAAATCCAACGCGACTATTCCCAAAGTCGTAGCTCCTTTAATAACCGAGATACAAATTTTCAGTTTCCATATATGTGCACCAAAAACCCAAAGTTTGGAAATCTATATCTCGACTTCTGTCAGTACTAGCTTAAAAAATCCAACGGTTCTGTCTTAGTTTCGTCGTTCTGAATCCAACGAGACTATTCCCAAAGTCGTAGCTCCTTCAATAACCGAGATACAAATTTTCAGTTTCCATATATGTGCACCAAAAACCCAAAGTTTGGAAATCTATATCTCGACTTCTGTCAGTACTAGCTTTAAAAATTTAACGGTTCTCTCTTAGTTTCGTCGTTCTGAATCCAACGAGACTATTCCCAAAGTCGTAGCTCCTTCAATAACCGAGATACAAATTTTCAGTTTCCATATATGTGCACCAAAAACCCAAAGTTTGGAAATCTATATCTCGACTTCTGTCAGTACTAGCTTAAAAAATCCAACGGTTCTGTCTTAGTTTCGTCGTTCTGAATCCAACGAGACTATTCCCAAAGTCGTAGCTCCTTTATTAACCGAGATACAAATTTTTAGTTTCCATATACAGTACATATATGCACCAAAAACCCAAAGTTTGGAAATCTATATCTCGACTTCTGTCAGTACTAGCTTAAAAAATCCAACGGTTCTCTCTTAGTTTCGTCGTTCTAAATCCAACGCGACTATTCCCAAAGTCGTAGCTCCTTTAATAACCGAGATACAAATTTTCAGTTTCCATATACAGTACATATATGCACCAAAAACCCAAAGTTTGGAAATCTATATCTCGACTTCTGTCAGTGCTAGCTTAAAAAATCCAACGGTTCTGTCTTAGTTTCGTCGTTCTGAATCCAACGAGACTATTCCCAAAGTCGTAGCTCCTTTATTAACCGAGATACAAATTTTTAGTTTCCATATACAGTACATATATGCACCAAAAACCCAAAGTTTGGAAATCTATATCTCGACTTCTGTCAGTGCTAGCTTAAAAAATCCAACGGTTCTGTCTTAGTTTCGTCGTTCTGAATCCAACGAGACTATTCCCAAAGTCGTAGCTCCTTTAATAACCGAGATACAAATTTTCAGTTTCCATATATGTGCTCCAAAAACCCAAAGTTTGGAAATCTATATCTCGACTTCTGTCAGTACTAGCTTAAAAAATCCAACGGTTCTCTCTTAGTTTCGTCGTTCTAAATCCAACGCGACTATTCCCAAAGTCGTAGCTCCTTTAATAACCGAGATACAAATTTTCAGTTTCCATATATGTGCTCCAAAAACCCAAAGTTTGGAAATCTATATCTCGACTTCTGTCAGTACTAGCTTAAAAAATCCAACGGTTCTGTCTTAGTTTCGTCGTTCTGAATCCAACGAGACTATTCCCAAAGTCGTAGCTCCTTTATTAACCGAGATACAAATTTTTAGTTTCCATATACAGTACATATATGCACCAAAAACCCAAAGTTTGGAAATCTATATCTCGACTTCTGTCAGTGCTAGCTTAAAAAATCCAACGGTTCTGTCTTAGTTTCGTCGTTCTGAATCCAACGAGACTATTCCCAAAGTCGTAGCTCCTTTAATAACCGAGATACAAATTTTCAGTTTCCATATATGTGCACCAAAAACCCAAAGTTTGGAAATCTATATCTCGACTTCTGTCAGTACTAGCTTTAAAAATTTAACGGTTCTCTCTTAGTTTCGTCGTTCTGAATCCAACGAGACTATTCCCAAAGTCGTAGCTCCTTTAATAACCGAGATACAAATTTTCAGTTTCCATATATGTGCACCAAAAACCCAAAGTTTGGAAACCTATATCTCGACTTCTGTCAGTACTAGCTTTAAAAATCCAACGGTTCTCTCTTAGTTTCGTCGTTCTGAATCCAACGAGACTATTCCCAAAGTCGTAGCTCCTTTAATAACCGAGATACAAAATTTCAGTTTCCATATATGTGCTCCAAAAACCCAAAGTTTGGAAATCTATATCTCGACTTCTGTCAGTACTAGCTTAAAAAATCCAACGGTTCTCTCTTAGTTTCGTCGTTCTAAATCCAACGCGACTATTCCCAAAGTCGTAGCTCCTTTAATAACCGAGATACAAATTTTCAGTTTCCATATATGTGCTCCAAAAACCCAAAGTTTGGAAATCTATATCTCGACTTCTGTCAGTACTAGCTTAAAAAATCCAACGGTTCTGTCTTAGTTTCGTCGTTCTGAATCCAACGAGACTATTCCCAAAGTCGTAGCTCCTTTATTAACCGAGATACAAATTTTTAGTTTCCATATACAGTACATATATGCACCAAAAACCCAAAGTTTGGAAATCTATATCTCGACTTCTGTCAGTGCTAGCTTAAAAAATCCAACGGTTCTGTCTTAGTTTCGTCGTTCTGAATCCAACGAGACTATTCCCAAAGTCGTAGCTCCTTTAATAACCGAGATACAAATTTTCAGTTTCCATATATGTGCACCAAAAACCCAAAGTTTGGAAATCTATATCTCGACTTCTGTCAGTACTAGCTTTAAAAATTTAACGGTTCTCTCTTAGTTTCGTCGTTCTGAATCCAACGAGACTATTCCCAAAGTCGTAGCTCCTTTAATAACCGAGATACAAATTTTCAGTTTCCATATATGTGCTCCAAAAACCCAAAGTTTGGAAATCTATATCTCGACTTCTGTCAGTACTAGCTTAAAAAATCCAACGGATCTCTCTTAGTTTCGTCGTTCTAAATTCAACGCGACTATTCCCAAAGTCGTAGCTCCTTTAATAACCGAGATACAAATTTTCAGTTTCCATATATGTGCTCCAAAAACCCAAAGTTTGGAAATCTATATCTCGACTTCTGTCAGTACTAGCTTAAAAAATCCAACGGTTCTCTCTTAGTTTCGTCGTTCTGAATCCAACGAGACTATTCCCAAAGTCGTAGCTCCTTTAATAACCGAGATACAAATTTTCAGTTTCCATATATGTGCTCCAAAAACCCAAAGTTTGGAAATCTATATCTCGACTTCTGTCAGTACTAGCTTAAAAAATCCAACGGTTCTCTCTTAGTTTCGTCGTTCTAAATCCAACGCGACTATTCCCAAAGTCGTAGCTCCTTTAATAACCGAGATACAAATTTTCAGTTTCCATATATGTGCTCCAAAAACCCAAAGTTTGGAAATCTATATCTCGACTTCTGTCAGTACTAGCTTAAAAAATCCAACGGTTCTGTCTTAGTTTCGTCGTTCTGAATCCAACGAGACTATTCCCAAAGTCGTAGCTCCTTCAATAACCGAGATACAAATTTTCAGTTTCCATATATGTGCACCAAAAACCCAAAGTTTGGAAATCTATATCTCGACTTCTGTCAGTACTAGCTTTAAAAATTTAACGGTTCTCTCTTAGTTTCGTCGTTCTGAATCCAACGAGACTATTCCCAAAGTCGTAGCTCCTTTAATAACCGAGATACAAATTTTCAGTTTCCATATATGTGCACCAAAAACCCAAAGTTTGGAAACCTATATCTCGACTTCTGTCAGTACTAGCTTTAAAAATCCAACGGTTCTCTCTTAGTTTCGTCATTCTGAATCCAACGAGACTATTCCCAAAGTCGTAGCTCCTTTAATAACCGAGATACAAATTTTCAGTTTCCATATATGTGCTCCAAAAACCCAAAGTTTGGAAATCTATATCTCGACTTCTGTCAGTACTAGCTTAAAAAATCCAACGGTTCTCTCTTAGTTTCGTCGTTCTAAATCCAACGCGACTATTCCCAAAGTCGTAGCTCCTTTAATAACCGAGATACAAATTTTCAGTTTCCATATATGTGCACCAAAAACCCAAAGTTTGGAAATCTATATCTCGACTTCTGTCAGTACTAGCTTAAAAAATCCAACGGTTCTGTCTTAGTTTCGTCGTTCTGAATCCAACGAGACTATTCCCAAAGTCGTAGCTCCTTTATTAACCGAGATACAAATTTTTAGTTTCCATATACAGTACATATATGCACCAAAAACCCAAAGTTTGGAAATCTATATCTCGACTTCTGTCAGTGCTAGCTTAAAAAATCCAACGGTTCTGTCTTAGTTTCGTCGTTCTGAATCCAACGAGACTATTCCCAAAGTCGTAGCTCCTTTAATAACGGAGATACAAATTTTCAGTTTCCATATATGTGCACCAAAAACCCAAAGTTTGGAAATCTATATCTCGACTTCTGTCAGTACTAGCTTTAAAAATTTAACGGTTCTCTCTTAGTTTCGTCGTTCTGAATCCAACGAGACTATTCCCAAAGTCGTAGCTCCTTTAATAACCGAGATACAAATTTTCAGTTTCCATATATGTGCTCCAAAAACCCAAAGTTTGGAAATCTATATCTCGACTTCTGTCAGTACTAGCTTAAAAAATCCAACGGTTCTCTCTTAGTTTCGTCGTTCTAAATCCAACGCGACTATTCCCAAAGTCGTAGCTCCTTTAATAACCGAGATACAAATTTTCAGTTTCCATATATGTGCTCCAAAAACCCAAAGTTTGGAAATCTATATCTCGACTTCTGTCAGTACTAGCTTAAAAAATCCAACGGTTCTCTCTTAGTTTCGTCGTTCTGAATCCAACGAGACTATTCCCAAAGTCGTAGCTCCTTTAATAACCGAGATACAAATTTTCAGTTTCCATATATGTGCACCAAAAACCCAAAGTTTGGAAACCTATATCTCGACTTCTGTCAGTACTAGCTTTAAAAATCCAACGGTTCTCTCTTAGTTTCGTCATTCTGAATCCAACGAGACTATTCATAAAGTCGTAGCTCCTTTAATAACCGAGATACAAATTTTCAGTTTCCATATATGTGCTCCAAAAACCCAAAGTTTGGAAATCTATATCTCGACTTCTGTCAGTACTCGCTTAAAAAATCCAACGGTTCTGTCTTAGTTTCGTCGTTCTGAATCCAACGAGACTATTCCCAAAGTCGTAGCTCCTTTAATAACCGAGATACAAATTTTCAGTTTCCATATATGTGCTCCAAAAACCCAAAGTTTGGAAATCTATATCTCGACTTCTGTCAGTACTAGCTTAAAAAATCCAACGGTTCTCTCTTAGTTTCGTCGTTCTAAATCCAACGCGACTATTCCCAAAGTCGTAGCTCCTTTAATAACCGAGATACAAATTTTCAGTTTCCATATATGTGCTCCAAAAACCCAAAGTTTGGAAATCTATATCTCGATTTCTGTCAGTACTAGCTTAAAAAATCCAACGGTTCTGTCTTAGTTTCGTCGTTCTGAATCCAACGAGACTATTCCCAAAGTCGTAGCTCCTTTAATAACCGAGATACAAATTTTCAGTTTCCATATATGTGCACCAAAAACCCAAAGTTTGGAAATCTATATCTCGACTTCTGTCAGTACTAGCTTTAAAAATTTAACGGTTCTCTCTTAGTTTCGTCGTTCTGAATCCAACGAGACTATTCCCAAAGTCGTAGCTCCTTTAATAATCGAGATACAAATTTTCAGTTTCCATATATGTGCACCAAAAACCCAAAGTTTGGAAATCTATATCTCGACTTCTGTCAGTACTAGCTTTAAAAATTTAACGGTTCTCTCTTAGTTTCGTCGTTCTGAATCCAACGAGACTATTCCCAAAGTCGTAGCTCCTTTAATAACCGAGATACAAATTTTCAGTTTCCATATATGTGCACCAAAAACCCAAAGTTTGGAAATCTATATCTCGACTTCTGTCAGTGCTAGCTTAAAAAATCCAACGGTTCTGTCTTAGTTTCGTCGTTCTGAATCCAACGAGACTATTCCCAAAGTCGTAGCTCCTTTAATAACCGAGATACAAATTTTCAGTTTCCATATATGTGCACCAAAAACCCAAAGTTTGGAAATCTATATCTCGACTTCTGTCAGTACTAGCTTTAAAAATGTAACGGTTCTCTCTTAGTTTTGTCGTTCTGAATCCAACGAGACTATTCCCAAAGTCGTAGCTCCTTTAATAACCGAGATACAAATTTTCAGTTTCCATATATGTGCACCAAAAACCCAAAGTTTGGAAATCTATATCTCGACTTCTGTCAGTGCTAGCTTAAAAAATCCAACGGTTCTGTCTTAGTTTCGTCGTTCTGAATCCAACGAGACTATTCCCAAAGTCGTAGCTCCTTTAATAACCGAGATACAAATTTTCAGTTTCCATATATGTGCACCAAAAACCCAAAGTTTGGAAATCTATATCTCGACTTCTGTCAGTACTAGCTTTAAAAATTTAACGGTTCTCTCTTAGTTTCGTCGTTCTGAATCCAACGAGACTATTCCCAAAGTCGTAGCTCCTTTAATAACCGAGATACAAATTTTCAGTTTCCATATATGTGCACCAAAAACCCAAAGTTTGGAAACCTATATCTCGACTTCTGTCAGTACTAGCTTTAAAAATCCAACGGTTCTCTCTTAGTTTCGTCATTCTGAATCCAACGAGACTATTCCCAAAGTCGTAGCTCCTTTAATAACCGAGATACAAATTTTCAGTTTCCATATATGTGCTCCAAAAACCCAAAGTTTGGAAATCTATATCTCGACTTCTGTTAGTACTAGCTTAAAAAATCCAACGGTTCTGTCTTAGTTTCGTCGTTCTGAATCCAACGAGACTATTCCCAAAGTCGTAGCTCCTTTAATAACCGAGATACAAATTTTCAGTTTCCATATATGTGCTCCAAAAACCCAAAGTTTGGAAATCTATATCTCGACTTCTGTCAGTACTAGCTTAAAAAATCCAACGGTTCTCTCTTAGTTTTGTCGCTCTAAATCCAACGCGACTATTCCCAAAGTTGTAGCTCCTTTAATAACCGAGATACAAATTTTCAGTTTCCATATATGTGCACCAAAAACCCAAAGTTTGGAAATCTATATCTCGACTTCTGTCAGTGCTAGCTTAAAAAATCCAACGGTTCTGTCTTAGTTTCGTCGTTCTGAATCCAACGAGACTATTCCCAAAGTCGTAGCTCCTTTAATAACCGAGATACAAATTTTCAGTTTCCATATATGTGCACCAAAAACCCAAAGTTTGGAAATCTATATCTCGACTTCTGTCAGTACTAGCTTAAAAAATCCAACGGTTCTGTCTTAGTTTCGTCGTTCTGAATCCAACGAGACTATTCCCAAAGTCGTAGCTCCTTTATTAACCGAGATACAAATTTTTAGTTTCCATATACAGTACATATATGCACCAAAAACCCAAAGTTTGGAAATCTATATCTCGACTTCTGTCAGTGCTAGCTTAAAAAATCCAACGGTTCTGTCTTAGTTTCGTCGTTCTGAATCCAACGAGACTATTCCCAAAGTCGTAGCTCCTTTAATAACCGAGATACAAATTTTCAGTTTCCATATATGTGCACCAAAAACCCAAAGTTTGGAAATCTATATCTCGACTTCTGTCAGTACTAGCTTTAAAAATTTAACGGTTCTCTCTTAGTTTCGTCGTTCTGAATCCAACGAGACTATTCCCAAAGTCGTAGCTCCTTTAATAACCGAGATACAAATTTTCAGTTTCCATATATGTGCTCCAAAAACCCAAAGTTTGGAAATCTATATCTCGACTTCTGTCAGTACTAGCTTAAAAAATCCAACGGTTCTGTCTTAGTTTCGTCGTTCTGAATCCAACGAGACTATTCCCAAAGTCGTAGCTCCTTTAATAACCGAGATACAAATTTTCAGTTTCCATATATGTGCTCCAAAAACCCAAAGTTTGGAAATCTATATCTCGACTTCTGTCAGTACTAGCTTAAAAAATCCAACGGTTCTCTCTTAGTTTCGTCGTTCTGAATCCAACGAGACTATTCCCAAAGTCGTAGCTCCTTTAATAACCGAGATACAAATTTTCAGTTTCCATATATGTGCTCCAAAAACCCAAAGTTTGGAAATCTATATCTCGACTTCTGTCAGTACTAGCTTAAAAAATCCAACGGTTCTCTCTTAGTTTCGTCGTTCTAAATCCAACGCGACTATTCCCAAAGTCGTAGCTCCTTTAATAACCGAGATACAAATTTTCAGTTTCCATATATGTGCTCCAAAAACCCAAAGTTTGGAAATCTATATCTCGACTTCTGTCAGTACTAGCTTAAAAAATCCAACGGTTCTCTCTTAGTTTCGTCGTTCTGAATCCAACGAGACTATTCCCAAAGTCGTAGCTCCTTTAATAACCGAGATACAAATTTTCAGTTTCCATATATGTGCACCAAAAACCCAAAGTTTGGAAACCTATATCTCGACTTCTGTCAGTACTAGCTTTAAAAATCCAACGGTTCTCTCTTAGTTTCGTCATTCTGAATCCAACGAGACTATTCATAAAGTCGTAGCTCCTTTAATAACCGAGATACAAATTTTCAGTTTCCATATATGTGCTCCAAAAACCCAAAGTTTGGAAATCTATATCTCGACTTCTGTCAGTACTCGCTTAAAAAATCCAACGGTTCTGTCTTAGTTTCGTCGTTCTGAATCCAACGAGACTATTCCCAAAGTCGTAGCTCCTTTAATAACCGAGATACAAATTTTCAGTTTCCATATATGTGCTCCAAAAACCCAAAGTTTGGAAATCTATATCTCGACTTCTGTCAGTACTAGCTTAAAAAATCCAACGGTTCTCTCTTAGTTTCGTCGTTCTAAATCCAACGCGACTATTCCCAAAGTCGTAGCTCCTTTAATAACCGAGATACAAATTTTCAGTTTCCATATATGTGCTCCAAAAACCCAAAGTTTGGAAATCTATATCTCGACTTCTGTCAGTACTAGCTTAAAAAATCCAACGGTTCTGTCTTAGTTTCGTCGTTCTGAATCCAACGAGACTATTCCCAAAGTCGTAGCTCCTTTAATAACCGAGATACAAATTTTCAGTTTCCATATATGTGCACCAAAAACCCAAAGTTTGGAAATCTATATCTCAACTTCTGTCAGTACTAGCTTTAAAAATTTAACGGTTCTCTCTTAGTTTCGTCGTTCTGAATCCAACGAGACTATTCCCAAAGTCGTAGCTCCTTTAATAACCGAGATACAAATTTTCAGTTTCCATATATGTGCTCCAAAAACCCAAAGTTTGGAAATCTATATCTCGACTTCTGTCAGTACTAGCTTAAAAAATCCAACGGTTCTCTCTTAGTTTCGTCGTTCTAAATCCAACGCGACTATTCCCAAAGTCGTAGCTCCTTTAATAACCGAGATACAAATTTTCAGTTTCCATATATGTGCTCCAAAAACCCAAAGTTTGGAAATCTATATCTCGACTTCTGTCAGTACTAGCTTTAAAAATTTAACGGTTCTCTCTTAGTTTCGTCGTTCTGAATCCAACGAGACTATTCCCAAAGTCGTAGCTCCTTTAATAACCGAGATACAAATTTTCAGTTTCCATATATGTGCACCAAAAACCCAAAGTTTGGAAATCTATATCTCGACTTCTGTCAGTGCTAGCTTAAAAAATCCAACGGTTCTGTCTTAGTTTCGTCGTTCTGAATCCAACGAGACTATTCCCAAAGTCGTAGCTCCTTTAATAACCGAGATACAAATTTTCAGTTTCCATATATGTGCACCAAAAACCCAAAGTTTGGAAATCTATATCTCGACTTCTGTCAGTACTAGCTTTAAAAATTTAACGGTTCTCTCTTAGTTTTGTCGTTCTGAATCCAACGAGACTATTCCCAAAGTCGTAGCTCCTTTAATAACCGAGATACAAATTTTCAGTTTCCATATATGTGCACCAAAAACCCAAAGTTTGGAAACCTATATCTCGACTTCTGTCAGTACTAGCTTTAAAAATCCAACGGTTCTCTCTTAGTTTCGTCGTTCTGAATCCAACGAGACTATTCCCAAAGTCGTAGCTCCTTTAATAACCGAGATACAAAATTTCAGTTTCCATATATGTGCTCCAAAAACCCAAAGTTTGGAAATCTATATCTCGACTTCTGTCAGTACTAGCTTAAAAAATCCAACAATTATGTCTTAGCTTCGTCGTTCTGAATCCAACGAGACTATTCCCAAAGTCGTAGCTCCTTTAATAACCGAGATACAAATTTTCAGTTTCCATATATGTGCTCCAAAAACCCAAAGTTTGGAAATCTATATCTCGACTTCTGTCAGTACTAGCTTAAAAATCCAACGGTTCTCTCTTAGTTTCGTCGTTCTAAATCCAACGCGACTATTCCCAAAGTCGTAGCTCCTTTAATAACCGAGATACAAATTTTCAGTTTCCATATATGTGCTCCAAAAACCCAAAGTTTGGAAACCTATATCTCGACTTCTGTCAGTACTAGCTTTAAAAATCCAACGGTTCTCTCTTAGTTTCGTCGTTCTGAATCCAACGAGACTATTCCCAAAGTCGTAGCTCCTTTAATAACCGAGATACAAATTTTCAGTTTCCATATATGTGCTCCAAAAACCCAAAGTTTGGAAATCTATATCTCGACTTCTGTCAGTGCTAGCTTAAAAAATCCAACGGTTCTCTCTTAGTTTCGTCGTTCTGAATCCAACGAGACTATTCCCAAAGTCGTAGCTCCTTTAATAACCGAGATACAAATTTTCAGTTTCCATATATGTGCACCAAAAACCCAAAGTTTGGAAACCTATATCTCGACTTCTGTCAGTACTGTCTTTAAAAATCCAACAGTTTTGTCTTAGTTTCGTCGTTCTGAATCCAACGAGACTATTCCCAAAGTCGTAGCTCCTTTAATAACCGAGATACAAATTTTCAGTTTCCATATATGTGCTCCAAAAACCCAAAGTTTGGAAATCTATATCTCGACTTCTGTCAGTACTAGCTTAAAAATCCAACGGTTCTCTCTTAGTTTCGTCGTTCTAAATCCAACGCGACTATTCCCAAAGTCGTAGCTCCTTTAATAACCGAGATACAAATTTTCAGTTTCCATATATGTGCTCCAAAAACCCAAAGTTTGGAAACCTATATCTCGACTTCTGTCAGTACTAGCTTTAAAAATCCAACGGTTCTCTCTTAGTTTCGTCGTTCTGAATCCAACGAGACTATTCTTAAAGTCGTAGCTCCTTTAATAACCGAGATACAAATTTTCAGTTTCCATATATGTGCTCCAAAAACCCAAAGTTTGGAAATCTATATCTCGACTTCTGTCAGTACTAGCTTAAAAATCCAACGGTTCTCTCTTAGTTTCGTCGTTCTAAATCCAACGCGACTATTCCCAAAGTCGTAGCTCCTTTAATAACCGAGATACAAATTTTCAGTTTCCATATATGTGCACCAAAAACCCAAAGTTTGGAAATCTATATCTCGACTTCTGTCAGTACTAGCTTTAAAAATTTAACGGTTCTCTCTTAGTTTTGTCGTTTTGAATCCAACGAGACTATTCCCAAAGTCGTAGCTCCTTTAATAACCGAGATACAAATTTTCAGTTTCCATATATGTGCACCCAAAGTTTGGAAATCTATATCTCGACTTCTGTCAGTGCTAGCTTAAAAAATCCAACGGTTCTGTCTTAGTTTCGTCGTTCTGAATCCAACGAGACTATTCCCAAAGTCGTAGCTCCTTTAATAACCGAGATACAAATTTTCAGTTTCCATATATGTGCACCAAAAACCTAAAGTTTGGAAATCTATATCTCGACTTCTGTCAGTACTAGCTTTAAAAATTTAACGGTTCTCTCTTAGTTTCGTCGTTCTGAATCCAACGAGACTATTCCCAAAGTCGTAGCTCCTTTAATAACCGAGATACAAATTTTCAGTTTCCATATATGTGCACCAAAAACCCAAAGTTTGGAAACCTATATCTCGACTTCTGTCAGTACTGTCTTTAAAAATCCAACAGTTTTGTCTTAGTTTCGTCGTTCTAAATCCAACGCGACTATTCCCAAAGTCGTAGCTCCTTTAATAACCGAGATACAAATTTTCAGTTTCCATATATGTGCTCCAAAAACCCAAAGTTTGGAAACCTATATCTCGACTTCTGTCAGTACTAGCTTTAAAAATCCAACGGTTCTCTCTTAGTTTCGTCGTTCTGAATCCAACGAGACTATTCCCAAAGTCGTAGCTCCTTTAATAACCGAGATACAAATTTTCAGTTTCCATATATGTGCTCCAAAAACCCAAAGTTTGGAAATCTATATCTCGACTTCTGTCAGTGCTAGCTTAAAAAATCCAACGGTTCTGTCTTAGTTTCGTCGTTCTGAATCCAACGAGACTATTCCCAAAGTCGTAGCTCCTTTAATAACCGAGATACAAATTTTCAGTTTCCATATATGTGCACCAAAAACCCAAAGTTTGGAAATCTATATCTCGACTTCTGTCAGTACTAGCTTTAAAAATTTAACGGTTCTCTCTTAGTTTTGTCGTTCTGAATCCAACGAGACTATTCCCAAAGTCGTAGCTCCTTTAATAACCGAGATACAAATTTTCAGTTTCCATATATGTGCACCAAAAACCCAAAGTTTGGAAACCTATATCTCGACTTCTGTCAGTACTAGCTTTAAAAATCCAACGGTTCTCTCTTAGTTTCGTCGTTCTGAATCCAACGAGACTATTCCCAAAGTCGTAGCTCCTTTAATAACCGAGATACAAAATTTCAGTTTCCATATATGTGCTCCAAAAACCCAAAGTTTGGAAATCTATATCTCGACTTCTGTCAGTACTAGCTTAAAAAATCCAACAATTATGTCTTAGCTTCGTCGTTCTGAATCCAACGAGACTATTCCCAAAGTCGTAGCTCCTTTAATAACCGAGATACAAATTTTCAGTTTCCATATATGTGCTCCAAAAACCCAAAGTTTGGAAATCTATATCTCGACTTCTGTCAGTACTAGCTTAAAAATCCAACGGTTCTCTCTTAGTTTCGTCGTTCTAAATCCAACGCGACTATTCCCAAAGTCGTAGCTCCTTTAATAACCGAGATACAAATTTTCAGTTTCCATATATGTGCTCCAAAAACCCAAAGTTTGGAAACCTATATCTCGACTTCTGTCAGTACTAGCTTTAAAAATCCAACGGTTCTCTCTTAGTTTCGTCGTTCTGAATCCAACGAGACTATTCCCAAAGTCGTAGCTCCTTTAATAACCGAGATACAAATTTTCAGTTTCCATATATGTGCTCCAAAAACCCAAAGTTTGGAAATCTATATCTCGACTTCTGTCAGTGCTAGCTTAAAAAATCCAACGGTTCTCTCTTAGTTTCGTCGTTCTGAATCCAACGAGACTATTCCCAAAGTCGTAGCTCCTTTAATAACCGAGATACAAATTTTCAGTTTCCATATATGTGCACCAAAAACCCAAAGTTTGGAAACCTATATCTCGACTTCTGTCAGTACTGTCTTTAAAAATCCAACAGTTTTGTCTTAGTTTCGTCGTTCTGAATCCAACGAGACTATTCCCAAAGTCGTAGCTCCTTTAATAACCGAGATACAAATTTTCAGTTTCCATATATGTGCTCCAAAAACCCAAAGTTTGGAAATCTATATCTCGACTTCTGTCAGTACTAGCTTAAAAATCCAACGGTTCTCTCTTAGTTTCGTCGTTCTGAATCCAACGAGACTATTCCCAAAGTCGTAGCTCCTTTAATAACCGAGATACAAATTTTCAGTTTCCATATATGTGCACCAAAAACCCAAAGTTTGGAAACCTATATCTCGACTTCTGTCAGTACTGTCTTTAAAAATCCAACAGTTTTGTCTTAGTTTCGTCGTTCTAAATCCAACGCGACTATTCCCAAAGTCGTAGCTCCTTTAATAACCGAGATACAAATTTTCAGTTTCCATATATGTGCTCCAAAAACCCAAAGTTTGGAAACCTATATCTCGACTTCTGTCAGTACTAGCTTTAAAAATCCAACGGTTCTCTCTTAGTTTCGTCGTTCTGAATCCAACGAGACTATTCCCAAAGTCGTAGCTCCTTTAATAACCGAGATACAAATTTTCAGTTTCCATATATGTGCTCCAAAAACCCAAAGTTTGGAAATCTATATCTCGACTTCTGTCAGTACTAGCTTAAAAATCCAACGGTTCTCTCTTAGTTTCGTCGTTCTAAATCCAACGCGACTATTCCCAAAGTCGTAGCTCCTTTAATAACCGAGATACAAATTTTCAGTTTCCATATATGTGCTCCAAAAACCCAAAGTTTGGAAATCTATATCTCGACTTCTGTCAGTACCAGCTTAAAAAATCCAACGGTTCTGTCTTAGTTTCGTCGTTCTGAATCCAACGAGACTATTCCCAAAGTCGTAGCTCCTTTATTAACCGAGATACAAATTTTTAGTTTCCATATACAGTACATATATGCACCAAAAACCCAAAGTTTGGAAATCTATATCTCGACTTCTGTCAGTGCTAGCTTAAAAAATCCAACGGTTCTGTCTTAGTTTCGTCGTTCTGAATCCAACGAGACTATTCCCAAAGTCGTAGCTCCTTTAATAACCGAGATACAAATTTTCAGTTTCCATATATGTGCTCCAAAAACCCAAAGTTTGGAAACCTATATCTCGACTTCTGTCAGTACTGTCTTTAAAAATCCAACGGTTCTCTCTTAGTTTCGTCGTTCTAAATCCAACGCGACTATTCCCAAAGTCGTAGCTCCTTTAATAACCGAGATACAAATTTTCAGTTTCCATATATGTGCTCCAAAAACCCAAAGTTTGGAAACCTATATCTCGACTTCTGTCAGTACTAGCTTTAAAAATCCAACGGTTCTCTCTTAGTTTCGTCGTTCTGAATCCAACGAGACTATTCCCAAAGTCGTAGCTCCTTTAATAACCGAGATACAAATTTTCAGTTTCCATATATGTGCTCCAAAAACCCAAAGTTTGGAAATCTATATCTCGACTTCTGTCAGTACTAGCTTAAAAATCCAACGGTTCTCTCTTAGTTTCGTCGTTCTAAATCCAACGCGACTATTCCCAAAGTCGTAGCTCCTTTAATAACCGAGATACAAATTTTCAGTTTCCATATATGTGCTCCAAAAACCCAAAGTTTGGAAATCTATATCTCGACTTCTGTCAGTACCAGCTTAAAAAATCCAACGGTTCTGTCTTAGTTTCGTCGTTCTGAATCCAACGAGACTATTCCCAAAGTCGTAGCTCCTTTATTAACCGAGATACAAATTTTTAGTTTCCATATACAGTACATATATGCACCAAAAACCCAAAGTTTGGAAATCTATATCTCGACTTCTGTCAGTGCTAGCTTAAAAAATCCAACGGTTCTGTCTTAGTTTCGTCGTTCTGAATCCAACGAGACTATTCCCAAAGTCGTAGCTCCTTTAATAACCGAGATACAAATTTTCAGTTTCCATATATGTGCTCCAAAAACCCAAAGTTTGGAAATCTATATCTCGACTTCTGTCAGTACTAGCTTAAAAAATCCAACGGTTCTGTCTTAGTTTCGTCGTTCTGAATCCAACGAGACTATTCCCAAAGTCGTAGCTCCTTTATTAACCGAGATACAAAATTTTAGTTTCCATATACAGTACATATATGCACCAAAAACCCAAAGTTTGGAAATCTATATCTCGACTTGTGTCAGTGCTAGCTTAAAAAATCCAACGGTTCTGTCTTAGTTTCGTCGTTCTGAATCCAACGAGACTATTCCCAAAGTCGTAGCTCCTTTAATAACCGAGATACAAATTTTCAGTTTCCATATATGTGCTCCAAAAACCCAAAGTTTGGAAATCTATATCTCGACTTCTGTCAGTACTAGCTTAAAAAATCCAACGGTTCTCTCTTAGTTTCGTCGTTCTAAATCCAACGCGACTATTCCCAAAGTCGTAGCTCCTTTAATAACCGAGATACAAATTTTCAGTTTCCATATATGTGCTCCAAAAACCCAAAGTTTGGAAATCTATATCTCGACTTCTGTCAGTACTAGCTTAAAAAATCCAACGGTTCTGTCTTAGTTTCGTCGTTCTGAATCCAACGAGACTATTCCCAAAGTCGTAGCTCCTTTATTAACCGAGATACAAATTTTTAGTTTCCATATACAGTACATATATGCACCAAAAACCCAAAGTTTGGAAATCTATATCTCGACTTCTGTCAGTGCTAGCTTAAAAAATCCAACGGTTCTGTCTTAGTTTCGTCGTTCTGAATCCAACGAGACTATTCCCAAAGTCGTAGCTCCTTTATTAACCGAGATACAAATTTTTAGTTTCCATATATGTGCTCCAAAAACCCAAAGTTTGGAAATCTATATCTCGACTTCTGTCAGTACTAGCTTAAAAAATCCAACGGTTCTCTCTTAGTTTCGTCGTTCTAAATCCAACGCGACTATTCCCAAAGTCGTAGCTCCTTTAATAACCGAGATACAAATTTTCAGTTTCCATATATGTGCTCCAAAAACCCAAAGTTTGGAAATCTATATCTCGACTTCTGTCAGTACTAGCTTAAAAAATCCAACGGTTCTGTCTTAGTTTCGTCGTTCTGAATCCAACGAGACTATTCCCAAAGTCGTAGCTCCTTTAATAACCGAGATACAAATTTTCAGTTTGCATATATGTGCACCAAAAACCCAAAGTTTGGAAATCTATATCTCGACTTCTGTCAGTACTAGCTTTAAAAATTTAACGGTTCTCTCTTAGTTTCGTCGTTCTGAATCCAACGAGACTATTCCCAAAGTCGTACCTCCTTTAATAACCGAGATACAAATTTTCAGTTTCCATATATGTGCACCAAAAACCCAAAGTTTGGAAATCTATATCTCGACTTCTGTCAGTGCTAGCTTAAAAAATCCAACGGTTCTGTCTTAGTTTCGTCGTTCTGAATCCAACGAGACTATTCCCAAAGTCGTAGCTCCTTTAATAACCGAGATACAAATTTTCAGTTTCCATATATGTGCACCAAAAACCCAAAGTTTGGAAATCTATATCTCGACTTCTGTCAGTACTAGCTTTAAAAATTTAACGGTTCTCTCTTAGTTTTGTCGTTCTGAATCCAACGAGACTATTCCCAAAGTCGTAGCTCCTTTAATAACCGAGATACAAATTTTCAGTTTCCATATATGTGCACCAAAAACCCAAAGTTTGGAAACCTATATCTCGACTTCTGTCAGTACTAGCTTTAAAAATCCAACGGTTCTCTCTTAGTTTCGTCGTTCTGAATCCAACGAGACTATTCCCAAAGTCGTAGCTCCTTTAATAACCGAGATACAAAATTTCAGTTTCCATATATGTGCTCCAAAAACCCAAAGTTTGGAAATCTATATCTCGACTTCTGTCAGTACTAGCTTAAAAAATCCAACAATTATGTCTTAGCTTCGTCGTTCTGAATCCAACGAGACTATTCCCAAAGTCGTAGCTCCTTTAATAACCGAGATACAAATTTTCAGTTTCCATATATGTGCTCCAAAAACCCAAAGTTTGGAAATCTATATCTCGACTTCTGTCAGTACTAGCTTAAAAATCCAACGGTTCTCTCTTAGTTTCGTCGTTCTAAATCCAACGCGACTATTCCCAAAGTCGTAGCTCCTTTAATAACCGAGATACAAATTTTCAGTTTCCATATATGTGCTCCAAAAACCCAAAGTTTGGAAACCTATATCTCGACTTCTGTCAGTACTAGCTTTAAAAATCCAACGGTTCTCTCTTAGTTTCGTCGTTCTGAATCCAACGAGACTATTCCCAAAGTCGTAGCTCCTTTAATAACCGAGATACAAATTTTCAGTTTCCATATATGTGCTCCAAAAACCCAAAGTTTGGAAATCTATATCTCGACTTCTGTCAGTACTAGCTTAAAAATCCAACGGTTCTCTCTTAGTTTCGTCGTTCTAAATCCAACGCGACTATTCCCAAAGTCGTAGCTCCTTTAATAACCGAGATACAAATTTTCAGTTTCCATATATGTGCTCCAAAAACCCAAAGTTTGGAAATCTATATCTCGACTTCTGTCAGTACCAGCTTAAAAAATCCAACGGTTCTGTCTTAGTTTCGTCGTTCTGAATCCAACGAGACTATTCCCAAAGTCGTAGCTCCTTTATTAACCGAGATACAAATTTTTAGTTTCCATATACAGTACATATATGCACCAAAAACCCAAAGTTTGGAAATCTATATCTCGACTTCTGTCAGTGCTAGCTTAAAAAATCCAACGGTTCTGTCTTAGTTTCGTCGTTCTGAATCCAACGAGACTATTCCCAAAGTCGTAGCTCCTTTAATAACCGAGATACAAATTTTCAGTTTCCATATATGTGCACCAAAAACCCAAAGTTTGGAAACCTATATCTCGACTTCTGTCAGTACTGTCTTTAAAAATCCAACAGTTTTGTCTTAGTTTCGTCGTTCTGAATCCAACGAGACTATTCCCAAAGTCGTAGCTCCTTTAATAACCGAGATACAAATTTTCAGTTTCCATATATGTGCTCCAAAAACCCAAAGTTTGGAAATCTATATCTCGACTTCTGTCAGTACAAGCTTAAAAATCCAACGGTTCTCTCTTAGTTTCGTCGTTCTAAATCCAACGCGACTATTCCCAAAGTCGTAGCTCCTTTAATAACCGAGATACAAATTTTCAGTTTCCATATATGTGCTCCAAAAACCCAAAGTTTGGAAACCTATATCTCGACTTCTGTCAGTACTAGCTTTAAAAATCCAACGGTTCTCTCTTAGTTTCGTCGTTCTGAATCCAACGAGACTATTCTTAAAGTCGTAGCTCCTTTAATAACCGAGATACAAATTTTCAGTTTCCATATATGTGCTCCAAAAACCCAAAGTTTGGAAATCTATATCTCGACTTCTGTCAGTACTAGCTTAAAAATCCAACGGTTCTCTCTTAGTTTCGTCGTTCTAAATCCAACGCGACTATTCCCAAAGTCGTAGCTCCTTTAATAACCGAGATACAAATTTTCAGTTTCCATATATGTGCTCCAAAAACCCAAAGTTTGGAAATCTATATCTCGACTTCTGTCAGTACCAGCTTAAAAAATCCAACGGTTCTGTCTTAGTTTCGTCGTTCTGAATCCAACGAGACTATTCCCAAAGTCGTAGCTCCTTTATTAACCGAGATACAAATTTTTAGTTTCCATATACAGTACATATATGCACCAAAAACCCAAAGTTTGGAAATCTATATCTCGACTTCTGTCAGTGCTAGCTTAAAAAATCCAACGGTTCTGTCTTAGTTTCGTCGTTCTGAATCCAACGAGACTATTCCCAAAGTCGTAGCTCCTTTAATAACCGAGATACAAATTTTCAGTTTCCATATATGTGCTCCAAAAACCCAAAGTTTGGAAATCTATATCTCGACTTCTGTCAGTACTAGCTTAAAAAATCCAACGGTTCTGTCTTAGTTTCGTCGTTCTGAATCCAACGAGACTATTCCCAAAGTCGTAGCTCCTTTAATAACCGAGATACAAATTTTCAGTTTCCATATATGTGCTCCAAAAACCCAAAGTTTGGAAATCTATATCTCGACTTCTGTCAGTACTAGCTTAAAAAATCCAACGGTTCTCTCTTAGTTTCGTCGTTCTAAATCCAACGCGACTATTCCCAAAGTCGTAGCTCCTTTAATAACCGAGATACAAATTTTCAGTTTCCATATATGTGCTCCAAAAACCCAAAGTTTGGAAATCTATATCTCGACTTCTGTCAGTGCTAGCTTAAAAAATCCAACGGTTCTGTCTTAGTTTCGTCGTTCTGAATCCAACGAGACTATTCCCAAAGTCGTAGCTCCTTTATTAACCGAGATACAAATTTTTAGTTTCCATATATGTGCTCCAAAAACCCAAAGTTTGGAAATCTATATCTCGACTTCTGTCAGTACTAGCTTAAAAAATCCAACGGTTCTCTCTTAGTTTCGTCGTTCTAAATCCAACGCGACTATTCCCAAAGTCGTAGCTCCTTTAATAACCGAGATACAAATTTTCAGTTTCCATATATGTGCTCCAAAAACCCAAAGTTTGGAAATCTATATCTCGACTTCTGTCAGTACTAGCTTAAAAAATCCAACGGTTCTGTCTTAGTTTCGTCGTTCTGAATCCAACGAGACTATTCCCAAAGTCGTAGCTCCTTTATTAACCGAGATACAAATTTTTAGTTTCCATATACAGTACATATATGCACCAAAAACCCAAAGTTTGGAAATCTATATCTCGACTTCTGTCAGTGCTAGCTTAAAAAATCCAACGGTTCTGTCTTAGTTTCGTCGTTCTGAATCCAACGAGACTATTCCCAAAGTCGTAGCTCCTTTATTAACCGAGATACAAATTTTTAGTTTCCATATATGTGCTCCAAAAACCCAAAGTTTGGAAATCTATATCTCGACTTCTGTCAGTACTAGCTTAAAAAATCCAACGGTTCTCTCTTAGTTTCGTCGTTCTAAATCCAACGCGACTATTCCCAAAGTCGTAGCTCCTTTAATAACCGAGATACAAATTTTCAGTTTCCATATATGTGCTCCAAAAACCCAAAGTTTGGAAATCTATATCTCGACTTCTGTCAGTACTAGCTTAAAAAATCCAACGGTTCTCTCTTAGTTTCGTCGTTCTAAATCCAACGCGACTATTCCCAAAGTCGTAGCTCCTTTAATAACCGAGATACAAATTTTCAGTTTCCATATATGTGCTCCAAAAACCCAAAGTTTGGAAATCTATATCTCGACTTCTGTCAGTGCTAGCTTAAAAAATCCAACGGTTCTGTCTTAGTTTCGTCGTTCTGAATCCAACGAGACTATTCCCAAAGTCGTAGCTCCTTTATTAACCGAGATACAAATTTTTAGTTTCCATATATGTGCTCCAAAAACCCAAAGTTTGGAAATCTATATCTCGACTTCTGTCAGTACTAGCTTAAAAAATCCAACGGTTCTCTCTTAGTTTCGTCGTTCTAAATCCAACGCGACTATTCCCAAAGTCGTAGCTCCTTTAATAACCGAGATACAAATTTTCAGTTTCCATATATGTGCTCCAAAAACCCAAAGTTTGGAAATCTATATCTCGACTTCTGTCAGTGCTAGCTTAAAAAATCCAACGGTTCTGTCTTAGTTTCGTCGTTCTGAATCCAACGAGACTATTCCCAAAGTCGTAGCTCCTTTAATAACCGAGATACAAATTTTCAGTTTCCATATATGTGCACCAAAAACCCAAAGTTTGGAAATCTATATCTCGACTTCTGTCAGTACTAGCTTTAAAAATTTAACGGTTCTCTCTTAGTTTTGTCGTTCTGAATCCAACGAGACTATTCCCAAAGTCGTAGCTCCTTTAATAACCGAGATACAAATTTTCAGTTTCCATATATGTGCACCAAAAACCCAAAGTTTGGAAACCTATATCTCGACTTCTGTCAGTACTAGCTTTAAAAATCCAACGGTTCTCTCTTAGTTTCGTCGTTCTGAATCCAACGAGACTATTCCCAAAGTCGTAGCTCCTTTAATAACCGAGATACAAAATTTCAGTTTCCATATATGTGCTCCAAAAACCCAAAGTTTGGAAATCTATATCTCGACTTCTGTCAGTACTAGCTTAAAAAATCCAACAATTATGTCTTAGCTTCGTCGTTCTGAATCCAACGAGACTATTCCCAAAGTCGTAGCTCCTTTAATAACCGAGATACAAATTTTCAGTTTCCATATATGTGCTCCAAAAACCCAAAGTTTGGAAATCTATATCTCGACTTCTGTCAGTACTAGCTTAAAAATCCAACGGTTCTCTCTTAGTTTCGTCGTTCTAAATCCAACGCGACTATTCCCAAAGTCGTAGCTCCTTTAATAACCGAGATACAAATTTTCAGTTTCCATATATGTGCTCCAAAAACCCAAAGTTTGGAAACCTATATCTCGACTTCTGTCAGTACTAGCTTTAAAAATCCAACGGTTCTCTCTTAGTTTCGTCGTTCTGAATCCAACGAGACTATTCCCAAAGTCGTAGCTCCTTTAATAACCGAGATACAAATTTTCAGTTTCCATATATGTGCTCCAAAAACCCAAAGTTTGGAAATCTATATCTCGACTTCTGTCAGTACTAGCTTAAAAATCCAACGGTTCTCTCTTAGTTTCGTCGTTCTAAATCCAACGCGACTATTCCCAAAGTCGTAGCTCCTTTAATAACCGAGATACAAATTTTCAGTTTCCATATATGTGCTCCAAAAACCCAAAGTTTGGAAATCTATATCTCGACTTCTGTCAGTACCAGCTTAAAAAATCCAACGGTTCTGTCTTAGTTTCGTCGTTCTGAATCCAACGAGACTATTCCCAAAGTCGTAGCTCCTTTATTAACCGAGATACAAATTTTTAGTTTCCATATACAGTACATATATGCACCAAAAACCCAAAGTTTGGAAATCTATATCTCGACTTCTGTCAGTGCTAGCTTAAAAAATCCAACGGTTCTGTCTTAGTTTCGTCGTTCTGAATCCAACGAGACTATTCCCAAAGTCGTAGCTCCTTTAATAACCGAGATACAAATTTTCAGTTTCCATATATGTGCTCCAAAAACCCAAAGTTTGGAAATCTATATCTCGACTTCTGTCAGTACTAGCTTAAAAAATCCAACGGTTCTGTCTTAGTTTCGTCGTTCTGAATCCAACGAGACTATTCCCAAAGTCGTAGCTCCTTTATTAACCGAGATACAAAATTTTAGTTTCCATATACAGTACATATATGCACCAAAAACCCAAAGTTTGGAAATCTATATCTCGACTTCTGTCAGTACTAGCTTAAAAAATCCAACGGTTCTCTCTTAGTTTCGTCGTTCTAAATCCAACGCGACTATTCCCAAAGTCGTAGCTCCTTTAATAACCGAGATACAAATTTTCAGTTTCCATATATGTGCTCCAAAAACCCAAAGTTTGGAAATCTATATCTCGACTTCTGTCAGTACTAGCTTAAAAAATCCAACGGTTCTGTCTTAGTTTCGTCGTTCTGAATCCAACGAGACTATTCCCAAAGTCGTAGCTCCTTTATTAACCGAGATACAAATTTTTAGTTTCCATATACAGTACATATATGCACCAAAAACCCAAAGTTTGGAAATCTATATCTCGACTTCTGTCAGTGCTAGCTTAAAAAATCCAACGGTTCTGTCTTAGTTTCGTCGTTCTGAATCCAACGAGACTATTCCCAAAGTCGTAGCTCCTTTATTAACCGAGATACAAATTTTTAGTTTCCATATATGTGCTCCAAAAACCCAAAGTTTGGAAATCTATATCTCGACTTCTGTCAGTACTAGCTTAAAAAATCCAACGGTTCTCTCTTAGTTTCGTCGTTCTAAATCCAACGCGACTATTCCCAAAGTCGTAGCTCCTTTAATAACCGAGATACAAATTTTCAGTTTCCATATATGTGCTCCAAAAACCCAAAGTTTGGAAATCTATATCTCGACTTCTGTCAGTACTAGCTTAAAAAATCCAACGGTTCTGTCTTAGTTTCGTCGTTCTGAATCCAACGAGACTATTCCCAAAGTCGTAGCTCCTTTAATAACCGAGATACAAATTTTCAGTTTCCATATATGTGCACCAAAAACCCAAAGTTTGGAAATCTATATCTCGACTTCTGTCAGTACTAGCTTTAAAAATTTAACGGTTCTCTCTTAGTTTCGTCGTTCTGAATCCAACGAGACTATTCCCAAAGTCGTACCTCCTTTAATAACCGAGATACAAATTTTCAGTTTCCATATATGTGCACCAAAAACCCAAAGTTTGGAAATCTATATCTCGACTTCTGTCAGTGCTAGCTTAAAAAATCCAACGGTTCTGTCTTAGTTTCGTCGTTCTGAATCCAACGAGACTATTCCCAAAGTCGTAGCTCCTTTAATAACCGAGATACAAATTTTCAGTTTCCATATATGTGCACCAAAAACCCAAAGTTTGGAAATCTATATCTCGACTTCTGTCAGTACTAGCTTTAAAAATTTAACGGTTCTCTCTTAGTTTTGTCGTTCTGAATCCAACGAGACTATTCCCAAAGTCGTAGCTCCTTTAATAACCGAGATACAAATTTTCAGTTTCCATATATGTGCACCAAAAACCCAAAGTTTGGAAACCTATATCTCGACTTCTGTCAGTACTAGCTTTAAAAATCCAACGGTTCTCTCTTAGTTTCGTCGTTCTGAATCCAACGAGACTATTCCCAAAGTCGTAGCTCCTTTAATAACCGAGATACAAAATTTCAGTTTCCATATATGTGCTCCAAAAACCCAAAGTTTGGAAATCTATATCTCGACTTCTGTCAGTACTAGCTTAAAAAATCCAACAATTATGTCTTAGCTTCGTCGTTCTGAATCCAACGAGACTATTCCCAAAGTCGTAGCTCCTTTAATAACCGAGATACAAATTTTCAGTTTCCATATATGTGCTCCAAAAACCCAAAGTTTGGAAATCTATATCTCGACTTCTGTCAGTACTAGCTTAAAAATCCAACGGTTCTCTCTTAGTTTCGTCGTTCTAAATCCAACGCGACTATTCCCAAAGTCGTAGCTCCTTTAATAACCGAGATACAAATTTTCAGTTTCCATATATGTGCTCCAAAAACCCAAAGTTTGGAAACCTATATCTCGACTTCTGTCAGTACTAGCTTTAAAAATCCAACGGTTCTCTCTTAGTTTCGTCGTTCTGAATCCAACGAGACTATTCCCAAAGTCGTAGCTCCTTTAATAACCGAGATACAAATTTTCAGTTTCCATATATGTGCTCCAAAAACCCAAAGTTTGGAAATCTATATCTCGACTTCTGTCAGTACTAGCTTAAAAATCCAACGGTTCTCTCTTAGTTTCGTCGTTCTAAATCCAACGCGACTATTCCCAAAGTCGTAGCTCCTTTAATAACCGAGATACAAATTTTCAGTTTCCATATATGTGCTCCAAAAACCCAAAGTTTGGAAATCTATATCTCGACTTCTGTCAGTACCAGCTTAAAAAATCCAACGGTTCTGTCTTAGTTTCGTCGTTCTGAATCCAACGAGACTATTCCCAAAGTCGTAGCTCCTTTATTAACCGAGATACAAATTTTTAGTTTCCATATACAGTACATATATGCACCAAAAACCCAAAGTTTGGAAATCTATATCTCGACTTCTATCAGTGCTAGCTTAAAAAATCCAACGGTTCTGTCTTAGTTTCGTCGTTCTGAATCCAACGAGACTATTCCCAAAGTCATAGCTCCTTTAATAACCGAGATACAAATTTTCAGTTTCCATATATGTGCTCCAAAAACCCAAAGTTTGGAAATCTATATCTCGACTTCTGTCAGTACTAGCTTAAAAAATCCAACGGTTCTGTCTTAGTTTCGTCGTTCTGAATCCAACGAGACTATTCCCAAAGTCGTAGCTCCTTTATTAACCGAGATACAAAATTTTAGTTTCCATATACAGTACATATATGCACCAAAAACCCAAAGTTTGGAAATCTATATCTCGACTTGTGTCAGTGCTAGCTTAAAAAATCCAACGGTTCTGTCTTAGCTTCGTCGTTCTGAATCCAACGAGACTATTCCCAAAGTCGTAGCTCCTTTAATAACCGAGATACAAATTTTCAGTTTCCATATATGTGCTCCAAAAACCCAAAGTTTGGAAATCTATATCTCGACTTCTGTCAGTACTAGCTTAAAAAATCCAACGGTTCTCTCTTAGTTTCGTCGTTCTAAATCCAACGCGACTATTCCCAAAGTCGTAGCTCCTTTAATAACCGAGATACAAATTTTCAGTTTCCATATATGTGCTCCAAAAACCCAAAGTTTGGAAATCTATATCTCGACTTCTGTCAGTACTAGCTTAAAAAATCCAACGGTTCTGTCTTAGTTTCGTCGTTCTGAATCCAACGAGACTATTCCCAAAGTCGTAGCTCCTTTATTAACCGAGATACAAATTTTTAGTTTCCATATATGTGCTCCAAAAACCCAAAGTTTGGAAATCTATATCTCGACTTCTGTCAGTACTAGCTTAAAAAATCCAACGGTTCTCTCTTAGTTTCGTCGTTCTAAATCCAACGCGACTATTCCCAAAGTCGTAGCTCCTTTAATAACCGAGATACAAATTTTCAGTTTCCATATATGTGCTCCAAAAACCCAAAGTTTGGAAATCTATATCTCGACTTCTGTCAGTACTAGCTTAAAAAATCCAACGGTTCTGTCTTAGTTTCGTCGTTCTGAATCCAACGAGACTATTCCCAAAGTCGTAGCTCCTTTAATAACCGAGATACAAATTTTCAGTTTCCATATATGTGCACCAAAAACCCAAAGTTTGGAAATCTATATCTCGACTTCTGTCAGTACTAGCTTTAAAAATTTAACGGTTCTCTCTTAGTTTCGTCGTTCTGAATCCAACGAGACTATTCCCAAAGTCGTACCTCCTTTAATAACCGAGATACAAATTTTCAGTTTCCATATATGTGCACCAAAAACCCAAAGTTTGGAAATCTATATCTCGACTTCTGTCAGTGCTAGCTTAAAAAATCCAACGGTTCTGTCTTAGTTTCGTCGTTCTGAATCCAACGAGACTATTCCCAAAGTCGTAGCTCCTTTAATAACCGAGATACAAATTTTCAGTTTCCATATATGTGCACCAAAAACCCAAAGTTTGGAAATCTATATCTCGACTTCTGTCAGTACTAGCTTTAAAAATTTAACGGTTCTCTCTTAGTTTTGTCGTTCTGAATCCAACGAGACTATTCCCAAAGTCGTAGCTCCTTTAATAACCGAGATACAAATTTTCAGTTTCCATATATGTGCACCAAAAACCCAAAGTTTGGAAACCTATATCTCGACTTCTGTCAGTACTAGCTTTAAAAATCCAACGGTTCTCTCTTAGTTTCGTCGTTCTGAATCCAACGAGACTATTCCCAATGTCGTAGCTCCTTTAATAACCGAGATACAAAATTTCAGTTTCCATATATGTGCTCCAAAAACCCAAAGTTTGGAAATCTATATCTCGACTTCTGTCAGTACTAGCTTAAAAAATCCAACAATTATGTCTTAGCTTCGTCGTTCTGAATCCAACGAGACTATTCCCAAAGTCGTAGCTCCTTTATTAACCGAGATACAAATTTTTAGTTTCCATATACAGTACATATATGCACCAAAAACCCAAAGTTTGGAAATCTATATCTCGACTTCTGTCAGTACTAGCTTAAAAAATCCAACGGTTCTCTCTTAGTTTCGTCGTTCTAAATCCAACGCGACTATTCCCAAAGTCGTAGCTCCTTTAATAACCGAGATACAAATTTTCAGTTTCCATATATGTGCTCCAAAAACCCAAAGTTTGGAAATCTATATCTCGACTTCTGTCAGTACTAGCTTAAAAAATCCAACGGTTCTCTCTTAGTTTCGTCGTTCTGAATCCAACGAGACTATTCCCAAAGTCGTAGCTCCTTTAATAACCGAGATACAAATTTTCAGTTTCCATATATGTGCACCAAAAACCCAAAGTTTGGAAACCTATATCTCGACTTCTGTCAGTACTAGCTTTAAAAATCCAACGGTTCTCTCTTAGTTTCGTCATTCTGAATCCAACGAGACTATTCATAAAGTCGTAGCTCCTTTAATAACCGAGATACAAATTTTCAGTTTCCATATATGTGCTCCAAAAACCCAAAGTTTGGAAATCTATATCTCGACTTCTGTCAGTACTCGCTTAAAAAATCCAACGGTTCTGTCTTAGTTTCGTCGTTCTGAATCCAACGAGACTATTCCCAAAGTCGTAGCTCCTTTAATAACCGAGATACAAATTTTCAGTTTCCATATATGTGCTCCAAAAACCCAAAGTTTGGAAATCTATATCTCGACTTCTGTCAGTACTAGCTTAAAAAATCCAACGGTTCTCTCTTAGTTTCGTCGTTCTAAATCCAACGCGACTATTCCCAAAGTCGTAGCTCCTTTAATAACCGAGATACAAATTTTCAGTTTCCATATATGTGCTCCAAAAACCCAAAGTTTGGAAATCTATATCTCGACTTCTGTCAGTACTAGCTTAAAAAATCCAACGGTTCTGTCTTAGTTTCGTCGTTCTGAATCCAACGAGACTATTCCCAAAGTCGTAGCTCCTTTAATAACCGAGATACAAATTTTCAGTTTCCATATATGTGCTCCAAAAACCCAAAGTTTGGAAATCTATATCTCGACTTCTGTCAGTACTAGCTTAAAAAATCCAACGGTTCTCTCTTAGTTTCGTCGTTCTAAATCCAACGCGACTATTCCCAAAGTCGTAGCTCCTTTAATAACCGAGATACAAATTTTCAGTTTCCATATATGTGCTCCAAAAACCCAAAGTTTGGAAATCTATATCTCGACTTCTGTCAGTACTAGCTTAAAAAATCCAACGGTTCTGTCTTAGTTTCGTCGTTCTGAATCCAACAAGACTATTCCCAAAGTCGTAGCTCCTTTAATAATCGAGATACAAATTTTCAGTTTCCATATATGTGCACCAAAAACCCAAAGTTTGGAAATCTATATCTCGACTTCTGTCAGTACTAGCTTTAAAAATTTAACGGTTCTCTCTTAGTTTCGTCGTTCTGAATCCAACGAGACTATTCCCAAAGTCGTAGCTCCTTTAATAACCGAGATACAAATTTTCAGTTTCCATATATGTGCACCAAAAACCCAAAGTTTGGAAATCTATATCTCGACTTCTGTCAGTGCTAGCTTAAAAAATCCAACGGTTCTGTCTTAGTTTCGTCGTTCTGAATCCAACGAGACTATTCCCAAAGTCGTAGCTCCTTTAATAACCGAGATACAAATTTTCAGTTTCCATATATGTGCACCAAAAACCCAAAGTTTGGAAATCTATATCTCGACTTCTGTCAGTACTAGCTTTAAAAATTTAACGGTTCTCTCTTAGTTTTGTCGTTCTGAATCCAACGAGACTATTCCCAAAGTCGTAGCTCCTTTAATAACCGAGATACAAATTTTCAGTTTCCATATATGTGCACCAAAAACCCAAAGTTTGGAAACCTATATCTCGACTTCTGTCAGTACTAGCTTTAAAAATCCAACAATTCTGTCTTAGTTTCGTCGTTCTGAATCCAACGAGACTATTCCCAAAGTCGTAGCTCCTTTAATAACCGAGATACAAATTTTCAGTTTCCATATATGTGCACCAAAAACCCAAAGTTTGGAAATCTATATCTCGACTTCTGTCAGTGCTAGCTTAAAAAATCCAACGGTTCTGTCTTAGTTTCGTCGTTCTGAATCCAACGAGACTATTCCCAAAGTCGTAGCTCCTTTAATAACCGAGATACAAATTTTCAGTTTCCATATATGTGCACCAAAAACCCAAAGTTTGGAAATCTATATCTCGACTTCTGTCAGTACTAGCTTAAAAAATCCAACGGTTCTCTCTTAGTTTCGTCGCTCTAAATCCAACGCGACTATTCCCAAAGTCGTAGCTCCTTTAATAACCGAGATACAAATTTTCAGTTTCCATATATGTGCACCAAAAACCCAAAGTTTGGAAATCTATATCTCGACTTCTGTCAGTGCTAGCTTAAAAAATCCAACGGTTCTGTCTTAGTTTCGTCGTTCTGAATCCAACGAGACTATTCTCAAAGTCGTAGCTCCTTTAATAACCGAGATACAAATTTTCAGTTTCCATATATGTGCACCAAAAACCCAAAGTTTGGAAATCTATATCTCGACTTCTGTCAGTACTAGCTTTAAAAATTTAACGGTTCTCTCTTAGTTTCGTCGTTCTGAATCCAACGAGACTATTCCCAAAGTCGTAGCTCCTTTAATAACCGAGATACAAATTTTCAGTTTCCATATATGTGCTCCAAAAACCCAAAGTTTGGAAATCTATATCTCGACTTCTGTCAGTACTAGCTTAAAAAATCCAACGGTTCTGTCTTAGTTTCGTCGTTCTGAATCCAACGCGACTATTCCCAAAGTCGTAGCTCCTTTAATAACCGAGATACAAATTTTCAGTTTCCATATATGTGCACCAAAAACCCAAAGTTTGGAAATCTATATCTCGACTTCTGTCAGTACTAGCTTTAAAAATTTAACGGTTCTCTCTTAGTTTCGTCGTTCTGAATCCAACGAGACTATTCCCAAAGTCGTAGCTCCTTTAATAACCGAGATACAAATTTTCAGTTTCCATATATGTGCAAGTTAACTATTCGAATATGCCAAACGCCTTTTTAAAAAATACAATATTTATTTCGTACAAACTTAGCGTAGCTACAATTTCAACTGACTAACTAAAAATTACAAATGGTGGATATTTATATGAGTAAAAAAGCAAGTTAAGCATAAGCAATGGTCAGCATTCTCCATAAGGGACTGTGACATAACTCCTCCACCCCTAGTGACAGCTCTACCGCTAAGGAAGCTGGATCGACTGCTGGTTGTCCTCTTGGCATTCTTTCTGGGCACAGTATCTTTTTCTTAATTTGGCATAACATAGGTAGCTAATCCCAGTTACCAACATGATGTAGATAAGGATTGTCCAAAATGAGGGTACAGCGGGTACTCTGGGGAATTCTAGTGAAGGGTCGATTGCAACTATCTGGCTCTGCAACTCCTGAAGTTCATCTAGCTTTACATCGGTTGATGTGAAACTTAGGTTTAGTAGTGGCAATGGTTCATTGATCTTGTTTAGATCTGGAAACAGTAGTGGTTGTGGGCTGAAGTTTGTGGGTTTATCATCGTTAGTAATGATAAGTTCGTTGACCTTGGCCAAACAGTTGTTCGGAATATTAACCATATAGGATCCTATAAGTTGAACCTCTTCTTCTTGTGCTTGGCATTTCAGTAGAACTAGTGCTTCTTTTGGTAAGACAAATAACCAGTTGTTTGAGCTAGCTAACTGGTTAATTATGATGTGGTTAAGAACGACTTGTATCTGGCTACATATGGAAGTGCTTTTGACATAGGACAGCAGTTGGACTTCGCAAGGGCTAGATTCCTGAACATCTTGTAGATTAGATTTGTCACAGAGGAACAGCTGTGTGGAGACTTCTTGACAAGCCTGGCTTTGATATGCGTAATGCAATTTGTTTTTTATTATATATTTATTTCGCGGTAATATAACCTTAAACCGACTCTGTACAAGGACAGGGGCAGCATATAAATGAAATATCTCAAAATTTTCGTTAAATGTTACGGGAACATGTAGGATAAATGTAATTCTATTATTTAGAATGTAAGAGCTTATTTTTATTATTTTTTCTATTAAAAGCATGTTCTCAAGTTCAATTTTTATTGGTAGTTGATTAGAACCTACTCGTTGTTCTAATTGTTTTAATTCGTTAAATAGATCTGTGGTTTTAATAATACTAGGATGCATCGTTTTAAGTTTAGCAAAAGTTATAGAGTTTTCTAAGTCTTGTAACGTAGAATCTATAAATTCATAAACATTAACAAGAGCATCAAGAATGTTTCTAATATTATTAGAATTCTGAGTATGATCAAAATCTTTTAGAACATCAGCTATTTGATTTATCCGAAATTCCAACATTTCTTCTCGCTTAGCAATTTGTAAAATTGTGTTGTTAAATTTCTTTATAACACTAAGTATTAAGGAGTTTTGGTTCATTACACTTTGAGACAATTTATTGTCGTTCTTTTGCAGTTCATCGATAAGATGGTCGTAACGTTCACCATCCGCTGCATCTAAGTTACCGGTTATAACCTTAAATGCTGAGCCTACAATATTGATCAACCCGCGTTTCATTCTGTTAGGATGTGGTACAAGCTCTTTAAGTTTATTCTCTACTCTATTTTGAATTAAATCTAATATTTTAAGATAATCATAATTATCTGGCAGATACTGAGGATGTTTAATTAAAAGTGTAGTGATATTTATTGATTTTCTATGCAATTTGTTCATCTCCAACATTATCGGATTAAGGTCATAAACATGAATTAAATTATATTCAAAATCGCGAATTTTAGCATGCCCTAATTTAATTGGTAGAATTCCAGGATTGTCTTCTAATTTGCTTAAGGTAATCCGATCTTGAGGTAATCCTATAGTAGCATGCAGAGTCGCACTGCAAATAATAATTTTTTTTCTTAGCCTAAGCCTGTGGTTGCGATAAAGTAAATGTATGCTTAATATATAAAAAATTACTATAAAAATTAAAAAGTAAATATATCTAATGAAAACTTAAATTAATTAACGAACCTACTTAAATATATATATCTACATTTTTTAGTCGAAACTGTACGTGGTTCTCAAAGGCCGTTTAATATTGTCCATATGTATCTTTTTATGAGAATTTGTCTCTACAGTTTTTCGGTTTTCGTCCAGGTTAACAATATGTTCTTTTCCCGAGAATTTGTCGCTAAGTTTTTGCCGACTATGTTTTTTAATAAAAATCTTTTGTTCGGGCTTAAACAACTCTGGGCTATCACGTTTCTGGTTAATGTTTTTTATAACATGTTCTTTATTTCTCATAAGAATTTCGTTAATTTTCGCGTATAGGATTTTTGATTTATCTTTATGTTCACTGATGTAATCTGATAGTAAAATGTGATCAAGATTAAAATCAAAGGGGTCATCTGAAGTTATATGTCCGTTAATTATGTCTATTGGTTTAAGTTTGGTGACTGAATGAAGGGTGTGATTATATGCTAAGACAGCATATTTTATTTTTTGGTCTATTCTTGAGTTTTTAAATCCTTGGGCATTTAAAAGTCTAACATGTTCGGAGATAGTGGAATGGAATCTTTCTATTACTCCATTAGATTGAGGGTGATTAGGCGAAATAAAATGAATTTTTATTTTATGTAATTGGAGAAGTTCTGTGATAACTGTATTTTTAAATTCGGTTCCATTGTCTGAAATAACCTGTTTGGGTATACCGTGATGTGAAAAGAAAGAAATGAGGTGGTCTGCTATTTCATTAGCAGCCAATGATTTAAGCATATAAGCTTGAGCGTATTTGGAAAAACTGTCTAAGATTGTTAAGAATTTTGTTTTTTCTAGGGTGTAGGTGTCAACATGTATAATTTCAAACGGTCGGGTAGCAGTAGGGGTTATATTCATTTCGATATTAATGGGATGACGTTCATACTTTGTTTTAATACAAAGCTCGCATTCATTAATAAAAGTTTGTACCGAATTTTTCAAATTTGGCCAATAATATTTTGCCTTAATTTTTTCTACGGTCTCTTCAATACCTCTGTGGTTACTTTTTCCTTCATGGTAGTTTTGAATAATTTCGGGTATATTGTTTTTATCAGTGACATCCAATAGCTTATTAAGACATCTTTTAAATTGAAGACTTGGCCATCTAAAATTTTTTCGGATAACTTCGCAAAAAGGTTCATAGACATCGTCATTTTCAAAATATAAATAATAAAGTTTATTGGGAACAACTATTTCCTTAATAAACTTTAAAATATCATTTTCAAAATTATTTTTACTAATCTGAACCAAAATTCTTCTTTTCTTTTCGAAAAGAATTGTTATTCTTGGTTTTGTTGGTGAATGATTTACCAAGGATATAAATATTTGGTTTGCACCATAATTAATAGGACCTTCGATTATTGGTACACCTACAATTGGATCCTGTTCTTGATTTGTATGTATGGTGTCATTTTCATCGGGTTCCTGTTCATGTTCTGGTTCCTGTTGCTCATCAGGCATCTCCCTTATGTCATCGTCGGGGTTAACAAACACTGAGGCTAAATCTACGTTATCATTATTGGTGTTATTTTCCTTAGACGTTGAGGGTAGACCAGTGCCTTCTTCTTCAAGTTGTTTGTTAAATTCTTCTATATATTTTTTCAGTGAAAAATCTCCTTCTTTAACGTGTAACTCGATACGAGATAGAGCATCTGCATTGGTGTTAGTTTTTCCTTTTTTATAAGTGATGTTGTAGTCGTATTCTTCGAGTTTAGTACGCCAGCGTAAAAGTTTTGAACTTGGGTCTTTGAGCGAAAAAAGCCATTGAAGTGGTTTGTGGTCTGTGATTATGTTAAACTTTCGACCAAATAAGTAGGGCCTAAAGTATTTAGTAGCCCAGACTAAACATAAACACTCCTTTTCTATTGTAGAATAATTTTGCTCTGAGTCATTAAGTGTTCGGGATGCGTAAGCTACTGGCAATTCTCTTCCTGGAGGTCCTTGGCTTAAAACAGCTCCTAAGGCAATATTACTAGCGTCCGTTGTCAGGTTAAATGGCTTTGAAAAGTCTGGATATTGCAATATTGGCTCGCTGGTTAGAAGATTTTTACATGTTTCAAAACAATCTAGAAATTCTTGGTCGTGTACAATTCTTGCTCCCTTTTTTAGACACTTCGTAAGAGGTTTAGTTATTCTTGCGAATCCATTGATAAACTTTCTATAGTATCCCAACAGTCCGAGGAATCCCTTAATTTCCTTTGTTGTTTTAGGAATTGGATATTTCTTGATAGCGATGATCTTTTCGGGGTTGGGTTTTACTCCATGAGGGGTAACGATATGACCAAGATAGGCTACCTCTCGTCGTAGGAATTCGCTTTTGTCAAGTTGTATTTTGAAGTTCGCTTCCCTTAATCTCTGAAATACTTGTTTAAGGTTTTCAATATGTTCTTGTAGTGACGACGAAAAGACGATTATGTCGTCCATGTAGACTAAACATTTCTCGTTTTGGATACCCTTGAGAATAGAATCCATTGCTCTTTGAAACGTCGCGGGGGCGTTCTTAAGCCCGAAAGGCATCCTTAGGTACTCAAAGTGTCCACTTTCTGTGTTAAAGGCAGTCTTTTCAATATCCTTTTCATCCATCTCAATCTGGTGGAATCCCGACGCTAGGTCCAAAGTAGTAAAGTACTGACATCTTCCTAATTTGTCCAGTAAGTCTGTTATATTTGGAAGAGGAAATTTATCACCAATGGTCTTTTCATTTAATTTTCGGTAATCCACAACTACTCTCCATTTTTGTTGGCCGGAAGCGTCCATCTTTTTTGGGACTACCCAGATTGGGCTCGACCAGGGGCTATTTGATGGTCTTATGATATTTTGATTTAACATTTTGTTTATCTGACATTCTACTTCTTTTTTATGGATAAACGGGTATCTATAGGACTTGGTATAAATGGGAATTTCATCTGTTGTTTTTATTGAGTGTTTTATTTTTGTTGTAAAAGTTAAGGGCTGGTCTTCCTGATAAAAAACGTCAGCGTATTTTTTACAGAGGTTAAGAATAGCTTCCTTTTCTTCGGGATTTAAATGATCTACTCTGATTTTTGAAGAATCTAATGTAGGATTATCGCAATGCACGTCATTAAAATTGTTGAGGTTAATGTCAGTAAAATTTTTTCGAGAAAATTTTTCTACTTCTAATGGTTCAGAAAAATCTAAAATAACTTCGTCACAAGAATTATTTAAAATCGTGGTTAGCGCATGACCATTTTTTGCTAAAGTTAAACATTCGGGGATTTCGCAATTATGTATTTTCGTGTGCGGTATTATAACTTCTCCATTTTGAATATTAGTTTTAATTTTTATGACTTGCTCGGTTCTAGAAGAAACAGTTACACAATTAAGTTCCATTTTGGTCTTATGAAATTCTAATTTGATTTTCGAAAACGGCGTTAACAGAAAGCCTTTTTTAAAATCGATACTAGCTTCTAGCAGTTTCAGATTATCTAATCCTATTAAACCGTCAAAAACATTATGAAACTTAAATAAATAAAACTTTAAGTCTTTATTTTTTTGCAATTTAAAAATTTTTGAAGCCGGTACTGTGGTACTAAATTTGTGAGAGGATTTTTGAAAAACTGTGCTAACGATAAAAGGGTCATTGATAATTCGGTCAGGAAAAAATTTAAAAGCAATTTCCGGATTTAAAAATGATTTTGTTGATCCTGAATCGATTAAAAGTTTTATACCGTATTCCGGGAAAATTATATATGATAATTCGCTGGAGTTCGAATTAGTAGAGTTCAAGGATATTACTATTTCTCGTTGCTGAGATGACTTCGCTTGCGAAAATTTGATTCCTGTAGGTCATGATTTTCAGTATTCCTATTATCAGCTGTGGTTTCGTTGGCCGTCTCATATGAACTTGTCGCCTCATCGGTAACTTGGTATTCTTGATAAGGATTGTCGTACACGTGCTCTTGGTCGTAGTACGTAGGTGCATTATAATAACACATCGGAGAATAATACGGGTCAACATAGTGGGCGTTTTCGTTATCATCATACATTTCTGTGGAATATAATTCCTCAAAGATGAAATTGGGTTGGCTGCCTGTATTTCGAAATATGTTTTGATTTTTGTTATGTGGTTGGTTTGGCTTAGGGCCACTAGAACAAATGCTCATTGGTTCAGGGGCAGGCAGTGGTTTATTTTGGTTGGGTCCAAATACATTGATCTGATTTGGTCTGGGATAAATTTTAGACGACGGGAAAGGGAATCGTTGAAAATTATTTCCAGGGTTTCGTTGGAAATTATTCCCAAAATAATTTTGCCTAAAAAGGTTAAGATTTCCAGATGGAGGTCTAAAAATATTTGGCCTTGGCATTGGGGTTTGATGATTATTAAAATAAGAAAAAGGTTGGGGTCTAATTTGACTATAATTTGGTTGCGTTCTATTTTGTTGGGGTTGAGATGTATTATTTGATTTAATTTGAGGATTTTGTCTTATGTTGTTTTGAAAATAATGAGTATTATTTTCTTGAGTCACGAATTGTAAGGCTTGAGCTAAATTCAAAGGTCTCATGCATCGAATGGTTGTCCCTAAGGGTTCTTTTAGGCCAGAGAGAAAAGTTTTTAAAGCTAGTTCATTATATAACTGTTTTTTGGTATTTTTTCCTTCAATGCTGTTTTCGTTTATATCAATATGAGAGCATAAAAGATTTAAAATATGAAGAACTCTATCGTAAAATTGGCTAGGTTGTTCATTATTGTTTTGTCTCAACATGACGAGATCCCTATTAAGACATGTTTCGTCTCGTTGATCCGCAAAGTTACGCCTTAAAGTATCTTTCAAATCGTCACAAGTTGTAACGTTTTGTATATTTATGATAACTTTTGCTTGTCCGGTTAGTTTTCCAATTAAGCAATTTAACAAAAAGATATTTTGAAAATCAGCTGGGTTTGATGCCCTATAAAAATTAGTTATAAGACTTTCGCAAGTTGATAGATAGCGATGTAAATCGTTAGGATTTCCATCAAATGTCGGAACGCAATTAAGATATTCCGGTTTGAATTGACTCATTATTGATGCTTTTGTATTACCGTTATTGGAAAGAAATTTATTTTCTTGAGAAGTCAATGCAGAATTGTTATTACTAATTACTACTAAATTATCGATTTCTAATTTAAAATTACTTTCAATAGGATTAAATAATTGATTTTTAGTACTTGAGTCAGCTGAAGGTTCACTTATTTTTAAAACATTTAATTCTTCGATTATATCATCAAGCTCTGACATTAAAACAAGTTTCCAATTCAAATTGCACTTACATTAATATTCCTAGGCTTATTGTTCTGGTCATATTCGGTCCTATAAGGATGATCCTTCCAGAGGCAATGTAGTCCTACTCGAAGCAGCAATCCTTGCGAAATTGCCCTATGTAGTGGCAGTTTCCCAGCAATCCAAAAAGCACTTAACGATTAACCACTTTCCAGATCACAGTTTATACAGCTCACAATGTTCTTAAAAGTCCGATGTACCGTCGAACTTAGCGAACCGTAGATTCGAATCCGTGATTTTAAAAGACTTCTACGATAGAACGACTTTACACGAATCCTACCGACTGCGCCAGTTAACTATTCGAATATGCCAAACGCCTTTTTAAAAAATACAATATTTATTTCGTACAAACTTAGCGTAGCTACAATTTCAACTGACTAACTAAAAATTACAAATGGTGGATATTTATATGAGTAAAAAAGCAAGTTAAGCATAAGCAATGGTCAGCATTCTCCATAAGGGACTGTGACATAACTTGCACCAAAAACCCAAAGTTTGGAAACCTATATCTCGACTTCTGTCAGTACTAGCTTTAAAAATCCAACGGTTCTCTCTTAGTTTCGTCATTCTGAATCCAACGAGACTATTCCCAAAGTCGTAGCTCCTTTAATAACCGAGATACAAATTTTCAGTTTCCATATATGTGCTCCAAAAACCCAAAGTTTGGAAATCTATATCTCGACTTCTGTCAGTACCAGCTTAAAAAATCCAACGGTTCTGTCTTAGTTTCGTCGTTCTGAATCCAACGAGACTATTCCCAAAGTCGTAGCTCCTTTATTAACCGAGATACAAATTTTTAGTTTCCATATACAGTACATATATGCACCAAAAACCCAAAGTTTGGAAATCTATATCTCGACTTCTGTCAGTGCTAGCTTAAAAAATCCAACGGTTCTGTCTTAGTTTCGTCGTTCTGAATCCAACGAGACTATTCCCAAAGTCGTAGCTCCTTTAATAACCGAGATACAAATTTTCAGTTTCCATATATGTGCTCCAAAAACCCAAAGTTTGGAAACCTATATCTCGACTTCTGTCAGTACTGTCTTTAAAAATCCAACGGTTCTCTCTTAGTTTCGTCGTTCTAAATCCAACGCGACTATTCCCAAAGTCGTAGCTCCTTTAATAACCGAGATACAAATTTTCAGTTTCCATATATGTGCTCCAAAAACCCAAAGTTTGGAAACCTATATCTCGACTTCTGTCAGTACTAGCTTTAAAAATCCAACGGTTCTCTCTTAGTTTCGTCGTTCTGAATCCAACGAGACTATTCCCAAAGTCGTAGCTCCTTTAATAACCGAGATACAAATTTTCAGTTTCCATATATGTGCTCCAAAAACCCAAAGTTTGGAAATCTATATCTCGACTTCTGTCAGTACTAGCTTAAAAATCCAACGGTTCTCTCTTAGTTTCGTCGTTCTAAATCCAACGCGACTATTCCCAAAGTCGTAGCTCCTTTAATAACCGAGATACAAATTTTCAGTTTCCATATATGTGCTCCAAAAACCCAAAGTTTGGAAATCTATATCTCGACTTCTGTCAGTACCAGCTTAAAAAATCCAACGGTTCTGTCTTAGTTTCGTCGTTCTGAATCCAACGAGACTATTCCCAAAGTCGTAGCTCCTTTATTAACCGAGATACAAATTTTTAGTTTCCATATACAGTACATATATGCACCAAAAACCCAAAGTTTGGAAATCTATATCTCGACTTCTGTCAGTGCTAGCTTAAAAAATCCAACGGTTCTGTCTTAGTTTCGTCGTTCTGAATCCAACGAGACTATTCCCAAAGTCGTAGCTCCTTTAATAACCGAGATACAAATTTTCAGTTTCCATATATGTGCTCCAAAAACCCAAAGTTTGGAAATCTATATCTCGACTTCTGTCAGTACTAGCTTAAAAAATCCAACGGTTCTGTCTTAGTTTCGTCGTTCTGAATCCAACGAGACTATTCCCAAAGTCGTAGCTCCTTTATTAACCGAGATACAAAATTTTAGTTTCCATATACAGTACATATATGCACCAAAAACCCAAAGTTTGGAAATCTATATCTCGACTTGTGTCAGTGCTAGCTTAAAAAATCCAACGGTTCTGTCTTAGTTTCGTCGTTCTGAATCCAACGAGACTATTCCCAAAGTCGTAGCTCCTTTAATAACCGAGATACAAATTTTCAGTTTCCATATATGTGCTCCAAAAACCCAAAGTTTGGAAATCTATATCTCGACTTCTGTCAGTACTAGCTTAAAAAATCCAACGGTTCTCTCTTAGTTTCGTCGTTCTAAATCCAACGCGACTATTCCCAAAGTCGTAGCTCCTTTAATAACCGAGATACAAATTTTCAGTTTCCATATATGTGCTCCAAAAACCCAAAGTTTGGAAATCTATATCTCGACTTCTGTCAGTACTAGCTTAAAAAATCCAACGGTTCTGTCTTAGTTTCGTCGTTCTGAATCCAACGAGACTATTCCCAAAGTCGTAGCTCCTTTATTAACCGAGATACAAATTTTTAGTTTCCATATACAGTACATATATGCACCAAAAACCCAAAGTTTGGAAATCTATATCTCGACTTCTGTCAGTGCTAGCTTAAAAAATCCAACGGTTCTGTCTTAGTTTCGTCGTTCTGAATCCAACGAGACTATTCCCAAAGTCGTAGCTCCTTTATTAACCGAGATACAAATTTTTAGTTTCCATATATGTGCTCCAAAAACCCAAAGTTTGGAAATCTATATCTCGACTTCTGTCAGTACTAGCTTAAAAAATCCAACGGTTCTCTCTTAGTTTCGTCGTTCTAAATCCAACGCGACTATTCCCAAAGTCGTAGCTCCTTTAATAACCGAGATACAAATTTTCAGTTTCCATATATGTGCTCCAAAAACCCAAAGTTTGGAAATCTATATCTCGACTTCTGTCAGTACTAGCTTAAAAAATCCAACGGTTCTGTCTTAGTTTCGTCGTTCTGAATCCAACGAGACTATTCCCAAAGTCGTAGCTCCTTTAATAACCGAGATACAAATTTTCAGTTTGCATATATGTGCACCAAAAACCCAAAGTTTGGAAATCTATATCTCGACTTCTGTCAGTACTAGCTTTAAAAATTTAACGGTTCTCTCTTAGTTTCGTCGTTCTGAATCCAACGAGACTATTCCCAAAGTCGTACCTCCTTTAATAACCGAGATACAAATTTTCAGTTTCCATATATGTGCACCAAAAACCCAAAGTTTGGAAATCTATATCTCGACTTCTGTCAGTGCTAGCTTAAAAAATCCAACGGTTCTGTCTTAGTTTCGTCGTTCTGAATCCAACGAGACTATTCCCAAAGTCGTAGCTCCTTTAATAACCGAGATACAAATTTTCAGTTTCCATATATGTGCACCAAAAACCCAAAGTTTGGAAATCTATATCTCGACTTCTGTCAGTACTAGCTTTAAAAATTTAACGGTTCTCTCTTAGTTTTGTCGTTCTGAATCCAACGAGACTATTCCCAAAGTCGTAGCTCCTTTAATAACCGAGATACAAATTTTCAGTTTCCATATATGTGCACCAAAAACCCAAAGTTTGGAAACCTATATCTCGACTTCTGTCAGTACTAGCTTTAAAAATCCAACGGTTCTCTCTTAGTTTCGTCGTTCTGAATCCAACGAGACTATTCCCAAAGTCGTAGCTCCTTTAATAACCGAGATACAAAATTTCAGTTTCCATATATGTGCTCCAAAAACCCAAAGTTTGGAAATCTATATCTCGACTTCTGTCAGTACTAGCTTAAAAAATCCAACAATTATGTCTTAGCTTCGTCGTTCTGAATCCAACGAGACTATTCCCAAAGTCGTAGCTCCTTTAATAACCGAGATACAAATTTTCAGTTTCCATATATGTGCTCCAAAAACCCAAAGTTTGGAAATCTATATCTCGACTTCTGTCAGTACTAGCTTAAAAATCCAACGGTTCTCTCTTAGTTTCGTCGTTCTAAATCCAACGCGACTATTCCCAAAGTCGTAGCTCCTTTAATAACCGAGATACAAATTTTCAGTTTCCATATATGTGCTCCAAAAACCCAAAGTTTGGAAACCTATATCTCGACTTCTGTCAGTACTAGCTTTAAAAATCCAACGGTTCTCTCTTAGTTTCGTCGTTCTGAATCCAACGAGACTATTCCCAAAGTCGTAGCTCCTTTAATAACCGAGATACAAATTTTCAGTTTCCATATATGTGCTCCAAAAACCCAAAGTTTGGAAATCTATATCTCGACTTCTGTCAGTACTAGCTTAAAAATCCAACGGTTCTCTCTTAGTTTCGTCGTTCTAAATCCAACGCGACTATTCCCAAAGTCGTAGCTCCTTTAATAACCGAGATACAAATTTTCAGTTTCCATATATGTGCTCCAAAAACCCAAAGTTTGGAAATCTATATCTCGACTTCTGTCAGTACCAGCTTAAAAAATCCAACGGTTCTGTCTTAGTTTCGTCGTTCTGAATCCAACGAGACTATTCCCAAAGTCGTAGCTCCTTTATTAACCGAGATACAAATTTTTAGTTTCCATATACAGTACATATATGCACCAAAAACCCAAAGTTTGGAAATCTATATCTCGACTTCTGTCAGTGCTAGCTTAAAAAATCCAACGGTTCTGTCTTAGTTTCGTCGTTCTGAATCCAACGAGACTATTCCCAAAGTCGTAGCTCCTTTAATAACCGAGATACAAATTTTCAGTTTCCATATATGTGCACCAAAAACCCAAAGTTTGGAAACCTATATCTCGACTTCTGTCAGTACTGTCTTTAAAAATCCAACAGTTTTGTCTTAGTTTCGTCGTTCTGAATCCAACGAGACTATTCCCAAAGTCGTAGCTCCTTTAATAACCGAGATACAAATTTTCAGTTTCCATATATGTGCTCCAAAAACCCAAAGTTTGGAAATCTATATCTCGACTTCTGTCAGTACAAGCTTAAAAATCCAACGGTTCTCTCTTAGTTTCGTCGTTCTAAATCCAACGCGACTATTCCCAAAGTCGTAGCTCCTTTAATAACCGAGATACAAATTTTCAGTTTCCATATATGTGCTCCAAAAACCCAAAGTTTGGAAACCTATATCTCGACTTCTGTCAGTACTAGCTTTAAAAATCCAACGGTTCTCTCTTAGTTTCGTCGTTCTGAATCCAACGAGACTATTCTTAAAGTCGTAGCTCCTTTAATAACCGAGATACAAATTTTCAGTTTCCATATATGTGCTCCAAAAACCCAAAGTTTGGAAATCTATATCTCGACTTCTGTCAGTACTAGCTTAAAAATCCAACGGTTCTCTCTTAGTTTCGTCGTTCTAAATCCAACGCGACTATTCCCAAAGTCGTAGCTCCTTTAATAACCGAGATACAAATTTTCAGTTTCCATATATGTGCTCCAAAAACCCAAAGTTTGGAAATCTATATCTCGACTTCTGTCAGTACCAGCTTAAAAAATCCAACGGTTCTGTCTTAGTTTCGTCGTTCTGAATCCAACGAGACTATTCCCAAAGTCGTAGCTCCTTTATTAACCGAGATACAAATTTTTAGTTTCCATATACAGTACATATATGCACCAAAAACCCAAAGTTTGGAAATCTATATCTCGACTTCTGTCAGTGCTAGCTTAAAAAATCCAACGGTTCTGTCTTAGTTTCGTCGTTCTGAATCCAACGAGACTATTCCCAAAGTCGTAGCTCCTTTAATAACCGAGATACAAATTTTCAGTTTCCATATATGTGCTCCAAAAACCCAAAGTTTGGAAATCTATATCTCGACTTCTGTCAGTACTAGCTTAAAAAATCCAACGGTTCTGTCTTAGTTTCGTCGTTCTGAATCCAACGAGACTATTCCCAAAGTCGTAGCTCCTTTATTAACCGAGATACAAAATTTTAGTTTCCATATACAGTACATATATGCACCAAAAACCCAAAGTTTGGAAATCTATATCTCGACTTGTGTCAGTGCTAGCTTAAAAAATCCAACGGTTCTGTCTTAGTTTCGTCGTTCTGAATCCAACGAGACTATTCCCAAAGTCGTAGCTCCTTTAATAACCGAGATACAAATTTTCAGTTTCCATATATGTGCTCCAAAAACCCAAAGTTTGGAAATCTATATCTCGACTTCTGTCAGTACTAGCTTAAAAAATCCAACGGTTCTCTCTTAGTTTCGTCGTTCTAAATCCAACGCGACTATTCCCAAAGTCGTAGCTCCTTTAATAACCGAGATACAAATTTTCAGTTTCCATATATGTGCTCCAAAAACCCAAAGTTTGGAAATCTATATCTCGACTTCTGTCAGTACTAGCTTAAAAAATCCAACGGTTCTGTCTTAGTTTCGTCGTTCTGAATCCAACGAGACTATTCCCAAAGTCGTAGCTCCTTTATTAACCGAGATACAAATTTTTAGTTTCCATATACAGTACATATATGCACCAAAAACCCAAAGTTTGGAAATCTATATCTCGACTTCTGTCAGTGCTAGCTTAAAAAATCCAACGGTTCTGTCTTAGTTTCGTCGTTCTGAATCCAACGAGACTATTCCCAAAGTCGTAGCTCCTTTATTAACCGAGATACAAATTTTTAGTTTCCATATATGTGCTCCAAAAACCCAAAGTTTGGAAATCTATATCTCGACTTCTGTCAGTACTAGCTTAAAAAATCCAACGGTTCTCTCTTAGTTTCGTCGTTCTAAATCCAACGCGACTATTCCCAAAGTCGTAGCTCCTTTAATAACCGAGATACAAATTTTCAGTTTCCATATATGTGCTCCAAAAACCCAAAGTTTGGAAATCTATATCTCGACTTCTGTCAGTACTAGCTTAAAAAATCCAACGGTTCTGTCTTAGTTTCGTCGTTCTGAATCCAACGAGACTATTCCCAAAGTCGTAGCTCCTTTATTAACCGAGATACAAATTTTTAGTTTCCATATACAGTACATATATGCACCAAAAACCCAAAGTTTGGAAATCTATATCTCGACTTCTGTCAGTGCTAGCTTAAAAAATCCAACGGTTCTGTCTTAGTTTCGTCGTTCTGAATCCAACGAGACTATTCCCAAAGTCGTAGCTCCTTTATTAACCGAGATACAAATTTTTAGTTTCCATATATGTGCTCCAAAAACCCAAAGTTTGGAAATCTATATCTCGACTTCTGTCAGTACTAGCTTAAAAAATCCAACGGTTCTCTCTTAGTTTCGTCGTTCTAAATCCAACGCGACTATTCCCAAAGTCGTAGCTCCTTTAATAACCGAGATACAAATTTTCAGTTTCCATATATGTGCTCCAAAAACCCAAAGTTTGGAAATCTATATCTCGACTTCTGTCAGTACTAGCTTAAAAAATCCAACGGTTCTGTCTTAGTTTCGTCGTTCTGAATCCAACGAGACTATTCCCAAAGTCGTAGCTCCTTTAATAACCGAGATACAAATTTTCAGTTTCCATATATGTGCACCAAAAACCCAAAGTTTGGAAATCTATATCTCGACTTCTGTCAGTACTAGCTTTAAAAATTTAACGGTTCTCTCTTAGTTTCGTCGTTCTGAATCCAACGAGACTATTCCCAAAGTCGTAGCTCCTTTAATAACCGAGATACAAATTTTCAGTTTCCATATATGTGCTCCAAAAACCCAAAGTTTGGAAACCTATATCTCGACTTCTGTCAGTACTAGCTTTAAAAATCCAACGGTTCTCTCTTAGTTTCGTCGTTCTGAATCCAACGAGACTATTCCCAAAGTCGTAGCTCCTTTAATAACCGAGATACAAATTTTCAGTTTCCATATATGTGCTCCAAAAACCCAAAGTTTGGAAATCTATATCTCGACTTCTGTCAGTACTAGCTTAAAAATCCAACGGTTCTCTCTTAGTTTCGTCGTTCTAAATCCAACGCGACTATTCCCAAAGTCGTAGCTCCTTTAATAACCGAGATACAAATTTTCAGTTTCCATATATGTGCTCCAAAAACCCAAAGTTTGGAAATCTATATCTCGACTTCTGTCAGTACCAGCTTAAAAAATCCAACGGTTCTGTCTTAGTTTCGTCGTTCTGAATCCAACGAGACTATTCCCAAAGTCGTAGCTCCTTTATTAACCGAGATACAAATTTTTAGTTTCCATATACAGTACATATATGCACCAAAAACCCAAAGTTTGGAAATCTATATCTCGACTTCTGTCAGTGCTAGCTTAAAAAATCCAACGGTTCTGTCTTAGTTTCGTCGTTCTGAATCCAACGAGACTATTCCCAAAGTCGTAGCTCCTTTAATAACCGAGATACAAATTTTCAGTTTCCATATATGTGCTCCAAAAACCCAAAGTTTGGAAATCTATATCTCGACTTCTGTCAGTACTAGCTTAAAAAATCCAACGGTTCTGTCTTAGTTTCGTCGTTCTGAATCCAACGAGACTATTCCCAAAGTCGTAGCTCCTTTATTAACCGAGATACAAAATTTTAGTTTCCATATACAGTACATATATGCACCAAAAACCCAAAGTTTGGAAATCTATATCTCGACTTCTGTCAGTACTAGCTTAAAAAATCCAACGGTTCTCTCTTAGTTTCGTCGTTCTAAATCCAACGCGACTATTCCCAAAGTCGTAGCTCCTTTAATAACCGAGATACAAATTTTCAGTTTCCATATATGTGCTCCAAAAACCCAAAGTTTGGAAATCTATATCTCGACTTCTGTCAGTACTAGCTTAAAAAATCCAACGGTTCTGTCTTAGTTTCGTCGTTCTGAATCCAACGAGACTATTCCCAAAGTCGTAGCTCCTTTATTAACCGAGATACAAATTTTTAGTTTCCATATACAGTACATATATGCACCAAAAACCCAAAGTTTGGAAATCTATATCTCGACTTCTGTCAGTGCTAGCTTAAAAAATCCAACGGTTCTGTCTTAGTTTCGTCGTTCTGAATCCAACGAGACTATTCCCAAAGTCGTAGCTCCTTTATTAACCGAGATACAAATTTTTAGTTTCCATATATGTGCTCCAAAAACCCAAAGTTTGGAAATCTATATCTCGACTTCTGTCAGTACTAGCTTAAAAAATCCAACGGTTCTCTCTTAGTTTCGTCGTTCTAAATCCAACGCGACTATTCCCAAAGTCGTAGCTCCTTTAATAACCGAGATACAAATTTTCAGTTTCCATATATGTGCTCCAAAAACCCAAAGTTTGGAAATCTATATCTCGACTTCTGTCAGTACTAGCTTAAAAAATCCAACGGTTCTGTCTTAGTTTCGTCGTTCTGAATCCAACGAGACTATTCCCAAAGTCGTAGCTCCTTTAATAACCGAGATACAAATTTTCAGTTTCCATATATGTGCACCAAAAACCCAAAGTTTGGAAATCTATATCTCGACTTCTGTCAGTACTAGCTTTAAAAATTTAACGGTTCTCTCTTAGTTTCGTCGTTCTGAATCCAACGAGACTATTCCCAAAGTCGTACCTCCTTTAATAACCGAGATACAAATTTTCAGTTTCCATATATGTGCACCAAAAACCCAAAGTTTGGAAATCTATATCTCGACTTCTGTCAGTGCTAGCTTAAAAAATCCAACGGTTCTGTCTTAGTTTCGTCGTTCTGAATCCAACGAGACTATTCCCAAAGTCGTAGCTCCTTTAATAACCGAGATACAAATTTTCAGTTTCCATATATGTGCACCAAAAACCCAAAGTTTGGAAATCTATATCTCGACTTCTGTCAGTACTAGCTTTAAAAATTTAACGGTTCTCTCTTAGTTTTGTCGTTCTGAATCCAACGAGACTATTCCCAAAGTCGTAGCTCCTTTAATAACCGAGATACAAATTTTCAGTTTCCATATATGTGCACCAAAAACCCAAAGTTTGGAAACCTATATCTCGACTTCTGTCAGTACTAGCTTTAAAAATCCAACGGTTCTCTCTTAGTTTCGTCGTTCTGAATCCAACGAGACTATTCCCAAAGTCGTAGCTCCTTTAATAACCGAGATACAAAATTTCAGTTTCCATATATGTGCTCCAAAAACCCAAAGTTTGGAAATCTATATCTCGACTTCTGTCAGTACTAGCTTAAAAAATCCAACAATTATGTCTTAGCTTCGTCGTTCTGAATCCAACGAGACTATTCCCAAAGTCGTAGCTCCTTTAATAACCGAGATACAAATTTTCAGTTTCCATATATGTGCTCCAAAAACCCAAAGTTTGGAAATCTATATCTCGACTTCTGTCAGTACTAGCTTAAAAATCCAACGGTTCTCTCTTAGTTTCGTCGTTCTAAATCCAACGCGACTATTCCCAAAGTCGTAGCTCCTTTAATAACCGAGATACAAATTTTCAGTTTCCATATATGTGCTCCAAAAACCCAAAGTTTGGAAACCTATATCTCGACTTCTGTCAGTACTAGCTTTAAAAATCCAACGGTTCTCTCTTAGTTTCGTCGTTCTGAATCCAACGAGACTATTCCCAAAGTCGTAGCTCCTTTAATAACCGAGATACAAATTTTCAGTTTCCATATATGTGCTCCAAAAACCCAAAGTTTGGAAATCTATATCTCGACTTCTGTCAGTACTAGCTTAAAAATCCAACGGTTCTCTCTTAGTTTCGTCGTTCTAAATCCAACGCGACTATTCCCAAAGTCGTAGCTCCTTTAATAACCGAGATACAAATTTTCAGTTTCCATATATGTGCTCCAAAAACCCAAAGTTTGGAAATCTATATCTCGACTTCTGTCAGTACCAGCTTAAAAAATCCAACGGTTCTGTCTTAGTTTCGTCGTTCTGAATCCAACGAGACTATTCCCAAAGTCGTAGCTCCTTTATTAACCGAGATACAAATTTTTAGTTTCCATATACAGTACATATATGCACCAAAAACCCAAAGTTTGGAAATCTATATCTCGACTTCTATCAGTGCTAGCTTAAAAAATCCAACGGTTCTGTCTTAGTTTCGTCGTTCTGAATCCAACGAGACTATTCCCAAAGTCATAGCTCCTTTAATAACCGAGATACAAATTTTCAGTTTCCATATATGTGCTCCAAAAACCCAAAGTTTGGAAATCTATATCTCGACTTCTGTCAGTACTAGCTTAAAAAATCCAACGGTTCTGTCTTAGTTTCGTCGTTCTGAATCCAACGAGACTATTCCCAAAGTCGTAGCTCCTTTATTAACCGAGATACAAAATTTTAGTTTCCATATACAGTACATATATGCACCAAAAACCCAAAGTTTGGAAATCTATATCTCGACTTGTGTCAGTGCTAGCTTAAAAAATCCAACGGTTCTGTCTTAGCTTCGTCGTTCTGAATCCAACGAGACTATTCCCAAAGTCGTAGCTCCTTTAATAACCGAGATACAAATTTTCAGTTTCCATATATGTGCTCCAAAAACCCAAAGTTTGGAAATCTATATCTCGACTTCTGTCAGTACTAGCTTAAAAAATCCAACGGTTCTCTCTTAGTTTCGTCGTTCTAAATCCAACGCGACTATTCCCAAAGTCGTAGCTCCTTTAATAACCGAGATACAAATTTTCAGTTTCCATATATGTGCTCCAAAAACCCAAAGTTTGGAAATCTATATCTCGACTTCTGTCAGTACTAGCTTAAAAAATCCAACGGTTCTGTCTTAGTTTCGTCGTTCTGAATCCAACGAGACTATTCCCAAAGTCGTAGCTCCTTTATTAACCGAGATACAAATTTTTAGTTTCCATATATGTGCTCCAAAAACCCAAAGTTTGGAAATCTATATCTCGACTTCTGTCAGTACTAGCTTAAAAAATCCAACGGTTCTCTCTTAGTTTCGTCGTTCTAAATCCAACGCGACTATTCCCAAAGTCGTAGCTCCTTTAATAACCGAGATACAAATTTTCAGTTTCCATATATGTGCTCCAAAAACCCAAAGTTTGGAAATCTATATCTCGACTTCTGTCAGTACTAGCTTAAAAAATCCAACGGTTCTGTCTTAGTTTCGTCGTTCTGAATCCAACGAGACTATTCCCAAAGTCGTAGCTCCTTTAATAACCGAGATACAAATTTTCAGTTTCCATATATGTGCACCAAAAACCCAAAGTTTGGAAATCTATATCTCGACTTCTGTCAGTACTAGCTTTAAAAATTTAACGGTTCTCTCTTAGTTTCGTCGTTCTGAATCCAACGAGACTATTCCCAAAGTCGTACCTCCTTTAATAACCGAGATACAAATTTTCAGTTTCCATATATGTGCACCAAAAACCCAAAGTTTGGAAATCTATATCTCGACTTCTGTCAGTGCTAGCTTAAAAAATCCAACGGTTCTGTCTTAGTTTCGTCGTTCTGAATCCAACGAGACTATTCCCAAAGTCGTAGCTCCTTTAATAACCGAGATACAAATTTTCAGTTTCCATATATGTGCACCAAAAACCCAAAGTTTGGAAATCTATATCTCGACTTCTGTCAGTACTAGCTTTAAAAATTTAACGGTTCTCTCTTAGTTTTGTCGTTCTGAATCCAACGAGACTATTCCCAAAGTCGTAGCTCCTTTAATAACCGAGATACAAATTTTCAGTTTCCATATATGTGCACCAAAAACCCAAAGTTTGGAAACCTATATCTCGACTTCTGTCAGTACTAGCTTTAAAAATCCAACGGTTCTCTCTTAGTTTCGTCGTTCTGAATCCAACGAGACTATTCCCAATGTCGTAGCTCCTTTAATAACCGAGATACAAAATTTCAGTTTCCATATATGTGCTCCAAAAACCCAAAGTTTGGAAATCTATATCTCGACTTCTGTCAGTACTAGCTTAAAAAATCCAACAATTATGTCTTAGCTTCGTCGTTCTGAATCCAACGAGACTATTCCCAAAGTCGTAGCTCCTTTATTAACCGAGATACAAATTTTTAGTTTCCATATACAGTACATATATGCACCAAAAACCCAAAGTTTGGAAATCTATATCTCGACTTCTGTCAGTACTAGCTTAAAAAATCCAACGGTTCTCTCTTAGTTTCGTCGTTCTAAATCCAACGCGACTATTCCCAAAGTCGTAGCTCCTTTAATAACCGAGATACAAATTTTCAGTTTCCATATATGTGCTCCAAAAACCCAAAGTTTGGAAATCTATATCTCGACTTCTGTCAGTACTAGCTTAAAAAATCCAACGGTTCTCTCTTAGTTTCGTCGTTCTGAATCCAACGAGACTATTCCCAAAGTCGTAGCTCCTTTAATAACCGAGATACAAATTTTCAGTTTCCATATATGTGCACCAAAAACCCAAAGTTTGGAAACCTATATCTCGACTTCTGTCAGTACTAGCTTTAAAAATCCAACGGTTCTCTCTTAGTTTCGTCATTCTGAATCCAACGAGACTATTCATAAAGTCGTAGCTCCTTTAATAACCGAGATACAAATTTTCAGTTTCCATATATGTGCTCCAAAAACCCAAAGTTTGGAAATCTATATCTCGACTTCTGTCAGTACTCGCTTAAAAAATCCAACGGTTCTGTCTTAGTTTCGTCGTTCTGAATCCAACGAGACTATTCCCAAAGTCGTAGCTCCTTTAATAACCGAGATACAAATTTTCAGTTTCCATATATGTGCTCCAAAAACCCAAAGTTTGGAAATCTATATCTCGACTTCTGTCAGTACTAGCTTAAAAAATCCAACGGTTCTCTCTTAGTTTCGTCGTTCTAAATCCAACGCGACTATTCCCAAAGTCGTAGCTCCTTTAATAACCGAGATACAAATTTTCAGTTTCCATATATGTGCTCCAAAAACCCAAAGTTTGGAAATCTATATCTCGACTTCTGTCAGTACTAGCTTAAAAAATCCAACGGTTCTGTCTTAGTTTCGTCGTTCTGAATCCAACGAGACTATTCCCAAAGTCGTAGCTCCTTTAATAACCGAGATACAAATTTTCAGTTTCCATATATGTGCTCCAAAAACCCAAAGTTTGGAAATCTATATCTCGACTTCTGTCAGTACTAGCTTAAAAAATCCAACGGTTCTCTCTTAGTTTCGTCGTTCTAAATCCAACGCGACTATTCCCAAAGTCGTAGCTCCTTTAATAACCGAGATACAAATTTTCAGTTTCCATATATGTGCTCCAAAAACCCAAAGTTTGGAAATCTATATCTCGACTTCTGTCAGTACTAGCTTAAAAAATCCAACGGTTCTGTCTTAGTTTCGTCGTTCTGAATCCAACAAGACTATTCCCAAAGTCGTAGCTCCTTTAATAATCGAGATACAAATTTTCAGTTTCCATATATGTGCACCAAAAACCCAAAGTTTGGAAATCTATATCTCGACTTCTGTCAGTACTAGCTTTAAAAATTTAACGGTTCTCTCTTAGTTTCGTCGTTCTGAATCCAACGAGACTATTCCCAAAGTCGTAGCTCCTTTAATAACCGAGATACAAATTTTCAGTTTCCATATATGTGCACCAAAAACCCAAAGTTTGGAAATCTATATCTCGACTTCTGTCAGTGCTAGCTTAAAAAATCCAACGGTTCTGTCTTAGTTTCGTCGTTCTGAATCCAACGAGACTATTCCCAAAGTCGTAGCTCCTTTAATAACCGAGATACAAATTTTCAGTTTCCATATATGTGCACCAAAAACCCAAAGTTTGGAAATCTATATCTCGACTTCTGTCAGTACTAGCTTTAAAAATTTAACGGTTCTCTCTTAGTTTTGTCGTTCTGAATCCAACGAGACTATTCCCAAAGTCGTAGCTCCTTTAATAACCGAGATACAAATTTTCAGTTTCCATATATGTGCACCAAAAACCCAAAGTTTGGAAACCTATATCTCGACTTCTGTCAGTACTAGCTTTAAAAATCCAACAATTCTGTCTTAGTTTCGTCGTTCTGAATCCAACGAGACTATTCCCAAAGTCGTAGCTCCTTTAATAACCGAGATACAAATTTTCAGTTTCCATATATGTGCACCAAAAACCCAAAGTTTGGAAATCTATATCTCGACTTCTGTCAGTGCTAGCTTAAAAAATCCAACGGTTCTGTCTTAGTTTCGTCGTTCTGAATCCAACGAGACTATTCCCAAAGTCGTAGCTCCTTTAATAACCGAGATACAAATTTTCAGTTTCCATATATGTGCACCAAAAACCCAAAGTTTGGAAATCTATATCTCGACTTCTGTCAGTACTAGCTTAAAAAATCCAACGGTTCTCTCTTAGTTTCGTCGCTCTAAATCCAACGCGACTATTCCCAAAGTCGTAGCTCCTTTAATAACCGAGATACAAATTTTCAGTTTCCATATATGTGCACCAAAAACCCAAAGTTTGGAAATCTATATCTCGACTTCTGTCAGTGCTAGCTTAAAAAATCCAACGGTTCTGTCTTAGTTTCGTCGTTCTGAATCCAACGAGACTATTCCCAAAGTCGTAGCTCCTTTAATAACCGAGATACAAATTTTCAGTTTCCATATATGTGCACCAAAAACCCAAAGTTTGGAAATCTATATCTCGACTTCTGTCAGTACTAGCTTTAAAAATTTAACGGTTCTCTCTTAGTTTCGTCGTTCTGAATCCAACGAGACTATTCCCAAAGTCGTAGCTCCTTTAATAACCGAGATACAAATTTTCAGTTTCCATATATGTGCTCCAAAAACCCAAAGTTTGGAAATCTATATCTCGACTTCTGTCAGTACTAGCTTAAAAAATCCAACGGTTCTGTCTTAGTTTCGTCGTTCTGAATCCAACGCGACTATTCCCAAAGTCGTAGCTCCTTTAATAACCGAGATACAAATTTTCAGTTTCCATATATGTGCACCAAAAACCCAAAGTTTGGAAATCTATATCTCGACTTCTGTCAGTACTAGCTTTAAAAATTTAACGGTTCTCTCTTAGTTTCGTCGTTCTGAATCCAACGAGACTATTCCCAAAGTCGTAGCTCCTTTAATAACCGAGATACAAATTTTCAGTTTCCATATATGTGCACCAAAAACCCAAAGTTTGGAAACCTATATCTCGACTTCTGTCAGTACTAGCTTTAAAAATCCAACGGTTCTCTCTTAGTTTCGTCATTCTGAATCCAACGAGACTATTCCCAAAGTCGTAGCTCCTTTAATAACCGAGATACAAATTTTCAGTTTCCATATATGTGCTCCAAAAACCCAAAGTTTGGAAATCTATATCTCGACTTCTGTCAGTACTAGCTTAAAAAATCCAACGGTTCTGTCTTAGTTTCGTCGTTCTGAATCCAACGAGACTATTCCCAAAGTCGTAGCTCCTTTAATAACCGAGATACAAATTTTCAGTTTCCATATATGTGCTCCAAAAACCCAAAGTTTGGAAATCTATATCTCGACTTCTGTCAGTACTAGCTTAAAAAATCCAACGGTTCTCTCTTAGTTTCGTCGTTCTAAATCCAACGCGACTATTCCCAAAGTCGTAGCTCCTTTAATAACCGAGATACAAATTTTCAGTTTCCATATATGTGCACCAAAAACCCAAAGTTTGGAAATCTATATCTCGACTTCTGTCAGTACTAGCTTAAAAAATCCAACGGTTCTGTCTTAGTTTCGTCGTTCTGAATCCAACGAGACTATTCCCAAAGTCGTAGCTCCTTTATTAACCGAGATACAAATTTTTAGTTTCCATATACAGTACATATATGCACCAAAAACCCAAAGTTTGGAAATCTATATCTCGACTTCTGTCAGTGCTAGCTTAAAAAATCCAACGGTTCTGTCTTAGTTTCGTCGTTCTGAATCCAACGAGACTATTCCCAAAGTCGTAGCTCCTTTAATAACCGAGATACAAATTTTCAGTTTCCATATATGTGCACCAAAAACCCAAAGTTTGGAAATCTATATCTCGACTTCTGTCAGTACTAGCTTTAAAAATTTAACGGTTCTCTCTTAGTTTCGTCGTTCTGAATCCAACGAGACTATTCCCAAAGTCGTAGCTCCTTTAATAACCGAGATACAAATTTTCAGTTTCCATATATGTGCTCCAAAAACCCAAAGTTTGGAAATCTATATCTCGACTTCTGTCAGTACTAGCTTAAAAAATCCAACGGTTCTGTCTTAGTTTCGTCGTTCTGAATCCAACGAGACTATTCCCAAAGTCGTAGCTCCTTTAATAACCGAGATACAAATTTTCAGTTTCCATATATGTGCTCCAAAAACCCAAAGTTTGGAAATCTATATCTCGACTTCTGTCAGTACTAGCTTAAAAAATCCAACGGTTCTCTCTTAGTTTCGTCGTTCTGAATCCAACGAGACTATTCCCAAAGTCGTAGCTCCTTTAATAACCGAGATACAAATTTTCAGTTTCCATATATGTGCACCAAAAACCCAAAGTTTGGAAACCTATATCTCGACTTCTGTCAGTACTAGCTTTAAAAATCCAACGGTTCTCTCTTAGTTTCGTCATTCTGAATCCAACGAGACTATTCATAAAGTCGTAGCTCCTTTAATAACCGAGATACAAATTTTCAGTTTCCATATATGTGCTCCAAAAACCCAAAGTTTGGAAATCTATATCTCGACTTCTGTCAGTACTAGCTTAAAAAATCCAACGGTTCTCTCTTAGTTTCGTCGTTCTAAATCCAACGCGACTATTCCCAAAGTCGTAGCTCCTTTAATAATCGAGATACAAATTTTCAGTTTCCATATATGTGCTCCAAAAACCCAAAGTTTGGAAATCTATATCTCGACTTCTGTCAGTACTAGCTTAAAAAATCCAACGGTTCTGTCTTAGTTTCGTCGTTCTGAATCCAACGAGACTATTCCCAAAGTCGTAGCTCCTTTAATAACCGAGATACAAATTTTCAGTTTCCATATATGTGCACCAAAAACCCAAAGTTTGGAAATCTATATCTCGACTTCTGTCAGTACTAGCTTTAAAAAATTAACGGTTCTCTCTTAGTTTCGTCGTTCTGAATCCAACGAGACTATTCCCAAAGTCGTAGCTCCTTTAATAACCGAGATACAAATTTTCAGTTTCCATATATGTGCACCAAAAACCCAAAGTTTGGAAATCTATATCTCAACTTCTGTCAGTACTAGCTTTAAAAATTTAACGGTTCTCTCTTAGCTTCGTCGTTCTGAATCCAACGAGACTATTCCCAAAGTCGTAGCTCCTTTAATAACCGAGATACAAATTTTCAGTTTCCATATATGTGCTCCAAAAACCCAAAGTTTGGAAATCTATATCTCGACTTCTGTCAGTACTAGCTTAAAAAATCCAACGGTTCTCTCTTAGTTTCGTCGTTCTAAATCCAACGCGACTATTCCCAAAGTCGTAGCTTCTTTAATAACCGAGATACAAATTTTCAGTTTCCATATATGTGCTCCAAAAACCCAAAGTTTGGAAATCTATATCTCGACTTCTGTCAGTACTAGCTTAAAAAATCCAACGGTTCTGTCTTAGTTTCGTCGTTCTGAATCCAACAAGACTATTCCCAAAGTCGTAGCTCCTTTAATAATCGAGATACAAATTTTCAGTTTCCATATATGTGCACCAAAAACCCAAAGTTTGGAAATCTATATCTCGACTTCTGTCAGTACTAGCTTTAAAAATTTAACGGTTCTCTCTTAGTTTCGTCGTTCTGAATCCAACGAGACTATTCCCAAAGTCGTAGCTCCTTTATTAACCGAGATACAAATTTTTAGTTTCCATATACAGTACATATATGCACCAAAAACCCAAAGTTTGGAAATCTATATCTCGACTTCTGTCAGTGCTAGCTTAAAAAATCCAACGGTTCTGTCTTAGTTTCGTCGTTCTGAATCCAACGAGACTATTCCCAAAGTCGTAGCTCCTTTATTAACCGAGATACAAATTTTTAGTTTCCATATACAGTACATATATGCACCAAAAACCCAAAGTTTGGAAATCTATATCTCGACTTCTGTCAGTGCTAGCTTAAAAAATCCAACGGTTCTGTCTTAGTTTCGTCGTTCTGAATCCAACGAGACTATTCCCAAAGTCGTAGCTCCTTTATTAACCGAGATACAAATTTTTAGTTTCCATATACAGTACATATATGCACCAAAAACCCAAAGTTTGGAAATCTATATCTCGACTTCTGTCAGTGCTAGCTTAAAAAATCCAACGGTTCTGTCTTAGTTTCGTCGTTCTGAATACAACGAGACTATTCCCAAAGTCGTAGCTCCTTTAATAACCGAGATACAAATTTTCAGTTTCCATATATGTGCTCCAAAAACCCAAAGTTTGGAAATCTATATCTCGACTTCTGTCAGTACTAGCTTAAAAAATCCAACGGTTCTGTCTTAGTTTCGTCGTTCTGAATCCAACGAGACTATTCCCAAAGTCGTAGCTCCTTTATTAACCGAGATACAAATTTTTAGTTTCCATATACAGTACATATATGCACCAAAAACCCAAAGTTTGGAAATCTATATCTCGACTTCTGTCAGTGCTAGCTTAAAAAATCCAACGGTTCTGTCTTAGTTTCGTCGTTCTGAATCCAACGAGATCATTCCCAAAGTCGTAGCTCCTTTAATAACCGAGATACAAATTTTCAGTTTCCATATATGTGCACCAAAAACCCAAAGTTTGGAAATCTATATCTCGACTTCTGTCAGTACTAGCTTTAAAAATTTAACGGTTCTCTCTTAGTTTCGTCGTTCTGAATCCAACGAGACTATTCCCAAAGTCGTAGCTCCTTTAATAACCGAGATACAAATTTTCAGTTTCCATATATGTGCACCAAAAACCCAAAGTTTGGAAACCTATATCTCGACTTCTGTCAGTACTAGCTTTAAAAATCCAACGGTTCTCTCTTAGCTTCGTCGTTCTGAATCCAACGAGACTATTCCCAAAGTCGTAGCTCCTTTAATAACCGAGATACAAATTTTCAGTTTCCATATATGTGCTCCAAAAACCCAAAGTTTGGAAATCTATATCTCGACTTCTGTCAGTACTAGCTTAAAAAATCCAACGGTTCTCTCTTAGTTTCGTCGTTCTAAATCCAACGCGACTATTCCCAAAGTCGTAGCTCCTTTAATAACCGAGATACAAATTTTCAGTTTCCATATATGTGCTCCAAAAACCCAAAGTTTGGAAATCTATATCTCGACTTCTGTCAGTACTAGCTTAAAAAATCCAACGGTTCTGTCTTAGTTTCGTCGTTCTGAATCCAACGAGACTATTCCCAAAGTCGTAGCTCCTTTATTAACCGAGATACAAATTTTTAGTTTCCATATACAGTACATATATGCACCAAAAACCCAAAGTTTGGAAATCTATATCTCGACTTCTGTCAGTGCTAGCTTAAAAAATCCAACGGTTCTGTCTTAGTTTCGTCGTTCTGAATCCAACGAGACTATTCCCAAAGTCGTAGCTCCTTTATTAACCGAGATACAAATTTTTAGTTTCCATATACAGTACATATATGCACCAAAAACCCAAAGTTTGGAAATCTATATCTCGACTTCTGTCAGTACTAGCTTAAAAAATCCAACGGTTCTCTCTTAGTTTCGTCGTTCTAAATCCAACGCGACTATTCCCAAAGTCGTAGCTCCTTTAATAACCGAGATACAAATTTTCAGTTTCCATATATGTGCTCCAAAAACCCAAAGTTTGGAAATCTATATCTCGACTTCTGTCAGTACTAGCTTAAAAAATCCAACGGTTCTGTCTTAGTTTCGTCGTTCTGAATCCAACGAGACTATTCCCAAAGTCGTAGCTCCTTTATTAACCGAGATACAAATTTTTAGTTTCCATATACAGTACATATATGCACCAAAAACCCAAAGTTTGGAAATCTATATCTCGACTTCTGTCAGTGCTAGCTTAAAAAATCCAACGGTTCTGTCTTAGTTTCGTCGTTCTGAATCCAACGAGACTATTCCCAAAGTCGTAGCTCCTTTATTAACCGAGATACAAATTTTTAGTTTCCATATACAGTACATATATGCACCAAAAACCCAAAGTTTGGAAATCTATATCTCGACTTCTGTCAGTACTAGCTTAAAAAATCCAACGGTTCTCTCTTAGTTTCGTCGTTCTAAATCCAACGCGACTATTCCCAAAGTCGTAGCTCCTTTAATAACCGAGATACAAATTTTCAGTTTCCATATATGTGCTCCAAAAACCCAAAGTTTGGAAATCTATATCTCGACTTCTGTCAGTACTAGCTTAAAAAATCCAACGGTTCTGTCTTAGTTTCGTCGTTCTGAATCCAACGAGACTATTCCCAAAGTCGTAGCTCCTTTAATAACCGAGATACAAATTTTCAGTTTCCATATATGTGCTCCAAAAACCCAAAGTTTGGAAATCTATATCTCGACTTCTGTCAGTACTAGCTTAAAAAATCCAACGGTTCTGTCTTAGTTTCGTCGTTCTGAATCCAACGAGACTATTCCCAAAGTCGTAGCTCCTTTATTAACCGAGATACAAATTTTTAGTTTCCATATACAGTACATATATGCACCAAAAACCCAAAGTTTGGAAATCTATATCTCGACTTCTGTCAGTGCTAGCTTAAAAAATCCAACGGTTCTGTCTTAGTTTCGTCGTTCTGAATCCAACGAGACTATTCCCAAAGTCGTAGCTCCTTTAATAACCGAGATACAAATTTTCAGTTTCCATATATGTGCACCAAAAACCCAAAGTTTGGAAATCTATATCTCGACTTCTGTCAGTACTAGCTTTAAAAATTTAACGGTTCTGTCTTAGTTTCGTCGTTCTGAATCCAACGAGACTATTCCCAAAGTCGTAGCTCCTTTAATAACCGAGATACAAATTTTCAGTTTCCATATATGTGCTCCAAAAACCCAAAGTTTGGAAATCTATATCTCGACTTCTGTCAGTACTAGCTTAAAAAATCCAACGGTTCTCTCTTAGTTTCGTCGTTCTAAATTCAACGCGACTATTCCCAAAGTCGTAGCTCCTTTAATAACCGAGATACAAATTTTCAGTTTCCATATATGTGCTCCAAAAACCCAAAGTTTGGAAATCTATATCTCGACTTCTGTCAGTACTAGCTTAAAAAATCCAACGGTTCTCTCTTAGTTTCGTCGTTCTGAATCCAACGAGACTATTCCCAAAGTCGTAGCTCCTTTAATAACCGAGATACAAATTTTCAGTTTCCATATATGTGCTCCAAAAACCCAAAGTTTGGAAATCTATATCTCGACTTCTGTCAGTACTAGCTTTAAAAATTTAACGGTTCTCTCTTAGTTTCGTCGTTCTGAATCCAACGAGACTATTCCCAAAGTCGTAGCTCCTTTAATAACCGAGATACAAATTTTCAGTTTCCATATATGTGCACCAAAAACCCAAAGTTTGGAAACCTATATCTCGACTTCTGTCAGTACTAGCTTTAAAAATCCAACGGTTCTCTCTTAGTTTCGTCATTCTGAATCCAACGAGACTATTCCCAAAGTCGTAGCTCCTTTAATAACCGAGATACAAATTTTCAGTTTCCATATATGTGCTCCAAAAACCCAAAGTTTGGAAATCTATATCTCGACTTCTGTCAGTACTAGCTTAAAAAATCCAACGGTTCTGTCTTAGTTTCGTCGTTCTGAATCCAACGAGACTATTCCCAAAGTCGTAGCTCCTTCAATAACCGAGATACAAATTTTCAGTTTCCATATATGTGCACCAAAAACCCAAAGTTTGGAAATCTATATCTCGACTTCTGTCAGTACTAGCTTTAAAAATTTAACGGTTCTCTCTTAGTTTCGTCGTTCTGAATCCAACGAGACTATTCCCAAAGTCGTAGCTCCTTTAATAACCGAGATACAAATTTTCAGTTTCCATATATGTGCACCAAAAACCCAAAGTTTGGAAACCTATATCTCGACTTCTGTCAGTACTAGCTTAAAAAATCCAACGGTTCTGTCTTAGTTTCGTCGTTCTGAATCCAACGAGACTATTCCCAAAGTCGTAGCTCCTTCAATAACCGAGATACAAATTTTCAGTTTCCATATATGTGCACCAAAAACCCAAAGTTTGGAAATCTATATCTCGACTTCTGTCAGTACTAGCTTTAAAAATTTAACGGTTCTCTCTTAGTTTCGTCGTTCTGAATCCAACGAGACTATTCCCAAAGTCGTAGCTCCTTTAATAACCGAGATACAAATTTTCAGTTTCCATATATGTGCACCAAAAACCCAAAGTTTGGAAACCTATATCTCGACTTCTGTCAGTACTAGCTTTAAAAATCCAACGGTTCTCTCTTAGTTTCGTCATTCTGAATCCAACGAGACTATTCCCAAAGTCGTAGCTCCTTTAATAACCGAGATACAAATTTTCAGTTTCCATATATGTGCTCCAAAAACCCAAAGTTTGGAAATCTATATCTCGACTTCTGTCAGTACTAGCTTAAAAAATCCAACGGTTCTGTCTTAGTTTCGTCGTTCTGAATCCAACGAGACTATTCCCAAAGTCGTAGCTCCTTTAATAACCGAGATACAAATTTTCAGTTTCCATATATGTGCTCCAAAAACCCAAAGTTTGGAAATCTATATCTCGACTTCTGTCAGTACTAGCTTAAAAAATCCAACGGTTCTCTCTTAGTTTCGTCGTTCTAAATCCAACGCGACTATTCCCAAAGTCGTAGCTCCTTTAATAACCGAGATACAAATTTTCAGTTTCCATATATGTGCACCAAAAACCCAAAGTTTGGAAATCTATATCTCGACTTCTGTCAGTACTAGCTTTAAAAATTTAACGGTTCTCTCTTAGTTTCGTCGTTCTGAATCCAACGAGACTATTCCCAAAGTCGTAGCTCCTTCAATAACCGAGATACAAATTTTCAGTTTCCATATATGTGCACCAAAAACCCAAAGTTTGGAAATCTATATCTCGACTTCTGTCAGTACTAGCTTAAAAAATCCAACGGTTCTGTCTTAGTTTCGTCGTTCTGAATCCAACGAGACTATTCCCAAAGTCGTAGCTCCTTTATTAACCGAGATACAAATTTTTAGTTTCCATATACAGTACATATATGCACCAAAAACCCAAAGTTTGGAAATCTATATCTCGACTTCTGTCAGTACTAGCTTAAAAAATCCAACGGTTCTCTCTTAGTTTCGTCGTTCTAAATCCAACGCGACTATTCCCAAAGTCGTAGCTCCTTTATTAACCGAGATACAAATTTTTAGTTTCCATATACAGTACATATATGCACCAAAAACCCAAAGTTTGGAAATCTATATCTCGACTTCTGTCAGTGCTAGCTTAAAAAATCCAACGGTTCTCTCTTAGTTTCGTCGTTCTGAATCCAACGAGACTATTCCCAAAGTCGTAGCTCCTTTAATAACCGAGATACAAATTTTCAGTTTCCATATATGTGCTCCAAAAACCCAAAGTTTGGAAATCTATATCTCGACTTCTGTCAGTACTAGCTTAAAAAATCCAACGGTTCTCTCTTAGTTTCGTCGTTCTAAATCCAACGCGACTATTCCCAAAGTCGTAGCTCCTTTAATAACCGAGATACAAATTTTCAGTTTCCATATATGTGCTCCAAAAACCCAAAGTTTGGAAATCTATATCTCGACTTCTGTCAGTACTAGCTTAAAAAATCCAACGGTTCTGTCTTAGTTTCGTCGTTCTGAATCCAACGAGACTATTCCCAAAGTCGTAGCTCCTTTATTAACCGAGATACAAATTTTTAGTTTCCATATACAGTACATATATGCACCAAAAACCCAAAGTTTGGAAATCTATATCTCGACTTCTGTCAGTGCTAGCTTAAAAAATCCAACGGTTCTGTCTTAGTTTCGTCGTTCTGAATCCAACGAGACTATTCCCAAAGTCGTAGCTCCTTTATTAACCGAGATACAAATTTTTAGTTTCCATATACAGTACATATATGCACCAAAAACCCAAAGTTTGGAAATCTATATCTCGACTTCTGTCAGTACTAGCTTAAAAAATCCAACGGTTCTCTCTTAGTTTCGTCGTTCTAAATCCAACGCGACTATTCCCAAAGTCGTAGCTCCTTTATTAACCGAGATACAAATTTTTAGTTTCCATATACAGTACATATATGCACCAAAAACCCAAAGTTTGGAAATCTATATCTCGACTTCTGTCAGTGCTAGCTTAAAAAATCCAACGGTTCTCTCTTAGTTTCGTCGTTCTGAATCCAACGAGACTATTCCCAAAGTCGTAGCTCCTTTAATAACCGAGATACAAATTTTCAGTTTCCATATATGTGCTCCAAAAACCCAAAGTTTGGAAATCTATATCTCGACTTCTGTCAGTACTAGCTTAAAAAATCCAACGGTTCTCTCTTAGTTTCGTCGTTCTAAATCCAACGCGACTATTCCCAAAGTCGTAGCTCCTTTAATAACCGAGATACAAATTTTCAGTTTCCATATATGTGCACCAAAAACCCAAAGTTTGGAAACCTATATCTCGACTTATGTCAGTACTAGCTTTAAAAATCCAACGGTTCTCTCTTAGTTTCGTCGTTCTGAATCCAACGAGACTATTCCCAAAGTCGTAGCTCCTTTAATAACCGAGATACAAAATTTCAGTTTCCATATATGTGCTCCAAAAACCCAAAGTTTGGAAATCTATATCTCGACTTCTGTCAGTACTAGCTTAAAAAATCCAACGGTTCTCTCTTAGTTTCGTCGTTCTAAATCCAACGCGACTATTCCCAAAGTCGTAGCTCCTTTAATAACCGAGATACAAATTTTCAGTTTCCATATATGTGCTCCAAAAACCCAAAGTTTGGAAATCTATATCTCGACTTCTGTCAGTACTAGCTTAAAAAATCCAACGGTTCTGTCTTAGTTTCGTCGTTCTGAATCCAACGAGACTATTCCCAAAGTCGTAGCTCCTTTATTAACCGAGATACAAATTTTTAGTTTCCATATACAGTACATATATGCACCAAAAACCCAAAGTTTGGAAATCTATATCTCGACTTCTGTCAGTGCTAGCTTAAAAAATCCAACGGTTCTGTCTTAGTTTCGTCGTTCTGAATCCAACGAGACTATTCCCAAAGTCGTAGCTCCTTTAATAACCGAGATACAAATTTTCAGTTTCCATATATGTGCACCAAAAACCCAAAGTTTGGAAATCTATATCTCGACTTCTGTCAGTACTAGCTTTAAAAATTTAACGGTTCTCTCTTAGTTTCGTCGTTCTGAATCCAACGAGACTATTCCCAAAGTCGTAGCTCCTTTAATAACCGAGATACAAATTTTCAGTTTCCATATATGTGCTCCAAAAACCCAAAGTTTGGAAATCTATATCTCGACTTCTGTCAGTACTAGCTTAAAAAATCCAACGGATCTCTCTTAGTTTCGTCGTTCTAAATTCAACGCGACTATTCCCAAAGTCGTAGCTCCTTTAATAACCGAGATACAAATTTTCAGTTTCCATATATGTGCTCCAAAAACCCAAAGTTTGGAAATCTATATCTCGACTTCTGTCAGTACTAGCTTAAAAAATCCAACGGTTCTCTCTTAGTTTCGTCGTTCTGAATCCAACGAGACTATTCCCAAAGTCGTAGCTCCTTTAATAACCGAGATACAAATTTTCAGTTTCCATATATGTGCTCCAAAAACCCAAAGTTTGGAAATCTATATCTCGACTTCTGTCAGTACTAGCTTAAAAAATCCAACGGTTCTCTCTTAGTTTCGTCGTTCTAAATCCAACGCGACTATTCCCAAAGTCGTAGCTCCTTTAATAACCGAGATACAAATTTTCAGTTTCCATATATGTGCTCCAAAAACCCAAAGTTTGGAAATCTATATCTCGACTTCTGTCAGTACTAGCTTAAAAAATCCAACGGTTCTGTCTTAGTTTCGTCGTTCTGAATCCAACGAGACTATTCCCAAAGTCGTAGCTCCTTCAATAACCGAGATACAAATTTTCAGTTTCCATATATGTGCACCAAAAACCCAAAGTTTGGAAATCTATATCTCGACTTCTGTCAGTACTAGCTTTAAAAATTTAACGGTTCTCTCTTAGTTTCGTCGTTCTGAATCCAACGAGACTATTCCCAAAGTCGTAGCTCCTTTAATAACCGAGATACAAATTTTCAGTTTCCATATATGTGCACCAAAAACCCAAAGTTTGGAAACCTATATCTCGACTTCTGTCAGTACTAGCTTTAAAAATCCAACGGTTCTCTCTTAGTTTCGTCATTCTGAATCCAACGAGACTATTCCCAAAGTCGTAGCTCCTTTAATAACCGAGATACAAATTTTCAGTTTCCATATATGTGCTCCAAAAACCCAAAGTTTGGAAATCTATATCTCGACTTCTGTCAGTACTAGCTTAAAAAATCCAACGGTTCTGTCTTAGTTTCGTCGTTCTGAATCCAACGAGACTATTCCCAAAGTCGTAGCTCCTTTAATAACCGAGATACAAATTTTCAGTTTCCATATATGTGCACCAAAAACCCAAAGTTTGGAAATCTATATCTCGACTTCTGTCAGTACTAGCTTTAAAAATTTAACGGTTCTCTCTTAGTTTCGTCGTTCTGAATCCAACGAGACTATTCCCAAAGTCGTAGCTCCTTTAATAACCGAGATACAAATTTTCAGTTTCCATATATGTGCACCAAAAACCCAAAGTTTGGAAATCTATATCTCAACTTCTGTCAGTACTAGCTTTAAAAATTTAACGGTTCTCTCTTAGTTTCGTCGTTCTGAATCCAACGAGACTATTCCCAAAGTCGTAGCTCCTTTAATAACCGAGATACAAATTTTCAGTTTCCATATATGTGCTCCAAAAACCCAAAGTTTGGAAATCTATATCTCGACTTCTGTCAGTACTAGCTTAAAAAATCCAACGGTTCTCTCTTAGTTTCGTCGTTCTAAATCCAACGCGACTATTCCCAAAGTCGTAGCTCCTTTAATAACCGAGATACAAATTTTCAGTTTCCATATATGTGCTCCAAAAACCCAAAGTTTGGAAATCTATATCTCGACTTCTGTCAGTACTAGCTTAAAAAATCCAACGGTTCTGTCTTAGTTTCGTCGTTCTGAATCCAACAAGACTATTCCCAAAGTCGTAGCTCCTTTAATAATCGAGATACAAATTTTCAGTTTCCATATATGTGCACCAAAAACCCAAAGTTTGGAAATCTATATCTCGACTTCTGTCAGTACTAGCTTTAAAAATTTAACGGTTCTCTCTTAGTTTCGTCGTTCTGAATCCAACGAGACTATTCCCAAAGTCGTAGCTCCTTTAATAACCGAGATACAAATTTTCAGTTTCCATATATGTGCACCAAAAACCCAAAGTTTGGAAATCTATATCTCGACTTCTGTCAGTGCTAGCTTAAAAAATCCAACGGTTCTGTCTTAGTTTCGTCGTTCTGAATCCAACGAGACTATTCCCAAAGTCGTAGCTCCTTTAATAACCGAGATACAAATTTTCAGTTTCCATATATGTGCACCAAAAACCCAAAGTTTGGAAATCTATATCTCGACTTCTGTCAGTACTAGCTTTAAAAATGTAACGGTTCTCTCTTAGTTTTGTCGTTCTGAATCCAACGAGACTATTCCCAAAGTCGTAGCTCCTTTAATAACCGAGATACAAATTTTCAGTTTCCATATATGTGCACCAAAAACCCAAAGTTTGGAAATCTATATCTCGACTTCTGTCAGTGCTAGCTTAAAAAATCCAACGGTTCTGTCTTAGTTTCGTCGTTCTGAATCCAACGAGACTATTCCCAAAGTCGTAGCTCCTTTAATAACCGAGATACAAATTTTCAGTTTCCATATATGTGCACCAAAAACCCAAAGTTTGGAAATCTATATCTCGACTTCTGTCAGTACTAGCTTTAAAAATTTAACGGTTCTCTCTTAGTTTCGTCGTTCTGAATCCAACGAGACTATTCCCAAAGTCGTAGCTCCTTTAATAACCGAGATACAAATTTTCAGTTTCCATATATGTGCACCAAAAACCCAAAGTTTGGAAACCTATATCTCGACTTCTGTCAGTACTAGCTTTAAAAATCCAACGGTTCTCTCTTAGTTTCGTCATTCTGAATCCAACGAGACTATTCCCAAAGTCGTAGCTCCTTTAATAACCGAGATACAAATTTTCAGTTTCCATATATGTGCTCCAAAAACCCAAAGTTTGGAAATCTATATCTCGACTTCTGTCAGTACTAGCTTAAAAAATCCAACGGTTCTGTCTTAGTTTCGTCGTTCTGAATCCAACGAGACTATTCCCAAAGTCGTAGCTCCTTTAATAACCGAGATACAAATTTTCAGTTTCCATATATGTGCTCCAAAAACCCAAAGTTTGGAAATCTATATCTCGACTTCTGTCAGTACTAGCTTAAAAAATCCAACGGTTCTCTCTTAGTTTCGTCGCTCTAAATCCAACGCGACTATTCCCAAAGTCGTAGCTCCTTTAATAACCGAGATACAAATTTTCAGTTTCCATATATGTGCACCAAAAACCCAAAGTTTGGAAATCTATATCTCGACTTCTGTCAGTGCTAGCTTAAAAAATCCAACGGTTCTGTCTTAGTTTCGTCGTTCTGAATCCAACGAGACTATTCCCAAAGTCGTAGCTCCTTTAATAACCGAGATACAAATTTTCAGTTTCCATATATGTGCACCAAAAACCCAAAGTTTGGAAATCTATATCTCGACTTCTGTCAGTACTAGCTTAAAAAATCCAACGGTTCTGTCTTAGTTTCGTCGTTCTGAATCCAACGAGACTATTCCCAAAGTCGTAGCTCCTTTATTAACCGAGATACAAATTTTTAGTTTCCATATACAGTACATATATGCACCAAAAACCCAAAGTTTGGAAATCTATATCTCGACTTCTGTCAGTGCTAGCTTAAAAAATCCAACGGTTCTGTCTTAGTTTCGTCGTTCTGAATCCAACGAGACTATTCCCAAAGTCGTAGCTCCTTTAATAACCGAGATACAAATTTTCAGTTTCCATATATGTGCACCAAAAACCCAAAGTTTGGAAATCTATATCTCGACTTCTGTCAGTACTAGCTTTAAAAATTTAACGGTTCTCTCTTAGTTTCGTCGTTCTGAATCCAACGAGACTATTCCCAAAGTCGTAGCTCCTTTAATAACCGAGATACAAATTTTCAGTTTCCATATATGTGCACCAAAAACCCAAAGTTTGGAAATCTATATCTCGACTTCTGTCAGTACTAGCTTAAAAAATCCAACGGTTCTGTCTTAGTTTCGTCGTTCTGAATCCAACGAGACTATTCCCAAAGTCGTAGCTCCATTATTAACCGAGATACAAATTTTTAGTTTCCATATACAGTACATATATGCACCAAAAACCCAAAGTTTGGAAATCTATATCTCGACTTCTGTCAGTACTAGCTTAAAAAATCCAACGGTTCTGTCTTAGTTTCGTCGTTCTGAATCCAACGAGACTATTCCCAAAGTCGTAGCTCCTTTAATAACCGAGATACAAATTTTCAGTTTCCATATATGTGCTCCAAAAACCCAAAGTTTGGAAATCTATATCTCGACTTCTGTCAGTACTAGCTTAAAAAATCCAACGGTTCTCTCTTAGTTTCGTCGTTCTGAATCCAACGAGACTATTCCCAAAGTCGTAGCTCCTTTAATAACCGAGATACAAATTTTCAGTTTCCATATATGTGCTCCAAAAACCCAAAGTTTGGAAATCTATATCTCGACTTCTGTCAGTACTAGCTTAAAAAATCCAACGGTTCTCTCTTAGTTTCGTCGTTCTAAATCCAACGCGACTATTCCCAAAGTCGTAGCTCCTTTAATAACCGAGATACAAATTTTCAGTTTCCATATATGTGCTCCAAAAACCCAAAGTTTGGAAATCTATATCTCGACTTCTGTCAGTACTAGCTTAAAAAATCCAACGGTTCTCTCTTAGTTTCGTCGTTCTGAATCCAACGAGACTATTCCCAAAGTCGTAGCTCCTTTAATAACCGAGATACAAATTTTCAGTTTCCATATATGTGCACCAAAAACCCAAAGTTTGGAAACCTATATCTCGACTTCTGTCAGTACTAGCTTTAAAAATCCAACGGTTCTCTCTTAGTTTCGTCATTCTGAATCCAACGAGACTATTCATAAAGTCGTAGCTCCTTTAATAACCGAGATACAAATTTTCAGTTTCCATATATGTGCTCCAAAAACCCAAAGTTTGGAAATCTATATCTCGACTTCTGTCAGTACTCGCTTAAAAAATCCAACGGTTCTGTCTTAGTTTCGTCGTTCTGAATCCAACGAGACTATTCCCAAAGTCGTAGCTCCTTTAATAACCGAGATACAAATTTTCAGTTTCCATATATGTGCTCCAAAAACCCAAAGTTTGGAAATCTATATCTCGACTTCTGTCAGTACTAGCTTAAAAAATCCAACGGTTCTCTCTTAGTTTCGTCGTTCTAAATCCAACGCGACTATTCCCAAAGTCGTAGCTCCTTTAATAACCGAGATACAAATTTTCAGTTTCCATATATGTGCTCCAAAAACCCAAAGTTTGGAAATCTATATCTCGACTTCTGTCAGTACTAGCTTAAAAAATCCAACGGTTCTGTCTTAGTTTCGTCGTTCTGAATCCAACGAGACTATTCCCAAAGTCGTAGCTCCTTTAATAACCGAGATACAAATTTTCAGTTTCCATATATGTGCACCAAAAACCCAAAGTTTGGAAATCTATATCTCGACTTCTGTCAGTACTAGCTTTAAAAATTTAACGGTTCTCTCTTAGTTTCGTCGTTCTGAATCCAACGAGACTATTCCCAAAGTCGTAGCTCCTTTAATAACCGAGATACAAATTTTCAGTTTCCATATATGTGCACCAAAAACCCAAAGTTTGGAAATCTATATCTCAACTTCTGTCAGTACTAGCTTTAAAAATTTAACGGTTCTCTCTTAGTTTCGTCGTTCTGAATCCAACGAGACTATTCCCAAAGTCGTAGCTCCTTTAATAACCGAGATACAAATTTTCAGTTTCCATATATGTGCTCCAAAAACCCAAAGTTTGGAAATCTATATCTCGACATCTGTCAGTACTAGCTTAAAAAATCCAACGGTTCTCTCTTAGTTTCGTCGTTCTAAATCCAACGCGACTATTCCCAAAGTCGTAGCTCCTTTAATAACCGAGATACAAATTTTCAGTTTCCATATATGTGCTCCAAAAACCCAAAGTTTGGAAATCTATATCTCGACTTCTGTCAGTACTAGCTTAAAAAATCCAACGGTTCTGTCTTAGTTTCGTCGTTCTGAATCCAACAAGACTATTCCCAAAGTCGTAGCTCCTTTAATAATCGAGATACAAATTTTCAGTTTCCATATATGTGCACCAAAAACCCAAAGTTTGGAAATCTATATCTCGACTTCTGTCAGTACTAGCTTTAAAAATTTAACGGTTCTCTCTTAGTTTCGTCGTTCTGAATCTAACGCGACTATTCCCAAAGTCGTAGCTCCTTTAATAACCGAGATACAAATTTTCAGTTTCCATATATGTGCTCCAAAAACCCAAAGTTTGGAAATCTATATCTCGACTTCTGTCAGTACTAGCTTAAATAATCCAACGGTTCTCTCTTAGTTTCGTCGTTCTGAATCCAACGAGACTATTCCCAAAGTCGTAGCTCCTTTAATAACCGAGATACAAATTTTCAGTTTCCATATATGTGCACCAAAAACCCAAAGTTTGGAAACCTATATCTCGACTTCTGTCAGTACTAGCTTTAAAAATCCAACGGTTCTCTCTTAGTTTCGTCATTCTGAATCCAACGAGACTATTCATAAAGTCGTAGCTCCTTTAATAACCGAGATACAAATTTTCAGTTTCCATATATGTGCTCCAAAAACCCAAAGTTTGGAAATCTATATCTCGACTTCTGTCAGTACTCGCTTAAAAAATCCAACGGTTCTGTCTTAGTTTCGTCGTTCTGAATCCAACGAGACTATTCCCAAAGTCGTAGCTCCTTTAATAACCGAGATACAAATTTTCAGTTTCCATATATGTGCTCCAAAAACCCAAAGTTTGGAAATCTATATCTCGACTTCTGTCAGTACTAGCTTAAAAAATCCAACGGTTCTCTCTTAGTTTCGTCGTTCTAAATCCAACGCGACTATTCCCAAAGTCGTAGCTCCTTTAATAACCGAGATACAAATTTTCAGTTTCCATATATGTGCTCCAAAAACCCAAAGTTTGGAAATCTATATCTCGACTTCTGTCAGTACTAGCTTAAAAAATCCAACGGTTCTGTCTTAGTTTCGTCGTTCTGAATCCAACGAGACTATTCCCAAAGTCGTAGCTCCTTTAATAACCGAGATACAAATTTTCAGTTTCCATATATGTGCACCAAAAACCCAAAGTTTGGAAATCTATATCTCGACTTCTGTCAGTACTAGCTTTAAAAATTTAACGGTTCTCTCTTAGTTTCGTCGTTCTGAATCCAACGAGACTATTCCCAAAGTCGTAGCTCCTTTAATAACCGAGATACAAATTTTCAGTTTCCATATATGTGCACCAAAAACCCAAAGTTTGGAAATCTATATCTCAACTTCTGTCAGTACTAGCTTTAAAAATTTAACGGTTCTCTCTTAGTTTCGTCGTTCTGAATCCAACGAGACTATTCCCAAAGTCGTAGCTCCTTTAATAACCGAGATACAAATTTTCAGTTTCCATATATGTGCTCCAAAAACCCAAAGTTTGGAAATCTATATCTCGACATCTGTCAGTACTAGCTTAAAAAATCCAACGGTTCTCTCTTAGTTTCGTCGTTCTAAATCCAACGCGACTATTCCCAAAGTCGTAGCTCCTTTAATAACCGAGATACAAATTTTCAGTTTCCATATATGTGCTCCAAAAACCCAAAGTTTGGAAATCTATATCTCGACTTCTGTCAGTACTAGCTTAAAAAATCCAACGGTTCTGTCTTAGTTTCGTCGTTCTGAATCCAACAAGACTATTCCCAAAGTCGTAGCTCCTTTAATAATCGAGATACAAATTTTCAGTTTCCATATATGTGCACCAAAAACCCAAAGTTTGGAAATCTATATCTCGACTTCTGTCAGTACTAGCTTTAAAAATTTAACGGTTCTCTCTTAGTTTCGTCGTTCTGAATCCAACGAGACTATTCCCAAAGTCGTAGCTCCTTTAATAACCGAGATACAAATTTTCAGTTTCCATATATGTGCACCAAAAACCCAAAGTTTGGAAATCTATATCTCGACTTCTGTCAGTGCTAGCTTAAAAAATCCAACGATTCTGTCTTAGTTTCGTCGTTCTGAATCCAACGAGACTATTCCCAAAGTCGTAGCTCCTTTAATAACCGAGATACAAATTTTCAGTTTCCATATATGTGCACCAAAAACCCAAAGTTTGGAAATCTATATCTCGACTTCTGTCAGTACTAGCTTTAAAAATTTAACGGTTCTCTCTTAGTTTTGTCGTTCTGAATCCAACGAGACTATTCCCAAAGTCGTAGCTCCTTTAATAACCGAGATACAAATTTTCAGTTTCCATATATGTGCACCAAAAACCCAAAGTTTGGAAACCTATATCTCGACTTCTGTCAGTACTAGCTTTAAAAATCCAACAATTCTGTCTTAGTTTCGTCGTTCTGAATCCAACGAGACTATTCCCAAAGTCGTAGCTCCTTTAATAACCGAGATACAAATTTTCAGTTTCCATATATGTGCACCAAAAACCCAAAGTTTGGAAATCTATATCTCGACTTCTGTCAGTGCTAGCTTAAAAAATCCAACGGTTCTGTCTTAGTTTCGTCGTTCTGAATCCAACGAGACTATTCCCAAAGTCGTAGCTCCTTTAATAACCGAGATACAAATTTTCAGTTTCCATATATGTGCACCAAAAACCTAAAGTTTGGAAATCTATATCTCGACTTCTGTCAGTACTAGCTTTAAAAATTTAACGGTTCTCTCTTAGTTTCGTCGTTCTGAATCCAACGAGACTATTCCCAAAGTCGTAGCTCCTTTAATAACCGAGATACAAATTTTCAGTTTCCATATATGTGCACCAAAAACCCAAAGTTTGGAAACCTATATCTCGACTTCTGTCAGTACTGTCTTTAAAAATCCAACGGTTCTCTCTTAGTTTCGTCGTTCTGAATCCAACGAGACTATTCCCAAAGTCGTAGCTCCTTTAATAACCGAGATACAAATTTTCAGTTTCCATATATGTGCACCAAAAACCCAAAGTTTGGAAATCTATATCTCGACTTCTGTCAGTACTAGCTTTAAAAATTTAACGGTTCTCTCTTAGTTTCGTCGTTCTGAATCCAACGAGACTATTCCCAAAGTCGTAGCTCCTTTAATAACCGAGATACAAATTTTCAGTTTCCATATATGTGCTCCAAAAACCCAAAGTTTGGAAATCTATATCTCGACTTCTGTCAGTACTAGCTTAAAAATCCAACGGTTCTCTCTTAGTTTCGTCGTTCTAAATCCAACGCGACTATTCCCAAAGTCGTAGCTCCTTTAATAACCGAGATACAAATTTTCAGTTTCCATATATGTGCTCCAAAAACCCAAAGTTTGGAAACCTATATCTCGACTTCTGTCAGTACTAGCTTTAAAAATCCAACGGTTCTCTCTTAGTTTCGTCGTTCTGAATCCAACGAGACTATTCCCAAAGTCGTAGCTCCTTTAATAACCGAGATACAAATTTTCAGTTTCCATATATGTGCTCCAAAAACCCAAAGTTTGGAAATCTATATCTCGACTTCTGTCAGTACTAGCTTTAAAAATCCAACGGTTCTCTCTTAGTTTCGTCGTTCTAAATCCAACGCGACTATTCCCAAAGTCGTAGCTCCTTTAATAACCGAGATACAAATTTTCAGTTTCCATATATGTGCTCCAAAAACCCAAAGTTTGGAAATCTATATCTCGACTTCTGTCAGTACCAGCTTAAAAAATCCAACGGTTCTGTCTTAGTTTCGTCGTTCTGAATCCAACGAGACTATTCCCAAAGTCGTAGCTCCTTTATTAACCGAGATACAAATTTTTAGTTTCCATATACAGTACATATATGCACCAAAAACCCAAAGTTTGGAAATCTATATCTCGACTTCTGTCAGTGCTAGCTTAAAAAATCCAACGGTTCTGTCTTAGTTTCGTCGTTCTGAATCCAACGAGACTATTCCCAAAGTCGTAGCTCCTTTAATAACCGAGATACAAATTTTCAGTTTCCATATATGTGCTCCAAAAACCCAAAGTTTGGAAATCTATATCTCGACTTCTGTCAGTACTAGCTTAAAAAATCCAACGGTTCTGTCTTAGTTTCGTCGTTCTGAATCCAACGAGACTATTCCCAAAGTCGTAGCTCCTTTATTAACCGAGATACAAAATTTTAGTTTCCATATACAGTACATATATGCACCAAAAACCCAAAGTTTGGAAATCTATATCTCGACTTGTGTCAGTGCTAGCTTAAAAAATCCAACGGTTCTGTCTTAGTTTCGTCGTTCTGAATCCAACGAGACTATTCCCAAAGTCGTAGCTCCTTTAATAACCGAGATACAAATTTTCAGTTTCCATATATGTGCTCCAAAAACCCAAAGTTTGGAAATCTATATCTCGACTTCTGTCAGTACTAGCTTAAAAAATCCAACGGTTCTCTCTTAGTTTCGTCGTTCTAAATCCAACGCGACTATTCCCAAAGTCGTAGCTCCTTTAATAACCGAGATACAAATTTTCAGTTTCCATATATGTGCTCCAAAAACCCAAAGTTTGGAAATCTATATCTCGACTTCTGTCAGTACTAGCTTAAAAAATCCAACGGTTCTGTCTTAGTTTCGTCGTTCTGAATCCAACGAGACTATTCCCAAAGTCGTAGCTCCTTTATTAACCGAGATACAAATTTTTAGTTTCCATATACAGTACATATATGCACCAAAAACCCAAAGTTTGGAAATCTATATCTCGACTTCTGTCAGTGCTAGCTTAAAAAATCCAACGGTTCTGTCTTAGTTTCGTCGTTCTGAATCCAACGAGACTATTCCCAAAGTCGTAGCTCCTTTATTAACCGAGATACAAATTTTTAGTTTCCATATATGTGCTCCAAAAACCCAAAGTTTGGAAATCTATATCTCGACTTCTGTCAGTACTAGCTTAAAAAATCCAACGGTTCTCTCTTAGTTTCGTCGTTCTAAATCCAACGCGACTATTCCCAAAGTCGTAGCTCCTTTAATAACCGAGATACAAATTTTCAGTTTCCATATATGTGCTCCAAAAACCCAAAGTTTGGAAATCTATATCTCGACTTCTGTCAGTACTAGCTTAAAAAATCCAACGGTTCTGTCTTAGTTTCGTCGTTCTGAATCCAACGAGACTATTCCCAAAGTCGTAGCTCCTTTAATAACCGAGATACAAATTTTCAGTTTCCATATATGTGCACCAAAAACCCAAAGTTTGGAAATCTATATCTCGACTTCTGTCAGTACTAGCTTTAAAAATTTAACGGTTCTCTCTTAGTTTCGTCGTTCTGAATCCAACGAGACTATTCCCAAAGTCGTACCTCCTTTAATAACCGAGATACAAATTTTCAGTTTCCATATATGTGCACCAAAAACCCAAAGTTTGGAAATCTATATCTCGACTTCTGTCAGTGCTAGCTTAAAAAATCCAACGGTTCTGTCTTAGTTTCGTCGTTCTGAATCCAACGAGACTATTCCCAAAGTTGTAGCTCCTTTAGTAACCGAGATACAAATTTTCAGTTTCCATATATGTGCACCAAAAACCCAAAGTTTGGAAATCTATATCTCGACTTCTGTCAGTACTAGCTTTAAAAATTTAACGGTTCTCTCTTAGTTTTGTCGTTCTGAATCCAACGAGACTATTCCCAAAGTCGTAGCTCCTTTAATAACCGAGATACAAATTTTCAGTTTCCATATATGTGCACCAAAAACCCAAAGTTTGGAAACCTATATCTCGACTTCTGTCAGTACTAGCTTTAAAAATCCAACGGTTCTCTCTTAGTTTCGTCGTTCTGAATCCAACGAGACTATTCCCAAAGTCGTAGCTCCTTTAATAACCGAGATACAAAATTTCAGTTTCCATATATGTGCTCCAAAAACCCAAAGTTTGGAAATCTATATCTCGACTTCTGTCAGTACTAGCTTAAAAAATCCAACAATTATGTCTTAGCTTCGTCGTTCTGAATCCAACGAGACTATTCCCAAAGTCGTAGCTCCTTTATTAACCGAGATACAAATTTTTAGTTTCCATATACAGTACATATATGCACCAAAAACCCAAAGTTTGGAAATCTATATCTCGACTTCTGTCAGTGCTAGCTTAAAAAATCCAACGGTTCTGTCTTAGTTTCGTCGTTCTGAATCCAACGAGACTATTCCCAAAGTCGTAGCTCCTTTAATAACCGAGATACAAATTTTCAGTTTCCATATATGTGCTCCAAAAACCCAAAGTTTGGAAATCTATATCTCGACTTCTGTCAGTACTAGCTTAAAAAATCCAACGGTTCTCTCTTAGTTTCGTCGTTCTAAATCCAACGCGACTATTCCCAAAGTCGTAGCTCCTTTAATAACCGAGATACAAATTTTCAGTTTCCATATATGTGCTCCAAAAACCCAAAGTTTGGAAATCTATATCTCGACTTCTGTCAGTACTAGCTTAAAAAATCCAACGGTTCTCTCTTAGTTTCGTCGTTCTGAATCCAACGAGACTATTCCCAAAGTCGTAGCTCCTTTAATAACCGAGATACAAATTTTCAGTTTCCATATATGTGCTCCAAAAACCCAAAGTTTGGAAATCTATATCTCGACTTCTGTCAGTACTAGCTTAAAAAATCTAACGGTTCTCTCTTAGTTTCATCGTTCTAAATCCAACGCGACTATTCCCAAAGTCGTAGCTCCTTTAATAACCGAGATACAAATTTTCAGTTTCCATATATGTGCACCAAAAACCCAAAGTTTGGAAATCTATATCTCGACTTCTGTCAGTACTAGCTTTAAAAATTTAACGGTTCTCTCTTAGTTTCGTCGTTCTGAATCCAACGAGACTATTCCCAAAGTCGTAGCTCCTTTAATAACCGAGATACAAATTTTCAGTTTCCATATATGTGCTCCAAAAACCCAAAGTTTGGAAATCTATATCTCGACTTCTGTCAGTACTAGCTTAAAAAATCCAACGGTTCTGTCTTAGTTTCGTCGTTCTGAATCCAACGAGACTATTCCCAAAGTTGTAGCTCCTTTAATAACCGAGATACAAATTTTCAGTTTCCATATATGTGCACCAAAAACCCAAAGTTTGGAAATCTATATCTCGACTTCTGTCAGTACTAGCTTTAAAAATTTAACGGTTCTCTCTTAGTTTTGTCGTTCTGAATCCAACGAGACTATTCCCAAAGTCGTAGCTCCTTTAATAACCGAGATACAAATTTTCAGTTTCCATATATGTGCACCAAAAACCCAAAGTTTGGAAACCTATATCTCGACTTCTGTCAGTACTAGCTTTAAAAATCCAACGGTTCTCTCTTAGTTTCGTCATTCTGAATCCAACGAGACTATTCCCAAAGTCGTAGCTCCTTTAATAACCGAGATACAAATTTTCAGTTTCCATATATGTGCTCCAAAAACCCAAAGTTTGGAAATCTATATCTCGACTTCTGTCAGTACTAGCTTTAAAAATTTAACGGTTCTCTCTTAGTTTTGTCGTTCTGAATCCAACGAGACTATTCCCAAAGTCGTAGCTCCTTTAATAACCGAGATACAAATTTTCAGTTTCCATATATGTGCACCAAAAACCCAAAGTTTGGAAATCTATATCTCGACTTCTGTCAGTACTAGCTTTAAAAATTTAACGGTTCTCTCTTAGTTTCGTCGTTCTGAATCCAACGAGACTATTCCCAAAGTCGTAGCTCCTTTAATAACCGAGATACAAATTTTCAGTTTCCATATATGTGCTCCAAAAACCCAAAGTTTGGAAATCTATATCTCGACTTCTGTCAGTACTAGCTTAAAAAATCTAACGGTTCTCTCTTAGTTTCATCGTTCTAAATCCAACGCGACTATTCCCAAAGTCGTAGCTCCTTTAATAACCGAGATACAAATTTTCAGTTTCCATATATGTGCACCAAAAACCCAAAGTTTGGAAATCTATATCTCGACTTCTGTCAGTACTAGCTTTAAAAATTTAACGGTTCTCTCTTAGTTTCGTCGTTCTGAATCCAACGAGACTATTCCCAAAGTCGTAGCTCCTTTAATAACCGAGATACAAATTTTCAGTTTCCATATATGTGCTCCAAAAACCCAAAGTTTGGAAATCTATATCTCGACTTCTGTCAGTACTAGCTTAAAAAATCCAACGGTTCTGTCTTAGTTTCGTCGTTCTGAATCCAACGAGACTATTCCCAAAGTTGTAGCTCCTTTAATAACCGAGATACAAATTTTCAGTTTCCATATATGTGCACCAAAAACCCAAAGTTTGGAAATCTATATCTCGACTTCTGTCAGTACTAGCTTTAAAAATTTAACGGTTCTCTCTTAGTTTCGTCGTTCTGAATCCAACGAGACTATTCCCAAAGTCGTAGCTCCTTTAATAACCGAGATACAAATTTTCAGTTTCCATATATGTGCACCAAAAACCCAAAGTTTGGAAACCTATATCTCGACTTCTGTCAGTACTAGCTTTAAAAATCCAACGGTTCTCTCTTAGTTTCGTCATTCTGAATCCAACGAGACTATTCCCAAAGTCGTAGCTCCTTTAATAACCGAGATACAAATTTTCAGTTTCCATATATGTGCTCCAAAAACCCAAAGTTTGGAAATCTATATCTCGACTTCTGTCAGTACTAGCTTAAAAAATCCAACGGTTCTGTCTTAGTTTCGTCGTTCTGAATCCAACGAGACTATTCCCAAAGTCGTAGCTCCTTTAATAACCGAGATACAAATTTTCAGTTTCCATATATGTGCTCCAAAAACCCAAAGTTTGGAAATCTATATCTCGACTTCTGTCAGTACTAGCTTAAAAAATCCAATGGTTCTGTCTTAGTTTCGTCGTTCTGAATCCAACGAGACTATTCCCAAAGTCGTAGCTCCTTTAGTAACCGAGATACAAATTTTCAGTTTCCATATATGTGCTCCAAAAACCCAAAGTTTGGAAATCTATATCTCGACTTCTGTCAGTACTAGCTTAAAAAATCCAACGGTTCTCTCTTAGTTTCGTCGCTCTAAATCCAACGCGACTATTCCCAAAGTCGTAGCTCCTTTAATAACCGAGATACAAATTTTCAGTTTTCATATATGTGCACCAAAAACCCAAAGTTTGGAAATCTATATCTCGACTTCTGTCAGTGCTAGCTTAAAAAATCCAACGGTTCTGTCTTAGTTTCGTCGTTCTGAATCCAACGAGACTATTCCCAAAGTCGTAGCTCCTTTAATAACCGAGATACAAATTTTCAGTTTCCATATATGTGCTCCAAAAACCCAAAGTTTGGAAATCTATATCTCGACTTCTGTCAGTACTAGCTTAAAAAATCCAACGGTTCTCTCTTAGCTTCGTCACTCTAAATCCAACGCGACTATTCCCAAAGTCGTAGCTCCTTTAATAACCGAGATACAAATTTTCAGTTTCCATATATGTGCTCCAAAAACCCAAAGTTTGGAAATCTATATCTCGACTTCTGTCAGTACTAGCTTAAAAAATCCAACGGTTCTGTCTTAGTTTCGTCGTTCTGAATCCAACAAGACTATTCCCAAAGTCGTAGCTCCTTTAATAATCGAGATACAAATTTTCAGTTTCCATATATGTGCACCAAAAACCCAAAGTTTGGAAATCTATATCTCGACTTCTGTCAGTACTAGCTTTAAAAATTTAACGGTTCTCTCTTAGTTTCGTCGTTCTGAATCCAACGAGACTATTCCCAAAGTCGTAGCTCCTTTAATAACCGAGATACAAATTTTCAGTTTCCATATATGTGCACCAAAAACCCAAAGTTTGGAAATCTATATCTCGACTTCTGTCAGTGCTAGCTTAAAAAATCCAACGGTTCTGTCTTAGTTTCGTCGTTCTGAATCCAACGAGACTATTTCCAAAGTCGTAGCTCCTTTAATAACCGAGATACAAATTTTCAGTTTCCATATATGTGCACCAAAAACCCAAAGTTTGGAAATCTCTATCTCGACTTCTGTCAGTACTAGCTTTAAAAATTTAACGGTTCTCTCTTAGTTTTGTCGTTCTGAATCCAACGAGACTATTCCCAAAGTCGTAGCTCCTTTAATAACCGAGATACAAATTTTCAGTTTCCATATATGTGCACCAAAAACCCAAAGTTTGGAAACCTATATCTCGACTTCTGTCAGTACTAGCTTTAAAAATCCAACAATTCTGTCTTAGTTTCGTCGTTCTGAATCCAACGAGACTATTCCCAAAGTCGTAGCTCCTTTATTAACCGAGATACAAATTTTTAGTTTCCATATACAGTACATATATGCACCAAAAACCCAAAGTTTGGAAATCTATATCTCGACTTCTGTCAGTGCTAGCTTAAAAAATCCAACGGTTCTGTCTTAGTTTCGTCGTTCTGAATCCAACGAGACTATTCCCAAAGTCGTAGCTCCTTTAATAACCGAGATACAAATTTTCAGTTTCCATATATGTGCACCAAAAACCTAAAGTTTGGAAATCTATATCTCGACTTCTGTCAGTACTAGCTTTAAAAATTTAACGGTTCTCTCTTAGTTTCGTCGTTCTGAATCCAACGAGACTATTCCCAAAGTCGTAGCTCCTTTAATAACCGAGATACAAATTTTCAGTTTCCATATATGTGCACCAAAAACCCAAAGTTTGGAAACCTATATCTCGACTTCTGTCAGTACTGTCTTTAAAAATCCAACGGTTCTCTCTTAGTTTCGTCGTTCTGAATCCAACGAGACTATTCCCAAAGTCGTAGCTCCTTTAATAACCGAGATACAAATTTTCAGTTTCCATATATGTGCACCAAAAACCCAAAGTTTGGAAATCTATATCTCGACTTCTGTCAGTACTAGCTTTAAAAATTTAACGGTTCTCTCTTAGTTTCGTCGTTCTGAATCCAACGAGACTATTCCCAAAGTCGTAGCTCCTTTAATAACCGAGATACAAATTTTCAGTTTCCATATATGTGCACCAAAATCCCAAAGTTTGGAAACCTATATCTCGACTTCTGTCAGTACTAGCTTTAAAAATCCAACGGTTCTCTCTTAGTTTCGTCGTTCTAAATCCAACGCGACTATTCCCAAAGTCGTAGCTCCTTTAATAACCGAGATACAAATTTTCAGTTTCCATATATGTGCTCCAAAAACCCAAAGTTTGGAAATCTATATCTCGACTTCTGTCAGTACCAGCTTAAAAAATCCAACGGATCTGTCTTAGTTTCGTCGTTCTGAATCCAACGAGACTATTCCCAAAGTCGTAGCTCCTTTATTAACCGAGATACAAAATTTTAGTTTCCATATACAGTACATATATGCACCAAAAACCCAAAGTTTGGAAATCTATATCTCGACTTGTGTCAGTGCTAGCTTAAAAAATCCAACGGTTCTGTCTTAGTTTCGTCGTTCTGAATCCAACGAGACTATTCCCAAAGTCGTAGCTCCTTTAATAACCGAGATACAAATTTTCAGTTTCCATATATGTGCTCCAAAAACCCAAAGTTTGGAAATCTATATCTCGACTTCTGTCAGTACTAGCTTAAAAAATCCAACGGTTCTGTCTTAGTTTCGTCGTTCTGAATCCAACGAGACTATTCCCAAAGTCGTAGCTCCTTTAATAACCGAGATACAAATTTTCAGTTTCCATATATGTGCACCAAAAACCCAAAGTTTGGAAATCTATATCTCGACTTCTGTCAGTGCTAGCTTAAAAAATCCAACGGTTCTGTCTTAGTTTCGTCGTTCTGAATCCAACGAGACTATTCCCAAAGTCGTAGCTCCTTTAATAACCGAGATACAAATTTTCAGTTTCCATATATGTGCTCCAAAAACCCAAAGTTTGGAAATCTATATCTCGACTTCTGTCAGTACTAGCTTAAAAAATCCAACGGTTCTCTCTTAGTTTCGTCGTTCTAAATCCAACGCGACTATTCCCAAAGTCGTAGCTCCTTTAATAACTGAGATACAAATTTTCAGTTTCCATATATGTGCTCCAAAAACCCAAAGTTTGGAAATCTATATCTCGACTTCTGTCAGTACTAGCTTAAAAAATCCAACGGTTCTGTCTTAGTTTCGTCGTTCTGAATCCCACGAGACTATTCCCAAAGTCGTAGCTCCTTTATTAACCGAGATACAAATTTTTAGTTTCCATATACAGTACATATATGCACCAAAAACCCAAAGTTTGGAAATCTATATCTCGACTTCTGTCAGTGCTAGCTTAAAAAATCCAACGGTTCTGTCTTAGTTTCGTCGTTCTGAATCCAACGAGACTATTCCCAAAGTCGTAGCTCCTTTAATAACCGAGATACAAATTTTCAGTTTCCATATATGTGCACCAAAAACCCAAAGTTTGGAAATCTATATCTCGACTTCTGTCAGTACTAGCTTTAAAAATTTAACGGTTCTCTCTTAGTTTTGTCGTTCTGAATCCAACGAGACTATTGCCAAAGTCGTAGCTCCTTTAATAACCGAGATACAAATTTTCAGTTTCCATATATGTGCACCAAAAACCCAAAGTTTGGAAATCTATATCTCGACTTCTGTCAGTACTAGCTTAAAAAATCCAACAATTATGTCTTAGCTTCGTCGTTCTGAATCCAACGAGACTATTCCCAAAGTCGTAGCTCCTTTATTAACCGAGATACAAATTTTTAGTTTCCATATATGTGCACCAAAAACCCAAAGTTTGGAAACCTATATCTCGACTTCTGTCAGTACTAGCTTTAAAAATTTAACGGTTCTCTCTTAGTTTCGTCGTTCTGAATCTAACGAGACTATTCCCAAAGTCGTAGCTCCTTTAATAACCGAGATACAAATTTTCAGTTTCCATATATGTGCACCAAAAACCCAAAGTTTGGAAATCTATATCTCGACTTCTGTCAGTACTAGCTTTAAAAATTTAACGGTTCTCTCTTAGTTTTGTCGTTCTGAATCCAACGAGACTATTCCCAAAGTCGTAGCTCCTTTAATAACCGAGATACAAATTTTCAGTTTCCATATATGTGCACCAAAAACCCAAAGTTTGGAAACCTATATCTCGACTTCTGTCAGTACTAGCTTTAAAAATCCAACAATTCTGTCTTAGTTTCGTCGTTCTGAATCCAACGAGACTATTCCCAAAGTCGTAGCTCCTTTAATAACCGAGATACAAATTTTCAGTTTCCATATATGTGCTCCAAAAACCCAAAGTTTGGAAATCTATATCTCGACTTCTGTCAGTACTAGCTTAAAAAATCCAACGGTTCTCTCTTAGTTTCGTCGTTCTGAATCCAACGAGACTATTCCCAAAGTCGTAGCTCCTTTAATAACCGAGATACAAATTTTCAGTTTCCATATATGTGCACCAAAAACCCAAAGTTTGGAAACCTATATCTCGACTTCTGTCAGTACTAGCTTTAAAAATCCAACAATTCTGTCTTAGTTTCGTCGTTCTGAATCCAACGAGACTATTCCCAAAGTCGTAGCTCCTTTATTAACCGAGATAAAAATTTTTAGTTTCCATATACAGTACATATATGCACCAAAAACCCAAAGTTTGGAAATCTATATCTCGACTTCTGTCAGTGCTAGCTTAAAAAATCCAACGGTTCTGTCTTAGTTTCGTCGTTCTGAATCCAACGAGACTATTCCCAAAGTCGTAGCTCCTTTAATAACCGAGATACAAATTTTCAGTTTCCATATATGTGCACCAAAAACCTAAAGTTTGGAAATCTATATCTCGACTTCTGTCAGTACTAGCTTTAAAAATTTAACGGTTCTCTCTTAGTTTCGTCGTTCTGAATCCAACGAGACTATTCCCAAAGTCGTAGCTCCTTTAATAACCGAGATACAAATTTTCAGTTTCCATATATGTGCACCAAAAACCCAAAGTTTGGAAACCTATATCTCGACTTCTGTCAGTACTGTCTTTAAAAATCCAACGGTTCTTTCTTAGTTTCGTCGTTCTGAATCCAACGAGACTATTCCCAAAGTCGTAGCTCCTTTAATAACCGAGATACAAATTTTCAGTTTCCATATATGTGCACCAAAAACCCAAAGTTTGGAAATCTATATCTCGACTTCTGTCAGTACTAGCTTTAAAAATCCAACGCGACTATTCCCAAAGTCGTAGCTCCTTTAATAACCGAGATACAAATTTTCAGTTTCCATATATGTGCACCAAAAACCCAAAGTTTGGAAATCTATATCTCGACTTCTGTCAGTACTAGCTTTAAAAATCCAACGGTTCTCTCTTAGTTTCGTCGTTCTAAATCCAACGCGACTATTCCCAAAGTCGTAGCTCCTTTAATAACCGAGATACAAATTTTCAGTTTCCATATATGTGCACCAAAAACCCAAAGTTTGGAAATCTATATCTCGACTTCTGTCAGTACTAGCTTAAAAAATCCAACGGTTCTGTCTTAGTTTCGTCGTTCTGAATCCAACGAGACTATTCCCAAAGCCGTAGCTCCTTTATTAACCGAGATACAAATTTTTAGTTTCCATATACAGTACATATATGCACCAAAAACCCAAAGTTTGGAAATCTATATCTCGACTTCTGTCAGTGCTAGCTTAAAAAATCCAACGGTTCTGTCTTAGTTTCGTCGTTCTGAATCCAACGAGACTATTCCCAAAGCTGTAGCTCCTTTATTAACCGAGATACAAATTTTTAGTTTCCATATACAGTACATATATGCACCAAAAACCCAAAGTTTGGAAATCTATATCTCGACTTCTGTCAGTGCTAGCTTAAAAAATCCAACGGTTCTGTCTTAGTTTCGTCGTTCTGAATCCAACGAGACTATTCCCAAAGTCGTAGCTCCTTTAATAACCGAGATACAAATTTTCAGTTTCCATATATGTGCACCAAAAACCCAAAGTTTGGAAATCTATATCTCGACTTCTGTCAGTACTAGCTTTAAAAATTTAACGGTTCTCTCTTAGTTTCGTCGTTCTGAATCCAACGAGACTATTCCCAAAGTCGTAGCTCTTTTAATAACCGAGATACAAATTTTCAGTTTCCATATATTTGCTCCAAAAACCCAAAGTTTGGAAATCTATATCTCGACTTCTGTCAGTACTAGCTTAAAAAATTTAACGGTTCTCTCTTAGTTTCGTCGTTCTAAATCCAACGCGACTATTCCCAAAGTCGTAGCTCCTTTAATAACCGAGATACAAATTTTCAGTTTCCATATATGTGCTCCAAAAACCCAAAGTTTGGAAATCTATATCTCGACTTCTGTCAGTACTAGCTTAAAAAATCCAACGGTTCTGTCTTAGTTTCGTCGTTCTGAATCCAACGAGACTATTCCCAAAGTCGTAGCTCCTTTATTAACCGAGATACAAATTTTTAGTTTCCATATACAGTACATATATGCACCAAAAACCCAAAGTTTGGAAATCTATATCTCGACTTCTGTCAGTGCTAGCTTAAAAAATCCAACGGTTCTGTCTTAGTTTCGTCGTTCTGAATCCAACGAGACTATTCCCAAAGTCGTAGCTCCTTTAATAACCGAGATACAAATTTTCAGTTTCCATATATGTGCACCAAAAACCCAAAGTTTGGAAATCTATATCTCGACTTCTGTCAGTACTAGCTTTAAAAATCCAACGGTTCTCTCTTAGTTTCGTCATTCTGAATCCAACGAGACTATTCCCAAAGTCGTAGCTCCTTTAATAACCGAGATACAAATTTTCAGTTTCCATATATGTGCTCCAAAAACCCAAAGTTTGGAAATCTATATCTCGACTTCTGTCAGTACTAGCTTAAAAAATCCAACGGTTCTGTCTTAGTTTCGTCGTTCTGAATCCAACGAGACTATTCCCAAAGTCGTAGCTCCTTTAATAACCGAGATACAAATTTTCAGTTTCCATATATGTGCTCCAAAAACCCAAAGTTTGGAAATCTATATCTCGACTTCTGTCAGTACTAGCTTAAAAAATCTAACGGTTCTCTCTTAGTTTCGTCGCTCTAAATCCAACGCGACTATTCCCAAAGTCGTAGCTCCTTTAATAACCGAGATACAAATTTTCAGTTTCCATATATGTGCACCAAAAACCCAAAGTTTGGAAATCTATATCTCGACTTCTGTCAGTACTAGCTTAAAAAATCCAACGGTTCTGTCTTAGTTTCGTCGTTCTGAATCCAACGAGACTATTCCCAAAGTCGTAGCTCCTTCAATAACCGAGATACAAATTTTCAGTTTCCATATATGTGCACCAAAAACCCAAAGTTTGGAAACCTATATCTCGACTTCTGTCAGTACTAGCTTTAAAAATTTAACGGTTCTCTCTTAGTTTCGTCGTTCTGAATCTAACGAGACTATTCCCAAAGTCGTAGCTCCTTTAATAACCGAGATACAAATTTTCAGTTTCCATATATGTGCACCAAAAACCCAAAGTTTGGAAACCTATATCTCGACTTCTGTCAGTACTAGCTTTAAAAATCCAACGGTTCTCTCTTAGTTTCGTCATTCTGAATCCAACGAGACTATTCCCAAAGTCGTAGCTCCTTTAATAACCGAGATACAAATTTTCAGTTTCCATATATGTGCTCCAAAAACCCAAAGTTTGGAAATCTATATCTCGACTTCTGTCAGTACTAGCTTAAAAAATCCAACGGTTCTGTCTTAGTTTCGTCGTTCTGAATCCAACGAGACTATTCCCAAAGTCGTAGCTCCTTTAATAACCGAGATACAAATTTTCAGTTTCCATATATGTGCACCAAAAACCCAAAGTTTGGAAATCTATATCTCGACTTCTGTCAGTACTAGCCTTAAAAATTTAACGGTTCTCTCTTAGTTTCGTCGTTCTGAATCCAACGAGACTATTCCCAAAGTCGTAGCTCCTTTAATAACCGAGATACAAATTTTCAGTTTCCATATATGTGCTCCAAAAACCCAAAGTTTGGAAATCTATATCTCGACTTCTGTCAGTACTAGCTTAAAAAATCTAACGGTTCTGTCTTAGTTTCATCGTTCTGAATCCAACGAGACTATTCCCAAAGTCGTAGCTCCTTTAATAACCGAGATACAAATTTTCAGTTTCCATATATGTGCACCAAAAACCCAAAGTTTGGAAACCTATATCTCGACTTCTGTCAGTACTAGCTTTAAAAATCCAACAATTCTGTCTTAGTTTCGTCGTTCTGAATCCAACGAGACTATTCCCAAAGTCGTAGCTCCTTTATTAACCGAGATACAAATTTTTAGTTTCCATATACAGTACATATATGCACCAAAAACCCAAAGTTTGGAAATCTATATCTCGACTTCTGTCAGTGCTAGCTTAAAAAATCCAACGGTTCTGTCTTAGTTTCGTCGTTCTGAATCCAACGAGACTATTCCCAAAGTCGTAGCTCCTTTAATAACCGAGATACAAATTTTCAGTTTCCATATATGTGCACCAAAAACCTAAAGTTTGGAAATCTATATCTCGACTTCTGTCAGTACTAGCTTTAAAAATTTAACGGTTCTCTCTTAGTTTCGTCGTTCTGAATCCAACGAGACTATTCCCAAAGTCGTAGCTCCTTTAATAACCGAGATACAAATTTTCAGTTTCCATATATGTGCACCAAAAACCCAAAGTTTGGAAACCTATATCTCGACTTCTGTCAGTACTGTCTTTAAAAATTTAACGGTTCTCTCTTAGTTTCGTCGTTCTGAATCCAACGAGACTATTCCCAAAGTCGTAGCTCCTTTAATAACCGAGATACAAATTTTCAGTTTCCATATATGTGCACCAAAAACCCAAAGTTTGGAAATCTATATCTCGACTTCTGTCAGTACTAGCTTTAAAAATCCAACGGTTCTCTCTTAGTTTCGTCGTTCTAAATCCAACGCGACTATTCCCAAAGTCGTAGCTCCTTTAATAACCGAGATACAAATTTTCAGTTTCCATATATGTGCACCAAAAACCCAAAGTTTGGAAATCTATATCTCGACTTCTGTCAGTACTAGCTTTAAAAATTTAACGGTTCTCTCTTAGTTTCGTCGTTCTGAATCCAACGAGACTATTCCCAAAGTCGTAGCTCTTTTAATAACCGAGATACAAATTTTCAGTTTCCATATATTTGCTCCAAAAACCCAAAGTTTGGAAATCTATATCTCGACTTCTGTCAGTACTAGCTTAAAAAATTTAACGGTTCTCTCTTAGTTTCGTCGTTCTGAATCCAACGAGACTATTCCCAAAGTCGTAGCTCCTTTAATAACCGAGATACAAATTTTCAGTTTCCATATATGTGCACCAAAAACCCAAAGTTTGGAAACCTATATCTCGACTTCTGTCAGTACTGTCTTTAAAAATCCAACGGTTCTCTCTTAGTTTCGTCGTTCTGAATCCAACGAGACTATTCCCAAAGTCGTAGCTCCTTTAATAACCGAGATACAAATTTTCAGTTTCCATATATGTGCACCAAAAACCCAAAGTTTGGAAATCTATATCTCGACTTCTGTCAGTACTAGCTTTAAAAATCCAACGGTTCTCTCTTAGTTTCGTCGTTCTAAATCCAACGCGACTATTCCCAAAGTCGTAGCTCCTTTAATAACCGAGATACAAATTTTCAGTTTCCATATATGTGCACCAAAAACCCAAAGTTTGGAAATCTATATCTCGACTTCTGTCAGTACTAGCTTTAAAAATCCAACGGTTCTCTCTTAGTTTCGTCGTTCTAAATCCAACGCGACTATTCCCAAAGTCGTAGCTCCTTTAATAACCGAGATACAAATTTTCAGTTTCCATATATGTGCACCAAAAACCCAAAGTTTGGAAATCTATATCTCGACTTCTGTCAGTACTAGCTTAAAAAATCCAACGGTTCTGTCTTAGTTTCGTCGTTCTGAATCCAACGAGACTATTCCCAAAGCCGTAGCTCCTTTATTAACCGAGATACAAATTTTTAGTTTCCATATACAGTACATATATGCACCAAAAACCCAAAGTTTGGAAATCTATATCTCGACTTCTGTCAGTGCTAGCTTAAAAAATCCAACGGTTCTGTCTTAGTTTCGTCGTTCTGAATCCAACGAGACTATTCCCAAAGCTGTAGCTCCTTTATTAACCGAGATACAAATTTTTAGTTTCCATATACAGTACATATATGCACCAAAAACCCAAAGTTTGGAAATCTATATCTCGACTTCTGTCAGTGCTAGCTTAAAAAATCCAACGGTTCTGTCTTAGTTTCGTCGTTCTGAATCCAACGAGACTATTCCCAAAGTCGTAGCTCCTTTAATAACCGAGATACAAATTTTCAGTTTCCATATATGTGCACCAAAAACCCAAAGTTTGGAAATCTATATCTCGACTTCTGTCAGTACTAGCTTTAAAAATTTAACGGTTCTCTCTTAGTTTCGTCGTTCTGAATCCAACGAGACTATTCCCAAAGTCGTAGCTCTTTTAATAACCGAGATACAAATTTTCAGTTTCCATATATTTGCTCCAAAAACCCAAAGTTTGGAAATCTATATCTCGACTTCTGTCAGTACTAGCTTAAAAAATTTAACGGTTCTCTCTTAGTTTCGTCGTTCTAAATCCAACGCGACTATTCCCAAAGTCGTAGCTCCTTTAATAACCGAGATACAAATTTTCAGTTTCCATATATGTGCTCCAAAAACCCAAAGTTTGGAAATCTATATCTCGACTTCTGTCAGTACTAGCTTAAAAAATCCAACGGTTCTGTCTTAGTTTCGTCGTTCTGAATCCAACGAGACTATTCCCAAAGTCGTAGCTCCTTTATTAACCGAGATACAAATTTTTAGTTTCCATATACAGTACATATATGCACCAAAAACCCAAAGTTTGGAAATCTATATCTCGACTTCTGTCAGTGCTAGCTTAAAAAATCCAACGGTTCTGTCTTAGTTTCGTCGTTCTGAATCCAACGAGACTATTCCCAAAGTCGTAGCTCCTTTAATAACCGAGATACAAATTTTCAGTTTCCATATATGTGCACCAAAAACCCAAAGTTTGGAAATCTATATCTCGACTTCTGTCAGTACTAGCTTTAAAAATCCAACGGTTCTCTCTTAGTTTCGTCATTCTGAATCCAACGAGACTATTCCCAAAGTCGTAGCTCCTTTAATAACCGAGATACAAATTTTCAGTTTCCATATATGTGCTCCAAAAACCCAAAGTTTGGAAATCTATATCTCGACTTCTGTCAGTACTAGCTTAAAAAATCCAACGGTTCTGTCTTAGTTTCGTCGTTCTGAATCCAACGAGACTATTCCCAAAGTCGTAGCTCCTTTAATAACCGAGATACAAATTTTCAGTTTCCATATATGTGCTCCAAAAACCCAAAGTTTGGAAATCTATATCTCGACTTCTGTCAGTACTAGCTTAAAAAATCTAACGGTTCTCTCTTAGTTTCGTCGCTCTAAATCCAACGCGACTATTCCCAAAGTCGTAGCTCCTTTAATAACCGAGATACAAATTTTCAGTTTCCATATATGTGCACCAAAAACCCAAAGTTTGGAAATCTATATCTCGACTTCTGTCAGTACTAGCTTAAAAAATCCAACGGTTCTGTCTTAGTTTCGTCGTTCTGAATCCAACGAGACTATTCCCAAAGTCGTAGCTCCTTCAATAACCGAGATACAAATTTTCAGTTTCCATATATGTGCACCAAAAACCCAAAGTTTGGAAACCTATATCTCGACTTCTGTCAGTACTAGCTTTAAAAATTTAACGGTTCTCTCTTAGTTTCGTCGTTCTGAATCTAACGAGACTATTCCCAAAGTCGTAGCTCCTTTAATAACCGAGATACAAATTTTCAGTTTCCATATATGTGCACCAAAAACCCAAAGTTTGGAAACCTATATCTCGACTTCTGTCAGTACTAGCTTTAAAAATCCAACGGTTCTCTCTTAGTTTCGTCATTCTGAATCCAACGAGACTATTCCCAAAGTCGTAGCTCCTTTAATAACCGAGATACAAATTTTCAGTTTCCATATATGTGCTCCAAAAACCCAAAGTTTGGAAATCTATATCTCGACTTCTGTCAGTACTAGCTTAAAAAATCCAACGGTTCTGTCTTAGTTTCGTCGTTCTGAATCCAACGAGACTATTCCCAAAGTCGTAGCTCCTTTAATAACCGAGATACAAATTTTCAGTTTCCATATATGTGCACCAAAAACCCAAAGTTTGGAAATCTATATCTCGACTTCTGTCAGTACTAGCCTTAAAAATTTAACGGTTCTCTCTTAGTTTCGTCGTTCTGAATCCAACGAGACTATTCCCAAAGTCGTAGCTCCTTTAATAACCGAGATACAAATTTTCAGTTTCCATATATGTGCTCCAAAAACCCAAAGTTTGGAAATCTATATCTCGACTTCTGTCAGTACTAGCTTAAAAAATCTAACGGTTCTGTCTTAGTTTCATCGTTCTGAATCCAACGAGACTATTCCCAAAGTCGTAGCTCCTTTAATAACCGAGATACAAATTTTCAGTTTCCATATATGTGCACCAAAAACCCAAAGTTTGGAAACCTATATCTCGACTTCTGTCAGTACTAGCTTTAAAAATCCAACAATTCTGTCTTAGTTTCGTCGTTCTGAATCCAACGAGACTATTCCCAAAGTCGTAGCTCCTTTATTAACCGAGATACAAATTTTTAGTTTCCATATACAGTACATATATGCACCAAAAACCCAAAGTTTGGAAATCTATATCTCGACTTCTGTCAGTGCTAGCTTAAAAAATCCAACGGTTCTGTCTTAGTTTCGTCGTTCTGAATCCAACGAGACTATTCCCAAAGTCGTAGCTCCTTTAATAACCGAGATACAAATTTTCAGTTTCCATATATGTGCACCAAAAACCTAAAGTTTGGAAATCTATATCTCGACTTCTGTCAGTACTAGCTTTAAAAATTTAACGGTTCTCTCTTAGTTTCGTCGTTCTGAATCCAACGAGACTATTCCCAAAGTCGTAGCTCCTTTAATAACCGAGATACAAATTTTCAGTTTCCATATATGTGCACCAAAAACCCAAAGTTTGGAAACCTATATCTCGACTTCTGTCAGTACTGTCTTTAAAAATTTAACGGTTCTCTCTTAGTTTCGTCGTTCTGAATCCAACGAGACTATTCCCAAAGTCGTAGCTCCTTTAATAACCGAGATACAAATTTTCAGTTTCCATATATGTGCACCAAAAACCCAAAGTTTGGAAATCTATATCTCGACTTCTGTCAGTACTAGCTTTAAAAATCCAACGGTTCTCTCTTAGTTTCGTCGTTCTAAATCCAACGCGACTATTCCCAAAGTCGTAGCTCCTTTAATAACCGAGATACAAATTTTCAGTTTCCATATATGTGCACCAAAAACCCAAAGTTTGGAAATCTATATCTCGACTTCTGTCAGTACTAGCTTAAAAAATCCAACGGTTCTGTCTTAGTTTCGTCGTTCTGAATCCAACGAGACTATTCCCAAAGCCGTAGCTCCTTTATTAACCGAGATACAAATTTTTAGTTTCCATATACAGTACATATATGCACCAAAAACCCAAAGTTTGGAAATCTATATCTCGACTTCTGTCAGTGCTAGCTTAAAAAATCCAACGGTTCTGTCTTAGTTTCGTCGTTCTGAATCCAACGAGACTATTCCCAAAGCTGTAGCTCCTTTATTAACCGAGATACAAATTTTTAGTTTCCATATACAGTACATATATGCACCAAAAACCCAAAGTTTGGAAATCTATATCTCGACTTCTGTCAGTGCTAGCTTAAAAAATCCAACGGTTCTGTCTTAGTTTCGTCGTTCTGAATCCAACGAGACTATTCCCAAAGTCGTAGCTCCTTTAATAACCGAGATACAAATTTTCAGTTTCCATATATGTGCACCAAAAACCCAAAGTTTGGAAATCTATATCTCGACTTCTGTCAGTACTAGCTTTAAAAATTTAACGGTTCTCTCTTAGTTTCGTCGTTCTGAATCCAACGAGACTATTCCCAAAGTCGTAGCTCTTTTAATAACCGAGATACAAATTTTCAGTTTCCATATATTTGCTCCAAAAACCCAAAGTTTGGAAATCTATATCTCGACTTCTGTCAGTACTAGCTTAAAAAATTTAACGGTTCTCTCTTAGTTTCGTCGTTCTAAATCCAACGCGACTATTCCCAAAGTCGTAGCTCCTTTAATAACCGAGATACAAATTTTCAGTTTCCATATATGTGCTCCAAAAACCCAAAGTTTGGAAATCTATATCTCGACTTCTGTCAGTACTAGCTTAAAAAATCCAACGGTTCTGTCTTAGTTTCGTCGTTCTGAATCCAACGAGACTATTCCCAAAGTCGTAGCTCCTTTATTAACCGAGATACAAATTTTTAGTTTCCATATACAGTACATATATGCACCAAAAACCCAAAGTTTGGAAATCTATATCTCGACTTCTGTCAGTGCTAGCTTAAAAAATCCAACGGTTCTGTCTTAGTTTCGTCGTTCTGAATCCAACGAGACTATTCCCAAAGTCGTAGCTCCTTTAATAACCGAGATACAAATTTTCAGTTTCCATATATGTGCACCAAAAACCCAAAGTTTGGAAATCTATATCTCGACTTCTGTCAGTACTAGCTTTAAAAATTTAACGGTTCTCTCTTAGTTTCGTCGTTCTGAATCCAACGAGACTATTCCCAAAGTCGTAGCTCCTTTAATAACCGAGATACAAATTTTCAGTTTCCATATATGTGCTCCAAAAACCCAAAGTTTGGAAATCTATATCTCGACTTCTGTCAGTACTAGCTTAAAAAATCCAACGGTTCTGTCTTAGTTTCGTCGTTCTGAATCCAACGAGACTATTCCCAAAGTCGTAGCTCCTTTAATAACCGAGATACAAATTTTCAGTTTCCATATATGTGCTCCAAAAACCCAAAGTTTGGAAATCTATATCTCGACTTCTGTCAGTACTAGCTTAAAAAATCCAACGGTTCTCTCTTAGTTTCGTCGTTCTAAATCCAACGCGACTATTCCCAAAGTCGTAGCTCCTTTAATAACCGAGATACAAATTTTCAGTTTCCATATATGTGCTCCAAAAACCCAAAGTTTGGAAATCTATATCTCGACTTCTGTCAGTACTAGCTTAAAAAATCCAACGGTTCTCTCTTAGTTTCGTCGTTCTGAATCCAACGAGACTATTCCCAAAGTCGTAGCTCCTTTAATAACCGAGATACAAATTTTCAGTTTCCATATATGTGCTCCAAAAACCCAAAGTTTGGAAATCTATATCTCGACTTCTGTCAGTACTAGCTTAAAAAATCCAACGGTTCTCTCTTAGTTTCGTCGTTCTAAATCCAACGCGACTATTCCCAAAGTCGTAGCTCCTTTAATAACCGAGATACAAATTTTCAGTTTCCATATATGTGCTCCAAAAACCCAAAGTTTGGAAATCTATATCTCGACTTCTGTCAGTACTAGCTTAAAAAATCCAACGGTTCTGTCTTAGTTTCGTCGTTCTGAATCCAACGAGACTATTCCCAAAGTCGTAGCTCCTTCAATAACCGAGATACAAATTTTCAGTTTCCATATATGTGCACCAAAAACCCAAAGTTTGGAAACCTATATCTCGACTTCTGTCAGTACTAGCTTTAAAAATTTAACGGTTCTCTCTTAGTTTCGTCGTTCTGAATCTAACGAGACTATTCCCAAAGTCGTAGCTCCTTTAATAACCGAGATACAAATTTTCAGTTTCCATATATGTGCACCAAAAACCCAAAGTTTGGAAACCTATATCTCGACTTCTGTCAGTACTAGCTTTAAAAATCCAACGGTTCTCTCTTAGTTTCGTCATTCTGAATCCAACGAGACTATTCCCAAAGTCGTAGCTCCTTTAATAACCGAGATACAAATTTTCAGTTTCCATATATGTGCTCCAAAAACCCAAAGTTTGGAAATCTATATCTCGACTTCTGTCAGTACTAGCTTAAAAAATCCAACGGTTCTGTCTTAGTTTCGTCGTTCTGAATCCAACGAGACTATTCCCAAAGTCGTAGCTCCTTTAATAACCGAGATACAAATTTTCAGTTTCCATATATGTGCTCCAAAAACCCAAAGTTTGGAAATCTATATCTCGACTTCTGTCAGTACTAGCTTAAAAAATCTAACGGTTCTCTCTTAGTTTCGTCGCTCTAAATCCAACGCGACTATTCCCAAAGTCGTAGCTCCTTTAATAACCGAGATACAAATTTTCAGTTTCCATATATGTGCACCAAAAACCCAAAGTTTGGAAATCTATATCTCGACTTCTGTCAGTACTAGCTTAAAAAATCCAACGGTTCTGTCTTAGTTTCGTCGTTCTGAATCCAACGAGACTATTCCCAAAGTCGTAGCTCCTTCAATAACCGAGATACAAATTTTCAGTTTCCATATATGTGCACCAAAAACCCAAAGTTTGGAAACCTATATCTCGACTTCTGTCAGTACTAGCTTTAAAAATTTAACGGTTCTCTCTTAGTTTCGTCGTTCTGAATCTAACGAGACTATTCCCAAAGTCGTAGCTCCTTTAATAACCGAGATACAAATTTTCAGTTTCCATATATGTGCACCAAAAACCCAAAGTTTGGAAACCTATATCTCGACTTCTGTCAGTACTAGCTTTAAAAATCCAACGGTTCTCTCTTAGTTTCGTCATTCTGAATCCAACGAGACTATTCCCAAAGTCGTAGCTCCTTTAATAACCGAGATACAAATTTTCAGTTTCCATATATGTGCTCCAAAAACCCAAAGTTTGGAAATCTATATCTCGACTTCTGTCAGTACTAGCTTAAAAAATCCAACGGTTCTGTCTTAGTTTCGTCGTTCTGAATCCAACGAGACTATTCCCAAAGTCGTAGCTCCTTTAATAACCGAGATACAAATTTTCAGTTTCCATATATGTGCACCAAAAACCCAAAGTTTGGAAATCTATATCTCGACTTCTGTCAGTACTAGCTTTAAAAATTTAACGGTTCTCTCTTAGTTTCGTCGTTCTGAATCCAACGAGACTATTCCCAAAGTCGTAGCTCCTTTAATAACCGAGATACAAATTTTCAGTTTCCATATATGTGCTCCAAAAACCCAAAGTTTGGAAATCTATATCTCGACTTCTGTCAGTACTAGCTTAAAAAATCTAACGGTTCTGTCTTAGTTTCATCGTTCTGAATCCAACGAGACTATTCCCAAAGTCGTAGCTCCTTTAATAACCGAGATACAAATTTTCAGTTTCCATATATGTGCACCAAAAACCCAAAGTTTGGAAACCTATATCTCGACTTCTGTCAGTACTAGCTTTAAAAATCCAACAATTCTGTCTTAGTTTCGTCGTTCTGAATCCAACGAGACTATTCCCAAAGTCGTAGCTCCTTTATTAACCGAGATACAAATTTTTAGTTTCCATATACAGTACATATATGCACCAAAAACCCAAAGTTTGGAAATCTATATCTCGACTTCTGTCAGTGCTAGCTTAAAAAATCCAACGGTTCTGTCTTAGTTTCGTCGTTCTGAATCCAACGAGACTATTCCCAAAGTCGTAGCTCCTTTAATAACCGAGATACAAATTTTCAGTTTCCATATATGTGCACCAAAAACCTAAAGTTTGGAAATCTATATCTCGACTTCTGTCAGTACTAGCTTTAAAAATTTAACGGTTCTCTCTTAGTTTCGTCGTTCTGAATCCAACGAGACTATTCCCAAAGTCGTAGCTCCTTTAATAACCGAGATACAAATTTTCAGTTTCCATATATGTGCACCAAAAACCCAAAGTTTGGAAACCTATATCTCGACTTCTGTCAGTACTGTCTTTAAAAATTTAACGGTTCTCTCTTAGTTTCGTCGTTCTGAATCCAACGAGACTATTCCCAAAGTCGTAGCTCCTTTAATAACCGAGATACAAATTTTCAGTTTCCATATATGTGCACCAAAAACCCAAAGTTTGGAAATCTATATCTCGACTTCTGTCAGTACTAGCTTTAAAAATCCAACGGTTCTCTCTTAGTTTCGTCGTTCTAAATCCAACGCGACTATTCCCAAAGTCGTAGCTCCTTTAATAACCGAGATACAAATTTTCAGTTTCCATATATGTGCACCAAAAACCCAAAGTTTGGAAATCTATATCTCGACTTCTGTCAGTACTAGCTTAAAAAATCCAACGGTTCTGTCTTAGTTTCGTCGTTCTGAATCCAACGAGACTATTCCCAAAGCCGTAGCTCCTTTATTAACCGAGATACAAATTTTTAGTTTCCATATACAGTACATATATGCACCAAAAACCCAAAGTTTGGAAATCTATATCTCGACTTCTGTCAGTGCTAGCTTAAAAAATCCAACGGTTCTGTCTTAGTTTCGTCGTTCTGAATCCAACGAGACTATTCCCAAAGCTGTAGCTCCTTTATTAACCGAGATACAAATTTTTAGTTTCCATATACAGTACATATATGCACCAAAAACCCAAAGTTTGGAAATCTATATCTCGACTTCTGTCAGTGCTAGCTTAAAAAATCCAACGGTTCTGTCTTAGTTTCGTCGTTCTGAATCCAACGAGACTATTCCCAAAGTCGTAGCTCCTTTAATAACCGAGATACAAATTTTCAGTTTCCATATATGTGCACCAAAAACCCAAAGTTTGGAAATCTATATCTCGACTTCTGTCAGTACTAGCTTTAAAAATTTAACGGTTCTCTCTTAGTTTCGTCGTTCTGAATCCAACGAGACTATTCCCAAAGTCGTAGCTCTTTTAATAACCGAGATACAAATTTTCAGTTTCCATATATTTGCTCCAAAAACCCAAAGTTTGGAAATCTATATCTCGACTTCTGTCAGTACTAGCTTAAAAAATTTAACGGTTCTCTCTTAGTTTCGTCGTTCTAAATCCAACGCGACTATTCCCAAAGTCGTAGCTCCTTTAATAACCGAGATACAAATTTTCAGTTTCCATATATGTGCTCCAAAAACCCAAAGTTTGGAAATCTATATCTCGACTTCTGTCAGTACTAGCTTAAAAAATCCAACGGTTCTGTCTTAGTTTCGTCGTTCTGAATCCAACGAGACTATTCCCAAAGTCGTAGCTCCTTTATTAACCGAGATACAAATTTTTAGTTTCCATATACAGTACATATATGCACCAAAAACCCAAAGTTTGGAAATCTATATCTCGATTTCTGTCAGTGCTAGCTTAAAAAATCCAACGGTTCTGTCTTAGTTTCGTCGTTCTGAATCCAACGAGACTATTCCCAAAGTCGTAGCTCCTTTAATAACCGAGATACAAATTTTCAGTTTCCATATATGTGCACCAAAAACCCAAAGTTTGGAAATCTATATCTCGACTTCTGTCAGTACTAGCTTTAAAAATTTAACGGTTCTCTCTTAGTTTCGTCGTTCTGAATCCAACGAGACTATTCCCAAAGTCGTAGCTCCTTTAATAACCGAGATACAAATTTTCAGTTTCCATATATGTGCTCCAAAAACCCAAAGTTTGGAAATCTATATCTCGACTTCTGTCAGTACTAGCTTAAAAAATCCAACGGTTCTGTCTTAGTTTCGTCGTTCTGAATCCAACGAGACTATTCCCAAAGTCGTAGCTCCTTTAATAACCGAGATACAAATTTTCAGTTTCCATATATGTGCTCCAAAAACCCAAAGTTTGGAAATCTATATCTCGACTTCTGTCAGTACTAGCTTAAAAAATCCAACGGTTCTCTCTTAGTTTCGTCGTTCTAAATCCAACGCGACTATTCCCAAAGTCGTAGCTCCTTTAATAACCGAGATACAAATTTTCAGTTTCCATATATGTGCTCCAAAAACCCAAAGTTTGGAAATCTATATCTCGACTTCTGTCAGTACTAGCTTAAAAAATCCAACGGTTCTCTCTTAGTTTCGTCGTTCTGAATCCAACGAGACTATTCCCAAAGTCGTAGCTCCTTTAATAACCGAGATACAAATTTTCAGTTTCCATATATGTGCTCCAAAAACCCAAAGTTTGGAAATCTATATCTCGACTTCTGTCAGTACTAGCTTAAAAAATCCAACGGTTCTCTCTTAGTTTCGTCGTTCTAAATCCAACGCGACTATTCCCAAAGTCGTAGCTCCTTTAATAACCGAGATACAAATTTTCAGTTTCCATATATGTGCTCCAAAAACCCAAAGTTTGGAAATCTATATCTCGACTTCTGTCAGTACTAGCTTAAAAAATCCAACGGTTCTGTCTTAGTTTCGTCGTTCTGAATCCAACGAGACTATTCCCAAAGTCGTAGCTCCTTCAATAACCGAGATACAAATTTTCAGTTTCCATATATGTGCACCAAAAACCCAAAGTTTGGAAACCTATATCTCGACTTCTGTCAGTACTAGCTTTAAAAATTTAACGGTTCTCTCTTAGTTTCGTCGTTCTGAATCTAACGAGACTATTCCCAAAGTCGTAGCTCCTTTAATAACCGAGATACAAATTTTCAGTTTCCATATATGTGCACCAAAAACCCAAAGTTTGGAAACCTATATCTCGACTTCTGTCAGTACTAGCTTTAAAAATCCAACGGTTCTCTCTTAGTTTCGTCATTCTGAATCCAACGAGACTATTCCCAAAGTCGTAGCTCCTTTAATAACCGAGATACAAATTTTCAGTTTCCATATATGTGCTCCAAAAACCCAAAGTTTGGAAATCTATATCTCGACTTCTGTCAGTACTAGCTTAAAAAATCCAACGGTTCTGTCTTAGTTTCGTCGTTCTGAATCCAACGAGACTATTCCCAAAGTCGTAGCTCCTTTAATAACCGAGATACAAATTTTCAGTTTCCATATATGTGCTCCAAAAACCCAAAGTTTGGAAATCTATATCTCGACTTCTGTCAGTACTAGCTTAAAAAATCTAACGGTTCTCTCTTAGTTTCGTCGCTCTAAATCCAACGCGACTATTCCCAAAGTCGTAGCTCCTTTAATAACCGAGATACAAATTTTCAGTTTCCATATATGTGCACCAAAAACCCAAAGTTTGGAAATCTATATCTCGACTTCTGTCAGTACTAGCTTAAAAAATCCAACGGTTCTGTCTTAGTTTCGTCGTTCTGAATCCAACGAGACTATTCCCAAAGTCGTAGCTCCTTCAATAACCGAGATACAAATTTTCAGTTTCCATATATGTGCACCAAAAACCCAAAGTTTGGAAACCTATATCTCGACTTCTGTCAGTACTAGCTTTAAAAATTTAACGGTTCTCTCTTAGTTTCGTCGTTCTGAATCTAACGAGACTATTCCCAAAGTCGTAGCTCCTTTAATAACCGAGATACAAATTTTCAGTTTCCATATATGTGCACCAAAAACCCAAAGTTTGGAAACCTATATCTCGACTTCTGTCAGTACTAGCTTTAAAAATCCAACGGTTCTCTCTTAGTTTCGTCATTCTGAATCCAACGAGACTATTCCCAAAGTCGTAGCTCCTTTAATAACCGAGATACAAATTTTCAGTTTCCATATATGTGCTCCAAAAACCCAAAGTTTGGAAATCTATATCTCGACTTCTGTCAGTACTAGCTTAAAAAATCCAACGGTTCTGTCTTAGTTTCGTCGTTCTGAATCCAACGAGACTATTCCCAAAGTCGTAGCTCCTTTAATAACCGAGATACAAATTTTCAGTTTCCATATATGTGCACCAAAAACCCAAAGTTTGGAAATCTATATCTCGACTTCTGTCAGTACTAGCTTTAAAAATTTAACGGTTCTCTCTTAGTTTCGTCGTTCTGAATCCAACGAGACTATTCCCAAAGTCGTAGCTCCTTTAATAACCGAGATACAAATTTTCAGTTTCCATATATGTGCTCCAAAAACCCAAAGTTTGGAAATCTATATCTCGACTTCTGTCAGTACTAGCTTAAAAAATCTAACGGTTCTGTCTTAGTTTCATCGTTCTGAATCCAACGAGACTATTCCCAAAGTCGTAGCTCCTTTAATAACCGAGATACAAATTTTCAGTTTCCATATATGTGCTCCAAAAACCCAAAGTTTGGAAATCTATATCTCGACTTCTGTCAGTACTAGCTTAAAAAATCCAACGGTTCTCTCTTAGTTTCGTCGTTCTAAATCCAACGCGACTATTCCCAAAGTCGTAGCTCCTTTAATAACCGAGATACAAATTTTCAGTTTCCATATATGTGCTCCAAAAACCCAAAGTTTGGAAATCTATATCTCGACTTCTGTCAGTACTAGCTTTAAAAATCCAACGGCTTTGTCTTAGTTTCGTCGTTCTGAATCCAACGCGACTATTCCCAAAGTCGTAGCTCCTTTAATAACCGAGATACAAATTTTCAGTTTCCATATATGTGCACCAAAAACCCAAAGTTTGGAAATCTATATCTCGACTTCTGTCAGTACTAGCTTTAAAAATCCAACGGTTTTGTCTTAGTTTCGTCGTTCTGAATCCAACGAGACTATTCACAAAGTCGTAGCTCCTTTATTAACCGAGATACAAATTTTTAGTTTCCATATATATGCACCAAAAACCCAAAGTTTGGAAATCTATATCTCGACTTCTGTCAGTACTAGCTTTAAAAATCCAACGGTTTTATCTTAGTTTCGTCGTTCTGAATCCAACGAGATTATTCCCAAAGTCGTAGCTCCTTTAATAACCGAGATACAAATTTTCAGTTTCCATATATGTGCTCCAAAAACCCAAAGTTTGGAAATCTATATCTCGACTTCTGTCAGTACTAGCTTCAAAAATCCAACGGTTTTATCTTAGTTTCGTCGTTCTAAACCCAACGCGACTATTCCCAAAGTCGTAGCTCCTTTATTAACCGAGATACAAATTTTTAGTTTCCATATATATGCACCAAAAACCCAAAGTTTGGAAATCTATATCTCGACTTCTGTCAGTACTAGCTTTAAAAATCCAATGGTTCTCTCTTAGTTTCGTCGTTCTAAACCCAACGCGACTATTCCCAAAGTCGTAGCTCCTTTAATAACCGAGATACAAATTTTCAGTTTCCATATATGTGCACCAAAAACCCAAAGTTTGGAAATCTATATCTCGACTTCTGTCAGTACTAGCTTAAAAAATCCAACAATTTTGTCTTATTTTTGTCGTTCTGAATCCAACGAGACTATTCACAAAGTCGTAGCTCCTTTATTAACCGAGATACAAATTTTTAGTTTCCATATATATGCACCAAAAACCCAAAGTTTGGAAATCTATATCTCGACTTCTGTCAGTACTAGCTTTAAAAATCCAACGGTTCTCTCTTAGCTTCGTCGTTCTGAATCCAACGAGACTATTCCCAAAGTCGTAGCTCCTTTATTAACCGAGATACAAATTTTTAGTTTCCATATATATGCACCAAAAACCCAAAGTTTGGAAATCTATATCTCGACTTCTGTCAGTGCTAGCTTAAAAAATCCAACGGTTCTGTCTTAGTTTCGTCGTTCTGAATCCAACGAGACTATTCCCAAAGTCGTAGCTCCTTTAATAACCGAGATACAAATTTTCAGTTTCCATATATGTGCTCCAAAAACCCAAAGTTTGGAAATCTATATCTCGACTTCTGTCAGTACTAGCTTAAAAAATCCAACGGTTCTGTCTTAGTTTCGTCGTTCTGAATCCAACGAGACTATTCCCAAAGCTGTAGCTCCTTTATTAACCGAGATACAAATTTTTAGTTTCCATATACAGTACATATATGCACCAAAAACCCAAAGTTTGGAAATCTATATCTCGACTTCTGTCAGTGCTAGCTTAAAAAATCCAACGGTTCTGTCTTAGTTTCGTCGTTCTGAATCCAACGAGACTATTCCCAAAGTCGTAGCTCCTTTAATAACCGAGATACAAATTTTCAGTTTCCATATATGTGCTCCAAAAACCCAAAGTTTGGAAATCTATATCTCGACTTCTGTCAGTACTAGCTTAAAAAATCCAACGGTTCTCTCTTAGTTTCGTCGTTCTAAATCCAACGCGACTATTCCCAAAGTCGTAGCTCCTTTAATAACCGAGATACAAATTTTCAGTTTCCATATATGTGCTCCAAAAACCCAAAGTTTGGAAATCTATATCTCGACTTCTGTCAGTACTAGCTTAAAAAATCCAACGGTTCTCTCTTAGTTTCGTCGTTCTGAATCCAACGAGACTATTCCCAAAGTCGTAGCTCCTTTAATAACCGAGATACAAATTTTCAGTTTCCATATATGTGCTCCAAAAACCCAAAGTTTGGAAATCTATATCTCGACTTCTGTCAGTACTAGCTTAAAAAATCCAACGGTTCTCTCTTAGTTTCGTCGTTCTAAATCCAACGCGACTATTCCCAAAGTCGTAGCTCCTTTAATAACCGAGATACAAATTTTCAGTTTCCATATATGTGCTCCAAAAACCCAAAGTTTGGAAATCTATATCTCGACTTCTGTCAGTACTAGCTTAAAAAATCCAACGGTTCTGTCTTAGTTTCGTCGTTCTGAATCCAACGAGACTATTCCCAAAGTCGTAGCTCCTTCAATAACCGAGATACAAATTTTCAGTTTCCATATATGTGCACCAAAAACCCAAAGTTTGGAAACCTATATCTCGACTTCTGTCAGTACTAGCTTTAAAAATTTAACGGTTCTCTCTTAGTTTCGTCGTTCTGAATCTAACGAGACTATTCCCAAAGTCGTAGCTCCTTTAATAACCGAGATACAAATTTTCAGTTTCCATATATGTGCACCAAAAACCCAAAGTTTGGAAACCTATATCTCGACTTCTGTCAGTACTAGCTTTAAAAATCCAACGGTTCTCTCTTAGTTTCGTCATTCTGAATCCAACGAGACTATTCCCAAAGTCGTAGCTCCTTTAATAACCGAGATACAAATTTTCAGTTTCCATATATGTGCTCCAAAAACCCAAAGTTTGGAAATCTATATCTCGACTTCTGTCAGTACTAGCTTAAAAAATCCAACGGTTCTGTCTTAGTTTCGTCGTTCTGAATCCAACGAGACTATTCCCAAAGTCGTAGCTCCTTTAATAACCGAGATACAAATTTTCAGTTTCCATATATGTGCTCCAAAAACCCAAAGTTTGGAAATCTATATCTCGACTTCTGTCAGTACTAGCTTAAAAAATCTAACGGTTCTCTCTTAGTTTCGTCGCTCTAAATCCAACGCGACTATTCCCAAAGTCGTAGCTCCTTTAATAACCGAGATACAAATTTTCAGTTTCCATATATGTGCACCAAAAACCCAAAGTTTGGAAATCTATATCTCGACTTCTGTCAGTACTAGCTTAAAAAATCCAACGGTTCTGTCTTAGTTTCGTCGTTCTGAATCCAACGAGACTATTCCCAAAGTCGTAGCTCCTTCAATAACCGAGATACAAATTTTCAGTTTCCATATATGTGCACCAAAAACCCAAAGTTTGGAAACCTATATCTCGACTTCTGTCAGTACTAGCTTTAAAAATTTAACGGTTCTCTCTTAGTTTCGTCGTTCTGAATCTAACGAGACTATTCCCAAAGTCGTAGCTCCTTTAATAACCGAGATACAAATTTTCAGTTTCCATATATGTGCACCAAAAACCCAAAGTTTGGAAACCTATATCTCGACTTCTGTCAGTACTAGCTTTAAAAATCCAACGGTTCTCTCTTAGTTTCGTCATTCTGAATCCAACGAGACTATTCCCAAAGTCGTAGCTCCTTTAATAACCGAGATACAAATTTTCAGTTTCCATATATGTGCTCCAAAAACCCAAAGTTTGGAAATCTATATCTCGACTTCTGTCAGTACTAGCTTAAAAAATCCAACGGTTCTGTCTTAGTTTCGTCGTTCTGAATCCAACGAGACTATTCCCAAAGTCGTAGCTCCTTTAATAACCGAGATACAAATTTTCAGTTTCCATATATGTGCACCAAAAACCCAAAGTTTGGAAATCTATATCTCGACTTCTGTCAGTACTAGCTTTAAAAATTTAACGGTTCTCTCTTAGTTTCGTCGTTCTGAATCCAACGAGACTATTCCCAAAGTCGTAGCTCCTTTAATAACCGAGATACAAATTTTCAGTTTCCATATATGTGCTCCAAAAAACAAAGTTTGGAAATCTATATCTCGACTTCTGTCAGTACTAGCTTAAAAAATCTAACGGTTCTGTCTTAGTTTCATCGTTCTGAATCCAACGAGACTATTCCCAAAGTCGTAGCTCCTTTAATAACCGAGATACAAATTTTCAGTTTCCATATATGTGCTCCAAAAACCCAAAGTTTGGAAATCTATATCTCGACTTCTGTCAGTACTAGCTTAAAAAATCCAACGGTTCTCTCTTAGTTTCGTCGTTCTAAATCCAACGCGACTATTCCCAAAGTCGTAGCTCCTTTAATAACCGAGATACAAATTTTCAGTTTCCATATATGTGCTCCAAAAACCCAAAGTTTGGAAATCTATATCTCGACTTCTGTCAGTACTAGCTTTAAAAATCCAACGGCTTTGTCTTAGTTTCGTCGTTCTGAATCCAACGCGACTATTCCCAAAGTCGTAGCTCCTTTAATAACCGAGATACAAATTTTCAGTTTCCATATATGTGCACCAAAAACCCAAAGTTTGGAAATCTATATCTCGACTTCTGTCAGTACTAGCTTTAAAAATCCAACGGTTTTGTCTTAGTTTCGTCGTTCTGAATCCAACGAGACTATTCACAAAGTCGTAGCTCCTTTATTAACCGAGATACAAATTTTTAGTTTCCATATATATGCACCAAAAACCCAAAGTTTGGAAATCTATATCTCGACTTCTGTCAGTACTAGCTTTAAAAATCCAACGGTTTTATCTTAGTTTCGTCGTTCTGAATCCAACGAGATTATTCCCAAAGTCGTAGCTCCTTTAATAACCGAGATACAAATTTTCAGTTTCCATATATGTGCTCCAAAAACCCAAAGTTTGGAAATCTATATCTCGACTTCTGTCAGTACTAGCTTCAAAAATCCAACGGTTTTATCTTAGTTTCGTCGTTCTAAACCCAACGCGACTATTCCCAAAGTCGTAGCTCCTTTATTAACCGAGATACAAATTTTTAGTTTCCATATATATGCACCAAAAACCCAAAGTTTGGAAATCTATATCTCGACTTCTGTCAGTACTAGCTTTAAAAATCCAATGGTTCTCTCTTAGTTTCGTCGTTCTAAACCCAACGCGACTATTCCCAAAGTCGTAGCTCCTTTAATAACCGAGATACAAATTTTCAGTTTCCATATATGTGCACCAAAAACCCAAAGTTTGGAAATCTATATCTCGACTTCTGTCAGTACTAGCTTAAAAAATCCAACAATTTTGTCTTATTTTTGTCGTTCTGAATCCAACGAGACTATTCACAAAGTCGTAGCTCCTTTATTAACCGAGATACAAATTTTTAGTTTCCATATATATGCACCAAAAACCCAAAGTTTGGAAATCTATATCTCGACTTCTGTCAGTACTAGCTTTAAAAATCCAACGGTTCTCTCTTAGCTTCGTCGTTCTGAATCCAACGAGACTATTCCCAAAGTCGTAGCTCCTTTATTAACCGAGATACAAATTTTTAGTTTCCATATATATGCACCAAAAACCCAAAGTTTGGAAATCTATATCTCGACTTCTGTCAGTGCTAGCTTAAAAAATCCAACGGTTCTGTCTTAGTTTCGTCGTTCTGAATCCAACGAGACTATTCCCAAAGTCGTAGCTCCTTTAATAACCGAGATACAAATTTTCAGTTTCCATATATGTGCTCCAAAAACCCAAAGTTTGGAAATCTATATCTCGACTTCTGTCAGTACTAGCTTAAAAAATCCAACGGTTCTCTCTTAGTTTCGTCGTTCTAAATCCAACGCAACTATTCCCAAAGTCGTAGCTCCTTTAATAACCGAGATACAAATTTTCAGTTTCCATATATGTGCTCCAAAAACCCAAAGTTTGGAAATCTATATCTCGACTTCTGTCAGTACTAGCTTAAAAAATCCAACGGTTCTGTCTTAGTTTCGTCGTTCTGAATCCAACGAGACTATTCCCAAAGCCGTAGCTCCTTTATTAACCGAGATACAAATTTTTAGTTTCCATATACAGTACATATATGCACCAAAAACCCAAAGTTTGGAAATCTATATCTCGACTTCTGTCAGTGCTAGCTTAAAAAATCCAACGGTTCTGTCTTAGTTTCGTCGTTCTGAATCCAACGAGACTATTCCCAAAGTCGTAGCTCCTTTAATAACCGAGATACAAATTTTCAGTTTCCATATATGTGCACCAAAAACCCAAAGTTTGGAAATCTATATCTCGACTTCTGTCAGTACTAGCTTTAAAAATTTAACGGTTCTCTCTTAGTTTCGTCGTTCTGAATCCAACGAGACTATTCCCAAAGTCGTAGCTCCTTTAATAACCGAGATACAAATTTTCAGTTTCCATATATGTGCACCAAAAACCCAAAGTTTGGAAATCTATATCTCGACTTCTGTCAGTGCTAGCTTAAAAAATCCAACGGTTCTGTCTTAGTTTCGTCGTTCTGAATCCAACGAGACTATTCCCAAAGTCGTAGCTCCTTTAATAACCGAGATACAAATTTTCAGTTTCCATATATGTGCACCAAAAACCCAAAGTTTGGAAATCTATATCTCGACTTCTGTCAGTACTAGCTTAAAAAATCCAACGGTTCTGTCTTAGTTTCGTCGTTCTGAATCCAACGAGACTATTCCCAAAGCTGTAGCTCCTTTATTAACCGAGATACAAATTTTTAGTTTCCATATACAGTACATATATGCACCAAAAACCCAAAGTTTGGAAATCTATATCTCGACTTCTGTCAGTGCTAGCTTAAAAAATCCAACGGTTCTGTCTTAGTTTCGTCGTTCTGAATCCAACGAGACTATTCCCAAAGTCGTAGCTCCTTTAATAACCGAGATACAAATTTTCAGTTTCCATATATGTGCACCAAAAACCCAAAGTTTGGAAATCTATATCTCGACTTCTGTCAGTACTAGCTTTAAAAATTTAACGGTTCTCTCTTAGTTTCGTCGTTCTGAATCCAACGAGACTATTCCCAAAGTCGTAGCTCCTTTAATAACCGAGATACAAATTTTCAGTTTCCATATATTTGCTCCAAAAACCCAAAGTTTGGAAATCTATATCTCGACTTCTGTCAGTACTAGCTTAAAAAATTTAACGGTTCTCTCTTAGTTTCGTCGTTCTAAATCCAACGCGACTATTCCCAAAGTCGTAGCTCCTTTAATAACCGAGATACAAATTTTCAGTTTCCATATATGTGCTCCAAAAACCCAAAGTTTGGAAATCTATATCTCGACTTCTGTCAGTACTAGCTTAAAAAATCCAACGGTTCTGTCTTAGTTTCGTCGTTCTGAATCCAACGAGACTATTCCCAAAGTCGTAGCTCCTTTATTAACCGAGATACAAATTTTTAGTTTCCATATACAGTACATATATGCACCAAAAACCCAAAGTTTGGAAATCTATATCTCGACTTCTGTCAGTGCTAGCTTAAAAAATCCAACGGTTCTGTCTTAGTTTCGTCGTTCTGAATCCAACGAGACTATTCCCAAAGTCGTAGCTCCTTTAATAACCGAGATACAAATTTTCAGTTTCCATATATGTGCACCAAAAACCCAAAGTTTGGAAATCTATATCTCGACTTCTGTCAGTACTAGCTTAAAAAATCCAACGGTTCTGTCTTAGTTTCGTCGTTCTGAATCCAACGAGACTATTCCCAAAGTCGTAGCTCCTTTAATAACCGAGATACAAATTTTCAGTTTCCATATATGTGCTCCAAAAACCCAAAGTTTGGAAATCTATATCTCGACTTCTGTCAGTACTAGCTTAAAAAATCCAACGGTTCTCTCTTAGTTTCGTCGTTCTAAATCCAACGCGACTATTCCCAAAGTCGTAGCTCCTTTAATAACCGAGATACAAATTTTCAGTTTCCATATATGTGCTCCAAAAACCCAAAGTTTGGAAATCTATATCTCGACTTCTGTCAGTACTAGCTTAAAAAATCCAACGGTTCTCTCTTAGTTTCGTCGTTCTGAATCCAACGAGACTATTCCCAAAGTCGTAGCTCCTTTAATAACCGAGATACAAATTTTCAGTTTCCATATATGTGCTCCAAAAACCCAAAGTTTGGAAATCTATATCTCGACTTCTGTCAGTACTAGCTTAAAAAATCCAACGGTTCTCTCTTAGTTTCGTCGTTCTAAATCCAACGCGACTATTCCCAAAGTCGTAGCTCCTTTAATAACCGAGATACAAATTTTCAGTTTCCATATATGTGCTCCAAAAACCCAAAGTTTGGAAATCTATATCTCGACTTCTGTCAGTACTAGCTTAAAAAATCCAACGGTTCTGTCTTAGTTTCGTCGTTCTGAATCCAACGAGACTATTCCCAAAGTCGTAGCTCCTTCAATAACCGAGATACAAATTTTCAGTTTCCATATATGTGCACCAAAAACCCAAAGTTTGGAAACCTATATCTCGACTTCTGTCCGTACTAGCTTTAAAAATTTAACGGTTCTCTCTTAGTTTCGTCGTTCTGAATCTAACGAGACTATTCCCAAAGTCGTAGCTCCTTTAATAACCGAGATACAAATTTTCAGTTTCCATATATGTGCACCAAAAACCCAAAGTTTGGAAACCTATATCTCGACTTCTGTCAGTACTAGCTTTAAAAATCCAACGGTTCTCTCTTAGTTTCGTCATTCTGAATCCAACGAGACTATTCCCAAAGTCGTAGCTCCTTTAATAACCGAGATACAAATTTTCAGTTTCCATATATGTGCTCCAAAAACCCAAAGTTTGGAAATCTATATCTCGACTTCTGTCAGTACTAGCTTAAAAAATCCAACGGTTCTGTCTTAGTTTCGTCGTTCTGAATCCAACGAGACTATTCCCAAAGTCGTAGCTCCTTTAATAACCGAGATACAAATTTTCAGTTTCCATATATGTGCTCCAAAAACCCAAAGTTTGGAAATCTATATCTCGACTTCTGTCAGTACTAGCTTAAAAAATCTAACGGTTCTCTCTTAGTTTCGTCGCTCTAAATCCAACGCGACTATTCCCAAAGTCGTAGCTCCTTTAATAACCGAGATACAAATTTTCAGTTTCCATATATGTGCACCAAAAACCCAAAGTTTGGAAATCTATATCTCGACTTCTGTCAGTACTAGCTTAAAAAATCCAACGGTTCTGTCTTAGTTTCGTCGTTCTGAATCCAACGAGACTATTCCCAAAGTCGTAGCTCCTTTATTAACCGAGATACAAATTTTTAGTTTCCATATACAGTACATATATGCACCAAAAACCCAAAGTTTGGAAATCTATATCTCGACTTCTGTCAGTGCTAGCTTAAAAAATCCAACGGTTCTGTCTTAGTTTCGTCGTTCTGAATCCAACGAGACTATTCCCAAAGTCGTAGCTCCTTTAATAACCGAGATACAAATTTTCAGTTTCCATATATGTGCTCCAAAAACCCAAAGTTTGGAAATCTATATCTCGACTTCTGTCAGTACTAGCTTAAAAAATCCAACGGTTCTCTCTTAGTTTCGTCGTTCTAAATCCAACGCGACTATTCCCAAAGTCGTAGCTCCTTTAATAACCGAGATACAAATTTTCAGTTTCCATATATGTGCTCCAAAAACCCAAAGTTTGGAAATCTATATCTCGACTTCTGTCAGTACTAGCTTTAAAAATCCAACGGCTTTGTCTTAGTTTCGTCGTTCTGAATCCAACGCGACTATTCCCAAAGTCGTAGCTCCTTTAATAACCGAGATACAAATTTTCAGTTTCCATATATGTGCACCAAAAACCCAAAGTTTGGAAATCTATATCTCGACTTCTGTCAGTACTAGCTTTAAAAATCCAACGGTTGTGTCTTAGTTTCGTCGTTCTGAATCCAACGAGACTATTCACAAAGTCGTAGCTCCTTTATTAACCGAGATACAAATTTTTAGTTTCCATATATATGCACCAAAAACCCAAAGTTTGGAAATCTATATCTCGACTTCTGTCAGTACTAGCTTTAAAAATCCAACGGTTTTATCTTAGTTTCGTCGTTCTGAATCCAACGAGACTATTCCCAAAGTCGTAGCTCCTTTAATAACCGAGATACAAATTTTCAGTTTCCATATATGTGCTCCAAAAACCCAAAGTTTGGAAATCTATATCTCGACTTCTGTCAGTACTAGCTTCAAAAATCCAACGGTTTTATCTTAGTTTCGTCGTTCTAAACCCAACGCGACTATTCCCAAAGTCGTAGCTCCTTTATTAACCGAGATACAAATTTTTAGTTTCCATATATATGCACCAAAAACCCAAAGTTTGGAAATCTATATCTCGACTTCTGTCAGTACTAGCTTTAAAAATCCAACGGTTCTCTCTTAGGTTCGTCGTTCTAAACCCAACGCGACTATTCCCAAAGTCGTAGCTCCTTTAATAACCGAGATACAAATTTTCAGTTTCCATATATGTGCACCAAAAACCCAAAGTTTGGAAATCTATATCTCGACTTCTGTCAGTACTAGCTTAAAAAATCCAACAATTTTGTCTTATTTTTGTCGTTCTGAATCCAACGAGACTATTCACAAAGTCGTAGCTCCTTTATTAACCGAGATACAAATTTTTAGTTTCCATATATATGCACCAAAAACCCAAAGTTTGGAAATCTATATCTCGACTTCTGTCAGTACTAGCTTAAAAAATTTAACAATTTTGTCTTATTTTTGTCGTTCTGAATCCAACGAGACTATTCACAAAGTCGTAGCTCCTTTAATAACCGAGATACAAATTTTCAGTTTCCATATATGTGCACCAAAAACCCAAAGTTTGGAAATCTATATCTCGACTTCTGTCAGTACTAGCTTTAAAAATCCAACGGTTTTATCTTAGTTTCGTCGTTCTGAATCCAACGAGACTATTCCCAAAGTCGTAGCTCCTTTAATAACCGAGATACAAATTTTCAGTTTCCATATATGTGCACCAAAAACCCAAAGTTTGGAAATCTATATCTCGACTTCTGTCAGTACTAGCTTTAAAAATCCAACGGTTCTCTCTTAGCTTCGTCGTTCTAAACCCAACGCGACTATTCCCAAAGTCGTAGCTCCTTTAATAACCGAGATACAAATTTTCAGTTTCCATATATGTGCTCCAAAAACCCAAAGTTTGGAAATCTATATCTCGACTTCTGTCAGTACTAGCTTCAAAAATCCAACGGTTTTATCTTAGTTTCGTCGTTCTAAACCCAACGCGACTATTCCCAAAGTCGTAGCTCCTTTAATAACCGAGATACAAATTTTCAGTTTCCATATATGTGCTCCAAAAACCCAAAGTTTGGAAATCTATATCTCGACTTCTGTCAGTACTAGCTTAAAAAATCCAACGGTTCTGTCTTAGTTTCGTCATTCTGAATCCAACGCGACTATTCCCAAAGTCGTAGCTCCTTTAATAACCGAGATACAAATTTTCAGTTTCCATATATGTGCACCAAAAACCCAAAGTTTGGAAATCTATATCTCGACTTCTGTCAGTACTAGCTTTAAAAATCCAACGGTTTTATCTTAGTTTCGTCGTTCTAAACCCAACGCGACTATTCCCAAAGTCGTAGCTCCTTTAATAACCGAGATACAAATTTTCAGTTTCCATATATGTGCACCAAAAACCCAAAGTTTGGAAATCTATATCTCGACTTCTGTCAGTACTAGCTTTAAAAATCCAACGGTTCTCTCTTAGCTTCGTCGTTCTAAACCCAACGCGACTATTCCCAAAGTCGTAGCTCCTTTAATAACCGAGATACAAATTTTCAGTTTCCATATATGTGCTCCAAAAACCCAAAGTTTGGAAATCTATATCTCGACTTCTGTCAGTACTAGCTTCAAAAATCCAACGGTTTTATCTTAGTTTCGTCGTTCTAAACCCAACGCGACTATTCCCAAAGTCGTAGCTCCTTTAATAACCGAGATACAAATTTTCAGTTTCCATATATGGGCTCCAAAAACCCAAAGTTTGGAAATCTATATCTCGACTTCTGTCAGTACTAGCTTTAAAAATCCAACGGTTCTCTCTTAGTTTCGTCGTTCTAAATCCAACGCGACTCTTCCCAAAGTCGTAGCTCCTTTAATAACCGAGATACAAATTTTCAGTTTCCATATATGTGCACCAAAAACCCAAAGTTTGGAAATCTATATCTCGACTTCTGTCAGTACTAGCTTTAAAAATCCAACGGTTCTCTCTTAGTTTCGTCGTTCTAAATCCAACGCGACTCTTCCCAAAGTCGTAGCTCCTTTAATAACCGAGATACAAATTTTCAGTTTCCATATATGTGCTCCAAAAACCCAAAGTTTGGAAATCTATATCTCGACTTCTGTCAGTACTAGCTTAAAAAATCTAACGGTTCTGTCTTAGTTTCATCATTCTGAATCCAAGGCGACTATTCCCAAAGTCGTAGCTCCTTTAATAACCGAGATACAAATTTTCAGTTTCCATATATGTGCACCAAAAACCCAAAGTTTGGAAATCTATATCTCGACTTCTGTCAGTACTAGCTTAAAAAATCCAACAATTTTGTCTTATTTTTGTCATTCTGAATCCAACGAGACTATTCACAAAGTCGTAGCTCCTTTATTAACCGAGATACAAATTTTTAGTTTCCATATATATGCACCAAAAACCCAAAGTTTGGAAATCTATATCTCGACTTCTGTCAGTACTAGCTTTAAAAATCCAACGGTTCTCTCTTAGTTTCGTCGTTCTGAATCCAACGAGACTATTTCCAAAGTCGTAGCTCCTTTAATAACCGAGATACAAATTTTCAGTTTCCATATATGTGCACCAAAAACCCAAAGTTTGGAAATCTATATCTCGACTTCTGTCAGTACTAGCTTTAAAAATCCAACGGTTCTCTCTTAGTTTCGTCGTTCTGAATCCAACGAGACTATTCCCAAAGTCGTAGCTCCTTTAATAACCGAGATACAAATTTTCAGTTTCCATATATGTGCACCAAAAACCCAAAGTTTGGAAATCTATATCTCGACTTCTGTCAGTACTAGCTTTAAAAATCCAACGGTTTTGTCTTAGTTTCGTCGTTCTGAATCCAACGAGACTATTCACAAAGTCGTAGCTCCTTTATTAACCGAGATACAAATTTTTAGTTTCCATATATATGCACCAAAAACCCAAAGTTTGGAAATCTATATCTCGACTTCTGTCAGTACTAGCTTTAAAAATCCAACGGTTCTCTCTTAGTTTCGTCGTTCTGAATCCAACGAGACTATTCCCAAAGTCGTAGCTCCTTTAATAACCGAGATACAAATTTTCAGTTTCCATATATGTGCACCAAAAACCCAAAGTTTGGAAATCTATATCTCGACTTCTGTCAGTACTAGCTTTAAAAATCCAACGGTTTTGTCTTAGTTTCGTCGTTCTGAATCCAACGAGACTATTCACAAAGTCGTAGCTCCTTTATTAACCGAGATACAAATTTTTAGTTTCCATATATATGCACCAAAAACCCAAAGTTTGGAAATCTATATCTCGACTTCTGTCAGTACTAGCTTTAAAAATCCAACGGTTCTCTCTTAGGTTCGTCGTTCTAAACCCAACGCGACTATTCCCAAAGTCGTAGCTCCTTTAATAACCGAGATACAAATTTTCAGTTTCCATATATGTGCACCAAAAACCCAAAGTTTGGAAATCTATATCTCGACTTCTGTCAGTACTAGCTTAAAAAATCCAACAATTTTGTCTTATTTTTGTCGTTCTGAATCCAACGAGACTATTCACAAAGTCGTAGCTCCTTTATTAACCAAGATACAAATTTTTAGTTTCCATATATATGCACCAAAAACCCAAAGTTTGGAAATCTATATCTCGACTTCTGTCAGTACTAGCTTAAAAAATTTAACAATTTTGTCTTATTTTTGTCGTTCTGAATCCAACGAGACTATTCACAAAGTCGTAGCTCCTTTAATAACCGAGATACAAATTTTCAGTTTCCATATATGTGCACCAAAAACCCAAAGTTTGGAAATCTATATCTCGACTTCTGTCAGTACTAGCTTTAAAAATCCAACGGTTTTATCTTAGTTTCGTCGTTCTGAATCCAACGAGACTATTCCCAAAGTCGTAGCTCCTTTAATAACCGAGATACAAATTTTCAGTTTCCATATATGTGCACCAAAAACCCAAAGTTTGGAAATCTATATCTCGACTTCTGTCAGTACTAGCTTTAAAAATCCAACGGTTCTCTCTTAGCTTCGTCGTTCTAAACCCAACGCGACTATTCCCAAAGTCGTAGCTCCTTTAATAACCGAGATACAAATTTTCAGTTTCCATATATGTGCTCCAAAAACCCAAAGTTTGGAAATCTATATCTCGACTTCTGTCAGTACTAGCTTCAAAAATCCAACGGTTTTATCTTAGTTTCGTCGTTCTAAACCCAACGCGACTATTCCCAAAGTCGTAGCTCCTTTAATAACCGAGATACAAATTTTCAGTTTCCATATATGTGCTCCAAAAACCCAAAGTTTGGAAATCTATATCTCGACTTCTGTCAGTACTAGCTTAAAAAATCCAACGGTTCTGTCTTAGTTTCGTCATTCTGAATCCAACGCGACTATTCCCAAAGTCGTAGCTCCTTTAATAACCGAGATACAAATTTTCAGTTTCCATATATGTGCACCAAAAACCCAAAGTTTGGAAATCTATATCTCGACTTCTGTCAGTACTAGCTTTAAAAATCCAACGGTTTTATCTTAGTTTCGTCGTTCTAAACCCAACGCGACTATTCCCAAAGTCGTAGCTCCTTTAATAACCGAGATACAAATTTTCAGTTTCCATATATGTGCACCAAAAACCCAAAGTTTGGAAATCTATATCTCGACTTCTGTCAGTACTAGCTTTAAAAATCCAACGGTTCTCTCTTAGCTTCGTCGTTCTAAACCCAACGCGACTATTCCCAAAGTCGTAGCTCCTTTAATAACCGAGATACAAATTTTCAGTTTCCATATATGTGCTCCAAAAACCCAAAGTTTGGAAATCTATATCTCGACTTCTGTCAGTACTAGCTTCAAAAATCCAACGGTTTTATCTTAGTTTCGTCGTTCTAAACCCAACGCGACTATTCCCAAAGTCGTAGCTCCTTTAATAACCGAGATACAAATTTTCAGTTTCCATATATGTGCTCCAAAAACCCAAAGTTTGGAAATCTATATCTCGACTTCTGTCAGTACTAGCTTTAAAAATCCAACGGTTCTCTCTTAGTTTCGTCGTTCTAAATCCAACGCGACTCTTCCCAAAGTCGTAGCTCCTTTAATAACCGAGATACAAATTTTCAGTTTCCATATATGTGCACCAAAAACCCAAAGTTTGGAAATCTATATCTCGACTTCTGTCAGTACTAGCTTTAAAAATCCAACGGTTCTCTCTTAGTTTCGTCGTTCTAAATCCAACGCGACTCTTCCCAAAGTCGTAGCTCCTTTAATAACCGAGATACAAATTTTCAGTTTCCATATATGTGCTCCAAAAACCCAAAGTTTGGAAATCTATATCTCGACTTCTGTCAGTACTAGCTTAAAAAATCTAACGGTTCTGTCTTAGTTTCATCATTCTGAATCCAAGGCGACTATTCCCAAAGTCGTAGCTCCTTTAATAACCGAGATACAAATTTTCAGTTTCCATATATGTGCACCAAAAACCCAAAGTTTGGAAATCTATATCTCGACTTCTGTCAGTACTAGCTTAAAAAATCCAACAATTTTGTCTTATTTTTGTCATTCTGAATCCAACGAGACTATTCACAAAGTCGTAGCTCCTTTATTAACCGAGATACAAATTTTTAGTTTCCATATATATGCACCAAAAACCCAAAGTTTGGAAATCTATATCTCGACTTCTGTCAGTACTAGCTTTAAAAATCCAACGGTTCTCTCTTAGTTTCGTCGTTCTGAATCCAACGAGACTATTTCCAAAGTCGTAGCTCCTTTAATAACCGAGATACAAATTTTCAGTTTCCATATATGTGCACCAAAAACCCAAAGTTTGGAAATCTATATCTCGACTTCTGTCAGTACTAGCTTTAAAAATCCAACGGTTCTCTCTTAGTTTCGTCGTTCTGAATCCAACGAGACTATTCCCAAAGTCGTAGCTCCTTTAATAACCGAGATACAAATTTTCAGTTTCCATATATGTGCACCAAAAACCCAAAGTTTGGAAATCTATATCTCGACTTCTGTCAGTACTAGCTTTAAAAATCCAACGGTTTTGTCTTAGTTTCGTCGTTCTGAATCCAACGAGACTATTCACAAAGTCGTAGCTCCTTTATTAACCGAGATACAAATTTTTAGTTTCCATATATATGCACCAAAAACCCAAAGTTTGGAAATCTATATCTCGACTTCTGTCAGTACTAGCTTTAAAAATCCAACGGTTTTATCTTAGTTTCGTCGTTCTGAATCCAACGAGACTATTCCCAAAGTCGTAGCTCCTTTAATAACCGAGATACAAATTTTCAGTTTCCATATATGTGCTCCAAAAACCCAAAGTTTGGAAATCTATATCTCGACTTCTGTCAGTACTAGCTTCAAAAATCCAACGGTTTTATCTTAGTTTCGTCGTTCTAAACCCAACGCGACTATTCCCAAAGTCGTAGCTCCTTTATTAACCGAGATACAAATTTTTAGTTTCCATATATATGCACCAAAAACCCAAAGTTTGGAAATCTATATCTCGACTTCTGTCAGTACTAGCTTTAAAAATCCAACGGTTCTCTCTTAGGTTCGTCGTTCTAAACCCAACGCGACTATTCCCAAAGTCGTAGCTCCTTTAATAACCGAGATACAAATTTTCAGTTTCCATATATGTGCACCAAAAACCCAAAGTTTGGAAATCTATATCTCGACTTCTGTCAGTACTAGCTTAAAAAATCCAACAATTTTGTCTTATTTTTGTCGTTCTGAATCCAACGAGACTATTCACAAAGTCGTAGCTCCTTTATTAACCGAGATACAAATTTTTAGTTTCCATATATATGCACCAAAAACCCAAAGTTTGGAAATCTATATCTCGACTTCTGTCAGTACTAGCTTAAAAAATTTAACAATTTTGTCTTATTTTTGTCGTTCTGAATCCAACGAGACTATTCACAAAGTCGTAGCTCCTTTAATAACCGAGATACAAATTTTCAGTTTCCATATATGTGCACCAAAAACCCAAAGTTTGGAAATCTATATCTCGACTTCTGTCAGTACTAGCTTTAAAAATCCAACGGTTTTATCTTAGTTTCGTCGTTCTGAATCCAACGAGACTATTCCCAAAGTCGTAGCTCCTTTAATAACCGAGATACAAATTTTCAGTTTCCATATATGTGCACCAAAAACCCAAAGTTTGGAAATCTATATCTCGACTTCTGTCAGTACTAGCTTTAAAAATCCAACGGTTCTCTCTTAGCTTCGTCGTTCTAAACCCAACGCGACTATTCCCAAAGTCGTAGCTCCTTTAATAACCGAGATACAAATTTTCAGTTTCCATATATGTGCTCCAAAAACCCAAAGTTTGGAAATCTATATCTCGACTTCTGTCAGTACTAGCTTCAAAAATCCAACGGTTTTATCTTAGTTTCGTCGTTCTAAACCCAACGCGACTATTCCCAAAGTCGTAGCTCCTTTAATAACCGAGATACAAATTTTCAGTTTCCATATATGTGCTCCAAAAACCCAAAGTTTGGAAATCTATATCTCGACTTCTGTCAGTACTAGCTTAAAAAATCCAACGGTTCTGTCTTAGTTTCGTCATTCTGAATCCAACGCGACTATTCCCAAAGTCGTAGCTCCTTTAATAACCGAGATACAAATTTTCAGTTTCCATATATGTGCACCAAAAACCCAAAGTTTGGAAATCTATATCTCGACTTCTGTCAGTACTAGCTTTAAAAATCCAACGGTTTTATCTTAGTTTCGTCGTTCTAAACCCAACGCGACTATTCCCAAAGTCGTAGCTCCTTTAATAACCGAGATACAAATTTTCAGTTTCCATATATGTGCACCAAAAACCCAAAGTTTGGAAATCTATATCTCGACTTCTGTCAGTACTAGCTTTAAAAATCCAACGGTTCTCTCTTAGCTTCGTCGTTCTAAACCCAACGCGACTATTCCCAAAGTCGTAGCTCCTTTAATAACCGAGATACAAATTTTCAGTTTCCATATATGTGCTCCAAAAACCCAAAGTTTGGAAATCTATATCTCGACTTCTGTCAGTACTAGCTTCAAAAATCCAACGGTTCTCTCTTAGCTTCGTCGTTCTAAACCCAACGCGACTATTCCCAAAGTCGTAGCTCCTTTAATAACCGAGATACAAATTTTCAGTTTCCATATATGTGCTCCAAAAACCCAAAGTTTGGAAATCTATATCTCGACTTCTGTCAGTACTAGCTTCAAAAATCCAACGGTTTTATCTTAGTTTCGTCGTTCTAAACCCAACGCGACTATTCCCAAAGTCGTAGCTCCTTTAATAACCGAGATACAAATTTTCAGTTTCCATATATGTGCTCCAAAAACCCAAAGTTTGGAAATCTATATCTCGACTTCTGTCAGTACTAGCTTAAAAAATCCAACGGTTCTGTCTTAGTTTCGTCATTCTGAATCCAACGCGACTATTCCCAAAGTCGTAGCTCCTTTAATAACCGAGATACAAATTTTCAGTTTCCATATATGTGCACCAAAAACCCAAAGTTTGGAAATCTATATCTCGACTTCTGTCAGTACTAGCTTTAAAAATCCAACGGTTTTATCTTAGTTTCGTCGTTCTAAACCCAACGCGACTATTCCCAAAGTCGTAGCTCCTTTAATAACCGAGATACAAATTTTCAGTTTCCATATATGTGCACCAAAAACCCAAAGTTTGGAAATCTATATCTCGACTTCTGTCAGTACTAGCTTTAAAAATCCAACGGTTCTCTCTTAGCTTCGTCGTTCTAAACCCAACGCGACTATTCCCAAAGTCGTAGCTCCTTTAATAACCGAGATACAAATTTTCAGTTTCCATATATGTGCTCCAAAAACCCAAAGTTTGGAAATCTATATCTCGACTTCTGTCAGTACTAGCTTCAAAAATCCAACGGTTTTATCTTAGTTTCGTCGTTCTAAACCCAACGCGACTATTCCCAAAGTCGTAGCTCCTTTAATAACCGAGATACAAATTTTCAGTTTCCATATATGTGCTCCAAAAACCCAAAGTTTGGAAATCTATATCTCGACTTCTGTCAGTACTAGCTTTAAAAATCCAACGGTTCTCTCTTAGTTTCGTCGTTCTAAATCCAACGCGACTCTTCCCAAAGTCGTAGCTCCTTTAATAACCGAGATACAAATTTTCAGTTTCCATATATGTGCACCAAAAACCCAAAGTTTGGAAATCTATATCTCGACTTCTGTCAGTACTAGCTTTAAAAATCCAACGGTTCTCTCTTAGTTTCGTCGTTCTAAATCCAACGCGACTCTTCCCAAAGTCGTAGCTCCTTTAATAACCGAGATACAAATTTTCAGTTTCCATATATGTGCTCCAAAAACCCAAAGTTTGGAAATCTATATCTCGACTTCTGTCAGTACTAGCTTAAAAAATCTAACGGTTCTGTCTTAGTTTCATCATTCTGAATCCAAGGCGACTATTCCCAAAGTCGTAGCTCCTTTAATAACCGAGATACAAATTTTCAGTTTCCATATATGTGCACCAAAAACCCAAAGTTTGGAAATCTATATCTCGACTTCTGTCAGTACTAGCTTAAAAAATCCAACAATTTTGTCTTATTTTTGTCATTCTGAATCCAACGAGACTATTCACAAAGTCGTAGCTCCTTTATTAACCGAGATACAAATTTTTAGTTTCCATATATATGCACCAAAAACCCAAAGTTTGGAAATCTATATCTCGACTTCTGTCAGTACTAGCTTTAAAAATCCAACGGTTCTCTCTTAGTTTCGTCGTTCTGAATCCAACGAGACTATTTCCAAAGTCGTAGCTCCTTTAATAACCGAGATACAAATTTTCAGTTTCCATATATGTGCACCAAAAACCCAAAGTTTGGAAATCTATATCTCGACTTCTGTCAGTACTAGCTTTAAAAATCCAACGGTTCTCTCTTAGTTTCGTCGTTCTGAATCCAACGAGACTATTCCCAAAGTCGTAGCTCCTTTAATAACCGAGATACAAATTTTCAGTTTCCATATATGTGCACCAAAAACCCAAAGTTTGGAAATCTATATCTCGACTTCTGTCAGTACTAGCTTAAAAAATCCAACGGTTCTGTCTTAGTTTCGTCATTCTGAATCCAACGCGACTATTCCCAAAGTCGTAGCTCCTTTAATAACCGAGATACAAATTTTTAGTTTCCATATATATGCACCAAAAACCCAAAGTTTGGAAATCTATATCTCGACTTCTGTCAGTACCAGCTTTAAAAATCCAACGGTTCTCTCTTAGTTTCGTCGTTCTAAATCCAACGCGACTATTCCCAAAGTCGTAGCTCCTTTAATAACCGAGATACAAATTTTCAGTTTCCATATATGTGCACCAAAAACCCAAAGTTTGGAAATCTATATCTCGACTTCTGTCAGTACTAGCTTAAAAAATCCAACAATTTTGTCTTATTTTTGTCATTCTGAATCCAACGAGACTATTCACAAAGTCGTAGCTCCTTTATTAACCGAGATACAAATTTTTAGTTTCCATATATATGCACCAAAAACCCAAAGTTTGGAAATCTATATCTCGACTTCTGTCAGTACTAGCTTTAAAAATCCAACGGTTTTATCTTAGTTTCGTCGTTCTGAATCCAACGAGACTATTCCCAAAGTCGTAGCTCCTTTAATAACCGAGATACAAATTTTCAGTTTCCATATATGTGCTCCAAAAACCCAAAGTTTGGAAATCTATATCTCGACTTCTGTCAGTACTAGCTTTAAAAATCCAACGGTTTTATCTTAGTTTCGTCGTTCTGAATCCAACGAGACTATTCCCAAAGTCGTAGCTCCTTTAATAACCGAGATACAAATTTTCAGTTTCCATATATGTGCTCCAAAAACCCAAAGTTTGGAAATCTATATCTCGACTTCTGTCAGTACTAGCTTTAAAAATCCAACGGTTTTATCTTAGTTTCGTCGTTCTAAACCCAACGCGACTATTCCCAAAGTCGTAGCTCCTTTATTAACCGAGATACAAATTTTCAGTTTCCATATATGTGCACCAAAAACCCAAAGTTTGGAAATCTATATCTCGACTTCTGTCAGTACTAGCTTAAAAAATCTAACGGTTCTGTCTTAGTTTTGTCATTCTGAATCCAAGGCGACTATTCCCAAAGTCGTAGCTCCTTTAATAACCGAGATACAAATTTTCAGTTTCCATATATGTGCACCAAAAACCCAAAGTTTGGAAATCTATATCTCGACTTCTGTCAGTACTAGCTTAAAAAATCCAACGGTTCTCTCTTAGTTTCGTCGTTCTAAACCCAACGCGACTATTCCCAAAGTCGTAGCTCCTTTAATAACCGAGATACAAATTTTCAGTTTCCATATATGTGCACCAAAAACCCAAAGTTTGGAAATCTATATCTCGACTTCTGTCAGTACTAGCTTAAAAAATCTAACGGTTCTGTCTTAGTTTCGTCATTCTGAATCCAAGGCGACTATTCCCAAAGTCGTAGCTCCTTTAATAACCGAGATACAAATTTTCAGTTTCCATATATGTGCACCAAAAACCCAAAGTTTGGAAATCTATATCTCGACTTCTGTCAGTACTAGCTTAAAAAATCCAACGGTTCTGTCTTAGTTTCGTCATTCTGAATCCAACGCGACTATTCCCAAAGTCGTAGCTCCTTTAATAACCGAGATACAAATTTTCAGTTTCCATATATGTGCTCCAAAAACCCAAAGTTTGGAAATCTATATCTCGACTTCTGTAAGTACTAGCTTAAAAAATCTAACGGTTCTGTCTTAGTTTCGTCATTCTGAATCCAAGGCGACTATTCCCAAAGTCGTAGCTCCTTTAATAACCGAGATACAAATTTTCAGTTTCCATATATGTGCACCAAAAACCCAAAGTTTGGAAATCTATATCTCGACTTCTGTCAGTACTAGCTTTAAAAATCCAACGGTTTTGTCTTAGTTTTGTCGTTCTGAATCCAACGCGACTATTCCCAAAGTCGTAGCTCCTTTAATAACCGAGATACAAATTTTCAGTTTCCATATATGTGCACCAAAAACCCAAAGTTTGGAAATCTATATCTCGACTTCTGTCAGTACTAGCTTTAAAAATCCAACGGCTTTGTCTTAGTGTCGTCCTTCTGAATCCAACGCGACTATTCCCAAAGTCGTAGCTCCTTTAATAACCGAGATACAAATTTTCAGTTTCCATATATGTGCACCAAAAACCCAAAGTTTGGAAATCTATATCTCGACTTCTGTCAGTACTAGCTTTAAAAATCCAACGGTTTTGTCTTAGTTTCGTCGTTCTGAATCCAACGAGACTATTCACAAAGTCGTAGCTCCTTTATTAACCGAGATACAAATTTTTAGTTTCCATATATATGCACCAAAAACCCAAAGTTTGGAAATCTATATCTCGACTTCTGTCAGTACTAGCTTTAAAAATCCAACGGTTTTATCTTAGTTTCGTCGTTCTGAATCCAACGAGACTATTCCCAAAGTCGTAGCTCCTTTAATAACCGAGATACAAATTTTCAGTTTCCATATATGTGCTCCAAAAACCCAAAGTTTGGAAATCTATATCTCGACTTCTGTCAGTACTAGCTTCAAAAATCCAACGGTTTTATCTTAGTTTCGTCGTTCTAAACCCAACGCGACTATTCCCAAAGTCGTAGCTCCTTTATTAACCGAGATACAAATTTTTAGTTTCCATATATATGCACCAAAAACCCAAAGTTTGGAAATCTATATCTCGACTTCTGTCAGTACTAGCTTTAAAAATCCAACGGTTCTCTCTTAGTTTCGTCGTTCTAAACCCAACGCGACTATTCCCAAAGTCGTAGCTCCTTTAATAACCGAGATACAAATTTTCAGTTTCCATATATGTGCACCAAAAACCCAAAGTTTGGAAATCTATATCTCGACTTCTGTCAGTACTAGCTTAAAAAATCCAACAATTTTGTCTTATTTTTGTCGTTCTGAATCCAACGAGACTATTCACAAAGTCGTAGCTCCTTTATTAACCGAGATACAAATTTTTAGTTTCCATATATATGCACCAAAAACCCAAAGTTTGGAAATCTATATCTCGACTTCTGTCAGTACTAGCTTTAAAAATCCAACGGTTCTCTCTTAGCTTCGTCGTTCTGAATCCAACGAGACTATTCCCAAAGTCGTAGCTCCTTTATTAACCGAGATACAAATTTTTAGTTTCCATATACAGTACATATATGCACCAAAAACCCAAAGTTTGGAAATCTATATCTCGACTTCTGTCAGTGCTAGCTTAAAAAATCCAACGGTTCTGTCTTAGTTTCGTCGTTCTGAATCCAACGAGACTATTCCCAAAGTCGTAGCTCCTTTAATAACCGAGATACAAATTTTCAGTTTCCATATATGTGCTCCAAAAACCCAAAGTTTGGAAATCTATATCTCGACTTCTGTCAGTACTAGCTTAAAAAATCCAACGGTTCTCTCTTAGTTTCGTCGTTCTAAATCCAACGCAACTATTCCCAAAGTCGTAGCTCCTTTAATAACCGAGATACAAATTTTCAGTTTCCATATATGTGCTCCAAAAACCCAAAGTTTGGAAATCTATATCTCGACTTCTGTCAGTACTAGCTTAAAAAATCCAACGGTTCTGTCTTAGTTTCGTCGTTCTGAATCCAACGAGACTATTCCCAAAGCCGTAGCTCCTTTATTAACCGAGATACAAATTTTTAGTTTCCATATACAGTACATATATGCACCAAAAACCCAAAGTTTGGAAATCTATATCTCGACTTCTGTCAGTGCTAGCTTAAAAAATCCAACGGTTCTGTCTTAGTTTCGTCGTTCTGAATCCAACGAGACTATTCCCAAAGTCGTAGCTCCTTTAATAACCGAGATACAAATTTTCAGTTTCCATATATGTGCACCAAAAACCCAAAGTTTGGAAATCTATATCTCGACTTCTGTCAGTACTAGCTTTAAAAATTTAACGGTTCTCTCTTAGTTTCGTCGTTCTGAATCCAACGAGACTATTCCCAAAGTCGTAGCTCCTTTAATAACCGAGATACAAATTTTCAGTTTCCATATATGTGCACCAAAAACCCAAAGTTTGGAAATCTATATCTCGACTTCTGTCAGTACTAGCTTAAAAAATCCAACGGTTCTGTCTTAGTTTCGTCGTTCTGAATCCAACGAGACTATTCCCAAAGCTGTAGCTCCTTTATTAACCGAGATACAAATTTTTAGTTTCCATATACAGTACATATATGCACCAAAAACCCAAAGTTTGGAAATCTATATCTCGACTTCTGTCAGTGCTAGCTTAAAAAATCCAACGGTTCTGTCTTAGTTTCGTCGTTCTGAATCCAACGAGACTATTCCCAAAGTCGTAGCTCCTTTAATAACCGAGATACAAATTTTCAGTTTCCATATATGTGCACCAAAAACCCAAAGTTTGGAAATCTATATCTCGACTTCTGTCAGTACTAGCTTTAAAAATTTAACGGTTCTCTCTTAGTTTCGTCGTTCTGAATCCAACGAGACTATTCCCAAAGTCGTAGCTCCTTTAATAACCGAGATACAAATTTTCAGTTTCCATATATGTGCTCCAAAAACCCAAAGTTTGGAAATCTATATCTCGACTTCTGTCAGTACTAGCTTAAAAAATCCAACGGTTCTGTCTTAGTTTCGTCGTTCTGAATCCAACGAGACTATTCCCAAAGTCGTAGCTCCTTTATTAACCGAGATACAAATTTTTAGTTTCCATATACAGTACATATATGCACCAAAAACCCAAAGTTTGGAAATCTATATCTCGACTTCTGTCAGTGCTAGCTTAAAAAATCCAACGGTTCTGTCTTAGTTTCGTCGTTCTGAATCCAACGAGACTATTCCCAAAGTCGTAGCTCCTTTAATAACCGAGATACAAATTTTCAGTTTCCATATATGTGCACCAAAAACCCAAAGTTTGGAAATCTATATCTCGACTTCTGTCAGTACTAGCTTTAAAAATTTAACGGTTCTCTCTTAGTTTCGTCGTTCTGAATCCAACGAGACTATTCCCAAAGTCGTAGCTCCTTTAATAACCGAGATACGAATTTTCAGTTTCCATATATGTGCTCCAAAAACCCAAAGTTTGGAAATCTATATCTCGACTTCTGTCAGTACTAGCTTAAAAAATCCAACGGTTCTGTCTTAGTTTCGTCGTTCTGAATCCAACGAGACTATTCCCAAAGTCGTAGCTCCTTTAATAACCGAGATACAAATTTTCAGTTTCCATATATGTGCTCCAAAAACCCAAAGTTTGGAAATCTATATCTCGACTTCTGTCAGTACTAGCTTAAAAAATCCAACGGTTCTCTCTTAGTTTCGTCGTTCTAAATCCAACGCGACTATTCCCAAAGTCGTAGCTCCTTTAATAACCGAGATACAAATTTTCAGTTTCCATATATGTGCTCCAAAAACCCAAAGTTTGGAAATCTATATCTCGACTTCTGTCAGTACTAGCTTAAAAAATCCAACGGTTCTCTCTTAGTTTCGTCGTTCTGAATCCAACGAGACTATTCCCAAAGTCGTAGCTCCTTTAATAACCGAGATACAAATTTTCAGTTTCCATATATGTGCTCCAAAAACCCAAAGTTTGGAAATCTATATCTCGACTTCTGTCAGTACTAGCTTAAAAAATCCAACGGTTCTGTCTTAGTTTCGTCGTTCTGAATCCAACGAGACTATTCCCAAAGTCGTAGCTCCTTCAATAACCGAGATACAAATTTTCAGTTTCCATATATGTGCACCAAAAACCCAAAGTTTGGAAACCTATATCTCGACTTCTGTCAGTACTAGCTTTAAAAATTTAACGGTTCTCTCTTAGTTTCGTCGTTCTGAATCTAACGAGACTATTCCCAAAGTCGTAGCTCCTTTAATAACCGAGATACAAATTTTCAGTTTCCATATATGTGCACCAAAAACCCAAAGTTTGGAAACCTATATCTCGACTTCTGTCAGTACTAGCTTTAAAAATCCAACGGTTCTCTCTTAGTTTCGTCATTCTGAATCCAACGAGACTATTCCCAAAGTCGTAGCTCCTTTAATAACCGAGATACAAATTTTCAGTTTCCATATATGTGCTCCAAAAACCCAAAGTTTGGAAATCTATATCTCGACTTCTGTCAGTACTAGCTTAAAAAATCCAACGGTTCTGTCTTAGTTTCGTCGTTCTGAATCCAACGAGACTATTCCCAAAGTCGTAGCTCCTTTAATAACCGAGATACAAATTTTCAGTTTCCATATATGTGCTCCAAAAACCCAAAGTTTGGAAATCTATATCTCGACTTCTGTCAGTACTAGCTTAAAAAATCTAACGGTTCTCTCTTAGTTTCGTCGCTCTAAATCCAACGCGACTATTCCCAAAGTCGTAGCTCCTTTAATAACCGAGATACAAATTTTCAGTTTCCATATATGTGCTCCAAAAACCCAAAGTTTGGAAATCTATATCTCGACTTCTGTCAGTACTAGCTTAAAAAATCCAACGGTTCTGTCTTAGTTTCGTCGTTCTGAATCCAACGAGACTATTCCCAAAGTCGTAGCTCCTTTAATAACCGAGATACAAATTTTCAGTTTCCATATATGTGCTCCAAAAACCCAAAGTTTGGAAATCTATATCTCGACTTCTGTCAGTACTAGCTTAAAAAATCTAACGGTTCTCTCTTAGTTTCGTCGCTCTAAATCCAACGCGACTATTCCCAAAGTCGTAGCTCCTTTATTAACCGAGATACAAATTTTTAGTTTCCATATACAGTACATATATGCACCAAAAACCCAAAGTTTGGAAATCTATATCTCGACTTCTGTCAGTGCTAGCTTAAAAAATCCAACGGTTCTGTCTTAGTTTCGTCGTTCTGAATCCAACGAGACTATTCCCAAAGTCGTAGCTCCTTTAATAACCGAGATACAAATTTTCAGTTTCCATATATGTGCACCAAAAACCCAAAGTTTGGAAATCTATATCTCGACTTCTGTCAGTACTAGCTTTAAAAATTTAACGGTTCTCTCTTAGTTTCGTCGTTCTGAATCCAACGAGACTATTCCCAAAGTCGTAGCTCCTTTAATAACCGAGATACGAATTTTCAGTTTCCATATATGTGCTCCAAAAACCCAAAGTTTGGAAATCTATATCTCGACTTCTGTCAGTACTAGCTTAAAAAATCCAACGGTTCTGTCTTAGTTTCGTCGTTCTGAATCCAACGAGACTATTCCCAAAGTCGTAGCTCCTTTAATAACCGAGATACAAATTTTCAGTTTCCATATATGTGCTCCAAAAACCCAAAGTTTGGAAATCTATATCTCGACTTCTGTCAGTACTAGCTTAAAAAATCCAACGGTTCTCTCTTAGTTTCGTCGTTCTAAATCCAACGCGACTATTCCCAAAGTCGTAGCTCCTTTAATAACCGAGATACAAATTTTCAGTTTCCATATATGTGCTCCAAAAACCCAAAGTTTGGAAATCTATATCTCGACTTCTGTCAGTACTAGCTTAAAAAATCCAACGGTTCTCTCTTAGTTTCGTCGTTCTGAATCCAACGAGACTATTCCCAAAGTCGTAGCTCCTTTAATAACCGAGATACAAATTTTCAGTTTCCATATATGTGCTCCAAAAACCCAAAGTTTGGAAATCTATATCTCGACTTCTGTCAGTACTAGCTTAAAAAATCCAACGGTTCTGTCTTAGTTTCGTCGTTCTGAATCCAACGAGACTATTCCCAAAGTCGTAGCTCCTTCAATAACCGAGATACAAATTTTCAGTTTCCATATATGTGCACCAAAAACCCAAAGTTTGGAAACCTATATCTCGACTTCTGTCAGTACTAGCTTTAAAAATTTAACGGTTCTCTCTTAGTTTCGTCGTTCTGAATCTAACGAGACTATTCCCAAAGTCGTAGCTCCTTTAATAACCGAGATACAAATTTTCAGTTTCCATATATGTGCACCAAAAACCCAAAGTTTGGAAACCTATATCTCGACTTCTGTCAGTACTAGCTTTAAAAATCCAACGGTTCTCTCTTAGTTTCGTCATTCTGAATCCAACGAGACTATTCCCAAAGTCGTAGCTCCTTTAATAACCGAGATACAAATTTTCAGTTTCCATATATGTGCTCCAAAAACCCAAAGTTTGGAAATCTATATCTCGACTTCTGTCAGTACTAGCTTAAAAAATCCAACGGTTCTGTCTTAGTTTCGTCGTTCTGAATCCAACGAGACTATTCCCAAAGTCGTAGCTCCTTTAATAACCGAGATACAAATTTTCAGTTTCCATATATGTGCTCCAAAAACCCAAAGTTTGGAAATCTATATCTCGACTTCTGTCAGTACTAGCTTAAAAAATCTAACGGTTCTCTCTTAGTTTCGTCGCTCTAAATCCAACGCGACTATTCCCAAAGTCGTAGCTCCTTTAATAACCGAGATACAAATTTTCAGTTTCCATATATGTGCTCCAAAAACCCAAAGTTTGGAAATCTATATCTCGACTTCTGTCAGTACTAGCTTAAAAAATCCAACGGTTCTGTCTTAGTTTCGTCGTTCTGAATCCAACGAGACTATTCCCAAAGTCGTAGCTCCTTTAATAACCGAGATACAAATTTTCAGTTTCCATATATGTGCTCCAAAAACCCAAAGTTTGGAAATCTATATCTCGACTTCTGTCAGTACTAGCTTAAAAAATCTAACGGTTCTCTCTTAGTTTCGTCGCTCTAAATCCAACGCGACTATTCCCAAAGTCGTAGCTCCTTTAATAACCGAGATACAAATTTTCAGTTTCCATATATGTGCACCAAAAACCCAAAGTTTGGAAATCTATATCTCGACTTCTGTCAGTACTAGCTTTAAAAATTCAACGGTTCTCTCTTAGGTTCGTCGTTCTAAACCCAACGCGACTATTCCCAAAGTCGTAGCTCCTTTAATAACCGAGATACAAATTTTCAGTTTCCATATATGTGCACCAAAAACCCAAAGTTTGGAAATCTATATCTCGACTTCTGTCAGTACTAGCTTAAAAAATCCAACAATTTTGTCTTATTTTTGTCGTTCTGAATCCAACGAGACTATTCACAAAGTCGTAGCTCCTTTATTAACCGAGATACAAATTTTTAGTTTCCATATATATGCACCAAAAACCCAAAGTTTGGAAATCTATATCTCGACTTCTGTCAGTACTAGCTTAAAAAATTTAACAATTTTGTCTTATTTTTGTCGTTCTGAATCCAACGAGACTATTCACAAAGTCGTAGCTCCTTTAATAACCGAGATACAAATTTTCAGTTTCCATATATGTGCACCAAAAACCCAAAGTTTGGAAATCTATATCTCGACTTCTGTCAGTACTAGCTTTAAAAATCCAACGGTTTTATCTTAGTTTCGTCGTTCTGAATCCAACGAGACTATTCCCAAAGTCGTAGCTCCTTTAATAACCGAGATACAAATTTTCAGTTTCCATATATGTGCACCAAAAACCCAAAGTTTGGAAATCTATATCTCGACTTCTGTCAGTACTAGCTTTAAAAATCCAACGGTTCTCTCTTAGCTTCGTCGTTCTAAACCCAACGCGACTATTCCCAAAGTCGTAGCTCCTTTAATAACCGAGATACAAATTTTCAGTTTCCATATATGTGCTCCAAAAACCCAAAGTTTGGAAATCTATATCTCGACTTCTGTCAGTACTAGCTTCAAAAATCCAACGGTTTTATCTTAGTTTCGTCGTTCTAAACCCAACGCGACTATTCCCAAAGTCGTAGCTCCTTTAATAACCGAGATACAAATTTTCAGTTTCCATATATGTGCTCCAAAAACCCAAAGTTTGGAAATCTATATCTCGACTTCTGTCAGTACTAGCTTAAAAAATCCAACGGTTCTGTCTTAGTTTCGTCATTCTGAATCCAACGCGACTATTCCCAAAGTCGTAGCTCCTTTAATAACCGAGATACAAATTTTCAGTTTCCATATATGTGCACCAAAAACCCAAAGTTTGGAAATCTATATCTCGACTTCTGTCAGTACTAGCTTTAAAAATCCAACGGTTCTCTCTTAGCTTCGTCGTTGTAAACCCAACGCGACTATTCCCAAAGTCGTAGCTCCTTTAATAACCGAGATACAAATTTTCAGTTTCCATATATGTGCTCCAAAAACCCAAAGTTTGGAAATCTATATCTCGACTTCTGTCAGTACTAGCTTAAAAAATCCAACGGTTCTGTCTTAGTTTCGTCATTCTGAATCCAACGCGACTATTCCCAAAGTCGTAGCTCCTTTAATAACCGAGATACAAATTTTCAGTTTCCATATATGTGCACCAAAAACCCAAAGTTTGGAAATCTATATCTCGACTTCTGTCAGTACTAGCTTTAAAAATCCAACGGTTCTCTCTTAGCTTCGTCGTTGTAAACCCAACGCGACTATTCCCAAAGTCGTAGCTCCTTTAATAACCGAGATACAAATTTTCAGTTTCCATATATGTGCTCCAAAAACCCAAAGTTTGGAAATCTATATCTCGACTTCTGTCAGTACTAGCTTCAAAAATCCAACGGTTTTATCTTAGTTTCGTCGTTCTAAACCCAACGCGACTATTCCCAAAGTCGTAGCTCCTTTAATAACCGAGATACAAATTTTCAGTTTCCATATATGTGCTCCAAAAACCCAAAGTTTGGAAATCTATATCTCGACTTCTGTCAGTACTAGCTTTAAAAATCCAACGGTTCTCTCTTAGTTTCGTCGTTCTAAATCCAACGCGACTCTTCCCAAAGTCGTAGCTCCTTTAATAACCGAGATACAAATTTTCAGTTTCCATATATGTGCACCAAAAACCCAAAGTTTGGAAATCTATATCTCGACTTCTGTCAGTACTAGCTTTAAAAATCCAACGGTTCTCTCTTAGTTTCGTCGTTCTAAATCCAACGCGACTCTTCCCAAAGTCGTAGCTCCTTTAATAACCGAGATACAAATTTTCAGTTTCCATATATGTGCACCAAAAACCCAAAGTTTGGAAATCTATATCTCGACTTCTGTCAGTACTAGCTTAAAAAATCCAACGGTTCTGTCTTAGTTTCGTCATTCTGAATCCAACGCGACTATTCCCAAAGTCGTAGCTCCTTTAATAACCGAGATACAAATTTTCAGTTTCCATATATGTGCACCAAAAACCCAAAGTTTGGAAATCTATATCTCGACTTCTGTCAGTACTAGCTTTAAAAATCCAACGGTTCTCTCTTAGCTTCGTCGTTGTAAACCCAACGCGACTATTCCCAAAGTCGTAGCTCCTTTAATAACCGAGATACAAATTTTCAGTTTCCATATATGTGCTCCAAAAACCCAAAGTTTGGAAATCTATATCTCGACTTCTGTCAGTACTAGCTTCAAAAATCCAACGGTTTTATCTTAGTTTCGTCGTTCTAAACCCAACGCGACTATTCCCAAAGTCGTAGCTCCTTTAATAACCGAGATACAAATTTTCAGTTTCCATATATGTGCTCCAAAAACCCAAAGTTTGGAAATCTATATCTCGACTTCTGTCAGTACTAGCTTTAAAAATCCAACGGTTCTCTCTTAGTTTCGTCGTTCTAAATCCAACGCGACTCTTCCCAAAGTCGTAGCTCCTTTAATAACCGAGATACAAATTTTCAGTTTCCATATATGTGCACCAAAAACCCAAAGTTTGGAAATCTATATCTCGACTTCTGTCAGTACTAGCTTTAAAAATCCAACGGTTCTCTCTTAGTTTCGTCGTTCTAAATCCAACGCGACTCTTCCCAAAGTCGTAGCTCCTTTAATAACCGAGATACAAATTTTCAGTTTCCATATATGTGCTCCAAAAACCCAAAGTTTGGAAATCTATATCTCGACTTCTGTCAGTACTAGCTTAAAAAATCTAACGGTTCTGTCTTAGTTTCGTCATTCTGAATCCAAGGCGACTATTCCCAAAGTCGTAGCTCCTTTAATAACCGAGATACAAATTTTCAGTTTCCATATATGTGCACCAAAAACCCAAAGTTTGGAAATCTATATCTCGACTTCTGTCAGTACTAGCTTAAAAAATCCAACGGTTCTGTCTTAGTTTCGTCATTCTGAATCCAACGCGACTATTCCCAAAGTCGTAGCTCCTTTAATAACCGAGATACAAATTTTTAGTTTCCATATATATGCACCAAAAACCCAAAGTTTGGAAATCTATATCTCGACTTCTGTCAGTACTAGTTTTAAAAATCCAACGGTTCTCTCTTAGTTTCGTCGTTCTAAACCCAACGCGACTATTCCCAAAGTCGTAGCTCCTTTAATAACCGAGATACAAATTTTCAGTTTCCATATATGTGCACCAAAAACCCAAAGTTTGGAAATCTATATCTCGACTTCTGTCAGTACTAGCTTAAAAAATCCAACAATTTTGTCTTATTTTTGTCATTCTGAATCCAACGAGACTATTCACAAAGTCGTAGCTCCTTTATTAACCGAGATACAAATTTTTAGTTTCCATATATATGCACCAAAAACCCAAAGTTTGGAAATCTATATCTCGACTTCTGTCAGTACTAGCTTTAAAAATCCAACGGTTCTCTCTTAGTTTCGTCGTTCTAAATCCAACGCGACTATTCCCAAAGTCGTAGCTCCTTTAATAACCGAGATACAAATTTTCAGTTTCCATATATGTGCACCAAAAACCCAAAGTTTGGAAATCTATATCTCGACTTCTGTCAGTACTAGCTTAAAAAATCCAACAATTTTGTCTTATTTTTGTCATTCTGAATCCAACGAGACTATTCACAAAGTCGTAGCTCCTTTATTAACCGAGATACAAATTTTTAGTTTCCATATATATGCACCAAAAACCCAAAGTTTGGAAATCTATATCTCGACTTCTGTCAGTACTAGCTTTAAAAATCCAACGGTTTTATCTTAGTTTCGTCGTTCTGAATCCAACGAGACTATTCCCAAAGTCGTAGCTCCTTTAATAACCGAGATACAAATTTTCAGTTTCCATATATGTGCTCCAAAAACCCAAAGTTTGGAAATCTATATCTCGACTTCTGTCAGTACTAGCTTTAAAAATCCAACGGTTTTATCTTAGTTTCGTCGTTCTGAATCCAACGAGACTATTCCCAAAGTCGTAGCTCCTTTAATAACCGAGATACAAATTTTCAGTTTCCATATATGTGCTCCAAAAACCCAAAGTTTGGAAATCTATATCTCGACTTCTGTCAGTACTAGCTTTAAAAATCCAACGGTTTTATCTTAGTTTCGTCGTTCTAAACCCAACGCGACTATTCCCAAAGTCGTAGCTCCTTTATTAACCGAGATACAAATTTTCAGTTTCCATATATGTGCACCAAAAACCCAAAGTTTGGAAATCTATATCTCGACTTCTGTCAGTACTAGCTTAAAAAATCTAACGGTTCTGTCTTAGTTTCGTCATTCTGAATCCAAGGCGACTATTCCCAAAGTCGTAGCTCCTTTAATAACCGAGATACAAATTTTCAGTTTCCATATATGTGCACCAAAAACCCAAAGTTTGGAAATCTATATCTCGACTTCTGTCAGTACTAGCTTAAAAAATCCAACGGTTCTCTCTTAGTTTCGTCGTTCTAAACCCAACGCGACTATTCCCAAAGTCGTAGCTCCTTTAATAACCGAGATACAAATTTTCAGTTTCCATATATGTGCACCAAAAACCCAAAGTTTGGAAATCTATATCTCGACTTCTGTCAGTACTAGCTTAAAAAATCTAACGGTTCTGTCTTAGTTTCGTCATTCTGAATCCAAGGCGACTATTCCCAAAGTCGTAGCTCCTTTAATAACCGAGATACAAATTTTCAGTTTCCATATATGTGCACCAAAAACCCAAAGTTTGGAAATCTATATCTCGACTTCTGTCAGTACTAGCTTAAAAAATCCAACGGTTCTGTCTTAGTTTCGTCATTCTGAATCCAACGCGACTATTCCCAAAGTCGTAGCTCCTTTAATAACCGAGATACAAATTTTCAGTTTCCATATATGTGCTCCAAAAACCCAAAGTTTGGAAATCTATATCTCGACTTCTGTAAGTACTAGCTTAAAAAATCTAACGGTTCTGTCTTAGTTTCGTCATTCTGAATCCAAGGCGACTATTCCCAAAGTCGTAGCTCCTTTAATAACCGAGATACAAATTTTCAGTTTCCATATATGTGCACCAAAAACCCAAAGTTTGGAAATCTATATCTCGACTTCTGTCAGTACTAGCTTTAAAAATCCAACGGTTTTGTCTTAGTTTCGTCGTTCTGAATCCAACGCGACTATTCCCAAAGTCGTAGCTCCTTTAATAACCGAGATACAAATTTTCAGTTTCCATATATGTGCACCAAAAACCCAAAGTTTGGAAATCTATATCTCGACTTCTGTCAGTACTAGCTTTAAAAATCCAACGGCTTTGTCTTAGTTTCGTCGTTCTGAATCCAACGCGACTATTCCCAAAGTCGTAGCTCCTTTATTAACCGAGATACAAATTTTTAGTTTCCATATATATGCACCAAAAACCCAAAGTTTGGAAATCTATATCTCGACTTCTGTCAGTACTAGCTTTAAAAATCCAACGGTTTTATCTTAGTTTCGTCGTTCTGAATCCAACGAGACTATTCCCAAAGTCGTAGCTCCTTTAATAACCGAGATACAAATTTTCAGTTTCCATATATGTGCTCCAAAAACCCAAAGTTTGGAAATCTATATCTCGACTTCTGTCAGTACTAGCTTCAAAAATCCAACGGTTTTATCTTAGTTTCGTCGTTCTAAACCCAACGCGACTATTCCCAAAGTCGTAGCTCCTTTATTAACCGAGATACAAATTTTTAGTTTCCATATATATGCACCAAAAACCCAAAGTTTGGAAATCTATATCTCGACTTCTGTCAGTACTAGCTTTAAAAATCCAACGGTTCTCTCTTAGTTTCGTCGTTCTAAACCCAACGCGACTATTCCCAAAGTCGTAGCTCCTTTAATAACCGAGATACAAATTTTCAGTTTCCATATATGTGCACCAAAAACCCAAAGTTTGGAAATCTATATCTCGACTTCTGTCAGTACTAGCTTAAAAAATCCAACAATTTTGTCTTATTTTTGTCGTTCTGAATCCAACGAGACTATTCACAAATTCGTAGCTCCTTTATTAACCGAGATACAAATTTTTAGTTTCCATATATATGCACCAAAAACCCAAAGTTTGGAAATCTATATCTCGACTTCTGTCAGTACTAGCTTAAAAAATTTAACAATTTTGTCTTATTTTTGTCGTTCTGAATCCAACGAGACTATTCACAAAGTCGTAGCTCCTTTAATAACCGAGATACAAATTTTCAGTTTCCATATATGTGCACCAAAAACCCAAAGTTTGGAAATCTATATCTCGACTCCTGTCAGTACTAGCTTTAAAAATCCAACGGTTCTGTCTTAGTTTCGTCATTCTGAATCCAACGCGACTATTCCCAAAGTCGTAGCTCCTTTAATAACCGAGATACAAATTTTTAGTTTCCATATATATGCACCAAAAACCCAAAGTTTGGAAATCTATATCTCGACTTCTGTCAGTACTAGCTTTAAAAATTTAACGGTTCTCTCTTAGTTTCGTCGTTCTAAACCCAACGCGACTATTCCCAAAGTCGTGGCTCCTTTAATAACCGAGATACAAATTTTCAGTTTCCATATATGTGCACCAAAAACCCAAAGTTTGGAAATCTATATCTCGACTTCTGTCAGTACTAGCTTAAAAAATCCAACAATTTTGTCTTATTTTTGTCATTCTGAATCCAACGAAACTATTCACAAAGTCGTAGCTCCTTTATTAACCGAGATACAAATTTTTAGTTTCCATATATATGCACCAAAAACCCAAAGTTTGGAAATCTATATCTCGACTTCTGTCAGTACTAGCTTTAAAAATCCAACGGTTCTCTCTTAGTTTCGTCGTTCTGAATCCAACGAGACTATTTCCAAAGTCGTAGCTCCTTTAATAACCGAGATACAAATTTTCAGTTTCCATATATGTGCACCAAAAACCCAAAGTTTGGAAATCTATATCTCGACTTCTGTCAGTACTAGCTTTAAAAATCCAACGGTTCTCTCTTAGTTTCGTCGTTCTGAATCCAACGAGACTATTCCCAAAGTCGTAGCTCCTTTAATAACCGAGATACAAATTTTCAGTTTCCATATATGTGCTCCAAAAACCCAAAGTTTGGAAATCTATATCTCGACTTCTGTCAGTACTAGCTTCAAAAGTCCAACGGTTTTATCTTAGTTTCGTCGTTCTAAACCCAACGCGACTATTCCCAAAGTCGTAGCTCCTTTATTAACCGAGATACAAATTTTCAGTTTCCATATATGTGCACCAAAAACCCAAAGTTTGGAAATCTATATCTCGACTTCTGTCAGTACTAGCTTAAAAAATCTAACGGTTCTGTCTTAGTTTCGTCATTCTGAATCCAAGGCGACTATTCCCAAAGTCGTAGCTCCTTTATTAACCGAGATACAAATTTTCAGTTTCCATATATGTGCACCAAAAACCCAAAGTTTGGAAATCTATATCTCGACTTCTGTCAGTACTAGCTTAAAAAATCTAACGGTTCTGTCTTAGTTTCGTCATTCTGAATCCAAGGCGACTATTCCCAAAGTCGTAGCTCCTTTAATAACCGAGATACAAATTTTCAGTTTCCATATATGTGCACCAAAAACCCAAAGTTTGGAAATCTATATCTCGACTTCTGTCAGTACTAGCTTCAAAAATCCAACGGTTTTATCTTAGTTTCGTCGTTCTGAATCCAACGAGACTATTCCCAAAGTCGTAGCTCCTTTAATAACCGAGATACAAGTTTTCAGTTTCCATATATGTGCTCCAAAAACCCAAAGTTTGGAAATCTATATCTCGACTTCTGTCAGCACTAGCTTTAAAAATCCAACGGTTCTCTCTTATTTTCGTCGTTCTGAATCCAACGAGACTATTCCCAAAGTCGTAGCTCCTTTAATAACCGAGATACAAATTTTCAGTTTCCATATATGTGCACCAAAAACCCAAAGTTTGGAAATCTATATCTCGACTTCTGTCAGTACTAGCTTTAAAAATTCTACGGTTCTCTCTTAGTTTCGTCGTTCTAAACCCAACGCGACTATTCCCAAAGTCGTAGCTCCTTTAATAACCGAGATACAAATTTTCAGTTTCCATATATGTGCTCCAAAAACCCAAAGTTTGGAAATCTATATCTCGACTTCTGTCAGTACCAGCTTAAAAAATCCAACGGTTCTGTCTTAGTTTCGTCATTCTGAATCCAACGCGACTATTCCCAAAGTCGTAGCTCCTTTAATAACCGAGATACAAATTTTCAGTTTCCATATATGTGCTCCAAAAACCCAAAGTTTGGAAATCTATATCTCGACTTCTGTCAGTACCAGCTTAAAAAATCCAACGGTTCTGTCTTAGTTTCGTCATTCTGAATCCAACGCGACTATTCCCAAAGTCGTAGCTCCTTTAATAACCGAGATACAAATTTTCAGTTTCCATATATGTGCTCCAAAAACCCAAAGTTTGGAAATCTATATCTCGACTTCTGTCAGTACCAGCTTAAAAAATCCAACGGTTCTGTCTTAGTTTCGTCATTCTGAATCCAACGCGACTATTCCCAAAGTCGTAGCTCCTTTAATAACCGAGATACAAATTTTCAGTTTCCATATATGTGCTCCAAAAACCCAAAGTTTGGAAATCTATATCTCGACTTCTGTCAGTACTAGCTTCAAAAGTCCAACGGTTTTATCTTAGTTTCGTCGTTCTAAACCCAACGCGACTATTCCCAAAGTCGTAGCTCCTTTATTAACCGAGATACAAATTTTCAGTTTCCATATATGTGCACCAAAAACCCAAAGTTTGGAAATCTATATCTCGACTTCTGTCAGTACTAGCTTAAAAAATCTAACGGTTCTGTCTTAGTTTCGTCATTCTGAATCCAAGGCGACTATTCCCAAAGTCGTAGCTCCTTTAATAACCGAGATACAAATTTTCAGTTTCCATATATGTGCACCAAAAACCCAAAGTTTGGAAATCTATATCTCGACTTCTGTCAGTACTAGCTTAAAAAATCCAACGGTTCTCTCTTAGTTTCGTCGTTCTAAACCCAACGCAACTATTCCCAAAGTCGTAGCTCCTTTAATAACCGAGATACAAATTTTCAGTTTCCATATATGTGCACCAAAAACCCAAAGTTTGGAAATCTATATCTCGACTTCTGTCAGTACTAGCTTAAAAAATCTAACGGTTCTGTCTTAGTTTCGTCATTCTGAATCCAAGGCGACTATTCCCAAAGTCGTAGCTCCTTTAATAACCGAGATACAAATTTTCAGTTTCCATATATGTGCACCAAAAACCCAAAGTTTGGAAATCTATATCTCGACTTCTGTCAGTACTAGCTTAAAAAATCCAACGGTTCTGTCTTAGTTTCGTCATTCTGAATCCAACGCGACTATTCCCAAAGTCGTAGCTCCTTTAATAACCGAGATACAAATTTTCAGTTTCCATATATGTGCTCCAAAAACCCAAAGTTTGGAAATCTATATCTCGACTTCTGTAAGTACTAACTTAAAAAATCTAACGGTTCTGTCTTAGTTTCGTCATTCTGAATCCAAGGCGACTATTCCCAAAGTCGTAGCTCCTTTAATAACCGAGATACAAATTTTCAGTTTCCATATATGTGCACCAAAAACCCAAAATTTGGAAATCTATATCTCGACTTCTGTCAGTACTAGCTTTAAAAATCCAACGGTTTTGTCTTAGTTTCGTCGTTCTGAATCCAACGAGACTATTCACAAAGTCGTAGCTCCTTTATTAACCGAGATACAAATTTTTAGTTTCCATATATATGCACCAAAAACCCAAAGTTTGGAAATCTATATCTCGACTTCTGTCAGTACTAGCTTTAAAAATCCAACGGTTTTATCTTAGTTTCGTCGTTCTGAATCCAACGAGACTATTCCCAAAGTCGTAGCTCCTTTAATAACCGAGATACAAATTTTCAGTTTCCATATATGTGCTCCAAAAACCCAAAGTTTGGAAATCTATATCTCGACTTCTGTCAGTACTAGCTTTAAAAATCCAACGGTTCTCTCTTAGTTTCGTCGTTCTGAATCCAACGAGACTATTTCCAAAGTCGTAGCTCCTTTAATAACCGAGATACAAATTTTCAGTTTCCATATATGTGCACCAAAAACTTAAAGTTTGGAAATCTATATCTCGACTTCTGTCAGTACTAGCTTTAAAAATCCAACGGTTCTCTCTTGATTTCGTCGTTCTGAATCCAACGAGACTATTCCCAAAGTCGTAGCTCCTTTAATAACCGAGATACAAATTTTCAGTTTCCATTTATGTGCTCCAAAAACCCAAAGTTTGGAAATCTATATCTCGACTTCTGTCAGTACTAGCTTCAAAAATCCAACGGTTTTATCTTAGTTTCGTCGTTCTAAACCCAACGCGACTATTCCCAAAGTCGTAGCTCCTTTATTAACCGAGATACAAATTTTCAGTTTCCATATATGTGCACCAAAAACCCAAAGTTTGGAAATCTATATCTCGACTTCTGTCAGTACTAGCTTTAAAAATCCAACGGCTTTGTCTTAGTGTCGTCCTTCTGAATCCAACGCGACTATTCCCAAAGTCGTAGCTCCTTTAATAACCGAGATACAAATTTTCAGTTTCCATATATGTGCACCAAAAACCCAAAGTTTGGAAATCTATATCTCGACTTCTGTCAGTACTAGCTTTAAAAATCCAACGGTTTTGTCTTAGTTTCGTCGTTCTGAATCCAACGAGACTATTCACAAAGTCGTAGCTCCTTTATTAACCGAGATACAAATTTTTAGTTTCCATATATATGCACCAAAAACCCAAAGTTTGGAAATCTATATCTCGACTTCTGTCAGTACTAGCTTTAAAAATCCAACGGTTTTATCTTAGTTTCGTCGTTCTGAATCCAACGAGACTATTCCCAAAGTCGTAGCTCCTTTAATAACCGAGATACAAATTTTCAGTTTCCATATATGTGCTCCAAAAACCCAAAGTTTGGAAATCTATATCTCGACTTCTGTCAGTACTAGCTTCAAAAATCCAACGGTTTTATCTTAGTTTCGTCATTCTAAACCCAACGCGACTATTCCCAAAGTCGTAGCTCCTTTATTAACCGAGATACAAATTTTTAGTTTCCATATATATGCACCAAAAACCCAAAGTTTGGAAATCTATATCTCGACTTCTGTCAGTACTAGCTTTAAAAATCCAACGGTTCTCTCTTAGTTTCGTCGTTCTAAACCCAACGCGACTATTCCCAAAGTCGTAGCTCCTTTAATAACCGAGATACAAATTTTCAGTTTCCATATATGTGCACCAAAAACCCAAAGTTTGGAAATCTATATCTCGACTTCTGTCAGTACTAGCTTAAAAAATCCAACAATTTTGTCTTATTTTTGTCGTTCTGAATCCAACGAGACTATTCACAAAGTCGTAGCTCCTTTATTAACCGAGATACAAATTTTTAGTTTCCATATATATGCACCAAAAACCCAAAGTTTGGAAATCTATATCTCGACTTCTGTCAGTACTAGCTTTAAAAATCCAACGGTTCTCTCTTAGCTTCGTCGTTCTGAATCCAACGAGACTATTCCCAAAGTCGTAGCTCCTTTATTAACCGAGATACAAATTTTTAGTTTCCATATACAGTACATATATGCACCAAAAACCCAAAGTTTGGAAATCTATATCTCGACTTCTGTCAGTGCTAGCTTAAAAAATCCAACGGTTCTGTCTTAGTTTCGTCGTTCTGAATCCAACGAGACTATTCCCAAAGTCGTAGCTCCTTTAATAACCGAGATACAAATTTTCAGTTTCCATATATGTGCTCCAAAAACCCAAAGTTTGGAAATCTATATCTCGACTTCTGTCAGTACTAGCTTAAAAAATCCAACGGTTCTCTCTTAGTTTCGTCGTTCTAAATCCAACGCAACTATTCCCAAAGTCGTAGCTCCTTTAATAACCGAGATACAAATTTTCAGTTTCCATATATGTGCTCCAAAAACCCAAAGTTTGGAAATCTATATCTCGACTTCTGTCAGTACTAGCTTAAAAAATCCAACGGTTCTGTCTTAGTTTCGTCGTTCTGAATCCAACGAGACTATTCCCAAAGCCGTAGCTCCTTTATTAACCGAGATACAAATTTTTAGTTTCCATATACAGTACATATATGCACCAAAAACCCAAAGTTTGGAAATCTATATCTCGACTTCTGTCAGTGCTAGCTTAAAAAATCCAACGGTTCTGTCTTAGTTTCGTCGTTCTGAATCCAACGAGACTATTCCCAAAGTCGTAGCTCCTTTAATAACCGAGATACAAATTTTCAGTTTCCATATATGTGCACCAAAAACCCAAAGTTTGGAAATCTATATCTCGACTTCTGTCAGTACTAGCTTTAAAAATTTAACGGTTCTCTCTTAGTTTCGTCGTTCTGAATCCAACGAGACTATTCCCAAAGTCGTAGCTCCTTTAATAACCGAGATACAAATTTTCAGTTTCCATATATGTGCACCAAAAACCCAAAGTTTGGAAATCTATATCTCGACTTCTGTCAGTACTAGCTTAAAAAATCCAACGGTTCTGTCTTAGTTTCGTCGTTCTGAATCCAACGAGACTATTCCCAAAGCTGTAGCTCCTTTATTAACCGAGATACAAATTTTTAGTTTCCATATACAGTACATATATGCACCAAAAACCCAAAGTTTGGAAATCTATATCTCGACTTCTGTCAGTGCTAGCTTAAAAAATCCAACGGTTCTGTCTTAGTTTCGTCGTTCTGAATCCAACGAGACTATTCCCAAAGTCGTAGCTCCTTTAATAACCGAGATACAAATTTTCAGTTTCCATATATGTGCACCAAAAACCCAAAGTTTGGAAATCTATATCTCGACTTCTGTCAGTACTAGCTTTAAAAATTTAACGGTTCTCTCTTAGTTTCGTCGTTCTGAATCCAACGAGACTATTCCCAAAGTCGTAGCTCCTTTAATAACCGAGATACAAATTTTCAGTTTCCATATATTTGCTCCAAAAACCCAAAGTTTGGAAATCTATATCTCGACTTCTGTCAGTACTAGCTTAAAAAATTTAACGGTTCTCTCTTAGTTTCGTCGTTCTAAATCCAACGCGACTATTCCCAAAGTCGTAGCTCCTTTAATAACCGAGATACAAATTTTCAGTTTCCATATATGTGCTCCAAAAACCCAAAGTTTGGAAATCTATATCTCGACTTCTGTCAGTACTAGCTTAAAAAATCCAACGGTTCTGTCTTAGTTTCGTCGTTCTGAATCCAACGAGACTATTCCCAAAGTCGTAGCTCCTTTATTAACCGAGATACAAATTTTTAGTTTCCATATACAGTACATATATGCACCAAAAACCCAAAGTTTGGAAATCTATATCTCGACTTCTGTCAGTGCTAGCTTAAAAAATCCAACGGTTCTGTCTTAGTTTCGTCGTTCTGAATCCAACGAGACTATTCCCAAAGTCGTAGCTCCTTTAATAACCGAGATACAAATTTTCAGTTTCCATATATGTGCACCAAAAACCCAAAGTTTGGAAATCTATATCTCGACTTCTGTCAGTACTAGCTTTAAAAATTTAACGGTTCTCTCTTAGTTTCGTCGTTCTGAATCCAACGAGACTATTCCCAAAGTCGTAGCTCCTTTAATAACCGAGATACGAATTTTCAGTTTCCATATATGTGCTCCAAAAACCCAAAGTTTGGAAATCTATATCTCGACTTCTGTCAGTACTAGCTTAAAAAATCCAACGGTTCTGTCTTAGTTTCGTCGTTCTGAATCCAACGAGACTATTCCCAAAGTCGTAGCTCCTTTAATAACCGAGATACAAATTTTCAGTTTCCATATATGTGCTCCAAAAACCCAAAGTTTGGAAATCTATATCTCGACTTCTGTCAGTACTAGCTTAAAAAATCCAACGGTTCTCTCTTAGTTTCGTCGTTCTAAATCCAACGCGACTATTCCCAAAGTCGTAGCTCCTTTAATAACCGAGATACAAATTTTCAGTTTCCATATATGTGCTCCAAAAACCCAAAGTTTGGAAATCTATATCTCGACTTCTGTCAGTACTAGCTTAAAAAATCCAACGGTTCTCTCTTAGTTTCGTCGTTCTGAATCCAACGAGACTATTCCCAAAGTCGTAGCTCCTTTAATAACCGAGATACAAATTTTCAGTTTCCATATATGTGCTCCAAAAACCCAAAGTTTGGAAATCTATATCTCGACTTCTGTCAGTACTAGCTTAAAAAATCCAACGGTTCTGTCTTAGTTTCGTCGTTCTGAATCCAACGAGACTATTCCCAAAGTCGTAGCTCCTTCAATAACCGAGATACAAATTTTCAGTTTCCATATATGTGCACCAAAAACCCAAAGTTTGGAAACCTATATCTCGACTTCTGTCAGTACTAGCTTTAAAAATTTAACGGTTCTCTCTTAGTTTCGTCGTTCTGAATCTAACGAGACTATTCCCAAAGTCGTAGCTCCTTTAATAACCGAGATACAAATTTTCAGTTTCCATATATGTGCACCAAAAACCCAAAGTTTGGAAACCTATATCTCGACTTCTGTCAGTACTAGCTTTAAAAATCCAACGGTTCTCTCTTAGTTTCGTCATTCTGAATCCAACGAGACTATTCCCAAAGTCGTAGCTCCTTTAATAACCGAGATACAAATTTTCAGTTTCCATATATGTGCTCCAAAAACCCAAAGTTTGGAAATCTATATCTCGACTTCTGTCAGTACTAGCTTAAAAAATCTAACGGTTCTCTCTTAGTTTCGTCGCTCTAAATCCAACGCGACTATTCCCAAAGTCGTAGCTCCTTTAATAACCGAGATACAAATTTTCAGTTTCCATATATGTGCACCAAAAACCCAAAGTTTGGAAATCTATATCTCGACTTCTGTCAGTACTAGCTTTAAAAATTCAACGGTTCTCTCTTAGGTTCGTCGTTCTAAACCCAACGCGACTATTCCCAAAGTCGTAGCTCCTTTAATAACCGAGATACAAATTTTCAGTTTCCATATATGTGCACCAAAAACCCAAAGTTTGGAAATCTATATCTCGACTTCTGTCAGTACTAGCTTAAAAAATCCAACAATTTTGTCTTATTTTTGTCGTTCTGAATCCAACGAGACTATTCACAAAGTCGTAGCTCCTTTATTAACCGAGATACAAATTTTTAGTTTCCATATATATGCACCAAAAACCCAAAGTTTGGAAATCTATATCTCGACTTCTGTCAGTACTAGCTTAAAAAATTTAACAATTTTGTCTTATTTTTGTCGTTCTGAATCCAACGAGACTATTCACAAAGTCGTAGCTCCTTTAATAACCGAGATACAAATTTTCAGTTTCCATATATGTGCACCAAAAACCCAAAGTTTGGAAATCTATATCTCGACTTCTGTCAGTACTAGCTTTAAAAATCCAACGGTTTTATCTTAGTTTCGTCGTTCTGAATCCAACGAGACTATTCCCAAAGTCGTAGCTCCTTTAATAACCGAGATACAAATTTTCAGTTTCCATATATGTGCACCAAAAACCCAAAGTTTGGAAATCTATATCTCGACTTCTGTCAGTACTAGCTTTAAAAATCCAACGGTTCTCTCTTAGCTTCGTCGTTCTAAACCCAACGCGACTATTCCCAAAGTCGTAGCTCCTTTAATAACCGAGATACAAATTTTCAGTTTCCATATATGTGCTCCAAAAACCCAAAGTTTGGAAATCTATATCTCGACTTCTGTCAGTACTAGCTTCAAAAATCCAACGGTTTTATCTTAGTTTCGTCGTTCTAAACCCAACGCGACTATTCCCAAAGTCGTAGCTCCTTTAATAACCGAGATACAAATTTTCAGTTTCCATATATGTGCTCCAAAAACCCAAAGTTTGGAAATCTATATCTCGACTTCTGTCAGTACTAGCTTAAAAAATCCAACGGTTCTGTCTTAGTTTCGTCATTCTGAATCCAACGCGACTATTCCCAAAGTCGTAGCTCCTTTAATAACCGAGATACAAATTTTCAGTTTCCATATATGTGCACCAAAAACCCAAAGTTTGGAAATCTATATCTCGACTTCTGTCAGTACTAGCTTTAAAAATCCAACGGTTCTCTCTTAGCTTCGTCGTTGTAAACCCAACGCGACTATTCCCAAAGTCGTAGCTCCTTTAATAACCGAGATACAAATTTTCAGTTTCCATATATGTGCTCCAAAAACCCAAAGTTTGGAAATCTATATCTCGACTTCTGTCAGTACTAGCTTCAAAAATCCAACGGTTTTATCTTAGTTTCGTCGTTCTAAACCCAACGCGACTATTCCCAAAGTCGTAGCTCCTTTAATAACCGAGATACAAATTTTCAGTTTCCATATATGTGCTCCAAAAACCCAAAGTTTGGAAATCTATATCTCGACTTCTGTCAGTACTAGCTTTAAAAATCCAACGGTTCTCTCTTAGTTTCGTCGTTCTAAATCCAACGCGACTCTTCCCAAAGTCGTAGCTCCTTTAATAACCGAGATACAAATTTTCAGTTTCCATATATGTGCACCAAAAACCCAAAGTTTGGAAATCTATATCTCGACTTCTGTCAGTACTAGCTTTAAAAATCCAACGGTTCTCTCTTAGTTTCGTCGTTCTAAATCCAACGCGACTCTTCCCAAAGTCGTAGCTCCTTTAATAACCGAGATACAAATTTTCAGTTTCCATATATGTGCTCCAAAAACCCAAAGTTTGGAAATCTATATCTCGACTTCTGTCAGTACTAGCTTAAAAAATCTAACGGTTCTGTCTTAGTTTCGTCATTCTGAATCCAAGGCGACTATTCCCAAAGTCGTAGCTCCTTTAATAACCGAGATACAAATTTTCAGTTTCCATATATGTGCACCAAAAACCCAAAGTTTGGAAATCTATATCTCGACTTCTGTCAGTACTAGCTTAAAAAATCCAACGGTTCTGTCTTAGTTTCGTCATTCTGAATCCAACGCGACTATTCCCAAAGTCGTAGCTCCTTTAATAACCGAGATACAAATTTTTAGTTTCCATATATATGCACCAAAAACCCAAAGTTTGGAAATCTATATCTCGACTTCTGTCAGTACTAGTTTTAAAAATCCAACGGTTCTCTCTTAGTTTCGTCGTTCTAAACCCAACGCGACTATTCCCAAAGTCGTAGCTCCTTTAATAACCGAGATACAAATTTTCAGTTTCCATATATGTGCACCAAAAACCCAAAGTTTGGAAATCTATATCTCGACTTCTGTCAGTACTAGCTTAAAAAATCCAACAATTTTGTCTTATTTTTGTCATTCTGAATCCAACGAGACTATTCACAAAGTCGTAGCTCCTTTATTAACCGAGATACAAATTTTTAGTTTCCATATATATGCACCAAAAACCCAAAGTTTGGAAATCTATATCTCGACTTCTGTCAGTACTAGCTTTAAAAATCCAACGGTTCTCTCTTAGTTTCGTCGTTCTAAATCCAACGCGACTATTCCCAAAGTCGTAGCTCCTTTAATAACCGAGATACAAATTTTCAGTTTCCATATATGTGCACCAAAAACCCAAAGTTTGGAAATCTATATCTCGACTTCTGTCAGTACTAGCTTAAAAAATCCAACAATTTTGTCTTATTTTTGTCATTCTGAATCCAACGAGACTATTCACAAAGTCGTAGCTCCTTTATTAACCGAGATACAAATTTTTAGTTTCCATATATATGCACCAAAAACCCAAAGTTTGGAAATCTATATCTCGACTTCTGTCAGTACTAGCTTTAAAAATCCAACGGTTTTATCTTAGTTTCGTCGTTCTGAATCCAACGAGACTATTCCCAAAGTCGTAGCTCCTTTAATAACCGAGATACAAATTTTCAGTTTCCATATATGTGCTCCAAAAACCCAAAGTTTGGAAATCTATATCTCGACTTCTGTCAGTACTAGCTTTAAAAATCCAACGGTTTTATCTTAGTTTCGTCGTTCTGAATCCAACGAGACTATTCCCAAAGTCGTAGCTCCTTTAATAACCGAGATACAAATTTTCAGTTTCCATATATGTGCTCCAAAAACCCAAAGTTTGGAAATCTATATCTCGACTTCTGTCAGTACTAGCTTTAAAAATCCAACGGTTTTATCTTAGTTTCGTCGTTCTAAACCCAACGCGACTATTCCCAAAGTCGTAGCTCCTTTATTAACCGAGATACAAATTTTCAGTTTCCATATATGTGCACCAAAAACCCAAAGTTTGGAAATCTATATCTCGACTTCTGTCAGTACTAGCTTAAAAAATCTAACGGTTCTGTCTTAGTTTCGTCATTCTGAATCCAAGGCGACTATTCCCAAAGTCGTAGCTCCTTTAATAACCGAGATACAAATTTTCAGTTTCCATATATGTGCACCAAAAACCCAAAGTTTGGAAATCTATATCTCGACTTCTGTCAGTACTAGCTTAAAAAATCCAACGGTTCTCTCTTAGTTTCGTCGTTCTAAACCCAACGCGACTATTCCCAAAGTCGTAGCTCCTTTAATAACCGAGATACAAATTTTCAGTTTCCATATATGTGCACCAAAAACCCAAAGTTTGGAAATCTATATCTCGACTTCTGTCAGTACTAGCTTAAAAAATCTAACGGTTCTGTCTTAGTTTCGTCATTCTGAATCCAAGGCGACTATTCCCAAAGTCGTAGCTCCTTTAATAACCGAGATACAAATTTTCAGTTTCCATATATGTGCACCAAAAACCCAAAGTTTGGAAATCTATATCTCGACTTCTGTCAGTACTAGCTTAAAAAATCCAACGGTTCTGTCTTAGTTTCGTCATTCTGAATCCAACGCGACTATTCCCAAAGTCGTAGCTCCTTTAATAACCGAGATACAAATTTTCAGTTTCCATATATGTGCTCCAAAAACCCAAAGTTTGGAAATCTATATCTCGACTTCTGTAAGTACTAGCTTAAAAAATCTAACGGTTCTGTCTTAGTTTCGTCATTCTGAATCCAAGGCGACTATTCCCAAAGTCGTAGCTCCTTTAATAACCGAGATACAAATTTTCAGTTTCCATATATGTGCACCAAAAACCCAAAGTTTGGAAATCTATATCTCGACTTCTGTCAGTACTAGCTTTAAAAATCCAACGGTTTTGTCTTAGTTTCGTCGTTCTGAATCCAACGCGACTATTCCCAAAGTCGTAGCTCCTTTAATAACCGAGATACAAATTTTCAGTTTCCATATATGTGCACCAAAAACCCAAAGTTTGGAAATCTATATCTCGACTTCTGTCAGTACTAGCTTTAAAAATCCAACGGCTTTGTCTTAGTTTCGTCGTTCTGAATCCAACGCGACTATTCCCAAAGTCGTAGCTCCTTTATTAACCGAGATACAAATTTTTAGTTTCCATATATATGCACCAAAAACCCAAAGTTTGGAAATCTATATCTCGACTTCTGTCAGTACTAGCTTTAAAAATCCAACGGTTTTATCTTAGTTTCGTCGTTCTGAATCCAACGAGACTATTCCCAAAGTCGTAGCTCCTTTAATAACCGAGATACAAATTTTCAGTTTCCATATATGTGCTCCAAAAACCCAAAGTTTGGAAATCTATATCTCGACTTCTGTCAGTACTAGCTTCAAAAATCCAACGGTTTTATCTTAGTTTCGTCGTTCTAAACCCAACGCGACTATTCCCAAAGTCGTAGCTCCTTTATTAACCGAGATACAAATTTTTAGTTTCCATATATATGCACCAAAAACCCAAAGTTTGGAAATCTATATCTCGACTTCTGTCAGTACTAGCTTTAAAAATCCAACGGTTCTCTCTTAGTTTCGTCGTTCTAAACCCAACGCGACTATTCCCAAAGTCGTAGCTCCTTTAATAACCGAGATACAAATTTTCAGTTTCCATATATGTGCACCAAAAACCCAAAGTTTGGAAATCTATATCTCGACTTCTGTCAGTACTAGCTTAAAAAATCCAACAATTTTGTCTTATTTTTGTCGTTCTGAATCCAACGAGACTATTCACAAATTCGTAGCTCCTTTATTAACCGAGATACAAATTTTTAGTTTCCATATATATGCACCAAAAACCCAAAGTTTGGAAATCTATATCTCGACTTCTGTCAGTACTAGCTTAAAAAATTTAACAATTTTGTCTTATTTTTGTCGTTCTGAATCCAACGAGACTATTCACAAAGTCGTAGCTCCTTTAATAACCGAGATACAAATTTTCAGTTTCCATATATATGCACCAAAAACCCAAAGTTTGGAAATCTATATCTCGACTTCTGTCAGTACTAGCTTTAAAAATTTAACGGTTCTCTCTTAGTTTCGTCGTTCTAAGCCCAACGCGACTATTCCCAAAGTCGTGGCTCCTTTAATAACCGAGATACAAATTTTCAGTTTCCATATATGTGCACCAAAAACCCAAAGTTTGGAAATCTATATCTCGACTTCTGTCAGTACTAGCTTAAAAAATCCAACAATTTTGTCTTATTTTTGTCATTCTGAATCCAACGAAACTATTCACAAAGTCGTAGCTCCTTTATTAACCGAGATACAAATTTTTAGTTTCCATATATATGCACCAAAAACCCAAAGTTTGGAAATCTATATCTCGACTTCTGTCAGTACTAGCTTTAAAAATCCAACGGTTCTCTCTTAGTTTCGTCGTTCTGAATCCAACGAGACTATTTCCAAAGTCGTAGCTCCTTTAATAACCGAGATACAAATTTTCAGTTTCCATATATGTGCACCAAAAACCCAAAGTTTGGAAATCTATATCTCGACTTCTGTCAGTACTAGCTTTAAAAATCCAACGGTTCTCTCTTAGTTTCGTCGTTCTGAATCCAACGAGACTATTCCCAAAGTCGTAGCTCCTTTAATAACCGAGATACAAATTTTCAGTTTCCATATATGTGCTCCAAAAACCCAAAGTTTGGAAATCTATATCTCGACTTCTGTCAGTACTAGCTTCAAAAGTCCAACGGTTTTATCTTAGTTTCGTCGTTCTAAACCCAACGCGACTATTCCCAAAGTCGTAGCTCCTTTATTAACCGAGATACAAATTTTCAGTTTCCATATATGTGCACCAAAAACCCAAAGTTTGGAAATCTATATCTCGACTTCTGTCAGTACTAGCTTAAAAAATCTAACGGTTCTGTCTTAGTTTCGTCATTCTGAATCCAAGGCGACTATTCCCAAAGTCGTAGCTCCTTTATTAACCGAGATACAAATTTTCAGTTTCCATATATGTGCACCAAAAACCCAAAGTTTGGAAATCTATATCTCGACTTCTGTCAGTACTAGCTTAAAAAATCTAACGGTTCTGTCTTAGTTTCGTCATTCTGAATCCAAGGCGACTATTCCCAAAGTCGTAGCTCCTTTAATAACCGAGATACAAATTTTCAGTTTCCATATATGTGCACCAAAAACCCAAAGTTTGGAAATCTATATCTCGACTTCTGTCAGTACTAGCTTCAAAAATCCAACGGTTTTATCTTAGTTTCGTCGTTCTGAATCCAACGAGACTATTCCCAAAGTCGTAGCTCCTTTAATAACCGAGATACAAGTTTTCAGTTTCCATATATGTGCTCCAAAAACCCAAAGTTTGGAAATCTATATCTCGACTTCTGTCAGCACTAGCTTTAAAAATCCAACGGTTCTCTCTTATTTTCGTCGTTCTGAATCCAACGAGACTATTCCCAAAGTCGTAGCTCCTTTAATAACCGAGATACAAATTTTCAGTTTCCATATATGTGCACCAAAAACCCAAAGTTTGGAAATCTATATCTCGACTTCTGTCAGTACTAGCTTTAAAAATTCTACGGTTCTCTCTTAGTTTCGTCGTTCTGAATCCAACGCGACTATTCCCAAAGTCGTAGCTCCTTTAATAACCGAGATACAAATTTTCAGTTTCCATATATGTGCTCCAAAAACCCAAAGTTTGGAAATCTATATCTCGACTTCTGTCAGTACCAGCTTAAAAAATCCAACGGTTCTGTCTTAGTTTCGTCATTCTGAATCCAACGCGACTATTCCCAAAGTCGTAGCTCCTTTAATAACCGAGATACAAATTTTCAGTTTCCATATATGTGCTCCAAAAACCCAAAGTTTGGAAATCTATATCTCGACTTCTGTCAGTACCAGCTTAAAAAATCCAACGGTTCTGTCTTAGTTTCGTCATTCTGAATCCAACGCGACTATTCCCAAAGTCGTAGCTCCTTTAATAACCGAGATACAAATTTTCAGTTTCCATATATGTGCTCCAAAAACCCAAAGTTTGGAAATCTATATCTCGACTTCTGTCAGTACCAGCTTAAAAAATCCAACGGTTCTGTCTTAGTTTTGTCATTCTGAATCCAACGCGACTATTCCCAAAGTCGTAGCTCCTTTAATAACCGAGATACAAATTTTCAGTTTCCATATATGTGCTCCAAAAACCCAAAGTTTGGAAATCTATATCTCGACTTCTGTCAGTACTAGCTTCAAAAGTCCAACGGTTTTATCTTAGTTTCGTCGTTCTAAACCCAACGCGACTATTCCCAAAGTCGTAGCTCCTTTAATAACCGAGATACAAATTTTCAGTTTCCATATATGTGCTCCAAAAACCCAAAGTTTGGAAATCTATATCTCGACTTCTGTAAGTACTAACTTAAAAAATCTAACGGTTCTGTCTTAGTTTCGTCATTCTGAATCCAAGGCGACTATTCCCAAAGTCGTAGCTCCTTTAATAACCGAGATACAAATTTTCAGTTTCCATATATGTGCACCAAAAACCCAAAATTTGGAAATCTATATCTCGACTTCTGTCAGTACTAGCTTTAAAAATCCAACGGTTTTGTCTTAGTTTCGTCGTTCTGAATCCAACGAGACTATTCACAAAGTCGTAGCTCCTTTATTAACCGAGATACAAATTTTTAGTTTCCATATATATGCACCAAAAACCCAAAGTTTGGAAATCTATATCTCGACTTCTGTCAGTACTAGCTTTAAAAATCCAACGGTTTTATCTTAGTTTCGTCGTTCTGAATCCAACGAGACTATTCCCAAAGTCGTAGCTCCTTTAATAACCGAGATACAAATTTTCAGTTTCCATATATGTGCTCCAAAAACCCAAAGTTTGGAAATCTATATCTCGACTTCTGTCAGTACTAGCTTTAAAAATCCAACGGTTCTCTCTTAGTTTCGTCGTTCTGAATCCAACGAGACTATTTCCAAAGTCGTAGCTCCTTTAATAACCGAGATACAAATTTTCAGTTTCCATATATGTGCACCAAAAACTTAAAGTTTGGAAATCTATATCTCGACTTCTGTCAGTACTAGCTTTAAAAATCCAACGGTTCTCTCTTGATTTCGTCGTTCTGAATCCAACGAGACTATTCCCAAAGTCGTAGCTCCTTTAATAACCGAGATACAAATTTTCAGTTTCCATTTATGTGCTCCAAAAACCCAAAGTTTGGAAATCTATATCTCGACTTCTGTCAGTACTAGCTTCAAAAATCCAACGGTTTTATCTTAGTTTCGTCGTTCTAAACCCAACGCGACTATTCCCAAAGTCGTAGCTCCTTTATTAACCGAGATACAAATTTTTAGTTTCCATATATATGCACCAAAAACCCAAAGTTTGGAAATCTATATCTCGACTTCTGTCAGTACTAGCTTTAAAAATCCAACGGTTCTCTCTTAGTTTCGTCGTTCTAAACCCAACGCGACTATTCCCAAAGTCGTAGCTCCTTTAATAACCGAGATACAAATTTTCAGTTTCCATATATGTGCACCAAAAACCCAAAGTTTGGAAATCTATATCTCGACTTCTGTCAGTACTAGCTTAAAAAATCCAACAATTTTGTCTTATTTTTGTCGTTCTGAATCCAACGAGACTATTCACAAAGTCGTAGCTCCTTTAATAACCGAGATACAAATTTTCAGTTTCCATATATGTGCACCAAAAACCCAAAGTTTGGAAATCTATATCTCGACTTCTGTCAGTACTAGCTTTAAAAATCCAACGGTTTTATCTTAGTTTCGTCGTTCTGAATCCAACGAGACTATTCCCAAAGTCGTAGCTCCTTTAATAACCGAGATACAAATTTTCAGTTTCCATATATGTGCTCCAAAAACCCAAAGTTTGGAAATCTATATCTCGACTTCTGTCAGTACTAGCTTAAAAAATCTAACGGTTCTGTCTTAGTTTCGTCATTCTGAATCCAACGAGACTATTCCCAAAGTCGTAGCTCCTTTAATAACCGAGATACAAATTTTCAGTTTCCATATATGTGCTCCAAAAACCCAAAGTTTGGAAATCTATATCTCGACTTCTGTCAGTACCAGCTTAAAAAATCCAACGGTTCTGTCTTAGTTTCGTCATTCTGAATCCAACGCGACTATTCCCAAAGTCGTAGCTCCTTTAATAACCGAGATACAAATTTTCAGTTTCCATATATGTGCTCCAAAAACCCAAAGTTTGGAAATCTATATCTCGACTTCTGTCAGTACCAGCTTAAAAAATCCAACGGTTCTGTCTTAGTTTCGTCATTCTGAATCCAACGCGACTATTCCCAAAGTCGTAGCTCCTTTAATAACCGAGATACAAATTTTCAGTTTCCATATATGTGCTCCAAAAACCCAAAGTTTGGAAATCTATATCTCGACTTCTGTCAGTACCAGCTTAAAAAATCCAACGGTTCTGTCTTAGTTTCGTCATTCTGAATCCAACGCGACTATTCCCAAAGTCGTAGCTCCTTTAATAACCGAGATACAAATTTTCAGTTTCCATATATGTGCTCCAAAAACCCAAAGTTTGGAAATCTATATCTCGACTTCTGTCAGTACTAGCTTTAAAAATCCAACGGTTCTCTCTTAGTTTCGTCGTTCTGAATCCAACGAGACTATTCCCAAAGTCGTAGCTCCTTTAATAACCGAGATACAAATTTTCAGTTTCCATATATGTGCTCCAAAAACCCAAAGTTTGGAAATCTATATCTCGACTTCTGTCAGTACTAGCTTCAAAAGTCCAACGGTTTTATCTTAGTTTCGTCGTTCTAAACCCAACGCGACTATTCCCAAAGTCGTAGCTCCTTTATTAACCGAGATACAAATTTTCAGTTTCCATATATGTGCACCAAAAACCCAAAGTTTGGAAATCTATATCTCGACTTCTGTCAGTACTAGCTTAAAAAATCTAACGGTTCTGTCTTAGTTTCGTCATTCTGAATCCAAGGCGACTATTCCCAAAGTCGTAGCTCCTTTAATAACCGAGATACAAATTTTCAGTTTCCATATATGTGCACCAAAAACCCAAAGTTTGGAAATCTATATCTCGACTTCTGTCAGTACTAGCTTTAAAAATCCAACGGTTTTATCTTAGTTTCGTCGTTCTGAATCCAACGAGACTATTCCCAAAGTCGTAGCTCCTTTAATAACCGAGATACAAATTTTCAGTTTCCATATATGTGCTCCAAAAACCCAAAGTTTGGAAATCTATATCTCGACTTCTGTCAGTACTAGCTTAAAAAATCTAACGGTTCTGTCTTAGTTTCGTCATTCTGAATCCAACGAGACTATTCCCAAAGTCGTAGCTCCTTTAATAACCGAGATACAAATTTTCAGTTTCCATATATGTGCTCCAAAAACCCAAAGTTTGGAAATCTATATCTCGACTTCTGTCAGTACCAGCTTAAAAAATCCAACGGTTCTGTCTTAGTTTCGTCATTCTGAATCCAACGCGACTATTCCCAAAGTCGTAGCTCCTTTAATAACCGAGATACAAATTTTCAGTTTCCATATATGTGCTCCAAAAACCCAAAGTTTGGAAATCTATATCTCGACTTCTGTCAGTACCAGCTTAAAAAATCCAACGGTTCTGTCTTAGTTTCGTCATTCTGAATCCAACGCGACTATTCCCAAAGTCGTAGCTCCTTTAATAACCGAGATACAAATTTTCAGTTTCCATATATGTGCTCCAAAAACCCAAAGTTTGGAAATCTATATCTCGACTTCTGTCAGTACCAGCTTAAAAAATCCAACGGTTCTGTCTTAGTTTCGTCATTCTGAATCCAACGCGACTATTCCCAAAGTCGTAGCTCCTTTAATAACCGAGATACAAATTTTCAGTTTCCATATATGTGCTCCAAAAACCCAAAGTTTGGAAATCTATATCTCGACTTCTGTCAGTACTAGCTTTAAAAATCCAACGGTTCTCTCTTAGTTTCGTCGTTCTGAATCCAACGAGACTATTCCCAAAGTCGTAGCTCCTTTAATAACCGAGATACAAATTTTCAGTTTCCATATATGTGCTCCAAAAACCCAAAGTTTGGAAATCTATATCTCGACTTCTGTCAGTACTAGCTTCAAAAGTCCAACGGTTTTATCTTAGTTTCGTCGTTCTAAACCCAACGCGACTATTCCCAAAGTCGTAGCTCCTTTATTAACCGAGATACAAATTTTCAGTTTCCATATATGTTCACCAAAAACCCAAAGTTTGGAAATCTATATCTCGACTTCTGTCAGTACTAGCTTAAAAAATCTAACGGTTCTGTCTTAGTTTCGTCATTCTGAATCCAAGGCGACTATTCCCAAAGTCGTAGCTCCTTTAATAACCGAGATACAAATTTTCAGTTTCCATATATGTGCACCAAAAACCCAAAGTTTGGAAATCTATATCTCGACTTCTGTCAGTACTAGCTTAAAAAATCCAACGGTTCTCTCTTAGTTTCGTCGTTCTAAACCCAACGCAACTATTCCCAAAGTCGTAGCTCCTTTAATAACCGAGATACAAATTTTCAGTTTCCATATATGTGCACCAAAAACCCAAAGTTTGGAAATCTATATCTCGACTTCTGTCAGTACTAGCTTAAAAAATCTAACGGTTCTGTCTTAGTTTCGTCATTCTGAATCCAAGGCGACTATTCCCAAAGTCGTAGCTCCTTTAATAACCGAGATACAAATTTTCAGTTTCCATATATGTGCACCAAAAACCCAAAGTTTGGAAATCTATATCTCGACTTCTGTCAGTACTAGCTTAAAAAATCCAACGGTTCTGTCTTAGTTTCGTCATTCTGAATCCAACGCGACTATTCCCAAAGTCGTAGCTCCTTTAATAACCGAGATACAAATTTTCAGTTTCCATATATGTGCTCCAAAAACCCAAAGTTTGGAAATCTATATCTCGACTTCTGTAAGTACTAACTTAAAAAATCTAACGGTTCTGTCTTAGTTTCGTCATTCTGAATCCAAGGCGACTATTCCCAAAGTCGTAGCTCCTTTAATAACCGAGATACAAATTTTCAGTTTCCATATATGTGCACCAAAAACCCAAAATTTGGAAATCTATATCTCGACTTCTGTCAGTACTAGCTTTAAAAATCCAACGGTTTTGTCTTAGTTTCGTCGTTCTGAATCCAACGAGACTATTCACAAAGTCGTAGCTCCTTTATTAACCGAGATACAAATTTTTAGTTTCCATATATATGCACCAAAAACCCAAAGTTTGGAAATCTATATCTCGACTTCTGTCAGTACTAGCTTTAAAAATCCAACGGTTTTATCTTAGTTTCGTCGTTCTGAATCCAACGAGACTATTCCCAAAGTCGTAGCTCCTTTAATAACCGAGATACAAATTTTCAGTTTCCATATATGTGCTCCAAAAACCCAAAGTTTGGAAATCTATATCTCGACTTCTGTCAGTACTAGCTTTAAAAATTTAACGGTTCTCTCTTAGTTTCGTCGTTCTGAATCCAACGAGACTATTTCCAAAGTCGTAGCTCCTTTAATAACCGAGATACAAATTTTCAGTTTCCATATATGTGCACCAAAAACTTAAAGTTTGGAAATCTATATCTCGACTTCTGTCAGTACTAGCTTTAAAAATCCAACGGTTCTCTCTTGATTTCGTCGTTCTGAATCCAACGAGACTATTCCCAAAGTCGTAGCTCCTTTAATAACCGAGATACAAATTTTCAGTTTCCATTTATGTGCTCCAAAAACCCAAAGTTTGGAAATCTATATCTCGACTTCTGTCAGTACTAGCTTCAAAAATCCAACGGTTTTATCTTAGTTTCGTCGTTCTAAACCCAACGCGACTATTCCCAAAGTCGTAGCTCCTTTATTAACCGAGATACAAATTTTTAGTTTCCATATATATGCACCAAAAACCCAAAGTTTGGAAATCTATATCTCGACTTCTGTCAGTACTAGCTTTAAAAATCCAACGGTTCTCTCTTAGTTTCGTCGTTCTAAACCCAACGCGACTATTCCCAAAGTCGTAGCTCCTTTAATAACCGAGATACAAATTTTCAGTTTCCATATATGTGCACCAAAAACCCAAAGTTTGGAAATCTATATCTCGACTTCTGTCAGTACTAGCTTAAAAAATCCAACAATTTTGTCTTATTTTTGTCGTTCTGAATCCAACGAGACTATTCACAAAGTCGTAGCTCCTTTAATAACCGAGATACAAATTTTCAGTTTCCATATATGTGCACCAAAAACCCAAAGTTTGGAAATCTATATCTCGACTTCTGTCAGTACTAGCTTTAAAAATCCAACGGTTTTATCTTAGTTTCGTCGTTCTGAATCCAACGAGACTATTCCCAAAGTCGTAGCTCCTTTAATAACCGAGATACAAATTTTCAGTTTCCATATATGTGCTCCAAAAACCCAAAGTTTGGAAATCTATATCTCGACTTCTGTCAGTACTAGCTTAAAAAATCTAACGGTTCTGTCTTAGTTTCGTCATTCTGAATCCAACGAGACTATTCCCAAAGTCGTAGCTCCTTTAATAACCGAGATACAAATTTTCAGTTTCCATATATGTGCTCCAAAAACCCAAAGTTTGGAAATCTATATCTCGACTTCTGTCAGTACCAGCTTAAAAAATCCAACGGTTCTGTCTTAGTTTCGTCATTCTGAATCCAACGCGACTATTTCCAAAGTCGTAGCTCCTTTAATAACCGAGATACAAATTTTCACTTTCCATATATGTGCTCCAAAAACCCAAAGTTTGGAAATCTATATCTCGACTTCTGTCAGTACCAGCTTAAAAAATCCAACGGTTCTGTCTTAGTTTCGTCATTCTGAATCCAACGCGACTATTCCCAAAGTCGTAGCTCCTTTAATAACCGAGATACAAATTTTCAGTTTCCATATATGTGCTCCAAAAACCCAAAGTTTGGAAATCTATATCTCGACTTCTGTCAGTACCAGCTTAAAAAATCCAACGGTTCTGTCTTAGTTTCGTCATTCTGAATCCAACGCGACTATTCCCAAAGTCGTAGCTCCTTTAATAACCGAGATACAAATTTTCAGTTTCCATATATGTGCACCAAAAACCCAAAGTTTGGAAATCTATATCTCGACTTCTGTCAGTACTAGCTTTAAAAATCCAACGGTTTTGTCTTAGTTTCGTCGTTCTGAATCCAACGCGACTATTCCCAAATTCGTAGCTCCTTTATTAACCAAGATACAAATTTTTAGTTTCCATATATATGCACCAAAAACCTAAAGTTTGGAAATCTATATCTCGACTTCTGTCAGTACTAGCTTTAAAAATCCAACGGTTTTATCTTAGTTTCGTCGTTCTGAATCCAACGAGACTATTCCCAAAGTCGTAGCTCCTTTAATAACCGAGATACAAGTTTTCAGTTTCCATATATGTGCTCCAAAAACCCAAAGTTTGGAAATCTATATCTCGACTTCTGTCAGTACTAGCTTTAAAAATCCAACGGTTTTATCTTAGTTTCGTCGTTCTGAATCCAACGAGACTATTCCCAAAGTCGTAGCTCCTTTAATAACCGAGATACAAATTTTCACTTTCCATATATGTGCTCCAAAAACCCAAAGTTTGGAAATCTATATCTCGACTTCTGTCAGTACCAGCTTAAAAAATCCAACGGTTCTGTCTTAGTTTCGTCATTCTGAATCCAACGCGACTATTCCCAAAGTCGTAGCTCCTTTAATAACCGAGATACAAATTTTCAGTTTCCATATATGTGCTCCAAAAACCCAAAGTTTGGAAATCTATATCTCGACTTCTGTCAGTACCAGCTTAAAAAATCCAACGGTTCTGTCTTAGTTTCGTCATTCTGAATCCAACGCGACTATTCCCAAAGTCGTAGCTCCTTTAATAACCGAGATACAAATTTTCAGTTTCCATATATGTGCTCCAAAAACCCAAAGTTTGGAAATCTATATCTCGACTTCTGTCAGTACTAGCTTTAAAAATCCAACGGTTCTGTCTTAGTTTCGTCATTCTGAATCCAACGCGACTATTCCCAAAGTCGTAGCTCCTTTAATAACCGAGATACAAATTTTCAGTTTCCATATATGTGCACCAAAAACCCAAAGTTTGGAAATCGATATCTCGACTTCTGTCAGTACTAGCTTTAAAAATCCAACGGTTTTATCTTAGTTTCGTCGTTCTGAATCCAACGAGACTATTCCCAAAGTCGTAGCTCCTTTAATAACCGAGATACAAGTTTTCAGTTTCCATATATGTGCTCCAAAAACCCAAAGTTTGGAAATCTATATCTCGACTTCTGTCAGTACTAGCTTTAAAAATCCAACGGTTTTATCTTAGTTTCGTCGTTCTGAATCCAACGAGACTATTCCCAAAGTCGTAGCTCCTTTAATAACCGAGATACAAATTTTCAGTTTCCATATATGTGCTCCAAAAACCCAAAGTTTGGAAATCTATATCTCGACTTCTGTCAGTACTAGCTTTAAAAATCCAACGGTTCTCTCTTAGTTTCGTCGTTGTGAATCCAACGAGACTATTCCCAAAGTCGTAGCTCCTTTAATAACCGAGATACAAGTTTTCAGTTTCCATATATGTGCTCCAAAAACCCAAAGTTTGGAAATCTATATCTCGACTTCTGTCAGCACTAGCTTTAAAAATCCAACGGTTCTCTCTTAGTTTCGTCGTTCTGAATCCAACGAGACTATTCCCAAAGTCGTAGCTCCTTTAATAACCGAGATACAAATTTTCAGTTTCCATATATGTGCTCCAAAAACCCAAAGTTTGGAAATCTATATCTCGACTTCTGTCAGTACTAGCTTTAAAAATCCAACGGTTCTCTCTTAGTTTCGTCGTTCTGAATCCAACGAGACTATTTCCAAAGTCGTAGCTCCTTTAATAACCGAGATACAAATTTTCAGTTTCCATATATGTGCTCCAAAAACCCAAAGTTTGGAAATCTATATCTCGACTTCTGTCAGTACTAGCTTAAAAAATCCAACGGTTCTGTCTTATTTTAGTCATTCTGAATCCAACGCGACTATTCCCAAAGTCGTAGCTCCTTTAATAACCGAGATACAAATTTTCAGTTTCCATATATGTGCTCCAAAAACCCAAAGTTTGGAAATCTATATCTCGACTTCTGTCAGTACTAGCTTAAAAAATCCAACGGTTTTATCTTAGTTTCGTCGTTCTGAATCCAACGAGACTATTCCCAAAGTCGTAGCTCCTTTAATAACCGAGATACAAATTTTCAGTTTCCATATATGTGCTCCAAAAACCCAAAGTTTGGAAATCTATATCTCGACTTCTGTCAGTACTAGCTTTAAAAATCCAACGGTTCTCTCTTGATTTCGTCGTTCTGAATCCAACGAGACTATTCCCAAAGTCGTAGCTCCTTTAATAACCGAGATACAAATTTTCAGTTTCCATATATGTGCTCCAAAAACCCAAAGTTTGGAAATCTATATCTCGACTTCTGTCAGTACTAGCTTCAAAAATCCAACGGTTTTATCTTAGTTTCATCGTTCTAAACTCAACGCGACTATTCCCAAAGTCGTAGCTCCTTCATTAACCGAGATACAAATTTTTAGTTTCCATATATATGCACCAAAAACCCAAAGTTTGGAAATCTATATCTCGACTTCTGTCAGTACTAGCTTTAAAAATCCAACGGTTCTCTCTTAGTTTCGTCGTTCTAAACCCAACGCGACTATTCCCAAAGTCGTAGCTCCTTTAATAACCGAGATACAAATTTTCAGTTTCCATATATGTGCACCAAAAACCCAAAGTTTGGAAATCTATATCTCGACTTCTGTCAGTACTAGCTTAAAAAATCCAACAATTTTGTCTTATTTTTGTCGTTCTAAATCCAACGAGACTATTCACAAAGTCGTAGCTCCTTTATTAACCGAGATACAAATTTTTAGTTTCCATATATATGCACCAAAAACCCAAAGTTTGGAAATCTATATCTCGACTTCTGTCAGTACTAGCTTAAAAAATCCAACAATTTTGTCTTATTTTTGTCGTTCTGAATCCAACGAGACTATTCACAAAGTCGTAGCTCCTTTAATAACCGAGATACAAATTTTCAGTTTCCATATATGTGCACCAAAAACCCAAAGTTTGGAAATCTATATCTCGACTTCTGTCAGTACTAGCTTTAAAAATCCAACGGTTTTATCTTAGTTTCGTCGTTCTGAATCCAACGAGACTATTCCCAAAGTCGTAGCTCCTTTAATAACCGAGATACAAATTTTCAGTTTCCATATATGTGCACCAAAAACCCAAAGTTTGGAAATCTATATCTCGACTTCTGTCAGTACTAGCTTTAAAAATCCAACGGTTTTATCTTAGTTTCGTCGTTCTGAATCCAACGAGACTATTCCCAAAGTCGTAGCTCCTTTAATAACCGAGATACAAGTTTTCAGTTTCCATATATGTGCTCCAAAAACCCAAAGTTTGGAAATCTATATCTCGACTTCTGTCAGTACTAGCTTTAAAAATCGAACGGTTTTATCTTAGTTTCGTCAATCTGAATCCAACGAGACTATTCCCAAAGTCGTAGCTCCTTTAATAACCGAGATACAAATTTTCAGTTTCCATATATGTGCACCAAAAACCCAAAGTTTGGAAATCTATATCTCGACTTCTGTCAGTACTAGCTTTAAAAATCCAACGGTTTTGTCTTAGTTTCGTCGTTCTGAATCCAACGAGACTATTCACAAAGTCGTAGCTCCTTTAATAACCGAGATACAAATTTTTAGTTTCCATATATGTGCACCAAAAACCCAAAGTTTGGAAATCTATATCTCGACTTCTGTCAGTACTAGCTTTAAAAATCCAACGGTTTTGTCTTAGTTTCGTCGTTCTGAATCCAACGCGACTATTCCCAAATTCGTAGCTCCTTTATTAACCAAGATACAAATTTTCAGTTTCCATATATGTGCTCCAAAAACCCAAAGTTTGGAAATCTATATCTCGACTTCTGTCAGTACTAGCTTTAAAAATCCAACGGTTCTCTCTTAGTTTCGTCGTTCTGAATCCAACGAGACTATTCCCAAAGTCGTAGCTCCTTTATTAACCGAGATACAAATTTTTAGTTTCCATATATATGCACCAAAAACCCAAAGTTTGGAAATCTATATCTCGACTTCTGTCAGTACTAGCTTTAAAAATCCAACGGTTCTCTCTTAGTTTCGTCGTTCTGAATCCAACGAGACTATTTCCAAAGTCGTAGCTCCTTTAATAACCGAGATACAAATTTTCAGTTTCCATATATGTGCACCAAAAACCCAAAGTTTGGAAATCTATATCTCGACTTCTGTCAGTACTAGCTTTAAAAATCCAACGGTTCTCTCTTAGTTTCGTCGTTCTGAATCCAACGAGACTATTCCCAAAGTCGTAGCTCCTTTAATAACCGAGATACAAATTTTCAGTTTCCATATATGTGCTCCAAAAACCCAAAGTTTGGAAATCTATATCTCGACTTCTGTCAGTACTAGCTTCAAAAGTCCAACGGTTTTATCTTAGTTTCGTCGTTCTAAACCCAACGCGACTATTCCCAAAGTCGTAGCTCCTTTATTAACCGAGATACAAATTTTCAGTTTCCATATATGTGCACCAAAAACCCAAAGTTTGGAAATCTATATCTCGACTTCTGTCAGTACTAGCTTAAAAAATCTAACGGTTCTGTCTTAGTTTCGTCATTCTGAATCCAAGGCGACTATTCCCAAAGTCGTAGCTCCTTTATTAACCGAGATACAAATTTTCAGTTTCCATATATGTGCACCAAAAACCCAAAGTTTGGAAATCTATATCTCGACTTCTGTCAGTACTAGCTTAAAAAATCTAACGGTTCTGTCTTAGTTTCGTCATTCTGAATCCAAGGCGACTATTCCCAAAGTCGTAGCTCCTTTAATAACCGAGATACAAATTTTCAGTTTCCATATATGTGCACCAAAAACCCAAAGTTTGGAAATCTATATCTCGACTTCTGTCAGTACTAGCTTCAAAAATCCAACGGTTTTATCTTAGTTTCGTCGTTCTGAATCCAACGAGACTATTCCCAAAGTCGTAGCTCCTTTAATAACCGAGATACAAGTTTTCAGTTTCCATATATGTGCTCCAAAAACCCAAAGTTTGGAAATCTATATCTCGACTTCTGTCAGCACTAGCTTTAAAAATCCAACGGTTCTCTCTTATTTTCGTCGTTCTGAATCCAACGAGACTATTCCCAAAGTCGTAGCTCCTTTAATAACCGAGATACAAATTTTCAGTTTCCATATATGTGCACCAAAAACCCAAAGTTTGGAAATCTATATCTCGACTTCTGTCAGTACTAGCTTTAAAAATTCTACGGTTTTATCTTAGTTTCGTCGTTCTGAATCCAACGAGACTATTCCCAAAGTCGTAGCTCCTTTAATAACCGAGATACAAGTTTTCAGTTTCCATATATGTGCACCAAAAACTTAAAGTTTGGAAATCTATATCTCGACTTCTGTCAGTACTAGCTTTAAAAATCCAACGGTTCTCTCTTGATTTCGTCGTTCTGAATCCAACGAGACTATTCCCAAAGTCGTAGCTCCTTTAATAACCGAGATACAAATTTTCAGTTTCCATTTATGTGCTCCAAAAACCCAAAGTTTGGAAATCTATATCTCGACTTCTGTCAGTACTAGCTTCAAAAATCCAACGGTTTTATCTTAGTTTCGTCGTTCTAAACCCAACGCGACTATTCCCAAAGTCGTAGCTCCTTTATTAACCGAGATACAAATTTTTAGTTTCCATATATATGCACCAAAAACCCAAAGTTTGGAAATCTATATCTCGACTTCTGTCAGTACTAGCTTTAAAAATCCAACGGTTCTCTCTTAGTTTCGTCGTTCTAAACCCAACGCGACTATTCCCAAAGTCGTAGCTCCTTTAATAACCGAGATACAAATTTTCAGTTTCCATATATGTGCACCAAAAACCCAAAGTTTGGAAATCTATATCTCGACTTCTGTCAGTACTAGCTTAAAAAATCCAACAATTTTGTCTTATTTTTGTCGTTCTGAATCCAACGAGACTATTCACAAAGTCGTAGCTCCTTTAATAACCGAGATACAAATTTTCAGTTTCCATATATGTGCACCAAAAACCCAAAGTTTGGAAATCTATATCTCGACTTCTGTCAGTACTAGCTTTAAAAATCCAACGGTTTTATCTTAGTTTCGTCGTTCTGAATCCAACGAGACTATTCCCAAAGTCGTAGCTCCTTTAATAACCGAGATACAAATTTTCAGTTTCCATATATGTGCTCCAAAAACCCAAAGTTTGGAAATCTATATCTCGACTTCTGTCAGTACTAGCTTAAAAAATCTAACGGTTCTGTCTTAGTTTCGTCATTCTGAATCCAACGAGACTATTCCCAAAGTCGTAGCTCCTTTAATAACCGAGATACAAATTTTCAGTTTCCATATATGTGCTCCAAAAACCCAAAGTTTGGAAATCTATATCTCGACTTCTGTCAGTACCAGCTTAAAAAATCCAACGGTTCTGTCTTAGTTTCGTCATTCTGAATCCAACGCGACTATTCCCAAAGTCGTAGCTCCTTTAATAACCGAGATACAAATTTTCAGTTTCCATATATGTGCTCCAAAAACCCAAAGTTTGGAAATCTATATCTCGACTTCTGTCAGTACCAGCTTAAAAAATCCAACGGTTCTGTCTTAGTTTCGTCATTCTGAATCCAACGCGACTATTCCCAAAGTCGTAGCTCCTTTAATAACCGAGATACAAATTTTCAGTTTCCATATATGTGCTCCAAAAACCCAAAGTTTGGAAATCTATATCTCGACTTCTGTCAGTACCAGCTTAAAAAATCCAACGGTTCTGTCTTAGTTTCGTCATTCTGAATCCAACGCGACTATTCCCAAAGTCGTAGCTCCTTTAATAACCGAGATACAAATTTTCAGTTTCCATATATGTGCTCCAAAAACCCAAAGTTTGGAAATCTATATCTCGACTTCTGTCAGTACTAGCTTTAAAAATCCAACGGTTCTCTCTTAGTTTCGTCGTTCTGAATCCAACGAGACTATTCCCAAAGTCGTAGCTCCTTTAATAACCGAGATACAAATTTTCAGTTTCCATATATGTGCTCCAAAAACCCAAAGTTTGGAAATCTATATCTCGACTTCTGTCAGTACTAGCTTCAAAAGTCCAACGGTTTTATCTTAGTTTCGTCGTTCTAAACCCAACGCGACTATTCCCAAAGTCGTAGCTCCTTTATTAACCGAGATACAAATTTTCAGTTTCCATATATGTGCACCAAAAACCCAAAGTTTGGAAATCTATATCTCGACTTCTGTCAGTACTAGCTTAAAAAATCCAACGGTTCTGTCTTAGTTTCGTCATTCTGAATCCAACGCGACTATTCCCAAAGTCGTAGCTCCTTTAATAACCGAGATACAAATTTTCAGTTTCCATATATGTGCTCCAAAAACCCAAAGTTTGGAAATCTATATCTCGACTTCTGTAAGTACTAACTTAAAAAATCTAACGGTTCTGTCTTAGTTTCGTCATTCTGAATCCAAGGCGACTATTCCCAAAGTCGTAGCTCCTTTAATAACCGAGATACAAATTTTCAGTTTCCATATATGTGCACCAAAAACCCAAAATTTGGAAATCTATATCTCGACTTCTGTCAGTACTAGCTTTAAAAATCCAACGGTTTTGTCTTAGTTTCGTCGTTCTGAATCCAACGAGACTATTCACAAAGTCGTAGCTCCTTTATTAACCGAGATACAAATTTTTAGTTTCCATATATATGCACCAAAAACCCAAAGTTTGGAAATCTATATCTCGACTTCTGTCAGTACTAGCTTTAAAAATCCAACGGTTTTATCTTAGTTTCGTCGTTCTGAATCCAACGAGACTATTCCCAAAGTCGTAGCTCCTTTAATAACCGAGATACAAATTTTCAGTTTCCATATATGTGCTCCAAAAACCCAAAGTTTGGAAATCTATATCTCGACTTCTGTCAGTACTAGCTTTAAAAATCCAACGGTTCTCTCTTAGTTTCGTCGTTCTGAATCCAACGAGACTATTTCCAAAGTCGTAGCTCCTTTAATAACCGAGATACAAATTTTCAGTTTCCATATATGTGCACCAAAAACTTAAAGTTTGGAAATCTATATCTCGACTTCTGTCAGTACTAGCTTTAAAAATCCAACGGTTCTCTCTTGATTTCGTCGTTCTGAATCCAACGAGACTATTCCCAAAGTCGTAGCTCCTTTAATAACCGAGATACAAATTTTCAGTTTCCATTTATGTGCTCCAAAAACCCAAAGTTTGGAAATCTATATCTCGACTTCTGTCAGTACTAGCTTCAAAAATCCAACGGTTTTATCTTAGTTTCGTCGTTCTAAACCCAACGCGACTATTCCCAAAGTCGTAGCTCCTTTATTAACCGAGATACAAATTTTTAGTTTCCATATATATGCACCAAAAACCCAAAGTTTGGAAATCTATATCTCGACTTCTGTCAGTACTAGCTTTAAAAATCCAACGGTTCTCTCTTAGTTTCGTCGTTCTAAACCCAACGCGACTATTCCCAAAGTCGTAGCTCCTTTAATAACCGAGATACAAATTTTCAGTTTCCATATATGTGCACCAAAAACCCAAAGTTTGGAAATCTATATCTCGACTTCTGTCAGTACTAGCTTAAAAAATCCAACAATTTTGTCTTATTTTTGTCGTTCTGAATCCAACGAGACTATTCACAAAGTCGTAGCTCCTTTAATAACCGAGATACAAATTTTCAGTTTCCATATATGTGCACCAAAAACCCAAAGTTTGGAAATCTATATCTCGACTTCTGTCAGTACTAGCTTTAAAAATCCAACGGTTTTATCTTAGTTTCGTCGTTCTGAATCCAACGAGACTATTCCCAAAGTCGTAGCTCCTTTAATAACCGAGATACAAATTTTCAGTTTCCATATATGTGCTCCAAAAACCCAAAGTTTGGAAATCTATATCTCGACTTCTGTCAGTACTAGCTTAAAAAATCTAACGGTTCTGTCTTAGTTTCGTCATTCTGAATCCAACGAGACTATTCCCAAAGTCGTAGCTCCTTTAATAACCGAGATACAAATTTTCAGTTTCCATATATGTGCTCCAAAAACCCAAAGTTTGGAAATCTATATCTCGACTTCTGTCAGTACCAGCTTAAAAAATCCAACGGTTCTGTCTTAGTTTCGTCATTCTGAATCCAACGCGACTATTCCCAAAGTCGTAGCTCCTTTAATAACCGAGATACAAATTTTCAGTTTCCATATATGTGCTCCAAAAACCCAAAGTTTGGAAATCTATATCTCGACTTCTGTCAGTACCAGCTTAAAAAATCCAACGGTTCTGTCTTAGTTTCGTCATTCTGAATCCAACGCGACTATTCCCAAAGTCGTAGCTCCTTTAATAACCGAGATACAAATTTTCAGTTTCCATATATGTGCTCCAAAAACCCAAAGTTTGGAAATCTATATCTCGACTTCTGTCAGTACCAGCTTAAAAAATCCAACGGTTCTGTCTTAGTTTCGTCATTCTGAATCCAACGCGACTATTCCCAAAGTCGTAGCTCCTTTAATAACCGAGATACAAATTTTCAGTTTCCATATATGTGCTCCAAAAACCCAAAGTTTGGAAATCTATATCTCGACTTCTGTCAGTACCAGCTTAAAAAATCCAACGGTTCTGTCTTAGTTTCGTCATTCTGAATCCAACGCGACTATTCCCAAAGTCGTAGCTCCTTTAATAACCGAGATACAAATTTTCAGTTTCCATATATGTGCTCCAAAAACCCAAAGTTTGGAAATCTATATCTCGACTTCTGTCAGTACCAGCTTAAAAAATCCAACGGTTCTGTCTTAGTTTCGTCATTCTGAATCCAACGCGACTATTCCCAAAGTCGTAGCTCCTTTAATAACCGAGATACAAATTTTCAGTTTCCATATATGTGCTCCAAAAACCCAAAGTTTGGAAATCTATATCTCGACTTCTGTCAGTACTAGCTTTAAAAATCCAACGGTTCTCTCTTAGTTTCGTCGTTCTGAATCCAACGAGACTATTCCCAAAGTCGTAGCTCCTTTAATAACCGAGATACAAATTTTCAGTTTCCATATATGTGCTCCAAAAACCCAAAGTTTGGAAATCTATATCTCGACTTCTGTCAGTACTAGCTTCAAAAGTCCAACGGTTTTATCTTAGTTTCGTCGTTCTAAACCCAACGCGACTATTCCCAAAGTCGTAGCTCCTTTATTAACCGAGATACAAATTTTCAGTTTCCATATATGTTCACCAAAAACCCAAAGTTTGGAAATCTATATCTCGACTTCTGTCAGTACTAGCTTAAAAAATCTAACGGTTCTGTCTTAGTTTCGTCATTCTGAATCCAAGGCGACTATTCCCAAAGTCGTAGCTCCTTTAATAACCGAGATACAAATTTTCAGTTTCCATATATGTGCACCAAAAACCCAAAGTTTGGAAATCTATATCTCGACTTCTGTCAGTACTAGCTTAAAAAATCCAACGGTTCTCTCTTAGTTTCGTCGTTCTAAACCCAACGCAACTATTCCCAAAGTCGTAGCTCCTTTAATAACCGAGATACAAATTTTCAGTTTCCATATATGTGCACCAAAAACCCAAAGTTTGGAAATCTATATCTCGACTTCTGTCAGTACTAGCTTAAAAAATCTAACGGTTCTGTCTTAGTTTCGTCATTCTGAATCCAAGGCGACTATTCCCAAAGTCGTAGCTCCTTTAATAACCGAGATACAAATTTTCAGTTTCCATATATGTGCACCAAAAACCCAAAGTTTGGAAATCTATATCTCGACTTCTGTCAGTACTAGCTTAAAAAATCCAACGGTTCTGTCTTAGTTTCGTCATTCTGAATCCAACGCGACTATTCCCAAAGTCGTAGCTCCTTTAATAACCGAGATACAAATTTTCAGTTTCCATATATGTGCTCCAAAAACCCAAAGTTTGGAAATCTATATCTCGACTTCTGTAAGTACTAACTTAAAAAATCTAACGGTTCTGTCTTAGTTTCGTCATTCTGAATCCAAGGCGACTATTCCCAAAGTCGTAGCTCCTTTAATAACCGAGATACAAATTTTCAGTTTCCATATATGTGCACCAAAAACCCAAAATTTGGAAATCTATATCTCGACTTCTGTCAGTACTAGCTTTAAAAATCCAACGGTTTTGTCTTAGTTTCGTCGTTCTGAATCCAACGAGACTATTCACAAAGTCGTAGCTCCTTTATTAACCGAGATACAAATTTTTAGTTTCCATATATATGCACCAAAAACCCAAAGTTTGGAAATCTATATCTCGACTTCTGTCAGTACTAGCTTTAAAAATCCAACGGTTTTATCTTAGTTTCGTCGTTCTGAATCCAACGAGACTATTCCCAAAGTCGTAGCTCCTTTAATAACCGAGATACAAATTTTCAGTTTCCATATATGTGCTCCAAAAACCCAAAGTTTGGAAATCTATATCTCGACTTCTGTCAGTACTAGCTTTAAAAATTTAACGGTTCTCTCTTAGTTTCGTCGTTCTGAATCCAACGAGACTATTTCCAAAGTCGTAGCTCCTTTAATAACCGAGATACAAATTTTCAGTTTCCATATATGTGCACCAAAAACTTAAAGTTTGGAAATCTATATCTCGACTTCTGTCAGTACTAGCTTTAAAAATCCAACGGTTCTCTCTTGATTTCGTCGTTCTGAATCCAACGAGACTATTCCCAAAGTCGTAGCTCCTTTAATAACCGAGATACAAATTTTCAGTTTCCATTTATGTGCTCCAAAAACCCAAAGTTTGGAAATCTATATCTCGACTTCTGTCAGTACTAGCTTCAAAAATCCAACGGTTTTATCTTAGTTTCGTCGTTCTAAACCCAACGCGACTATTCCCAAAGTCGTAGCTCCTTTATTAACCGAGATACAAATTTTTAGTTTCCATATATATGCACCAAAAACCCAAAGTTTGGAAATCTATATCTCGACTTCTGTCAGTACTAGCTTTAAAAATCCAACGGTTCTCTCTTAGTTTCGTCGTTCTAAACCCAACGCGACTATTCCCAAAGTCGTAGCTCCTTTAATAACCGAGATACAAATTTTCAGTTTCCATATATGTGCACCAAAAACCCAAAGTTTGGAAATCTATATCTCGACTTCTGTCAGTACTAGCTTAAAAAATCCAACAATTTTGTCTTATTTTTGTCGTTCTGAATCCAACGAGACTATTCACAAAGTCGTAGCTCCTTTAATAACCGAGATACAAATTTTCAGTTTCCATATATGTGCACCAAAAACCCAAAGTTTGGAAATCTATATCTCGACTTCTGTCAGTACTAGCTTTAAAAATCCAACGGTTTTATCTTAGTTTCGTCGTTCTGAATCCAACGAGACTATTCCCAAAGTCGTAGCTCCTTTAATAACCGAGATACAAATTTTCAGTTTCCATATATGTGCTCCAAAAACCCAAAGTTTGGAAATCTATATCTCGACTTCTGTCAGTACTAGCTTAAAAAATCTAACGGTTCTGTCTTAGTTTCGTCATTCTGAATCCAACGAGACTATTCCCAAAGTCGTAGCTCCTTTAATAACCGAGATACAAATTTTCAGTTTCCATATATGTGCTCCAAAAACCCAAAGTTTGGAAATCTATATCTCGACTTCTGTCAGTACCAGCTTAAAAAATCCAACGGTTCTGTCTTAGTTTCGTCATTCTGAATCCAACGCGACTATTTCCAAAGTCGTAGCTCCTTTAATAACCGAGATACAAATTTTCACTTTCCATATATGTGCTCCAAAAACCCAAAGTTTGGAAATCTATATCTCGACTTCTGTCAGTACCAGCTTAAAAAATCCAACGGTTCTGTCTTAGTTTCGTCATTCTGAATCCAACGCGACTATTCCCAAAGTCGTAGCTCCTTTAATAACCGAGATACAAATTTTCAGTTTCCATATATGTGCTCCAAAAACCCAAAGTTTGGAAATCTATATCTCGACTTCTGTCAGTACCAGCTTAAAAAATCCAACGGTTCTGTCTTAGTTTCGTCATTCTGAATCCAACGCGACTATTCCCAAAGTCGTAGCTCCTTTAATAACCGAGATACAAATTTTCAGTTTCCATATATGTGCACCAAAAACCCAAAGTTTGGAAATCTATATCTCGACTTCTGTCAGTACTAGCTTTAAAAATCCAACGGTTTTGTCTTAGTTTCGTCGTTCTGAATCCAACGCGACTATTCCCAAATTCGTAGCTCCTTTATTAACCAAGATACAAATTTTTAGTTTCCATATATATGCACCAAAAACCTAAAGTTTGGAAATCTATATCTCGACTTCTGTCAGTACTAGCTTTAAAAATCCAACGGTTTTATCTTAGTTTCGTCGTTCTGAATCCAACGAGACTATTCCCAAAGTCGTAGCTCCTTTAATAACCGAGATACAAGTTTTCAGTTTCCATATATGTGCTCCAAAAACCCAAAGTTTGGAAATCTATATCTCGACTTCTGTCAGTACTAGCTTTAAAAATCCAACGGTTTTATCTTAGTTTCGTCGTTCTGAATCCAACGAGACTATTCCCAAAGTCGTAGCTCCTTTAATAACCGAGATACAAATTTTCACTTTCCATATATGTGCTCCAAAAACCCAAAGTTTGGAAATCTATATCTCGACTTCTGTCAGTACCAGCTTAAAAAATCCAACGGTTCTGTCTTAGTTTCGTCATTCTGAATCCAACGCGACTATTCCCAAAGTCGTAGCTCCTTTAATAACCGAGATACAAATTTTCAGTTTCCATATATGTGCTCCAAAAACCCAAAGTTTGGAAATCTATATCTCGACTTCTGTCAGTACCAGCTTAAAAAATCCAACGGTTCTGTCTTAGTTTCGTCATTCTGAATCCAACGCGACTATTCCCAAAGTCGTAGCTCCTTTAATAACCGAGATACAAATTTTCAGTTTCCATATATGTGCTCCAAAAACCCAAAGTTTGGAAATCTATATCTCGACTTCTGTCAGTACTAGCTTTAAAAATCCAACGGTTCTGTCTTAGTTTCGTCATTCTGAATCCAACGCGACTATTCCCAAAGTCGTAGCTCCTTTAATAACCGAGATACAAATTTTCAGTTTCCATATATGTGCACCAAAAACCCAAAGTTTGGAAATCGATATCTCGACTTCTGTCAGTACTAGCTTTAAAAATCCAACGGTTTTGTCTTAGTTTCGTCGTTCTGAATCCAACGCGACTATTCCCAAATTCGTAGCTCCTTTATTAACCAAGATACAAATTTTTAGTTTCCATATATATGCACCAAAAACCTAAAGTTTGGAAATCTATATCTCGACTTCTGTCAGTACTAGCTTTAAAAATCCAACGGTTTTATCTTAGTTTCGTCGTTCTGAATCCAACGAGACTATTCCCAAAGTCGTAGCTCCTTTAATAACCGAGATACAAGTTTTCAGTTTCCATATATGTGCTCCAAAAACCCAAAGTTTGGAAATCTATATCTCGACTTCTGTCAGTACTAGCTTTAAAAATCCAACGGTTTTATCTTAGTTTCGTCGTTCTGAATCCAACGAGACTATTCCCAAAGTCGTAGCTCCTTTAATAACCGAGATACAAATTTTCAGTTTCCATATATGTGCTCCAAAAACCCAAAGTTTGGAAATCTATATCTCGACTTCTGTCAGTACTAGCTTTAAAAATCCAACGGTTCTCTCTTAGTTTCGTCGTTGTGAATCCAACGAGACTATTCCCAAAGTCGTAGCTCCTTTAATAACCGAGATACAAGTTTTCAGTTTCCATATATGTGCTCCAAAAACCCAAAGTTTGGAAATCTATATCTCGACTTCTGTCAGCACTAGCTTTAAAAATCCAACGGTTCTCTCTTAGTTTCGTCGTTCTGAATCCAACGAGACTATTCCCAAAGTCGTAGCTCCTTTAATAACCGAGATACAAATTTTCAGTTTCCATATATGTGCTCCAAAAACCCAAAGTTTGGAAATCTATATCTCGACTTCTGTCAGTACTAGCTTTAAAAATCCAACGGTTCTCTCTTAGTTTCGTCGTTCTGAATCCAACGAGACTATTTCCAAAGTCGTAGCTCCTTTAATAACCGAGATACAAATTTTCAGTTTCCATATATGTGCTCCAAAAACCCAAAGTTTGGAAATCTATATCTCGACTTCTGTCAGTACTAGCTTAAAAAATCCAACGGTTCTGTCTTATTTTAGTCATTCTGAATCCAACGCGACTATTCCCAAAGTCGTAGCTCCTTTAATAACCGAGATACAAATTTTCAGTTTCCATATATGTGCTCCAAAAACCCAAAGTTTGGAAATCTATATCTCGACTTCTGTCAGTACTAGCTTAAAAAATCCAACGGTTTTATCTTAGTTTCGTCGTTCTGAATCCAACGAGACTATTCCCAAAGTCGTAGCTCCTTTAATAACCGAGATACAAATTTTCAGTTTCCATATATGTGCTCCAAAAACCCAAAGTTTGGAAATCTATATCTCGACTTCTGTCAGTACTAGCTTTAAAAATCCAACGGTTCTCTCTTGATTTCGTCGTTCTGAATCCAACGAGACTATTCCCAAAGTCGTAGCTCCTTTAATAACCGAGATACAAATTTTCAGTTTCCATATATGTGCTCCAAAAACCCAAAGTTTGGAAATCTATATCTCGACTTCTGTCAGTACTAGCTTCAAAAATCCAACGGTTTTATCTTAGTTTCATCGTTCTAAACTCAACGCGACTATTCCCAAAGTCGTAGCTCCTTCATTAACCGAGATACAAATTTTTAGTTTCCATATATATGCACCAAAAACCCAAAGTTTGGAAATCTATATCTCGACTTCTGTCAGTACTAGCTTTAAAAATCCAACGGTTCTCTCTTAGTTTCGTCGTTCTAAACCCAACGCGACTATTCCCAAAGTCGTAGCTCCTTTAATAACCGAGATACAAATTTTCAGTTTCCATATATGTGCACCAAAAACCCAAAGTTTGGAAATCTATATCTCGACTTCTGTCAGTACTAGCTTAAAAAATCCAACAATTTTGTCTTATTTTTGTCGTTCTAAATCCAACGAGACTATTCACAAAGTCGTAGCTCCTTTATTAACCGAGATACAAATTTTTAGTTTCCATATATATGCACCAAAAACCCAAAGTTTGGAAATCTATATCTCGACTTCTGTCAGTACTAGCTTAAAAAATCCAACAATTTTGTCTTATTTTTGTCGTTCTGAATCCAACGAGACTATTCACAAAGTCGTAGCTCCTTTAATAACCGAGATACAAATTTTCAGTTTCCATATATGTGCACCAAAAACCCAAAGTTTGGAAATCTATATCTCGACTTCTGTCAGTACTAGCTTTAAAAATCCAACGGTTTTATCTTAGTTTCGTCGTTCTGAATCCAACGAGACTATTCCCAAAGTCGTAGCTCCTTTAATAACCGAGATACAAATTTTCAGTTTCCATATATGTGCACCAAAAACCCAAAGTTTGGAAATCTATATCTCGACTTCTGTCAGTACTAGCTTTAAAAATCCAACGGTTTTATCTTAGTTTCGTCGTTCTGAATCCAACGAGACTATTCCCAAAGTCGTAGCTCCTTTAATAACCGAGATACAAGTTTTCAGTTTCCATATATGTGCTCCAAAAACCCAAAGTTTGGAAATCTATATCTCGACTTCTGTCAGTACTAGCTTTAAAAATCGAACGGTTTTATCTTAGTTTCGTCAATCTGAATCCAACGAGACTATTCCCAAAGTCGTAGCTCCTTTAATAACCGAGATACAAATTTTCAGTTTCCATATATGTGCACCAAAAACCCAAAGTTTGGAAATCTATATCTCGACTTCTGTCAGTACTAGCTTTAAAAATCCAACGGTTTTGTCTTAGTTTCGTCGTTCTGAATCCAACGAGACTATTCACAAAGTCGTAGCTCCTTTAATAACCGAGATACAAATTTTTAGTTTCCATATATGTGCACCAAAAACCCAAAGTTTGGAAATCTATATCTCGACTTCTGTCAGTACTAGCTTTAAAAATCCAACGGTTTTGTCTTAGTTTCGTCGTTCTGAATCCAACGCGACTATTCCCAAATTCGTAGCTCCTTTATTAACCAAGATACAAATTTTCAGTTTCCATATATGTGCTCCAAAAACCCAAAGTTTGGAAATCTATATCTCGACTTCTGTCAGTACCAGCTTAAAAAATCCAACGGTTCTGTCTTAGTTTCGTCATTCTGAATCCAACGCGACTATTCCCAAAGTCGTAGCTCCTTTAATAACCGAGATACAAATTTTCAGTTTCCATATATGTGCTCCAAAAACCCAAAGTTTGGAAATCTATATCTCGACTTCTGTCAGTACTAGCTTCAAAAATCCAACGGTTTTATCTTAGTTTCGTCGTTCTAAACTCAACGCGACTATTCCCAAAGTCGTAGCTCCTTTAATAACCGAGATACAAATTTTCAGTTTCCATATATGTGCTCCAAAAACCCAAAGTTTGGAAATCTATATCTCGACTTCTGTCAGTACTAGCTTAAAAAATCCAACAATTTTGTCTTATTTTTGTCGTTCTAAATCCAACGAGACTATTCCCAAAGTCGTAGCTCCTTTAATAACCGAGATACAAGTTTTCAGTTTCCATATATGTGCTCCAAAAACCCAAAGTTTGGAAATCTATATCTCGACTTCTGTCAGCACTAGCTTTAAAAATCCAACGGTTCTCTCTTAGTTTCGTCGTTCTGAATCCAACGAGACTATTCCCAAAGTCGTAGCTCCTTTAATAACCGAGATACAAATTTTCAGTTTCCATATATGTGCTCCAAAAACCCAAAGTTTGGAAATCTATATCTCGACTTCTGTCAGTACTAGCTTTAAAAATCGAACGGTTCTCTCTTGATTTCGTCGTTCTGAATCCAACGAGACTATTCCCAAAGTCGTAGCTCCTTTAATAACCGAGATACAAATTTTCAGTTTCCATATATGTGCTCCAAAAACCCAAAGTTTGGAAATCTATATCTCGACTTCTGTCAGTACTAGCTTCAAAAATCCAACGGTTTTATCTTAGTTTCATCGTTCTAAACTCAACGCGACTATTCCCAAAGTCGTAGCTCCTTCATTAACCGAGATACAAATTTTTAGTTTCCATATATATGCACCAAAAACCCAAAGTTTGGAAATCTATATCTCGACTTCTGTCAGTACTAGCTTTAAAAATCCAACGGTTCTCTCTTAGTTTCGTCGTTCTAAACCCAACGCGACTATTCCCAAAGTCGTAGCTCCTTTAATAACCGAGATACAAATTTTCAGTTTCCATATATGTGCACCAAAAACCCAAAGTTTGGAAATCTATATCTCGACTTCTGTCAGTACTAGCTTAAAAAATCCAACAATTTTGTCTTATTTTTGTCGTTCTAAATCCAACGAGACTATTCACAAAGTCGTAGCTCCTTTATTAACCGAGATACAAATTTTTAGTTTCCATATATATGCACCAAAAACCCAAAGTTTGGAAATCTATATCTCGACTTCTGTCAGTACTAGCTTAAAAAATCCAACAATTTTGTCTTATTTTTGTCGTTCTGAATCCAACGAGGCTATTCACAAAGTCGTAGCTCCTTTAATAACCGAGATACAAATTTTCAGTTTCCATATATGTGCACCAAAAACCCAAAGTTTGGAAATCTATATCTCGACTTCTGTCAGTACTAGCTTTAAAAATCCAACGGTTTTATCTTAGTTTCGTCGTTCTGAATCCAACGAGACTATTCCCAAAGTCGTAGCTCCTTTAATAACCGAGATACAAATTTTCAGTTTCCATATATGTGCACCAAAAACCCAAAGTTTGGAAATCTATATCTCGACTTCTGTCAGTACTAGCTTTAAAAATCCAACGGTTTTATCTTAGTTTCGTCGTTCTGAATCCAACGAGACTATTCCCAAAGTCGTAGCTCCTTTAATAACCGAGATACAAGTTTTCAGTTTCCATATATGTGCTCCAAAAACCCAAAGTTTGGAAATCTATATCTCGACTTCTGTCAGTACTAGCTTTAAAAATCCAACGGTTTTATCTTAGTTTCGTCAATCTGAATCCAACGAGACTATTCCCAAAGTCGTAGCTCCTTTAATAACCGAGATACAAATTTTCAGTTTCCATATATGTGCACCAAAAACCCAAAGTTTGGAAATCTATATCTCGACTTCTGTCAGTACTAGCTTTAAAAATCCAACGGTTTTGTCTTAGTTTCGTCGTTCTGAATCCAACGAGACTATTCACAAAGTCGTAGCTCCTTTAATAACCGAGATACAAATTTTTAGTTTCCATATATGTGCACCAAAAACCCAAAGTTTGGAAATCTATATCTCGACTTCTGTCAGTACTAGCTTTAAAAATCCAACGGTTTTGTCTTAGTTTCGTCGTTCTGAATCCAACGCGACTATTCCCAAATTCGTAGCTCCTTTATTAACCAAGATACAAATTTTCAGTTTCCATATATGTGCTCCAAAAACCCAAAGTTTGGAAATCTATATCTCGACTTCTGTCAGTACCAGCTTAAAAAATCCAACGGTTCTGTCTTAGTTTCGTCATTCTGAATCCAACGCGACTATTCCCAAAGTCGTAGCTCCTTTAATAACCGAGATACAAATTTTCAGTTTCCATATATGTGCTCCAAAAACCCAAAGTTTGGAAATCTATATCTCGACTTCTGTCAGTACCAGCTTAAAAAATCCAACGGTTCTGTCTTAGTTTCGTCATTCTGAATCCAACGCGACTATTCCCAAAGTCGTAGCTCCTTTAATAACCGAGATACAAATTTTCAGTTTCCATATATGTGCTCCAAAAACCCAAAGTTTGGAAATCTATATCTCGACTTCTGTCAGTACTAGCTTAAAAAATCCAACGGTTCTGTCTTAGTTTCGTCATTCTGAATCCAACGCGACTATTCCCAAAGTCGTAGCTCCTTTAATAACCGAGATACAAATTTTCAGTTTCCATATATGTGCACCAAAAACCCAAAGTTTGGAAATCTATATCTCGACTTCTGTCAGTACTAGCTTAAAAAATCCAACGGTTCTGTCTTAGTTTCGTCATTCTGAATCCAACGCGACTATTCCCAAAGTCGTAGCTCCTTTAATAACCGAGATACAAATTTTCAGTTTCCATATATGTGCACCAAAAACCCAAAGTTTGGAAATCTATATCTCGACTTCTGTCAGTACTAGCTTTAAAAATTCTACGGTTCTCTCTTAGTTTCGTCGTTCTAAACCCAACGCGACTATTCCCAAAGTCGTAGCTCCTTTAATAACCGAGATACAAATTTTCAGTTTCCATATATGTGCTCCAAAAACCCAAAGTTTGGAAATCTATATCTCGACTTCTGTCAGTACCAGCTTAAAAAATCCAACGGTTCTGTCTTAGTTTCGTCATTCTGAATCCAACGCGACTATTCCCAAAGTCGTAGCTCCTTTAATAACCGAGATACAAATTTTCAGTTTCCATATATGTGCTCCAAAAACCCAAAGTTTGGAAATCTATATCTCGACTTCTGTCAGTACCAGCTTAAAAAATCCAACGGTTCTGTCTTAGTTTCGTCATTCTGAATCCAACGCGACTATTCCCAAAGTCGTAGCTCCTTTAATAACCGAGATACAAATTTTCAGTTTCCATATATGTGCACCAAAAACCCAAAGTTTGGAAATCTATATCTCGACTTCTGTCAGTACTAGCTTAAAAAATCCAACAATTTTGTCTTATTTTTGTCGTTCTGAATCCAACGAGACTATTCACAAAGTCGTAGCTCCTTTAATAACCGAGATACAAATTTTCAGTTTCCATATATGTGCACCAAAAACCCAAAGTTTGGAAATCTATATCTCGACTTCTGTCAGTACTAGCTTTAAAAATCCAACGGTTCTCTCTTAGTTTCGTCGTTCTAAACCCAACGCGACTATTCCCAAAGTCGTAGCTCCTTTAATAACCGAGATACAAATTTTCAGTTTCCATATATGTGCACCAAAAACCCAAAGTTTGGAAATCTATATCTCGACTTCTGTCAGTACTAGCTTAAAAAATCCAACAATTTTGTCTTATTTTTGTCGTTCTGAATCCAACGAGACTATTCACAAAGTCGTAGCTCCTTTAATAACCGAGATACAAATTTTCAGTTTCCATATATGTGCACCAAAAACCCAAAGTTTGGAAATCTATATCTCGACTTCTGTCAGTACTAGCTTTAAAAATCCAACGGTTTTATCTTAGTTTCGTCGTTCTGAATCCAACGAGACTATTCCCAAAGTCGTAGCTCCTTTAATAACCGAGATACAAATTTTCAGTTTCCATATATGTGCTCCAAAAACCCAAAGTTTGGAAATCTATATCTCGACTTCTGTCAGTACTAGCTTAAAAAATCTAACGGTTCTGTCTTAGTTTCGTCATTCTGAATCCAACGAGACTATTCCCAAAGTCGTAGCTCCTTTAATAACCGAGATACAAATTTTCAGTTTCCATATATGTGCTCCAAAAACCCAAAGTTTGGAAATCTATATCTCGACTTCTGTCAGTACCAGCTTAAAAAATCCAACGGTTCTGTCTTAGTTTCGTCATTCTGAATCCAACGCGACTATTTCCAAAGTCGTAGCTCCTTTAATAACCGAGATACAAATTTTCACTTTCCATATATGTGCTCCAAAAACCCAAAGTTTGGAAATCTATATCTCGACTTCTGTCAGTACCAGCTTAAAAAATCCAACGGTTCTGTCTTAGTTTCGTCATTCTGAATCCAACGCGACTATTCCCAAAGTCGTAGCTCCTTTAATAACCGAGATACAAATTTTCAGTTTCCATATATGTGCTCCAAAAACCCAAAGTTTGGAAATCTATATCTCGACTTCTGTCAGTACCAGCTTAAAAAATCCAACGGTTCTGTCTTAGTTTCGTCATTCTGAATCCAACGCGACTATTCCCAAAGTCGTAGCTCCTTTAATAACCGAGATACAAATTTTCAGTTTCCATATATGTGCACCAAAAACCCAAAGTTTGGAAATCTATATCTCGACTTCTGTCAGTACTAGCTTTAAAAATCCAACGGTTTTGTCTTAGTTTCGTCGTTCTGAATCCAACGCGACTATTCCCAAATTCGTAGCTCCTTTATTAACCAAGATACAAATTTTTAGTTTCCATATATATGCACCAAAAACCTAAAGTTTGGAAATCTATATCTCGACTTCTGTCAGTACTAGCTTTAAAAATCCAACGGTTTTATCTTAGTTTCGTCGTTCTGAATCCAACGAGACTATTCCCAAAGTCGTAGCTCCTTTAATAACCGAGATACAAGTTTTCAGTTTCCATATATGTGCTCCAAAAACCCAAAGTTTGGAAATCTATATCTCGACTTCTGTCAGTACTAGCTTTAAAAATCCAACGGTTTTATCTTAGTTTCGTCGTTCTGAATCCAACGAGACTATTCCCAAAGTCGTAGCTCCTTTAATAACCGAGATACAAATTTTCACTTTCCATATATGTGCTCCAAAAACCCAAAGTTTGGAAATCTATATCTCGACTTCTGTCAGTACCAGCTTAAAAAATCCAACGGTTCTGTCTTAGTTTCGTCATTCTGAATCCAACGCGACTATTCCCAAAGTCGTAGCTCCTTTAATAACCGAGATACAAATTTTCAGTTTCCATATATGTGCTCCAAAAACCCAAAGTTTGGAAATCTATATCTCGACTTCTGTCAGTACCAGCTTAAAAAATCCAACGGTTCTGTCTTAGTTTCGTCATTCTGAATCCAACGCGACTATTCCCAAAGTCGTAGCTCCTTTAATAACCGAGATACAAATTTTCAGTTTCCATATATGTGCTCCAAAAACCCAAAGTTTGGAAATCTATATCTCGACTTCTGTCAGTACTAGCTTTAAAAATCCAACGGTTCTGTCTTAGTTTCGTCATTCTGAATCCAACGCGACTATTCCCAAAGTCGTAGCTCCTTTAATAACCGAGATACAAATTTTCAGTTTCCATATATGTGCACCAAAAACCCAAAGTTTGGAAATCGATATCTCGACTTCTGTCAGTACTAGCTTTAAAAATCCAACGGTTTTGTCTTAGTTTCGTCGTTCTGAATCCAACGCGACTATTCCCAAATTCGTAGCTCCTTTATTAACCAAGATACAAATTTTTAGTTTCCATATATATGCACCAAAAACCTAAAGTTTGGAAATCTATATCTCGACTTCTGTCAGTACTAGCTTTAAAAATCCAACGGTTTTATCTTAGTTTCGTCGTTCTGAATCCAACGAGACTATTCCCAAAGTCGTAGCTCCTTTAATAACCGAGATACAAGTTTTCAGTTTCCATATATGTGCTCCAAAAACCCAAAGTTTGGAAATCTATATCTCGACTTCTGTCAGTACTAGCTTTAAAAATCCAACGGTTTTATCTTAGTTTCGTCGTTCTGAATCCAACGAGACTATTCCCAAAGTCGTAGCTCCTTTAATAACCGAGATACAAATTTTCAGTTTCCATATATGTGCTCCAAAAACCCAAAGTTTGGAAATCTATATCTCGACTTCTGTCAGTACTAGCTTTAAAAATCCAACGGTTCTCTCTTAGTTTCGTCGTTGTGAATCCAACGAGACTATTCCCAAAGTCGTAGCTCCTTTAATAACCGAGATACAAGTTTTCAGTTTCCATATATGTGCTCCAAAAACCCAAAGTTTGGAAATCTATATCTCGACTTCTGTCAGCACTAGCTTTAAAAATCCAACGGTTCTCTCTTAGTTTCGTCGTTCTGAATCCAACGAGACTATTCCCAAAGTCGTAGCTCCTTTAATAACCGAGATACAAATTTTCAGTTTCCATATATGTGCTCCAAAAACCCAAAGTTTGGAAATCTATATCTCGACTTCTGTCAGTACTAGCTTTAAAAATCCAACGGTTCTCTCTTAGTTTCGTCGTTCTGAATCCAACGAGACTATTTCCAAAGTCGTAGCTCCTTTAATAACCGAGATACAAATTTTCAGTTTCCATATATGTGCTCCAAAAACCCAAAGTTTGGAAATCTATATCTCGACTTCTGTCAGTACTAGCTTAAAAAATCCAACGGTTCTGTCTTATTTTAGTCATTCTGAATCCAACGCGACTATTCCCAAAGTCGTAGCTCCTTTAATAACCGAGATACAAATTTTCAGTTTCCATATATGTGCTCCAAAAACCCAAAGTTTGGAAATCTATATCTCGACTTCTGTCAGTACTAGCTTAAAAAATCCAACGGTTTTATCTTAGTTTCGTCGTTCTGAATCCAACGAGACTATTCCCAAAGTCGTAGCTCCTTTAATAACCGAGATACAAATTTTCAGTTTCCATATATGTGCTCCAAAAACCCAAAGTTTGGAAATCTATATCTCGACTTCTGTCAGTACTAGCTTTAAAAATCCAACGGTTCTCTCTTGATTTCGTCGTTCTGAATCCAACGAGACTATTCCCAAAGTCGTAGCTCCTTTAATAACCGAGATACAAATTTTCAGTTTCCATATATGTGCTCCAAAAACCCAAAGTTTGGAAATCTATATCTCGACTTCTGTCAGTACTAGCTTCAAAAATCCAACGGTTTTATCTTAGTTTCATCGTTCTAAACTCAACGCGACTATTCCCAAAGTCGTAGCTCCTTCATTAACCGAGATACAAATTTTTAGTTTCCATATATATGCACCAAAAACCCAAAGTTTGGAAATCTATATCTCGACTTCTGTCAGTACTAGCTTTAAAAATCCAACGGTTCTCTCTTAGTTTCGTCGTTCTAAACCCAACGCGACTATTCCCAAAGTCGTAGCTCCTTTAATAACCGAGATACAAATTTTCAGTTTCCATATATGTGCACCAAAAACCCAAAGTTTGGAAATCTATATCTCGACTTCTGTCAGTACTAGCTTAAAAAATCCAACAATTTTGTCTTATTTTTGTCGTTCTAAATCCAACGAGACTATTCACAAAGTCGTAGCTCCTTTATTAACCGAGATACAAATTTTTAGTTTCCATATATATGCACCAAAAACCCAAAGTTTGGAAATCTATATCTCGACTTCTGTCAGTACTAGCTTAAAAAATCCAACAATTTTGTCTTATTTTTGTCGTTCTGAATCCAACGAGACTATTCACAAAGTCGTAGCTCCTTTAATAACCGAGATACAAATTTTCAGTTTCCATATATGTGCACCAAAAACCCAAAGTTTGGAAATCTATATCTCGACTTCTGTCAGTACTAGCTTTAAAAATCCAACGGTTTTATCTTAGTTTCGTCGTTCTGAATCCAACGAGACTATTCCCAAAGTCGTAGCTCCTTTAATAACCGAGATACAAATTTTCAGTTTCCATATATGTGCACCAAAAACCCAAAGTTTGGAAATCTATATCTCGACTTCTGTCAGTACTAGCTTTAAAAATCCAACGGTTTTATCTTAGTTTCGTCGTTCTGAATCCAACGAGACTATTCCCAAAGTCGTAGCTCCTTTAATAACCGAGATACAAGTTTTCAGTTTCCATATATGTGCTCCAAAAACCCAAAGTTTGGAAATCTATATCTCGACTTCTGTCAGTACTAGCTTTAAAAATCGAACGGTTTTATCTTAGTTTCGTCAATCTGAATCCAACGAGACTATTCCCAAAGTCGTAGCTCCTTTAATAACCGAGATACAAATTTTCAGTTTCCATATATGTGCACCAAAAACCCAAAGTTTGGAAATCTATATCTCGACTTCTGTCAGTACTAGCTTTAAAAATCCAACGGTTTTGTCTTAGTTTCGTCGTTCTGAATCCAACGAGACTATTCACAAAGTCGTAGCTCCTTTAATAACCGAGATACAAATTTTTAGTTTCCATATATGTGCACCAAAAACCCAAAGTTTGGAAATCTATATCTCGACTTCTGTCAGTACTAGCTTTAAAAATCCAACGGTTTTGTCTTAGTTTCGTCGTTCTGAATCCAACGCGACTATTCCCAAATTCGTAGCTCCTTTATTAACCAAGATACAAATTTTCAGTTTCCATATATGTTGCTCCAAAAACCCAAAGTTTGGAAATCTATATCTCGACTTCTGTCAGTACCAGCTTAAAAAATCCAACGGTTCTGTCTTAGTTTCGTCATTCTGAATCCAACGCGACTATTCCCAAAGTCGTAGCTCCTTTAATAACCGAGATACAAATTTTCAGTTTCCATATATGTGCTCCAAAAACCCAAAGTTTGGAAATCTATATCTCGACTTCTGTCAGTAACTAGCTTCAAAAATCCAACGGTTTTATCTTAGTTTCGTCGTTCTATAACTCAACGCGACTATTCCCAAAGTCGTAGGCTCCTTTAATAACCGAGATACAAATTTTCAGTTTCCATATATGTGCTCCAAAAACCCAAAGTTTGGAAATCTATATCTCGACTTCTGTCAGTACTAGCTTAAAAAATCCAACAATTTTGTCTTATTTTTGTCGTTCTAAATCCAACGAGACTATTCCCAAAGTCGTAGCTCCTTTAATAACCGAGATACAAGTTTTCAGTTTCCATATATGTGCTCCAAAAACCCAAAGTTTGGAAATCTATATCTCGACTTCTGTCAGCACTAGCTTTAAAAATCCAACGGTTCTCTCTTAGTTTCGTCGTTCTGAATCCAACGAGACTAACTCTCACGAGATGTGTCCTTTAATAACCGAGATACAAATTTTCAGTTTCCATATATGTGCTCCAAAAACCCAAAGTTTGGAAATCTATATCTCGACTTCTGTCAGTACTAGCTTTAAAAATCGAACGGTTCTCTCTTGATTTCGTCGTTCTGAATCCAACGAGACTATTCCCAAAGTCGTAGCTCCTTTAATAACCGAGATACAAATTTTCAGTTTCCATATATGTGCTCCAAAAACCCAAAGTTTGGAAATCTATATCTCGACTTCTGTCAGTACTAGCTTCAAAAATCCAACGGTTTTATCTTAGTTTCATCGTTCTAAACTCAACGCGACTATTCCCAAAGTCGTAGCTCCTTCATTAACCGAGATACAAATTTTTAGTTTCCATATATATGCACCAAAAACCCAAAGTTTGGAAATCTATATCTCGACTTCTGTCAGTACTAGCTTTAAAAATCCAACGGTTCTCTCTTAGTTTCGTCGTTCTAAACCCAACGCGACTATTCCCAAAGTCGTAGCTCCTTTAATAACCGAGATACAAATTTTCAGTTTCCATATATGTGCACCAAAAACCCAAAGTTTGGAAATCTATATCTCGACTTCTGTCAGTACTAGCTTAAAAAATCCAACAATTTTGTCTTATTTTTGTCGTTCTAAATCCAACGAGACTATTCACAAAGTCGTAGCTCCTTTATTAACCGAGATACAAATTTTTAGTTTCCATATATATGCACCAAAAACCCAAAGTTTGGAAATCTATATCTCGACTTCTGTCAGTACTAGCTTAAAAAATCCAACAATTTTGTCTTATTTTTGTCGTTCTGAATCCAACGAGGCTATTCACAAAGTCGTAGCTCCTTTAATAACCGAGATACAAATTTTCAGTTTCCATATATGTGCACCAAAAACCCAAAGTTTGGAAATCTATATCTCGACTTCTGTCAGTACTAGCTTTAAAAATCCAACGGTTTTATCTTAGTTTCGTCGTTCTGAATCCAACGAGACTATTCCCAAAGTCGTAGCTCCTTTAATAACCGAGATACAAATTTTCAGTTTCCATATATGTGCACCAAAAACCCAAAGTTTGGAAATCTATATCTCGACTTCTGTCAGTACTAGCTTTAAAAATCCAACGGTTTTATCTTAGTTTCGTCGTTCTGAATCCAACGAGACTATTCCCAAAGTCGTAGCTCCTTTAATAACCGAGATACAAGTTTTCAGTTTCCATATATGTGCTCCAAAAACCCAAAGTTTGGAAATCTATATCTCGACTTCTGTCAGTACTAGCTTTAAAAATCCAACGGTTTTATCTTAGTTTCGTCAATCTGAATCCAACGAGACTATTCCCAAAGTCGTAGCTCCTTTAATAACCGAGATACAAATTTTCAGTTTCCATATATGTGCACCAAAAACCCAAAGTTTGGAAATCTATATCTCGACTTCTGTCAGTACTAGCTTTAAAAATCCAACGGTTTTGTCTTAGTTTCGTCGTTCTGAATCCAACGAGACTATTCACAAAGTCGTAGCTCCTTTAATAACCGAGATACAAATTTTTAGTTTCCATATATGTGCACCAAAAACCCAAAGTTTGGAAATCTATATCTCGACTTCTGTCAGTACTAGCTTTAAAAATCCAACGGTTTTGTCTTAGTTTCGTCGTTCTGAATCCAACGCGACTATTCCCAAATTCGTAGCTCCTTTATTAACCAAGATACAAATTTTCAGTTTCCATATATGTGCTCCAAAAACCCAAAGTTTGGAAATCTATATCTCGACTTCTGTCAGTACCAGCTTAAAAAATCCAACGGTTCTGTCTTAGTTTCGTCATTCTGAATCCAACGCGACTATTCCCAAAGTCGTAGCTCCTTTAATAACCGAGATACAAATTTTCAGTTTCCATATATGTGCTCCAAAAACCCAAAGTTTGGAAATCTATATCTCGACTTCTGTCAGTACCAGCTTAAAAAATCCAACGGTTCTGTCTTAGTTTCGTCATTCTGAATCCAACGCGACTATTCCCAAAGTCGTAGCTCCTTTAATAACCGAGATACAAATTTTCAGTTTCCATATATGTGCTCCAAAAACCCAAAGTTTGGAAATCTATATCTCGACTTCTGTCAGTACTAGCTTAAAAAATCCAACGGTTCTGTCTTAGTTTCGTCATTCTGAATCCAACGCGACTATTCCCAAAGTCGTAGCTCCTTTAATAACCGAGATACAAATTTTCAGTTTCCATATATGTGCACCAAAAACCCAAAGTTTGGAAATCTATATCTCGACTTCTGTCAGTACTAGCTTAAAAAATCCAACGGTTCTGTCTTAGTTTCGTCATTCTGAATCCAACGCGACTATTCCCAAAGTCGTAGCTCCTTTAATAACCGAGATACAAATTTTCAGTTTCCATATATGTGCACCAAAAACCCAAAGTTTGGAAATCTATATCTCGACTTCTGTCAGTACTAGCTTTAAAAATTCTACGGTTCTCTCTTAGTTTCGTCGTTCTAAACCCAACGCGACTATTCCCAAAGTCGTAGCTCCTTTAATAACCGAGATACAAATTTTCAGTTTCCATATATGTGCTCCAAAAACCCAAAGTTTGGAAATCTATATCTCGACTTCTGTCAGTACCAGCTTAAAAAATCCAACGGTTCTGTCTTAGTTTCGTCATTCTGAATCCAACGCGACTATTCCCAAAGTCGTAGCTCCTTTAATAACCGAGATACAAATTTTCAGTTTCCATATATGTGCTCCAAAAACCCAAAGTTTGGAAATCTATATCTCGACTTCTGTCAGTACCAGCTTAAAAAATCCAACGGTTCTGTCTTAGTTTCGTCATTCTGAATCCAACGCGACTATTCCCAAAGTCGTAGCTCCTTTAATAACCGAGATACAAATTTTCAGTTTCCATATATGTGCTCCAAAAACCCAAAGTTTGGAAATCTATATCTCGACTTCTGTCAGTACCAGCTTAAAAAATCCAACGGTTCTGTCTTAGTTTCGTCATTCTGAATCCAACGCGACTATTCCCAAAGTCGTAGCTCCTTTAATAACCGAGATACAAATTTTCAGTTTCCATATATGTGCTCCAAAAACCCAAAGTTTGGAAATCTATATCTCGACTTCTGTCAGTACTAGCTTTAAAAATCCAACGGTTCTGTCTTAGTTTCGTCATTCTGAATCCAACGCGACTATTCCCAAAGTCGTAGCTCCTTTAATAACCGAGATACAAATTTTCAGTTTCCATATATGTGCACCAAAAACCCAAAGTTTGGAAATCTATATCTCGACTTCTGTCAGTACTAGCTTTAAAAATCCAACGGTTTTGTCTTAGTTTCGTCGTTCTGAATCCAACACTCTCACGAGATTGTTCGTAGCTCCTTTATTAACCAAGATACAAATTTTTAGTTTCCATATATATGCACCAAAAACCTAAAGTTTGGAAATCTATATCTCGACTTCTGTCAGTACTAGCTTTAAAAATCCAACGGTTTTATCTTAGTTTCGTCGTTCTGAATCCAACGAGACTATTCCCAAAGTCGTAGCTCCTTTAATAACCGAGATACAAGTTTTCAGTTTCCATATATGTGCTCCAAAAACCCAAAGTTTGGAAATCTATATCTCGACTTCTGTCAGTACTAGCTTTAAAAATCCAACGGTTCTCTCTTAGTTTCGTCGTTGTGAATCCAACAAGACTATTCCCAAAGTCGTAGCTCCTTTAATAACCGAGATACAAGTTTTCAGTTTCCATATATGTGCTCCAAAAACCCAAAGTTTGGAAATCTATATCTCGACTTCTGTCAGTACTAGCTTTAAAAATCCAACGGTTCTCTCTTAGTTTCGTCGTTCTGAATCCAACGAGACTATTCCCAAAGTCGTAGCTCCTTTAATAACCGAGATACAAATTTTCAGTTTCCATATATGTGCTCCAAAAACCCAAAGTTTGGAAATCTATATCTCGACTTCTGTCAGTACTAGCTTTAAAAATCCAACGGTTCTCTCTTAGTTTCGTCGTTGTGAATCCAACAAGACTATTCCCAAAGTCGTAGCTCCTTTAATAACCGAGATACAAGTTTTCAGTTTCCATATATGTGCTCCAAAAACCCAAAGTTTGGAAATCTATATCTCGACTTCTGTCAGCACTAGCTTTAAAAATCCAACGGTTCTCTCTTAGTTTCGTCGTTCTGAATCCAACGAGACTATTCCCAAAGTCGTAGCTCCTTTAATAACCGAGATACAAATTTTCAGTTTCCATATATGTGCTCCAAAAACCCAAAGTTTGGAAATCTATATCTCGACTTCTGTCAGTACTAGCTTTAAAAATCCAACGGTTCTCTCTTAGTTTCGTCGTTCTGAATCCAACGAGACTATTTCCAAAGTCGTAGCTCCTTTAATAACCGAGATACAAATTTTCAGTTTCCATATATGTGCACCAAAAACCCAAAGTTTGGAAATCTATATCTCGACTTCTGTCAGTACTAGCTTTAAAAATCCAACGGCTCTCTCTTGATTTCGTCGTTCTGAATCCAACGAGACTATTCCCAAAGTCGTAGCTCCTTTAATAACCGAGATACAAATTTTCAGTTTCCATATATGTGCTCCAAAAACCCAAAGTTTGGAAATCTATATCTCGACTTCTGTCAGTACTAGCTTTAAAAATCCAACGGTTCTCTCTTAGTTTCATCGTTCTGAATCCAACGAGACTATTTCCAAAGTCGTAGCTCCTTTAATAACCGAGATACAAATTTTCAGTTTCCATATATGTGCACCAAAAACCCAAAGTTTGGAAATCTATATCTCGACTTCTGTCAGTACTAGCTTTAAAAATCCAACGGTTCTCTCTTGATTTCGTCGTTCTGAATCCAACGAGACTATTCCCAAAGTCGTAGCTCCTTTAATAACCGAGATACAAATTTTCAGTTTCCATATATGTGCTCCAAAAACCCAAAGTTTGGAAATCTATATCTCGACTTCTGTCAGTACTAGCTTTAAAAATCCAACGGTTCTCTCTTAGTTTCGTCGTTCTGAATCCAACGAGACTATTTCCAAAGTCGTAGCTCCTTTAATAACCGAGATACAAATTTTCAGTTTCCATATATGTGCACCAAAAACCCAAAGTTTGGAAATCTATATCTCGACTTCTGTCAGTACTAGCTTTAAAAATCCAACGGTTCTCTCTTGATTTCGTCGTTCTGAATCCAACGAGACTATTCCCAAAGTCGTAGCTCCTTTAATAACCGAGATACAAATTTTCAGTTTCCATATATGTGCTCCAAAAACCCAAAGTTTGGAAATCTATATCTCGACTTCTGTCAGTACTAGCTTCAAAAATCCAACGGTTTTATCTTAGTTTCGTCGTTCTGAATCCAACGAGACTATTCCCAAAGTCGTAGCTCCTTTAATAACCGAGATACAAGTTTTCAGTTTCCATATATGTGCTCCAAAAACCCAAAGTTTGGAAATCTATATCTCGACTTCTGTCAGCACTAGCTTTAAAAATCCAACGGTTCTCTCTTAGTTTCGTCGTTCTGAATCCAACGAGACTATTCCCAAAGTCGTAGCTCCTTTAATAACCGAGATACAAATTTTCAGTTTCCATATATGTGCACCAAAAACCCAAAGTTTGGAAATCTATATCTCGACTTCTGTCAGTACTAGCTTTAAAAATTCTACGGTTCTCTCTTAGTTTCGTCGTTCTAAACCCAACGCGACTATTCCCAAAGTCGTAGCTCCTTTAATAACCGAGATACAAATTTTCAGTTTCCATATATGTGCTCCAAAAACCCAAAGTTTGGAAATCTATATCTCGACTTCTGTCAGTACCAGCTTAAAAAATCCAACGGTTCTGTCTTAGTTTCGTCATTCTGAATCCAACGCGACTATTCCCAAAGTCGTAGCTCCTTTAATAACCGAGATACAAATTTTCAGTTTCCATATATGTGCTCCAAAAACCCAAAGTTTGGAAATCTATATCTCGACTTCTGTCAGTACCAGCTTAAAAAATCCAACGGTTCTGTCTTAGTTTCGTCATTCTGAATCCAACGCGACTATTCCCAAAGTCGTAGCTCCTTTAATAACCGAGATACAAATTTTCAGTTTCCATATATGTGCTCCAAAAACCCAAAGTTTGGAAATCTATATCTCGACTTCTGTCAGTACTAGCTTTAAAAATCCAACGGTTCTGTCTTAGTTTCGTCATTCTGAATCCAACGCGACTATTCCCAAAGTCGTAGCTCCTTTAATAACCGAGATACAAATTTTCAGTTTCCATATATGTGCACCAAAAACCCAAAGTTTGGAAATCTATATCTCGACTTCTGTCAGTACTAGCTTTAAAAATCCAACGGTTTTGTCTTAGTTTCGTCGTTCTGAATCCAACGCGACTATTCCCAAATTCGTAGCTCCTTTATTAACCAAGATACAAATTTTTAGTTTCCATATATATGCACCAAAAACCTAAAGTTTGGAAATCTATATCTCGACTTCTGTCAGTACTAGCTTTAAAAATCCAACGGTTTTATCTTAGTTTCGTCGTTCTGAATCCAACGAGACTATTCCCAAAGTCGTAGCTCCTTTAATAACCGAGATACAAGTTTTCAGTTTCCATATATGTGCTCCAAAAACCCAAAGTTTGGAAATCTATATCTCGACTTCTGTCAGTACTAGCTTTAAAAATCCAACGGTTTTATCTTAGTTTCGTCGTTCTGAATCCAACGAGACTATTCCCAAAGTCGTAGCTCCTTTAATAACCGAGATACAAATTTTCAGTTTCCATATATGTGCTCCAAAAACCCAAAGTTTGGAAATCTATATCTCGACTTCTGTCAGTACTAGCTTTAAAAATCCAACGGTTCTCTCTTAGTTTCGTCGTTGTGAATCCAACGAGACTATTCCCAAAGTCGTAGCTCCTTTAATAACCGAGATACAAGTTTTCAGTTTCCATATATGTGCTCCAAAAACCCAAAGTTTGGAAATCTATATCTCGACTTCTGTCAGTACTAGCTTCAAAAATCCAACGGTTTTATCTTAGTTTCGTCGTTCTGAATCCAACGCGACTATTCCCAAAGTCGTAGCTCCTTTAATAACCGAGATACAAATTTTCAGTTTCCATATATGTGCTCCAAAAACCCAAAGTTTGGAAATCTATATCTCGACTTCTGTCAGTACTAGCTTCAAAAATCCAACGGTTTTATCTTAGTTTCGTCGTTCTGAATCCAACGAGACTATTCCCAAAGTCGTAGCTCCTTTAATAACCGAGATACAAGTTTTCAGTTTCCATATATGTGCTCCAAAAACCCAAAGTTTGGAAATCTATATCTCGACTTCTGTCAGCACTAGCTTTAAAAATCCAACGGTTCTCTCTTAGTTTCGTCGTTCTGAATCCAACGAGACTATTCCCAAAGTCGTAGCTCCTTTAATAACCGAGATACAAATTTTCAGTTTCCATATATGTGCTCCAAAAACCCAAAGTTTGGAAATCTATATCTCGACTTCTGTCAGTACTAGCTTTAAAAATCCAACGGTTCTCTCTTGATTTCGTCGTTCTGAATCCAACGAGACTATTCCCAAAGTCGTAGCTCCTTTAATAACCGAGATACAAATTTTCAGTTTCCATATATGTGCTCCAAAAACCCAAAGTTTGGAAATCTATATCTCGACTTCTGTCAGTACTAGCTTCAAAAATCCAACGGTTTTATCTTAGTTTCGTCGTTCTAAACTCAACGCGACTATTCCCAAAGTCGTAGCTCCTTTAATAACCGAGATACAAATTTTCAGTTTCCATATATGTGCTCCAAAAACCCAAAGTTTGGAAATCTATATCTCGACTTCTGTCAGTACTAGCTTAAAAAATCCAACAATTTTGTCTTATTTTTGTCGTTCTAAATCCAACGAGACTATTCCCAAAGTCGTAGCTCCTTTAATAACCGAGATACAAGTTTTCAGTTTCCATATATGTGCTCCAAAAACCCAAAGTTTGGAAATCTATATCTCGACTTCTGTCAGCACTAGCTTTAAAAATCCAACGGTTCTCTCTTAGTTTCGTCGTTCTGAATCCAACGAGACTATTCCCAAAGTCGTAGCTCCTTTAATAACCGAGATACAAATTTTCAGTTTCCATATATGTGCTCCAAAAACCCAAAGTTTGGAAATCTATATCTCGACTTCTGTCAGTACTAGCTTTAAAAATCGAACGGTTCTCTCTTGATTTCGTCGTTCTGAATCCAACGAGACTATTCCCAAAGTCGTAGCTCCTTTAATAACCGAGATACAAATTTTCAGTTTCCATATATGTGCTCCAAAAACCCAAAGTTTGGAAATCTATATCTCGACTTCTGTCAGTACTAGCTTCAAAAATCCAACGGTTTTATCTTAGTTTCGTCGTTCTAAACTCAACGCGACTATTCCCAAAGTCGTAGCTCCTTCATTAACCGAGATACAAATTTTTAGTTTCCATATATATGCACCAAAAACCCAAAGTTTGGAAATCTATATCTCGACTTCTGTCAGTACTAGCTTAAAAAATCCAACAATTTTGTCTTATTTTTGTCGTTCTAAATCCAACGAGACTATTCACAAAGTCGTAGCTCCTTTATTAACCGAGATACAAATTTTTAGTTTCCATATATATGCACCAAAAACCCAAAGTTTGGAAATCTATATCTCGACTTCTGTCAGTACTAGCTTAAAAAATCCAACAATTTTGTCTTATTTTTGTCGTTCTGAATCCAACGAGACTATTCACAAAGTCGTAGCTCCTTTAATAACCGAGATACAAATTTTCAGTTTCCATATATGTGCACCAAAAACCCAAAGTTTGGAAATCTATATCTCGACTTCTGTCAGTACTAGCTTTAAAAATCCAACGGTTTTATCTTAGTTTCGTCGTTCTGAATCCAACGAGACTATTCCCAAAGTCGTAGCTCCTTTAATAACCGAGATACAAGTTTTCAGTTTCCATATATGTGCTCCAAAAACCCAAAGTTTGGAAATCTATATCTCGACTTCTGTCAGTACTAGCTTTAAAAATCCAACGGTTTTATCTTAGTTTCGTCAATCTGAATCCAACGAGACTATTCCCAAAGTCGTAGCTCCTTTAATAACCGAGATACAAATTTTCAGTTTCCATATATGTGCACCAAAAACCCAAAGTTTGGAAATCTATATCTCGACTTCTGTCAGTACTAGCTTTAAAAATCCAACGGTTTTGTCTTAGTTTCGTCGTTCTGAATCCAACGAGACTATTCACAAAGTCGTAGCTCCTTTAATAACCGAGATACAAATTTTTAGTTTCCATATATGTGCACCAAAAACCCAAAGTTTGGAAATCTATATCTCGACTTCTGTCAGTACTAGCTTTAAAAATCCAACGGTTTTGTCTTAGTTTCGTCGTTCTGAATCCAACGCGACTATTCCCAAAGTCGTAGCTCCTTTATTAACCAAGATACAAATTTTTAGTTTCCATATATATGCACCAAAAACCTAAAGTTTGGAAATCTATATCTCGACTTCTGTCAGTACTAGCTTTAAAAATCCAACGGTTCTCTCTTAGATTCGTCGTTCTAAACCCAACGCGACTATTCCCAAAGTCGTAGCTCCTTTAATAACCGAGATACAAATTTTCAGTTTCCATATATGTGCACCAAAAACCTAAAGTTTGGAAATCTATATCTCGACTTCTGTCAGTACTAGCTTTAAAAATCCAACGGTTCTCTCTTAGTTTCGTCGTTCTGAATCCAACGAGACTATTCCCAAAGTCGTAGCTCCTTTAATAACCGAGATACAAATTTTCAGTTTCCATATATGTGCTCCAAAAACCCAAAGTTTGGAAATCTATATCTCGACTTCTGTCAGTACTAGCTTTAAAAATCGAACGGTTCTCTCTTGATTTCGTCGTTCTGAATCCAACGAGACTATTCCCAAAGTCGTAGCTCCTTTAATAACCGAGATACAAATTTTCAGTTTCCATATATGTGCTCCAAAAACCCAAAGTTTGGAAATCTATATCTCGACTTCTGTCAGTACTAGCTTCAAAAATCCAACGGTTTTATCTTAGTTTCGTCGTTCTAAACTCAACGCGACTATTCCCAAAGTCGTAGCTCCTTCATTAACCGAGATACAAATTTTTAGTTTCCATATATATGCACCAAAAACCCAAAGTTTGGAAATCTATATCTCGACTTCTGTCAGTACTAGCTTTAAAAATCCAACGGTTCTCTCTTAGTTTCGTCGTTCTAAACCCAACGCGACTATTCCCAAAGTCGTAGCTCCTTTAATAACCGAGATACAAATTTTCAGTTTCCATATATGTGCACCAAAAACCCAAAGTTTGGAAATCTATATCTCGACTTCTGTCAGTACTAGCTTAAAAAATCCAACAATTTTGTCTTATTTTTGTCGTTCTAAATCCAACGAGACTATTCACAAAGTCGTAGCTCCTTTATTAACCGAGATACAAATTTTTAGTTTCCATATATATGCACCAAAAACCCAAAGTTTGGAAATCTATATCTCGACTTCTGTCAGTACTAGCTTAAAAAATCCAACAATTTTGTCTTATTTTTGTCGTTCTGAATCCAACGAGACTATTCACAAAGTCGTAGCTCCTTTAATAACCGAGATACAAATTTTCAGTTTCCATATATGTGCACCAAAAACCCAAAGTTTGGAAATCTATATCTCGACTTCTGTCAGTACTAGCTTTAAAAATCCAACGGTTTTATCTTAGTTTCGTCGTTCTGAATCCAACGAGACTATTCCCAAAGTCGTAGCTCCTTTAATAACCGAGATACAAGTTTTCAGTTTCCATATATGTGCTCCAAAAACCCAAAGTTTGGAAATCTATATCTCGACTTCTGTCAGTACTAGCTTTAAAAATCCAACGGTTTTATCTTAGTTTCGTCAATCTGAATCCAACGAGACTATTCCCAAAGTCGTAGCTCCTTTAATAACCGAGATACAAATTTTCAGTTTCCATATATGTGCACCAAAAACCCAAAGTTTGGAAATCTATATCTCGACTTCTGTCAGTACTAGCTTTAAAAATCCAACGGTTTTGTCTTAGTTTCGTCGTTCTGAATCCAACGAGACTATTCACAAAGTCGTAGCTCCTTTAATAACCGAGATACAAATTTTTAGTTTCCATATATGTGCACCAAAAACCCAAAGTTTGGAAATCTATATCTCGACTTCTGTCAGTACTAGCTTTAAAAATCCAACGGTTTTGTCTTAGTTTCGTCGTTCTGAATCCAACGCGACTATTCCCAAAGTCGTAGCTCCTTTATTAACCAAGATACAAATTTTTAGTTTCCATATATATGCACCAAAAACCTAAAGTTTGGAAATCTATATCTCGACTTCTGTCAGTACTAGCTTTAAAAATCCAACGGTTCTCTCTTAGATTCGTCGTTCTAAACCCAACGCGACTATTCCCAAAGTCGTAGCTCCTTTAATAACCGAGATACAAATTTTCAGTTTCCATATATGTGCACCAAAAACCCAAAGTTTGGAAATCTATATCTCGACTTCTGTCAGTACTAGCTTTAAAAATCCAACGGTTCTCTCTTAGTTTCGTCGTTCTGAATCCAACGAGACTATTCCCAAAGTCGTAGCTCCTTTAATAACCGAGATACAAATTTTCAGTTTCCATATATGTGCACCAAAAACCCAAAGTTTGGAAATCTATATCTCGACTTCTGTCAGTACTAGCTTTAAAAATCCAACGGTTCTCACTTAGTTTCATCGTTCTAAACCCAACGCGACTATTCCCAAAGTCGTAGCTCCTTTAATAACCGAGATACAAATTTTCAGTTTCCATATATGTGCACCAAAAACCCAAAGTTTGGAAATCTATATCTCGACTTCTGTCAGTACTAGCTTTAAAAATCCAACGGTTCTCTCTTAGTTTCGTCGTTCTAAACTCAACGCGACTATTCCCAAAGTCGTAGCTCCTTTAATAACCGAGATACAAATTTTCAGTTTCCATATATGTGCACCAAAAACCCAAAGTTTGGAAATCTATATCTCCACTTCTGTCAGTACTAGCTTAAAAAATCCAACAATTTTGTCTTATTTTTGTCGTTCTGAATCCAACGAGACTATTCACAAAGTCGTAGCTCCTTTATTAACCGAGATACAAATTTTTAGTTTCCATATATATGCACCAAAAACCCAAAGTTTGGAAATCTATATCTCGACTTCTGTCGGTACTAGCTTTAAAAATCCAACGGTTTTATCTTAGTTTTGTCGTTCTGAATCCAACGAGACTATTCCCAAAGTCGTAGCTCCTTTAATAACCGAGATACAAATTTTCAGTTTCCATATATGTGCTCCAAAAACCCAAAGTTTGGAAATCTATATCTCGACTTCTGTCAGTACTAGCTTCAAAAATCCAACGGTTTTATCTTAGTTTCGTCGTTCTAAACTCAACGCGACTATTCCCAAAGTCGTAGCTCCTTTAATAACCGAGATACAAATTTTCAGTTTCCATATATGTGCTCCAAAAACCCAAAGTTTGGAAATCTATATCTCGACTTCTGTCAGTACTAGCTTCAAAAATCCAACGGTTTTATCTTAGTTTTGTCGTTCTAAACCCAACGCAACTATTCCCAAAGTCGTAGCTCCTTTAATAACCGAGATACAAATTTTCAGTTTCCATATATGTGCACCAAAAACCCAAAGTTTGGAAATCTATATCTCGACTTCTGTCAGTACTAGCTTTAAAAATCCAACGGTTCTCTCTTAGTTTCGTCGTTCTAAATCCAACGCGACTATTCCCAAAGTCGTAGCTCCTTGAATAACCGAGATACAAATTTTCAGTTTCCATATATGTGCTCCAAAAACCCAAAGTTTGGAAATCTATATCTCGACCTCTGTGAGTACTAGCTTAAAAAATCCAACGGTTCTCTTTAAGTTTTGTCGTTCTGAATCCAACGCGACTATTCTCAAAGTCGTAGCTCGTTTAATAACCGAGATACAAATTTTCAGTTTCCATATATGTGCACCAAAAACCCAAAGTTTGGAAATCTATATCTCGACTTCTGTCAGTACTAGCTTAAAAAATCCAACGGTTCTGTCTTAGTTTCGTCATTCTGAATCCAACGCGACTATTCCCAAAGTCGTAGCTCCTTTAATAACCGAGATACAAATTTTCAGTTTCCATATATGTGCACCAAAAACCCAAAGTTTGGAAATCTATATCTCGACTTCTGTCAGTACTAGCTTAAAAAATCCAACGGTTCTCTTTAAGTTTTGTCGTTCTGAATCCAACGCGACTATTCCCAAAGTCGTAGCTCGTTTAATAACCGAGATACAAATTTTCAGTTTCCATATATGTGCACCAAAAACCCAAAGTTTGGAAATCTATATCTCGACTTCTGTCAGTACTAGCTTAAAAAATCCAACGGTTCTGTCTTAGTTTCGTCATTCTGAATCCAACGCGACTATTCCCAAAGTCGTAGCTCCTTTAATAACCGAGATACAAATTTTCAGTTTCCATATATGTGCACCAAAAACCCAAAGTTTGGAAATCTATATCTCGACTTCTGTCAGTACTAGCTTCAAAAATCCAACGGTTTTGTCTTAGTTTCGTCGTTCTGAATCCAACGCGACTATTCCCAAAGTCGTAGCTTCTTTAATAACCGAGATACAAATTTTCAGTTTCCATATATGTGCTCCAAAAACCCAAAGTTTGGAAATCTATATCTCGACTTCTGTCAGTACTAGCTTTAAAAATCCAACAATTTTGTCTTATTTTTGTCGTTCTGAATCCAACGAGACTATTCACAAAGTCGTAGCTCCTTTATTAACCGAGATACAAATTTTTAGTTTCCATATATATGCACCAAAAACCCAAAGTTTGGAAATCTATATCTCGACTTCTGTCAGTACTAGCTTTAAAAATCCAACGGTTTTATCTTAGTTTCGTGGTTCTGAATCCAACGAGACTATTCCCAAAGTCGTAGCTCCTTTAATAACCGAGATACAAATTTTCAGTTTCCATATATGTGCTCCAAAAACCCAAAGTTTGGAAATCTATATCTCGACTTCTGTCAGTACTAGCTTTAAAAATCCAACGGTTCTCTCTTAGTTTCGTCGTTCTGAATCCAACGAGACTATTCCCAAAGTTGTAGCTCCTTTAATAACCGAGATACAAATTTTCAGTTTCCATATATGTGCACCAAAAACCCAAAGTTTGGAAATCTATATCTCGACTTCTGTCAATACTAGCTTCAAAAATCCAACGGTTTTATCTTAGTTTCGTCGTTCTGAATCCAACGAGTCTATTCCCAAAGTCGTAGCTCCTTTAATAACCGAGATACAAATTTTCAGTTTCCATATATGTGCACCAAAAACCCAAAGTTTGGAAATCTATATCTCGACTTCTGTGAGTACTAGCTTTAAAAATCCAACGGTTCTCTCTTAGTTTCGTCGTTCTAAACCCAACGCGACTATTCCCAAAGTCGTAGCTCCTTTAATAACCGAGATACAAATTTTCAGTTTCCATATATGTGCACCAAAAACCCAAAGTTTGGAAATCTATATCTCGACTTCTGTCAATACTAGCTTCAAAAATCCAACGGTTTTATCTTAGTTTCGTCGTTCTGAATCCAACGAGTCTATTCCCAAAGTCGTAGCTCCTTTAATAACCGAGATACAAATTTTCAGTTTCCATATATGTGCACCAAAAACCCAAAGTTTGGAAATCTATATCTCGACTTCTGTCAGTACTAGCTTTAAAAATCCAACGGTTCTCTCTTAGTTTCGTCGTTCTGAATCCAACGAGACTATTCCCAAAGTTGTAGCTCCTTTAATAACCGAGATACAAATTTTCAGTTTCCATATATGTGCACCAAAAACCCAAAGTTTGGAAATCTATATCTCGACTTCTGTGAGTACTAGCTTTAAAAATCCAACGGTTCTCTCTTAGTTTCGTCGTTCTAAACCCAACGCGACTATTCCCAAAGTCGTAACTCCTTTAATAACCGAGATACAAATTTTCAGTTTCCATATATGTGCTCCAAAAACCCAAAGTTTGGAAATCTATATCTCGACTTCTGTCAGTACTAGCTTAAAAAATCCAACGGTTCTGTCTTAGTTTCGTCATTCTGAATCCAACGCGACTATTCCCAAAGTCGTAGCTCCTTTAATAACCGAGATACAAATTTTCAGTTTCCATATATGTGCACCAAAAACCCAAAGTTTGGAAATCTATATCTCGACTTCTGTCAGTACTAGCTTTAAAAATCCAACGGTTTTGTCTTAGTTTCGTCGTTCTGAATCCAACGCGACTATTTCCAAAGTCGTAGCTCCTTTATTAACCAAGATACAAATTTTTAGTTTCCATATATGTGCACCAAAAACCCAAAGTTTGGAAATCTATATCTCGACTTCTGTCAGTACTAGCTTTAAAAATCCAACGGCTTTGTCTTAGTTTCATCATTCTGAATCCAACGCGACTATTTCCAAAGTCGTAGCTCCTTTAATAACCGAGATACAAATTTTCAGTTTCCATATATGTGCACCAAAAACCCAAAGTTTGGAAATCTATATCTCGACTTCTGTCAGTACTAGCTTTAAAAATCCAACGGTTTTGTCTTAGTTTCGTCGTTCTGAATCCAACGCGACTATTCCCAAAGTCGTAGCTCCTTTATTAACCAAGATACAAATGTTTAGTTTCCATATATGTGCACCAAAAACCCAAAGTTTGGAAATCTATATCTCGACTTCTGTCAGTACTAGCTTTAAAAATCCAACGGTTTTGTCTTAGTTTCGTCGTTCTGAATCCAACGCGACTATTTCCAAAGTCGTAGCTCCTTTATTAACCAAGATACAAATTTTTAGTTTCCATATATATGCACCAAAAACCTAAAGTTTGGAAATCTATATCTCGACTTCTGTCAGTACTAGCTTTAAAAATCCAACGGTTCTCTCTTAGTTTCGTCGTTCTAAACCCAACGCGACTATTCCCAAAGTCGTAGCTCCTTTAATAACCGAGATACAAATTTTCAGTTTCCATATATGTGCACCAAAAACCCAAAGTTTGGAAATCTATATCTCGACTTCTGTCAGTACTAGCTTTAAAAATCCAACGGTTTTGTCTTAGTTTCGTCGTTCTGAATCCAACGCGACTATTCCCAAAGTCGTAGCTCCTTTAATAACCGAGATACAAATTTTCAGTTTCCATATATGTGCACCAAAAACCCAAAGTTTGGAAATCTATATCTCGACTTCTGTCAGTACTAGCTTTAAAAATCCAACGGTTTTGTCTTAGTTTCGTCGTTCTAAATCGTAAAGTAATCGTAAGTCGTAAAGGGTGGGGGATATGGGTTGACTCACTCGTTCACATGTGACCATACCTTTTATTCTCCAGCTCTCTCTGCAACGACCAGGACTAACTTCTCTTTCTAAAAATGACCGAAACAGTGGTGGGGGACGTATGTGCAGACATGTAGCACACTTTGTCATGGATCGCCTCCTTTATGGGCCCAGTATTCGGTCGGACCTGATACCTCAGTGGACGGTAGTGGTCGCTTTCTTTACCTACTTGATCAAGGACAATGTAGAGAGCAAACAGGTGGTTTTAATAGAAAACCTATTGGAGATGATTTTGGATGTCCAGCTGGACCAGAGCTGCTGGGTGCGGAAGATCGGGGTATGCCCCGGAGAATTTGAATAAGGAGCTCGTGGTGCGGTACTGCAATCAGATACTGGGCATTTTAATGAACTGTTTGGATTGTCACAATTTGGGGTAAGTTTCTTAACTTTTCTCAAAAATCTTTTATAACTCTGGTATTTCTTGTTTTACGATTAAATATCGTTCATTATGATTTGTTCTGTTTTTGATCGGGAATTCGGTGCAAAAATTTTTTTTTTTAATATTACATCTAGTTTTCGAGAAAATAAAGATAAACTGTTTAAAGGATTTTTCTGGAAAACTGTTAGACTTAAAAATCTTTTTTTTATTGAATCTGATGGGCATTGAGGTTCCAAACAACTTTTGTTAATACAATTTTTTTTCTGTAACCAATAGGTTTCCCGAAAAAAAATAAAAACCGATTTTATGAGCAATTTTCCAGGGATACCCCTCTGCATTTTTGAGGAAGGCTTTTTGCGTATAACTTTTTTTGGTACATTTTTCGAAAATTTCAAATTTTTTAAAAACCTCCCATAACTCCTTTATTTTTCGTTTTACGGTTAAATGTTATTCTTTGTACTTTGTTCTATTTTTAATTTGGAACAAAAAGTGTCTATAAAAATTTTGAAAATTAAAAAAATTTATCAAACCCGTATTTCTTTCTTAAATATATAATGTAGCGGAACGACCTCTAAATTTGCTATAGTTCGTTCTATTAGAATATCGGGCGTCTTAAATATTTTATTTATTTGTGGAAATGTGTGACATTCTTTAAACCCTACATTTCTGCTCGGAGTGTTCTTATGATTATTACTTCGTTTATCACCATTTAATAAAGAAGTATGGCGCTTTTGACTCCGTGGTTCCGTTAAAAGGTTTTAATCCGGGTCAGTGCTTTTATTATTAATAGGTAAGGTTACAACTGTCCTGTTTCTTGGCTAGCAATTTATGTTATCTATTTTGTTATTAAAAGGTGTTAAAACTAAGCCCATAACTGAGGTGAAATAACTGAGATTTCCCGACATAACTGGTTTCCTTGACATACGAACCCTCTTTTCTCTCTCTCATCTCTCATCTCTCTTCTTTTCTCTCGCACTTTGACTACTGCTACTTCTCTTCTCCTTCTTCTTCCTCTTTTTTAAATGCCTGGACAAAATTATTGATTTTTTACAAGCAGTTCAGCCCAAAGTTTCTTCTGCTTCTTCTTTTTCTTCTTCTTCTTCTCCCTCTTCTTTTTTAAAAACCTCTAATACCTGGATTCCGTTTACATATACTTACTTTGAATAAATCTCTACCATGAGAATTACAAATAAAACATCTAATTTTGGCAGTGACAATTTATTAATTGATTGATTTTATTGACCGGCAAGCTTTCCTGTGATTAGCACAGACTTTGTTTCTGGTGATCAAATCTCGGTATGGATTTTAATGAGTTTTTAGTCCACATTATCAATATTGTCCATTTTCTAAGTCAATTCAGTAAAAATTCCAGGATTTATTTCTTAATAAATAAATAGGACCCGAAGAAATAACTCGACAACGAGCTACTCAACCGTAGGTTCCTTGAAAGGTTTTACTCTTAATTTAATCATTTACAAAATGATCGACCTATTCTTCCTTATCTAGGAACGAAAGCGAGCTGATCCTGGAGTCCCTGCAATCCTTCTCGAAACTCCTGAACAGTTTGCCAGGGTACAAATTCAGTTCCTTTCAAGTTACCGGAGCAGTGAGGATCAAGTTGCTATTCAGTCAAGAGGATCCACGTCTAAGGAGATCCTCGATCCAGTTATTAGGAGATCTGACAACATCCTTTGGCCAGGAGACCAATTTGGAGGCATTCAAGGATCGAGTGAGATCCAAGGGAACCTCATCACTTTACTCTTGCATCTATGCGCTCCAGACGTGTATATTGTCAAGGTATGACTTTTTTGGATCATTTTACTCACTTAACTCATGCATGGACCCCATTTAGGCCTGTAAAAGTACAATGCAGAAGGTTGGCCCTTATCTGGATTTTCCGGAGGTATACCGCATGATCCAGGAGTGTTTGGGCGATGACACCGACTTGATGTTCACGGATTTTATTGGGGAGTTAATTAAACGCATGGTAAGTAAATGGCAGCACCTTAAATGTAATATTCATGCAGTTCGTCTGTGATATATTTTGAATTTAATTAGGGATTTATGGAATCAAAGATATCAAGGTTATTTGGGGGTCAAATCGAGGACGAGTTGGTTTAAAGGTGGTGTCTAAGGGCCAATCCCGCCCTTGTCATCGGTTTGTTCTACGCCGAACTACTACCCGAGAATAAACCGAAAGTTTCACTGGAAACTGTCTGTGATAAACTGAACAGACTGATGCAAGACGAGTCAGAAGAAGTTAGGATTAAGGCAAGTCAAGCTATATCGTGTTTGTTTTTATAATTATTGTAGAACGGAATGTGCTAGGGGGATAGTACGATTAAGTCTTTTAAATCAGTTTTTAGTAAGAAAATTTAAAAAAAGTCAACAGGGGTCAAAACTGACTTGTGGGTGGACTTTGTAGCTTATAAGTTTATCTCTGTCGCACTCATTGTAAAAAAAAACTTGAAACGTGGAAAAACTGAAATTTCACAAAGTTTATTAGTTTTAAAATTTTGCATAACTTTTTTGTTATTAAAGATAGAGCTTTCATTTAAAAACTGTCAAGTACTCCATGCAAAGGGGCACCTTGCACATAATTATCAAAATTGAAAAAATATAGTTTTTGAGAAAAATCGAAATTTATGTTTTTTACGATTAACATCTACTTTTTTAGATCGAAAATTTTGCATAACTTTTTTGTTATTAAAGATAGAGCTTTCATTTAAAAACTGCCAAGTACTCCTCGCAAAGGGACACCTTGCACATAATTATCAAAATTAAAAAAATTATAGTTTTTGAGAAAAATCGAAATTTCGGTTTTTTACAATTAACATGTACTTTTTTAGATCGAAAATTTTGCATAACTTTTTTGTTATTAAAGATAGAGCTTTCATTTAAAAACTGCCAAGTACTCCTAGCGAAGGGGCACCTTGCACATAATTATTAAAATTGAAAAAATTATAGTTTTTGAGAAAAATCGAAATTTTGGTTTTTTACAATTAACATGTACTTTTTTAGATCGAAAATTTTGCATAACTTTTTTGTTATTAAAGATAGACCTTTCATTTAAAAACTGCCAAGTACTCCTCGCAAAGGGGCACCTTGTACGTAATAATCAAAAACTAAAAAATTGTAGTTTTTGAAAAAAATCTAAATTTCGGTTTTTTACAATTAACATGTACTTTTTTAGATCGAAAATTTTGCATAACTTTTTTGCTATTAAAGATAGAGCCTTCATTTAAAAACTGTTAAGTACTTCTAGCGAAGGGGCACCTTGCACATAATTATCAAAATTGAAAAAATTATAGTTTTTGAGAAAAGTCGAAATTTCGGTTTTTTACAATTAACATGTACTTTTTTAGATCGAAAATTTTGCATAACTTTTTTGTTATTAAAGATAGAGCTTTCATTTAAAAACAGTCAAGTACTCCTAGCGAAGGGGCACCTTGCACATAATTATCAAAATTGAAAAAATTATAGTTTTTGAGAAAAGTCGAAATTTCGGTTTTTTACAATTAACATGTACTTTTTTAGATCGAAAATTTTGCATAACTTTTTTGCTATTAAAGATAGAGCTTTCATTTAAAAACAGTCAAGTACTCCTAGCGAAGGGGCACCTTGCACATAATTATCAAAATTGAAAAAATTATAGTTTTTGAGAAAAGTCGAAATTTCGGTTTTTTACAATTAACATGTACTTTTTTAGATCGAAAATTTTGCATAACTTTTTTGTTATTAAAGATAGAGCTTTCATTTAAAAACAGTCAAGTACTCCTAGCGAAGGGGCACCTTGCACATAATTATCAAAATTGAAAAAATTATAGTTTTTGAGAAAAGTCGAAATTTCGGTTTTTTACAATTAACATGTACTTTTTTAGATCGAAAATTTTGCATAACTTTTTTGCTATTAAAGATAGAGCCTTCATTTAAAAACTGTTAAGTACTTCTAGCGAAGGGGCACCTTTCGCGTAATTATCAAAATTGAAAAAATTATAGTTTTTGAGAAAAATCGAAATTTCGGTTTTTTACAATTAACATGTACTTTTTTAGATCGAAAATCTTGCATAACTTTTTTGTTATTAAAGATAGACCTTTCATTTAAAAACTGCCAAGTACTCCTCGCAAAGGGGCACCTTGTACGTAATAATCAAAAACTAAAAAATTGTAGTTTTTGAAAAAAATCTAAATTTCGGGTTTTTTACAATTAACATGTACTTTTTTAGATCGAAAATTTTGCATAACTTTTTTGCTATTAAAGATAGAGCCTTCATTTAAAAACTGTTAAGTACTCCTAGCGAAGAGGCATCTTGCACATAATTATTAAAATTTAAAAAATTATAGTTTTTGAAAAAAATCGAAATTTCGGTTTTTTACAATTAACATGTACTTTTTTATATCGAAAATTTTGCATAACTTTTTTGTTATTAAAGATAGAGCTTTCATTTAAAAACAGTCAAGTACTCCTAGCGAAGGGGCACCTTGCACATAATTATCAAAATTGAAAAAATTATAGTTTTTGAGAAAAATCGAAATTTCGGTTTTTTACAATTAACATGTACTTTTTTAGATCGAAAATTTTGAAGGCTCATATCTCGGCTTCTATATGAATTATCATGAAAATTCCAACGGTTTTGTCTTAGTTTCGTCCTTCTGAATCCAACGAGACCATCCGCAAGGTCGTAGCTTCTACGAGAGCCGAGATATGGCATTTTTGTAGCCCATTTTTGGCGTCAAAAACGGACGTCGAAAACGACTTTTTCAGGATTTTCAAAGTGCTCTCATTCCCTTAGTTCTGCTCGGATCCTGTTATAACCCGGTGTTTTCGTAATCTAGGTGATCAGAATAAGACGCTGGTATACTTAGTTTGACTTTGAAAAAAATCAATTTTTGGTGAAAAAATTCGATACGGGGGGGTATACCCGAAAAATGAAGAAACCCAAACTTTGAAGGCTCATATCTCGGCTTCTATATGAATTATCATGAAAATTCCAACGGTTTTGTCTTAGTTTCGTCCTTCTGAATCCAACGAGACCATCCGCAAGATCGTAGCTTCTACGAGAGCCGAGATATGGCATTTTTGTAGCCCATTTTTGGTCTCAAAAACGGACGTCGAAAACGACTTTTTCAGGATTTTCAAAGTGCTCTCATTCCCTTAGTTCTGCTCGGATCCTGTTATAACCCGGTGATTTCGTAATCTAGGTGATCAGAATAAGACGCGGGTATACTTAGTTTGATTTCGAAAAAATCAATTTTTGGTGAAAAAATTCGATACGGGGGGGTATACCCGAAAAATGAAAAAACCCAAACTTTGAAGGCTCCTTAGTTCTGCTCGGATCCTGTTATAACCCGGTGTTTTCGTAATCTAGGTGATCAGAATAAGACGCTGGTATACTTAGTTTGATTTCGAAAAAATCAATTTTTGGTGAAAAAATTCGATACGGGGGGTATACCCGAAAAATGAAAAAACCCAAACTTTGAAGGCTCATATCTCGGCTTCTATATGAGCTATCGTGAAAATTCCAACGGTTTTGTCTTAGTTTCGTCCTTCTGAATCCAACGAGACCATCCGCAAGGTCGTAGCTTTTACGAGAGCCGAGATATGGCATTTTTGTAGCCCATTTTTGGCCTCAAAAACGGACGTCGAAAACGACTTTTTCAGGATTTTCAAAGTGCTCTCATTCCCTTAGTTCTGCTCGGATCCTGTTATAACCCGGTGATTTCGTAATCTAGGTGATCAGAATAAGACGCGGGTATACTTAGTTTGATTTCGAAAAAATCAATTTTTGGTGAAAAAATTCGATACGGGGGGGTATACCCGAAAAATGAAAAAACCCAAACTTTGAAGGCTCATATCTCGGCTTCTATATGAGCTATCGTGAAAATTCCAACGGTTTTGTCTTAGTTTCGTCCTTCTGAATCCAACGAGACCATCCGCAAGGTCGTAGCTTCTACGAGAGCCGAGATATGGCATTTTTGTAGCCCATTTTTGGCCTCAAAAACGGACGTCGAAAACGACTTTTTCAGGATTTTCAAAGTGCTCTCATTCCCTTAGTTCTGCTCGGATCCTGTTATAACCCGGTGTTTTCGTAATCTAGGTGATCAGAATAATCCGCTGTTATAGTTAGTTGGAATTCGAATAAAAAAAAATTATGAAAAAATTTGAAAGAGGGGGGGGGTATATAATTTCTTACTGATAAACAGTGTGGGGCGGGTGGGGGATATGGGTTGACTCACTCGTTCACATGTGAGCATATCTTTTATTCTCCAGCTCTCTCTGCAACGACCAGGACTAACTTCTCTTTCTAAAAATGACCGAAACAGTGGTGGGGGACGTATGTGCAGACATGTAGCACACTTTGTCATGGATCGCCTCCTTTATGGGCCCAGTATTCGGTCGGACCTGATACCTCAGTGGACGGTAGTGGTCGCTTTCTTTACCTACTTGATCAAGGACAATGTAGAGAGCAAACAGGTGGTTTTAATAGAAAACCTATTGGAGATGATTTTGGATGTCCAGCTGGACCAGAGCTGCTGGGTGCGGAAGGTCGGGGTATGCCCCGGAGAATTTGAATAAGGAGCTCGTGGTGCGGTACTGCAATCAGATACTGGGCATTTTAATGGACTGTTTGGATTATAACAATTTGGGGTAAGTTTCTTAACTTAAAAATTTTGAAAATTAAAAAAAAATATCAAACCACAAACAAAATATATAATGTAGCGAAACGACCTCTAAATTTGCTATAGTTCGTTCTATTAGAATATCGGGCGTCTTAAATTTTTTATTTATTTGTGGAAATGTGTGACATTCCTTAAACCCTACATTTCTGCTCGGAGTATTCGTATGATTATTACTTCGTTTATCACCATTTAATAAAGAAGTATGGCGCTTTTGACTCCGTGGTTCCGTTAAAAGGTTTTAATCCGGGTCAGTGCTTTTATTATTAATAGGTAAGGTTACAACTGTCCTGTTTCTTGGCTAGCAATTTATGTTATCTATTTTGTTATTAAAAGGTGTTAAAACTAAGCCCATAACTGAGGTGAATTAACTGAGATTTCCCGACATAAGTGGTTTCTTTGACATACGAACCCTCGGGACTAAAAATCCCATTACAATAAAAGTCCAAAAAAAACATTTATTGTTATAAGGTGCCCAAATGATGGGCAGAATGGCAGGTTTGGCAAATCAATAACTTCTTCCGAGTATTTGACACCGTTGAAAAAGAAGAAGAAGAAGAGAAGTAGCAGTAACGAGTGTGAGAGGGAAACGAGGTAGGAAAATGGACAGACAACCCTCTGGTTTCCTCCACTCCTGTGGGCGTCTCATTGTTTATCCCTTTCCCTCCCTCATTTCTCTCGCACTTTGGCTACATTCTACTTCTCTTCTCCTTCTTCCTCTTTTTTAAATGCCTGGACAAAATTATTGATTTTTTACAAGCAGTTGAACCCAAAGTTTCTTCTGCTTCTTCTTTTTCTTCTTCTTCTTCTCTCTCTTTTTCTTTAAAAACCTCAAATACCTGGATTCCGTTTACATATACTTACTTTGAATAAATCTCTACCATGAGAATTACAAATAAAACATCTAATTTTGGCAGTGACAATTTATTAATTGATTGATTTTATTGACCGGCAAGCTTTCCTGTGATTATCACAGACTTTGTTTCTGGTGATCAAATCTCGATATGGATTTTAATGAGTTTTTAGTCCACATTATCAATATTGTCCATTTTCTAAGTCAATTCAGTAAAAATTCCAGGATTTATTTCTTAATAAATAAATAGGACCCGAAGAAATAACTCGACAACGAGCTACTCAACTGTAGGTTCCTTGAAAGGTTCTACTCTTAATATAATCATTTACAAAATGATCGACCTATTCTTCCTTATCTAGGAACGAAAGCGAGCTGATCCTGGAGTCCCTGCAATCCTTCTCGAAACTCCTGAACAGTTTGCCAGGGTACAAATTCAGTTCCTTTCAAGTTACCGGAGCAGTGAGGATCAAGTTGCTATTCAGTCAAGAGGATCCACGTCTAAGGAGATCCTCGATCCAGTTATTAGGAGATCTGGCAACATCCTTTGGCCAGGAGACCAATTTGGAGGCATTCAAGGATCGAGTGAGATCCAAGGGAACCTCATCACTTTACTCTTGCATCTATGCGCTCCAGACGTGTATATTGTCAAGGTATGACTTTTTTGGATCATTTTACTCACTTAACTCATGCATGGACCCCATTTAGGCCTGTAAAAGTACAATGCAGAAGGTTGGCCCTTATCTGGATTTTCCGGAGGTATACCGCATGATCCAGGAGTGTTTGGGCGATGACACCGACTTGATGTTCACGGATTTTATTGGGGAGTTAATTAAACGCATGGTAAGTAAATGGCAGCACCTTAAATGTAATATTCATGCAGTTCGTCTGTGATATATTTTGAATTTAATTAGGGATTTATGGAATCAAAGATATCAAGATTATTTGGGGGTCAAATCGAGGACGAGTTGGTTTAAAGGTGGCGTCTAAGGGCCAATCCCGCCCTTGTCATCGGTTTGTTCTACGCCGAACTACTACCCGAGAATAAACCGAAAGTTTCACTGGAAACTGTCTGTGATAAACTGAACAGACTGATGCAAGACGAGTCAGAAGAAGTTAGGATTAAGGCAAGTCAAGCTATATCGTGTTTGTTTTTATAATTATTGTAGAACGGAATGTGCTAGGGGGATAGTACGATTAAGTCTTTTAAATCAGTTTTTAGTAAGAAAATTTAAAAAAAGTCAACAGGGGTCAAAACTGACTTGTGGGTGGACTTTGTAGCTTATAAGTTTATCTCTGTCGCACTCATTGTAAAAAAAAACTTGAAACGTGGAAAAACTGAAATTTCACAAAGTTTATTAGTTTTAAAATTTTGCATAACTTTTTTGTTATTAAAGATAGAGCTTTCATTTAAAAACTGTCAAGTACTCCATGCAAAGGGGCACCTTGCACATAATTATCAAAATTGAAAAAAATATAGTTTTTGAGAAAAATCGAAATTTATGTTTTTTACGATTAACATGTACTTTTTTAGATCGAAAATTTTGCATAACTTTTTTGTTATTAAAGATAGAGCTTTCATTTAAAAACTGCCAAGTACTCCTCGCAAAGGGGCACCTTGCACATAATTATCAAAATTGAAAAAATTATGGTTTTTGAGAAAAATCGAAATTTAGGTTTTTTACGATTAACATGTACTTTTTTAGATCGAAAATTTTGCATAACTTTTTTGTTATTAAAGATAGAGCTTTCATTTAAAAACTGCCAAGTACTCCTCGCAAAGGGGCACCTTGCACATAATTATCAAAATTAAAAAAATTATAGTTTTTGACAAAAATCGAAATTTCGGTTTTTTACAATTAACATGTACTTTTTTAGATCGAAAATTTTGCATTACTTTTTTGTTATTAAAGATAGAGCTTTCATTTAAAAACAGTCAAGTACTCCTAGCGAAGGGGCACCTTGCACATAATTATTAAAATTGAAAAAATTATAGTTTTTGAGAAAAATCGAAATTTTGGTTTTTTACAATTAACATGTACTTTTTTGGATCGAAAATTTTGCATATTTTTTTTGTTATTAAAGATAGAGCTTTCATTTAAAAACTGCCAAGTACTCCTCGCAAAGGGGCACCTTGCACATAATTATCAAAATTAAAAAAATTATAGTTTTTGAGAAAAATCGAAATATCGGTTTTTTACAATTAACATGTACTTTTTTAGATCGAAAATTTTGCATAACTTTTTTGTTATTAAAGATAGAGCTTTCATTTAAAAACTGTTAAGTACTCCTAGCGAAGGGGCACCTTTCGCGTAATTATCAAAATTGAAAAAATTATAGTTTTTGAGAAAAATCGAAATTTCGGTTTTTTACGATTAACATGTACTTTTTTAGATCGAAAATTTTGCATAACTTTTTTGTTATTAAAGATAGAGCTTCCATTTAAAAACAGTCAAGTACTCCTCGCAAAGGGGCACCTTGCACATAATTATCAAAATTGAAAAAATTGTAGTCTTTGAAATAAATCGAAATTTCGGTTTTTTAAATTAACATGTACTTTTTTAGATCGAAAATTTTGCATAACTTTTTTGTTATTAAAGATAGAGCTTTCATTTAAAAACTGCCAAGTACTCCTCGCAAAGGGGCACCTTGCACATAATTATCAAAATTGAAAAAATTATAGTTTTTGAGAAAAATCGAAATTTAGGTTTTTTACGAATAACATGTACTTTTTTAGATCGAAAATTTTGCATAACTTTTTTGTTATTAAAGATAGAGCTTTCATTTAAAAACTGCCAGGTACTCCTCGCAAAGGGGCACCTTGCACATAATTATCAAAATTAAAAAAATTATAGTTTTTGACAAAAATCGAAATTTCGGTTTTTTACAATTAACATGTACTTTTTTAGATCGAAAATTTTGCATTACTTTTTTGTTATTAAAGATAGAGCTTTCATTTAAAAACAGTCAAGTACTCCTAGCGAAGGGGCACCTTACACATAATTATTAAAATTGAAAAAATTATAGTTTTTGAGAAAAATCGAAATTTTGGTTTTTTACAATTAACATGTACTTTTTTGGATCGAAAATTTTGCATAACTTTTTTGTTATTAAAGATAGAGCTTTCATTTAAAAACTGACAAGTACTCCTCGCAAAGGGGCACCTTGCACATAATTATCAAAATTAAAAAAATTATAGTTTTTGAGAAAAATCGAAATATCGGTTTTTTACAATTAACATGTACTTTTTTAGATCGAAAATTTTGCATAACTTTTTTGTTATTAAAGATAGAGCTTTCATTTAAAAACTGTTAAGTACTCCTAGCGAAGGGGCACCTTTCGCGTAATTATCAAAATTGAAAAAATTATAGTTTTTGAGAAAAATCGAAATTTCGGTTTTTTACAATTAACATGTACTTTTTTAGATCGAAAATTTTGCATAACTTTTTTGTTATTAAAGATAGAGCTTTCATTTAAAAACTGCCAAGTACTCCTCGCAAAGGGGCACCTTGCACATAGTTATCAAAATTAAAAAAATTATAGTTTTTAAGAAAAATCGAAATTTCGGTTTTTTACAATTAACATGTACTTTTTTAGATCGAAAATTTTGCATAACTTTTTTGTTATTAAAGATAGAGCTTTCATTTAAAAACTGTTAAGTACTCCTAGCGAAGGGGCACCTTTCGCGTAATTATCAAAATTGAAAAAATTATAGTTTTTGAGAAAAATCGAAATTTCGGTTTTTTACGATTAACATGTACTTTTTTAGATCGAAAATTTTGCATTACTTTTTTGTTATTAAAGATAGAGCTTTCATTTAAAAACAGTCAAGTACTCCTAGCGAAGAGGCATCTTGCACATAATTATTAAAATTTAAAAAATTATAGTTTTTGAAAAAAATCGAAATTTCGGTTTTTTACAATTAACATGTACTTTTTTATATCGAAAATTTTGCATAACTTTTTTGTTATTAAAGATAGAGCTTTCATTTAAAAACAGTCAAGTACTCCTTGCGAAGGGGCACCTTGCACATAAATACCAAAATTGAAAAAATTATAGTTTTTGAGAAAAATTTAAATTTCGGTTTTTTACAATTAACATGTACTTTTTTAGATCGAAAATTTTGCATAACTTTTTTGCTATTAAAGATAGAGCCTTTATTTAAAAACTGTTAAGTACTCCTAGCGAAGAGGCATCTTGCACATAATTATCAAAATTGAAAAAAATTATAGTTTTTGAGAAAAATTGAAATTTCGGTTTTTTACAAATAACATGTACTTTTTTAGATCGAAAATTTTGCATAACTTTTTTGGTATTAAAGATAGAGCTTTCATTTAAAAACTGTTAAGTACTCCTAGCAAAGGGGCACCTTTCGCGTAATTATCAAAATTGAAAAAATTATAGTTTTTAAGAAAAATCGAAATTTCGGTTTTTTACAATTAACATGTACTTTTTTAGATCGAAAATTTTGCATAACTTTTTTGGTATTAAAGATAGAGCTTTCATTTAAAAACTGCCAAGTACTCCTCGCAAAGGGGCACCTTGCACATAATTATCAAAATTGAAAAAATTATAGTTCTTGAGAAAAATCGAAATTTCGGTTTTTTACAATTAACATGTACTTTTTTAGATCGAAAATTTTGCATAACTTTTTTGTTATTAAAGATAGAGCTTTCATTTAAAAACTGTTAAGTACTCCTAGCGAAGGGGCACCTTGCACATAATTATCAAAATTGAAAAAATTATAGTTCTTGAGAAAAATCGAAATTTCGGTTTTTTACAATTAACATGTACTTTTTTAGATCGAAAATTTTGCATAACTTTTTTGTTATTAAAGATAGAGCTTTCATTTAAAAACTGTTAAGTACTCCTAGCGCAGAGGCATCTTGCACATAATTATTAAAATTTAAAAAATTATAGTTTTTGAAAAAAATCGAAATTTCCGTTTTTTACAATTAACATGTACTTTTTTAGATCGAAAATTTTGCATAACTTTTTTGCTATTAAAGATAGAGCCTTCATTTAAAAACTGTTAAGTACTCCTAGCGAAGAGGCATCTTGCATATAATTATTAAAATTTAAAAAATTATAGTTTTTGAAAAAAATCGAAATTTCGGTTTTTTACAATTAACATGTACTTTTTTATATCGAAAATTTTGCATAACTTTTTTGTTATTAAAGATAGAGCTTTCATTTAAAAACAGTCAAGTACTCCTAGCGAAGGGGCACCTTGCACATAATTATCAAAATTGAAAAAATTATAGTTCTTGAGAAAAATCGAAATTTCGGTTTTTTACAATTAACATGTACTTTTTTAGATCGAAAATTTTGCATAACTTTTTTGTTATTAAAGATAGAGCTTTCATTTAAAAACTGTTAAGTACTCCTAGCGCAGAGGCATCTTGCACATAATTATTAAAATTTAAAAAATTATAGTTTTTGAAAAAAATCGAAATTTCGGTTTTTTACAATTAACATGTACTTTTTTAGATCGAAAATTTTGCATTACTTTTTTGTTATTAAAGATAGAGCTTTCATTTAAAAACAGTCAAGTACTCCTAGCGAAGGGGCACCTTGCACATAATTATTAAAATTTAAAAAATTATAGTTTTTGAAAAAAATCGAAATTTCGGTTTTTTACAATTAACATGTACTTTTTTATATCGAAAATTTTGCATAACTTTTTTGTTATTAAAGATAGAGCTTTCATTTAAAAACTGCCAAGTACTCCTCGCAAAGGGGCACCTTGCACATAATTATCAAAATTGAAAAAATTATAGTTTTTAAGAAAAATCGAAATTTCGGTTTTTTACAATTAACATGTACTTTTTTAGATCGAAAATTTTGCATAACTTTTTTGTTATTAAAGATAGAGCTTTCATTTAAAAACTGTTAAGTACTCCTAGCGAAGGGGCACCTTTCGCGTAATTATCAAAATTGAAAAAATTATAGTTTTTGAGAAAAATCGAAATTTCGGTTTTTTACGATTAACATGTACTTTTTTAGATCGAAAATTTTGCATTACTTTTTTGTTATTAAAGATAGACCTTTCATTTAAAAACTGCCAAGTACTCCTCGCAAAGGGGCACCTTGTACGTAATAATCAAAAACTAAAAAAATTGTAGTTTTTGAAAAAAATCTAAATTTCGGTTTTTTACAATTAACATGTACTTTTTTAGATCGAAAATTTTGCATAACTTTTTTGCTATTAAAGATAGAGCCTTCATTTAAAAACTGTTAAGTACTCCTAGCGAAGAGGCATCTTGCACAAAATTATTAAAATTTAAAAAATTATAGTTTTTGAAAAAAATCGAAATTTCGGTTTTTTACAATTTACATGTACTTTTTTATATCGAAAATTTTGCATAACTTTTTTGTTATTAAAGATAGAGCTTTCATTTAAAAACAGTCAAGTACTCCTAGCGAAGGGGCACCTTGCACATAATTATCAAAATTATAAAAATTATAGTTTTTGAGAAAAATCGAAATTTCGGTTTTTTACGATTAACATGTACTTTTTTAGATCGAAAATTTTGCATTACTTTTTTGTTATTAAAGATAGAGCTTTCATTTAAAAACAGTCAAGTACTCCTAGCGAAGAGGCATCTTGCACATAATTATTAAAATTTAAAAAATTATAGTTTTTGAAAAAAATCGAAATTTCGGTTTTTTACAATTAACATGTACTTTTTTATATCGAAAATTTTGCATAACTTTTTTGTTATTAAAGATAGAGCTTTCATTTAAAAACTGCCAAGTACTCCTCGCAAAGGGGCACCTTGCACATAATTATCAAAATTGAAAAAATTATAGTTTTTAAGAAAAATCGAAATTTCGGTTTTTTACAATTAACATGTACTTTTTTAGATCGAAAATTTTGCATAACTTTTTTGTTATTAAAGATAGAGCTTTCATTTAAAAACTGTTAAGTACTCCTAGCGAAGGGGCACCTTTCGCGTAATTATCAAAATTGAAAAAATTATAGTTTTTGAGAAAAATCGAAATTTCGGTTTTTTACGATTAACATGTACTTTTTTAGATCGAAAATTTTGCATTACTTTTTTGTTATTAAAGATAGACCTTTCATTTAAAAACTGCCAAGTACTCCTCGCAAAGGGGCACCTTGTACGTAATAATCAAAAACTAAAAAAATTGTAGTTTTTGAAAAAAATCTAAATTTCGGTTTTTTACAATTAACATGTACTTTTTTAGATCGAAAATTTTGCATAACTTTTTTGCTATAAAAGATAGAGCCTTCATTTAAAAACTGTTAAGTACTCCTAGCGAAGAGGCATCTTGCACATAATTATTAAAATTTAAAAAATTATAGTTTTTGAAAAAAATCGAAATTTCGGTTTTTTACAATTAACATGTACTTTTTTATATCGAAAATTTTGCATAACTTTTTTGTTATTAAAGATAGAGCTTTCATTTAAAAACAGTCAAGTACTCCTAGCGAAGGGGCACCTTGCACATAATTATCAAAATTAAAAAAATTATAGGTTTTGAGAAAAATCGAAATTTCGGTTTTTTACAATTAACATGTACTTTTTTAGATCGAAAATTTTGCATTCCTTTTTTGTTATTAAATATAGAGCTTTCATTTAAAAACAGTCAAGTACTCCTAGCGAAGGGGCACCTTGCACATAATTATCAAAATTGAAAAAATTATAGTTTTTGAGAAAAATCGAAATTTCGGTTTTTTACAATTAACATGTACTTTTTTAGATCGAAAATTTTGCATAACTTTTTTGTTATTAAAGATAGAGCTTTCATTTAAGAACTGCCAAGTACTCCTCGCAAAGGGGCACCTTGCACATAATTATCAAAATTGAAAAAATTATAGTTTTTGAGAAAAATCGAAATTTCGGTTTTTTACGATTAACATGTACTTTTTTAGATAGAAAATTTTGCATAACTTTTTTGTTATTAAAGATAGAGCTTTCATTAAAAAACTGTTAAGTACTCCTAGCGAAGGGGCACCTTTCGCGTAATTATCAAAATTGAAAAAATTATAGTTTTTGAGAAAAATCGAAATTTCGGTTTTTTACGATTAACATGTACTTTTTTAGATCGAAAATTTTGCATTACTTTTTTGTTATTAAAGATAGAGCTTTCATTTAAAAACAGTCAAGTACTCCTAGCGAAGAGGCATCTTGCACATAATTATTAAAATTTAAAAAATTATAGTTTTTGAAAAAAATCGAAATTTCGGTTTTTTACAATTAACATGTACTTTTTTATATCGAAAATTTTGCATAACTTTTTTGTTATTAAAGATAGAGCTTTCATTTAAAAACTGCCAAGTACTCCTCGCAAAGGGGCACCTTGCACATAATTATCAAAATTGAAAAAATTATAGTTTTTAAGAAAAATCGAAATTTCGGTTTTTTACAATTAACATGTACTTTTTTAGATCGAAAATTTTGCATAACTTTTTTGTTATTAAAGATAGAGCTTTCATTTAAAAACTGTTAAGTACTCCTAGCGAAGGGGCACCTTTCGCGTAATTATCAAAATTGAAAAAATTATAGTTTTTGAGAAAAATCGAAATTTCGGTTTTTTACGATTAACATGTACTTTTTTAGATCGAAAATTTTGCATTACTTTTTTGTTATTAAAGATAGAGCTTTCATTTAAAAACAGTCAAGTACTCCTAGCGAAGAGGCATCTTGCACATAATTATTAAAATTTAAAAAATTATAGTTTTTGAAAAAAATCGAAATTTCGGTTTTTTACAATTAACATGTACTTTTTTATATCGAAAATTTTGCATAACTTTTTTTGTTATTAAAGATAGAGCTTTCATTTAAAAACAGTCAAGTACTCCTAGCGAAGGGGCACCTTGCACATAATTATCAAAATTGAAAAAATTATAGTTTTTGAGAAAAAATCAAAATTTCGGTTTTTTACAATTAACATGTACTTTTTTAGATCGAAAATTTTGCATAACTTTTTTGTTATTAAAGATAGAGCTTTCATTTAAAAACTGTTAAGTACTCCTAGCGAAGGGGCACCTTTCGCGTAATTATCAAAATTGAAAAAATTATAGTTTTTGAGAAAAATCGAAATTTCGGTTTTTTACAATTAACATGTACTTTTTTAGATCGAAAATTTTGCATAACTTTTTTGTTATTAAAGATAGAGCTTTCATTTAAAAACTGCCAAGTACTCCTCGCAAAGGGGCACCTTGCACATAACTATCAAAATTGAAAAAAATTATAGTTTTTGAGAAAAATCGAAATTTCGGTTTTTTACAATTAACATGTACTTTTTTAGATCGAAAATTTTGAAGGCTCATATCTCGGCTTCTATATGAATTATCATGAAAATTCCAACGGTTTTGTCTTAGTTTCGTCCTTCTGAATCCAACGAGACCATCCGCAAGATCATAGCTTCTACGAGAGCCGAGATATGGCATTTTTGTAGCCCATTTTTGGCCTCAAAAACGGACGTCGAAAACGACTTTTTCAGGATTTTCAAAGTGCTCTCATTCCCTTAGTTCTGCTCGGATCCTGTTATAACCCGGTGTTTTCGTAATCTAGGTGATCAGAATAAGACGCTGGTATACTTAGTTTGATTTCGAAAAAATCAATTTTTGGTGAAAAAATTCGATACGGGGGGGTATACCCGAAAAATGAAAAAACTCAAACTTTGAAGGTCGATATCTCGGCTTCTATATGAATTATCATGAAAATTCCAACGGTTTTGTCTTAGTTTCGTCCTTCTGAATCCAACGAGACCATCCGCAAGATCGTAGCTTCTACGAGAGCCGAGATATGGCATTTTTGTAGCCCATTTTTGGCCTCAAAAACGGACGTCGAAAACGACTTTTTCAGGATTTTCAAAGTGCTCTCATTCCCTTAGTTCTGCTCGGATCCTGTTATAACCCGGTGTTTTCGTAATCTAGGTGATCAGAATAAGACGCTGGTATACTTAGTTTGATTTCGAAAAAATCAATTTTTGGTGAAAAAATTCGATACGGGGGGGTATACCCGAAAAATGAAAAAACTCAAACTTTGAAGGTCGATATCTCGGCTTCTATATGAATTATCATGAAAATTCCAACGGTTTTGTCTTAGTTTCGTCCTTCTGAATCCAACGAGACCATCCGCAAGATCGTAGCTTCTACGAGAGCCGAGATATGGCATTTTTGTAGCCCATTTTTGGCCTCAAAAACGGACGTCGAAAACGACTTTTTCAGGATTTTCAAAGTGCTCTCATTCCCTTAGTTCTGCTCGGATCCTGTTATAACCCGGTGTTTTCGTAATCTAGGTGATCAGAATAAGACGCTGGTATACTTAGTTTGATTTCGAAAAAATCAATTTTTGGTGAAAAAATTCGATACGGGGGGTATACCCGAAAAATGAAAAAACCCAAACTTTGAAGGCTCCTTAGTTCTGCTCGGATCCTGTTATAACCCGGTGTTTTCGTAATCTAGGTGATCAGAATAATCCGCTGTTATAGTTAGTTGGAATTCGAATAAAAAAAAATTATGAAAAAATTTGAAAGAGGGGGGGGGTATATAATTTCTTACTGATAAACAGTGTGGGGCGGGTGGGGGATATGGGTTGACTCACTCGTTCACATGTGAGCATATCTTTTATTCTCCAGCTCTCTCTGCAACGACCAGGACTAACTTCTCTTTCTAAAAATGACCGAAACAGTGGTGGGGGACGTATGTGCAGACATGTAGCACACTTTGTCATGGATCGCCTCCTTTATGGGCCCAGTATTCGGTCGGACCTGATACCTCAGTGGACGGTAGTGGTCGCTTTCTTTACCTACTTGATCAAGGACAATGTAGAGAGCAAACAGGTGGTTTTAATAGAAAACCTATTGGAGATGATTTTGGATGTCCAGCTGGACCAGAGCTGCTGGGTGCGGAAGGTCGGGGTATGCCCCGGAGAATTTGAATAAGGAGCTCGTGGTGCGGTACTGCAATCAGATACTGGGCATTTTAATGGACTGTTTGGATTATAACAATTTGGGGTAAGTTTCTTAACTTAAAAATTTTGAAAATTAAAAAAAAATATCAAACCACAAACAAAATATATAATGTAGCGAAACGACCTCTAAATTTGCTATAGTTCGTTCTATTAGAATATCGGGCGTCTTAAATTTTTTATTTATTTGTGGAAATGTGTGACATTCTTTAAACCCTACATTTCTGCTCGGAGTATTCGTATGATTATTACTTCGTTTATCACCATTTAATAAAGAAGTATGGCGCTTTTGACTCTGTGGTTCCGTTAAAAGGTTTTAATCCGGGTCAGTGCTTTTATTATTAATAGGTAAGGTTACAACTGTCCTGTTTCTTGGCTAGCAATTTATGTTATCTATTTTGTTATTAAAAGGTGTTAAAACTAAGCCCATAACTGAGGTGAATTAACTGAGATTTCCCGACATAAGTGGTTTCTTTGACATACGAACCCTCGGGACTAAAAATCCCATTACAATAAAAGTCCAAAAAAAACATTTATTGTTATAAGTTGCCCAAATGATGGGCAGAATGGCAGGTTTGGCAAATCAATAACTTCTTCCGAGTATTTGACACCGTTGAAAAAGAAGAAGAAGAAGAGAAGTAGCAGTAACGAGTGTGAGAGGGAAACGAGGTAGGAAAATGGACAGACAACCCTCTGGTTTCCTCCACTCCTGTGGGCGTCTCATTGTCTATCCCTTTCCCTCCCTCATTTCTCTCGCACTTTGGCTACATTCTACTTCTCTTCTCCTTCTTCCTCTTTTTTAAATGCCTGGACAAAATTATTGATTTTTTACAAGCAGTTGAACCCAAAGTTTCTTCTGCTTCTTCTTTTTCTTCTTCTTCTTCTCTCTCTTTTTCTTTAAAAACCTCAAATACCTGGATTCCGTTTACATATACT